>NW_024543080.1:28683750-29413125 GCF_018167655.1 Microtus oregoni | reverse complement strand
AAGAGCCACGATATTGATGTCACCAACCAATGTGCTCCCCAAATCAGGATAGCATCTTCAACATGAATGGAATTGTGTAATATGGCTGTATTTTTCTAAATCTGGCTACATTATGACCCCAGTAGGATAGATGGAATTCCCCAAGCCTTCCAGTGTCTCAATACTCTTATGTCATTGATTTAAAAATTGTTATTTAGATACAACTAGGAAGAAAACAAATATAATTTCTCTAGGATATGTTTACTTCACCAGTAATAGACGTATCTGCCCATAGCTAACAGAGCCTTCCCACGCCCTTCAGGTTGTGTACTGGAACTCTCTGAGAGTTAGGGTTAAGAAACATCTTTTCTCTGGGTTAACAGGGAAACCTTGCCCAGGAACACCAACTAACAGCAGCAGGCGGTGGGTTTTCTCTCAGTGTGCGCTGGCTTCCCCGTAGTCCAGTAACCTTTGGGATAATAAATCATTCTTTCAGCTGTGCAGTAGCATTTCAAGCCTGCCTGCTTAATCTTTAATTGCAATAGATCACAATATTGTCAGTTCTCCCCTGAAGAACCCTGACATTCTCAAGCATAACAAAAGGCCACATCTCCCCATATATTAATTACCGCGGTGTCCTTGGAATAGGGACTCATTTACAAAGAGAATGCACTTCTGTCTTTTGAATGTTAGAAGGTCACATATGTGTTCGTGGTGTGTGTGTGGTGTGTGTGTATGTTGGAAGATACCTAGGCCTTGCTGAAGGGTCCTATTTGTTTTGTATACTACATGATTTTTTTTCTCAATTACTTCTTTTTTTTTTAGCTACTTCAAGTTTATTTCATATTGGAAGCTCCCTCAAAATGTTTTGTTTTTTTTTTTTATTGAGAAAAGGAAGAAAAAAAAAACAAGTTTCCACCTCCTCCCAGCCTCCCATTTTCCTCCCCCTCCTCCCACCCTTCTCCTCCTCCTCCCATCCTTCTCCCCCTCCTCCCATTCCTCTCCCCCTCCCTCTCAAGTCCAAAGAGCAGTCAGGGTTCCCTGCCCTGTGGTAAGTCCTAGGTCCTTCTCAATTACTTCTTAATGCATCTATATGTGTGATGTCAGAGTGTGTCATGTCTGCATATGTGTGGGCACACGTGAGGAGTCTTTCTTGAAATTCACTAGACAACGCATGGCACCAGGAATCTTTTTAGATCATTTTGCACCTTAGTTTTTGAGGCAGGGTCTTTCAGTTGAACCCAGAACCCACCATTCCAGCTAGTCTCCCTAGCCAGCTTACTTTGGGGATCTCCTGTCTCTGCCCTCTGAGCTCTGGAATTGCAGATGGGCTGCCACCACCCCTCCACCCCGGGTATTTATTTCCCTGTGCGCTGGAGAGCTGAACTTGGATCCTCAAGCTTGTACTGAGAGTGTCTCTCCCACTATGCCATCCTTCCAACTCCCTTCTCGCCCCGCTCACTCCCCACGTCCACCGTGTGCATGCGTGCTTTTCTTTCCCCTTGACCAGCCCATCCTCTGAGGATCCTTCACCTTCCCCGTGTCCCCTCCTCCAGGTAACCCTACCTTGCTTCTGTGACCTCAATTTGGTGTTCTTTGAGTTGTCTGTTCATTAGCAAACACTGGGTAATTTTTGTGTCAGGTACTTGGGCTGAGTGTTCAGACAGAGTCCCTTAAGAAAGAAGGGCTGGAGAGATGGTCCAGAGGCTAATCACAAGTATGGTACACATTCTTGTGGTTCTTGGGATCCCACACCTTTAATCCCAGCACTAGGGAGGTGGAGACAGGAGTGATATGACTGGGCAGAGAGAGGAATATAAGGTGGGAGGAGACAGGAGCTCAGGGCATTCAGTCTGAGGACTTGTAGAGACAGGATACCCCATTCTGTCTGAATTACATAGAGGTAAGAATTTGTGACTGGCTGCTCTGCTTCTCTTTCACCCCTTAATATCTGACGCCGGGTTTGTATTATTAAGATCAATTAGAGTCTGCACTATACTCCGCCTCCAGGGATCTGGCTCGCTCTTGGACATCAGGCACTCAAGCATGTAGTGCACATATAGTCAAAACACTCACATACATAAAATAAGATCAATAAATATAAAGTAAAATCTAATCTATTAAGTAACCAGATCTGAATGCTTGGCTGAGAAAAGAAGCTCCGTGATCCTCAGTTACTCTGAGGGAAGACGGAATGTCACGCTGCCTTTACCTGGGTTCCGGTAAACCACACACACACACACACACACACACACACACACACACAGCTGGCTCTTCAGGAGGTCTTCCCTGCTCCTCTTCCTTCTGTTCCCCCATCCCGCCCATACCATCTGAACCTGCATAGTCTCTGGACCACAGCTGTGGGAGAGCTGTCTCCAATACAGTTTCTGGCCCTAGCGGCTGGGAAGGCAGCTCAGTTACTGAAAGGCTTTCCCCAAAAGCATGAGGACCTGGATTCCATGCCTGAGACTTCAGAAAAGTGCCAGGTGTAATAACCTGGGATGTTTGTAAGACCAGTGCTGAGGAGGTGGTCTTCAGGGGCCAGCACCCACAGGGAAGGAGTGGTCCACAGTCACTTGGGACTCCAGTGTCTGGGGATCCAATGGCCTCTTCTGGCTTCCATGGGTCACACATACACACACACACACACACACACACACACATACATACACACACGTGCGCGCACTTACACCCGCACTAAAACATATGTGCATCCACATGGACACACAAACTTCTAGCACAAACACGCAGCATTGAAAGAGGTTGTCTCTGCCTTTCTCTGGTTTAATTATTGTGTTTAAAAGCACCAATTACTGAAGCCCAGAAAGCCTTCCTTCTAATCTTAGTCTCTTAGAGCTGAAGTAAACAACGCTTTATTCCTACTGAAATTTTCACTCTGAATAAAAAGTAACAGAGAAAAAGAAAAGTCACACTCTCTGCCACTCAGCACGGTGGTTGTCGTTTTGTTTTGATGTGCTGGGACTCTGTACTAATAAACTGCTAAGGGAGGAAGTCTAAAGATGGGGGTGGAGCTCGGCACAGAGCCTGGCCTCGCAGGCAAGGCCCTGGTTCAGTCCAACCCCATCCCAGGCCACCCACACCAAAAGAGAGAAAGGAGACAACACTGTCTGTTGGCCTAAATCGAGTAGAGATATTTCCTGTCTCTCTCTAACAAATTTCAAGTAGGGAATTGTGTTTTAAACTCTTAAAGAAAAAGGGGCCTTTTCAAAGACTCATGCTCCTTTCTTTGTTTGACCTTACTGGGGGATTTTGCATTGTAGTTAATCCTTTTCATCTCAGAGGACCTTGAGATGAGCTAAAAGAATTTCTTTGAAAAAGTCAATTAACACATTACTTATTGATCTTATTTTATGAGCGTCTAGTACCCCCCTCAAGAAAATCCCCCTGTAGTTGTTATGATTCTTCATAACTACCACTTAAGTGAGGTCTTTGGAGTCTGGTTACACGGGTGGACAGAAGAGAAGGCTACGGTAGAGAACTGTTGCGGGGTAGTCCTTCTGAACAACCTTCAGATGGAGACAACTAGAAAGGCTTCGGGAAAGGCATTTATCCGGACTGAGGGTTTTGTTCCTAGGGAAAAAGACCTACTTAGCTCCCTAGGGAGAGTGGCTGAAAGGACGACTAGAAGAGCTGAGAGTGTAGCTCGGTGGGTAGGGCATTTACCTAGCATGAGTGAGGCCCTGGTTTTGACTCCAGCACAGGAAAAGAAAACACACCTGGTTGTATTCAAATCGCAAGCCTTCAGTTTGCTGTGAGCTTGAACTGAGCAAGGGACTTGATTCTCTGCCTGCTCTTTTCTCGTAAAGGGGGTTGTCTTCTTAGTCAGGGTCCTCTTGCTGCGAGGAGACACCGGGACCACAGCAACTCTTCGAAAGGAAAGGATTTTATTGGGACTGGCTTACAGTTGCAGAGGTTTAGTCCATTATCGTCATGGCAGGGAGCATGGTGGCGATAGGTAGACATGGTGTTGGAGAAGTTAAGAGTTCTACATCTGGATCCACAGGAAGCAGGAAGGGAGAAAGAATCTGCGCCTGGGCAGAGCACTTGAACCTCCAAACCCCACCCCATTGCACACTTGCTCCAATAAGGCCACACTCACTAATCCCTGTCAAGTAGTGCCACTTCCCAATGACCAAGCATTCGCTTATATGAGCCACTGGGGGGAGGGGAACATTTTTATTCACACCACCACAGGAAGGAATAACAGAGAGCCTCTCTTAGCCGCATTGGGAGAAATGGATGAACTCAAACATATACAATGTTTCACATCATTTCTGGCATGTCTGTAGTTATGATTCCCTTCTTAAATCTCACTCCGGCTCGGGGCAGCCATGACAGAGCTCACCTGAGCTAAGACTGGCCTAGCACCCCTGAAAACACTGAGCAGTAATGGACTTTGCATTGTTGAAGTGAAGTTCCTCCCCAGGCTCACAGCTGGAAGAGTCTGGCTGGAAGCTGTAAACAGGCACTTCGGGAAGCCCAGCCCAGAAACTTCCCCAGAGCCATCCACTTCCTTTCCAAACTCAAGAAGAAACATTTGCCAGGAGCCAGGATGTCTGGCTTGGTGAGATGCCAAATCTAGTCCTACCTAGAAATCAGTCTTACACTACTCAAAGCAAACTGTCGATTGTGGGGGACATCAGAACTTTGAAGGTATTATCCTCTGTTAAATATTACAGTTTCAAAGACAAAGGGATAAAGAAAGAGGTCATGCTTGATACTCAAAAGGGCTTTAAAATAAAACCAGTCCTACAACAGGCCTGAGGGAAGGAGATCATGTCTTTTCCTTCGGTTCTGTTCCTGCATCTTCAACTTCTTGTCCTGGAAAAAAAGGTGTTAAATTGGGTTATTAGAGTCTCTCAACTCCACCAGGCTGTGACTTTTGTAACGCAATATAGATCTTGGATGTAGATGATAGGCAAGAGAAAGCAATTCTAGAAACAGAAACAGGAAATGACCTCGAAGTAAGGCCATGACCCACATATAAACTGACAACATGACCTCTCCATGGTATGGGAAGGTTTTTTTTTAATTGTAGATATGAGAGAGAGAACAGCCAGAGGCATCTTGAGGAGTCCAGAGCAGAGAGAGAAAGAAATAGGCTGAACATAGCCAGCAGACTGAACACAGCCAGTAAATTGGAAATGGCCAGGGCAATCTGTGAGGGAGGGGAGAACAGCTAGGGATAAAGAGAGAAAGCAAAGTGAGAACAGCTGGGTTATAAGAAGGGGTGTAGCTGGGGGGAGGGTGGACCAGGACGCTGGTGTGGGGGCCCTGAGATGTATAGCCAGTACTTGTGGGTAGGAACCGAGGGAGCCTGGAGGCCAGCATGGGCCTTGATGTGTTGAACAGTGCCATGGGTGTATGTGAATTGTGTCCTTTTTGCCGGAGATGAAGGAAATGACTCCTTTTGGCGCACAGAGCTGGCTCCACCAGTTCCTGAGAAACACCGGCTTTTATCGAACTACAGAGATCCTCCTGGGGTCCAGGTCAAGCCTGGTTCTGAATATTTGGACTGTGTTTTGGAGTTTGGGGAATTGGAGTTTCCTTTGGACCTGATGTCCAGGAGCTCCCAGAGACAAAGAGGCAAGAGAACCAGGGAGGGGAACAGGCCTCTGGGTAGGTGGAAAGTGAACTATGGGAAGTGAACTGTGGGTAGGGACCAGCAGGCAATTCGGCTCCTGAGATGAACAAGTGGGCTCTCTTTCCCCACCTTTTTGTGGTGCCCCTGTAATTTGAAGTCCCGGGGCAGATGCTCCAGTGTGCAGAATCAAATATGTTCCCTTCCTTCCTACAGCATCTAGTCTAAAGAGAAAGCCAGATACGAATAACTGCAAAAATAATTGTAAGTAATAGCCACAAAACGGATGGTGTGGAGGAATATATGTACCCAGTAGGGTTCATGATTCTGAGATACCAGAGGAAGCCACCTTTCTGAGAAGCAATTCCCCACAACTGGAAGCAATTCTGTCAGATCCTTGCAGGACACCAGCACAACCACCGGCTCTTTCAAGCCCAGCGGTGTGCCCCACAGGCAGACCAGCTCCATATACCTTCGCACGGTTTTCACTATTTAGTAAAGTAATACTGAGTGTAAGTCAGCGAAATCGCTTTCTGAAAGCCGCCACACCCAATAGAACTAGAAGCTTAATGTATGCCTGTTGGAAGCCAAGCTCCCATCGATTCCCAAGTCATCTGTCAGAACATAATAGGGAATGTGAAGAGAAACAGTAATTTGGCTCTTCGGAAACTGTGGAATATCCATACTTCATCGTGTGGGAAGCCTAAACCCCTGCAGAAAAAAATCTGAGACCCGAGCTGACTCGTCTACTAATTAGGGACACCCAGACAGAGTAAGACAGAATGAGTTCCACTTGTCAAATCTCCAGTCCCTAAATTTTGAAATTACAGTTTTAGTTTGCGACCTAGAAAGGAAGAATAACAAGTTCTTATACAAACCATCCTCTCAATTGTTTGTGGCAGGAGGGAAGGTATGGTGCCCATGAGACGGCTCAGTGGGTAAGGGCGCCTGCTCCCAAGCCTGATGGCCAGAGTTGTTCCCGTTTCTCTCTCTCACACACCTACCATTCTGTGTCTGAGACCCATCTAACAAAAATTAACAGAAGAAAATATACTAATTTATTTAAATAAATCTTATTTGGCCCAACAGTCTTTATAGGAAAATGACAACCCAAAGAATGTGTGTGTGTGTGTGTGTGTAAATGTGTGTGAATGTGTGTGTGTGAATGTGTGTGTAAATGTGTGTGTAAATATGTGTGTATAAATGTGTGTGTAAATGGGTGTGTAAATGGGTGTGTGTGTGTAAATGTGTGTGTGTAAATGTGTGTGTGTGTGTGTGTGTGTGTGAGAGAGAGAGAGAGAGAGAGAATGCATGCATGTACCCATGTGTGTGGTACACAAGCTCATGCATACACACACAGATACCAGAGGTTGACAGCAGATGTTGTCCTCATATCTACCCTATCATCATCATTATTAACAATATTTAGTGTGTGTGTGCATCTGTATACATGCATGCCCCTTTGCATATGTGGAAGTCAGAAGACAATATGAGGAGGTCAGTTTCCTCCTCCCATCGTGTGGGTTCCAGGGATCAAACTTGGTTCTTCAGACTTGGCAGAGAGCAGCCTGCCTGCTGAGCCACATCACCAGCCGTCCACCACGTTTTTGGAGACAGCGTCTCTCACCGAGTCTGGAGCTGGTCGTTTTGGTCAGACAACAACCTCCCGCGTATCCATTCGTCTCCACTGCCCAGTCCTGGGGTTACAGATCTGTAACCAGCGTTTCCATGAGCATTGATGATCAGAATTTGGGTCCTCATGTGTACACAGCACTTTACCCACTGAGCCAACTCAAGACATGGATGTGTTTTAGAGTGTGTTTTGTGGACAGCAGAGAGTGATAGAGAACGTGGCAGTGTGAAAGTCGTGAGCTATAATGACAATTAGTGGAGATGGGACTTAGCAAGGCCTCTTTGCTCCAGTTCTACAACTGCCCTGAGTCTCTGGAGATGAGGATACTGCTGGTAAGGCTTGGGAATGAGAGAACCACCTCTCCCATTGGGTCTTAGATGCTGTCTCTGAGAAGGGTCAGAAAAGGATTCATTTGGCCTGCCTCTCAGGAGATGGGTCAGGGGGGCTCGGGGGGGCCTCCTTGCTTCCTCTGTTCAGAAACACAACTTTAGTCATAGAAATCATATTGGAATACCGCATCTGGGAAATGCTGGCTTACTTTTCACTGTGAAGATCTGACCTCTTATCTATGCATGCTTCGTATTGAAACTGATACCTACACTTAGTCATGATATCCATGGTGGCTGTGGCAGATGTGAGAGCCGAAAGAATCAGAGGAAACATTGGCTATCAAATTTAAATACTCAAGGCATTTCATTTAAGTACCTTTTATTTCAGTATCCTTGAATTTTTTTTTTAAAAAAAATGGTCTTATGCCAAAAGGAGGCAACATTTATAAAGGCAAATAAATGTATGAACAAATACACAGACCCTCTTAAGGAATTTACCAACTAGAAACTGTCCATCTGTGTAGGAGAAAACCATCCTGTGCCTGCAACATGACCCAGCGAGAGGACTTTCATCCTTGGTCGTTCTTGGTTCCTCAAGATGAAGTCCTCAGGCCCACACTGAGTAGAGCAGGTAATGATGGCTGGAAGAGGTCAGCGCCCGCTTGCTCTCCCATGAACTCCATCAGCTTGTTCCTCCTTGGCTCACGGCAACTCTGACGCACTCGTCTCCTTGGTCTCGTGGGTCAGACGCTCTCCAGTTCTCAGCAGCCAGGGTCTCCTCGCTGCCATTCACCTATCGGTACTTCCTCAGTTGGACCCAAACTCCTCAAAGTCTTTGGTCCAGACTGTCCAAGGATAGCCTGAAAGTTTTTAAAATGCAAACGAATATTATTCACCCAAGAGTTTCTTAAGTGCTGTCTAAAATTAGAATTGGTAGAGAACAATTTTGAATCATTCATTTCAAACATCGTATCCTATACTATGAAATACCTTCTTTCCATCACTGACTAGGGGCTCTATCCGCTACTGTGTTACACAATGATGCTCCTACTGTATCCCTACAAGGACAGCATTGGAGTGATGAGAACCTTGCAAGCATAGGACAGAGGAACCCTAGAGATGCCTCTTGCCTCTGCTACCACGGGACTTTGGCATCCTCTCAATGGAAACATGGGAGTGGGTACAGGTCTCTCTGTTTAAACAGCCCACGGTAATGGTAGGACTGCAGTGGAGTGATTTTTCTATTCCATATGTTTATTTAGGGTCTAGCAAAAGCTAGGCATCTTGCCCTCTGACTGGCGGCTCTATCGTCAGCTCTTCCAGACCCTGTCTTATCTTACGTTCGTCACTGGTCGTCACTGGGATTGCGGTTTCTCTACCCTGATTTCCCCACTAACTGCCATGTTACTTTTGCCTGGAGTAAAGTTCTTGACACAAAGTTCCTATTTGAGGCAAATAACCAAAGTGGAGAATATTTATCTGTGAGCTTGAACAGTCCCGGCATGAGGACCGGCGTGGGAGGAAACAGACGTGGGGCTCAGGAAGACTTTCTTGGCACTCTCATTAATCAAACCTAGGAATTTCTAGCCAACGGCAGACCCTGACCACACGAAGTCCTGCCAGACTTCCTTCTTGAACACACACGTATCCACACCGCTAGGTTTGCACTTTGCACATTGGCCGTTTGGACTGGATCTTTAGTTACCTCTCCAGATCAACTCTACCCTTCCTTCTATCCACTTGGTGCCCTGCCAAAAGGCTGCACAAGCCACTTCACCTTGGCTTAGTCTGTCTATCCTTGCTTAGCCTTAGCCAGTGGAGAAGGCTAGCACAGCTGAGCAAAGGAAGGGCAGGGTTCGGCTTGGTTTTTCCTCCCTCTCTCTTCAGGGCAACCAAAGCTATGATATCCTTTGTTTGAGGTCAAGCCCCTTATCAGACAACTCTTCCTAAACAAAACAGACTCTTTCTCTCTCTCTCTCTCTCTCTCTCCCCCCCCCCCAGAGTTTTCACTTTTCACATCCTGTCTTGATAGACTATTAAACTTTGACTTACTCAATTTGAATAAAACACTAGTTTTCTGCTAGAGCCTGGACCAATAGCCTCTCAAGTACTATGAAGTCTTAGGAACAAGACCGGCCATGATGAAGCACAATGGGAGGGTACCTAGAGATGCCGTAGGTGAGCTTTCCCTCCCCCTTTCTGTTACCACCGTATGTGACCTTGTGTCACTGCAGTCACTTAATACACATTTGCTGAATGAATGGAAAGCATCTTGAAGACACCTCTGAGCATATTTTTAAATTAGAATATATTAATCAAGGCACATTCCTCTAGGGTATCAGATGCCAAAGGTAAAGTTTTGTTTCAATGACTGGATAAATGGGCTGGACTAAACAAATCTCACAACCCCTTTAATCATGCTCTGACTGATTTACCGCTCGACTCCAGGACAAGCGATGCCAAGGGATGAGCTGACATTTCAGGGACAGTTGCACAGACCGAGAGATTAGTCTAATAGACCGAGAGATTAGTTTGCTGATCCTTCCTGAATCTTGGAGAAAATGGGCACTTTAGCTCATGTCACCGAATTTCAGTGGGCTGGCTTCACAAGTTTATAACTTCTATGTCCTCCGCCCAGACAGAAATGCTGATGAGGGGCAAGCAGAGTTCCCTGAGGCCATTCATATTTATAATGCACTGGTCAAACCATCAATAAGGCTAGGCATCACTCACTGTGTATATTGATCTTGCTGGAGCACTGCAGAAGTGACTTCGAGTTCTGGTATTGGGGGGAGCATCTCCATGATCCGCACCGAGGGCAGCCTTCCAGTGGACTCTACAGTTTAAGACAAAGAGCCGTGTCAGTCAATAGCAAGACAAAAAGAACTTGTAATATGGATGGATTGGAAGGGAACCCTGCCCTCCTTTTAAAAAGGAGCTGAGCAGTTTCTGTCGCTCATTCAATTCCTTTCAGATGGTTCTAATACTTTAAGCCCACTTCCCTCAAGTTCAGGTATGTACCCTCATTTCCTCCTTCAGCTCCTCACCCCATTTTGATGGAGGAAGGTCACTGGTTAATTATAATAAAGAAACTACTTGGCCTCATAGGTTAAAACATAGGTGGGTGGAGTAAACAGAACAGAATGCTGGGAGGAGGAGGAAGTGAGCTCAGACTCGACAGCTCTGCTCTCTGGAGCAGAAACGCCATGCTCCCCTCTCCCGGGCAGACACGATCAAGCTCCGTCCCAGGATGGAAGTAGACTAGCATCTTCCTGGTAAGCGCACCTCAGTGCTACATACTTTATTAGAAATGGGCTAGTCCAGGTGCGAGAGTTAGCCAAGAAGAGGCTAGATATAATGGGCCAAGCAGTGTTTAAAAGAATACAATTTGTGTGTTGTTATTTCGGGTAAAGCTAGCCGGTGGCAGGAGCTGGGTGGCGGAATGCAACCCGCAGCTCCTACTACACCATTTCCTGAGAATGCAATCTGAAGCTGGCTAAAATCACTATTAAAATTAGCATTTATTCCACAGTTAGTCTTCTAAAGGATAAGATGACCAAACACCCCCAAACAAGAGAGTCAAATGAGATGGGAAACAGTCTCCACCTGGGCCCAGAACTCCCTGCTCCCTGTTGTCTCCTCCTCGCTGAATCCTCGCACTTAAGGCCTGAGCATCCTTTGATTTTATTTCACGGACAATGAGTACCAACTACTTCCAGGGTGCCACTCCCATCAGCCCAGCCCCGCCTCAGAGTTCCTAAAAACCATGATTAGTGTCTAGTATTGAGTGAAGAGGACACTGTTTTACAAATGTAATCAGCATCCCAAACTGCTTGGATTTAAGCTGACAGAAAGGGGGATTATCTCGACTGAGTCCGAGCCTGATTCATAACAAAGCTCTCCAAAGAGAGACCAGGTCTTCTCAGATCAAGATCCCAAGATCAGAAAGATTCTAGAAGCAAACAGTCGTGGAGAACTGTAGGTGACATGAAGGAGCAGTGGCACACAGACAGTAAGAAGCCAGAGTCCTCAGAACCCTCCAGCAAGGAAGTGCCTTCTGCCAGACATGAGCCTGGAAGCAGAGCTCTGGGAGAGACTGCAGCATGGCTGACCTCTTGATTGCAGTTTTGGAAGTCTCAAAGCTGAGTCATGCTCAGATAAGGAGTGACCAGCTTCCAACCCGCAGAAGCAGAAATAACACGACGCATTATGTCGCGCTAAGCAACAAAGTTTGCGGTAATTGATTACACAGTTGAAACGAATATAGTGATCGACAGAGTCTCGGCCTGAATGTCACCAGAGGCGGTAATTAAAAACGCAGGTTCTTGGGCTCTGTCCCCAGATCTATTGGATTTGAATGTCCCTTCCTAGAAGCCTGGGAGTCTGAATGTTCTAGACTTCCAAAGTGACTTGGGTGTGCATGAAAGCTTTTGGAATAAATTTTCTGTGCAAACAATTGCTTAGATGTGCCCCGACAAGATGTCTTTGGCCTTCTGCAATCTGAGATTTGGAGACTGCTCTTTTTAAAGGTCATATCAAAGGAGTCTATTCATAAAATGAAATAATTATCATGCAGAATTAATAAGGGTCATCTGCCTGGAGAGCCAGCTGCACATTGTCTGCTTGTGGATTCAGAGTGTGGATGTTTTATAGCACAATATGACCACACTGTCAGAAGGAAAGCTATTACCTGTCAAAATGATACCTAGTTGGGAATACCCTCCCTCTAGTGGTATGTTATCTTCGGCGTCCCCTAGTATCCAAAGTCATGCAACTCATATGCTAATAGCAAAACTTCTAAAAACTGATTTTAAAAAACATCCAAAGTCAGATAGATGTGTGTCATTTTAATTTCTTCTTCAAAATAGCTAAGACAAGTGAAACGTTTCCTCTCACATTGCCCTGGAAAATAGTTTCCTTCAAACCCTAATAATTCGCCAACTCTAGCTAAGGCAGCACAAGCTATCAGAAATATATTTAAACGTCATAAATGTCTTTTCAAGAATTTGTCAATTCTCTCACTCAAACACTTGATGCTTTTCAGGAACCTCCAAAGGTCTTTAATGTTTTTCAAAGAACCCCAGTGTGGTTTTCAGCCTGACTGAGTCTCAGAAACAATGGATTTCCACAGTAGAAGAAAGGCCTTATCACACTTCCTGTGACAACGTCCAGGTTGCCCTGCAATGCAATGCTTACCCTCCCCCCTCAAAAAAAAAAAAAGAAACAGGTTTCTATCACTTTTCAGAGGTCTTTTACATCTGGGACATCTGGGTCTAACCTCATTTCATCCTTCCCACGTAATACTGTATTCCTTCCGTGTAACCTGCAGGGTGTTCTCACAATGCTTTGTTCCGGGTGAGTTTCTGGTCTGTCTCCCAGTGGAGAACATATCTAAGCCTTCTTCTCTTGGTTGGGAAGCCCGTCTTTCCCATCAAATTTTTCATGTGCTTGCCTCCAAACTACTTATTCAGTTACATTTTACTTTTTATGTATGTGAAAGGAGTGTGGGGGCGGGTGCTGATGTGTATGCACAAGTAAACGTGTGTGCATTTTGAGGCCAGACACGTCATTCCTCCTCAGGTCCTGTGTGCCTCATGTTGATGTTTTATTTTGAAACGGGGTCTCTCACTGGCCTGAGCCTCACCCAAGTAGCCTGACCAGTGAGCCCGAGAGATCAGCCTGTCTCTGTCCCTACAATCAGCTTTTCCTATAGGTCCTGGCTGTTCTTGAATTCAGGTCCTCCTTCTTGCAAATGTTTTGATAACTGGCTTACTTATTTTTTGTGATTATTTATTTGTCTTGGAACGTGTCGGTTAAGCCCAGATCATAAGGCAAAGTCAGGCTTGGAATGGGGATGTACATGGTGGGTATCAAGGGAGGACAGAGGGTCAAGGCAAGGACCATCTGGGCAAAGATGGAGGACTTGTTCAAAGCATATGTTCTGCAGTCTGTTCTTCCAGAGCTGGTATAAATGACTGTCACATAAAGGCATTCAATGAACGCCTATAATAAATCATTCTATTCCAGCTGTGGACTCTTCCGGCAAAGAAAGCCATCCTTTGCATTTTGATCTAGTCTGTAACCAAGCAGATAGCTATAACCTTCTCTGCATTATGAACCCAACTGGCATTTTAAGAGTCATCGATATTATGGGTAAAGCAAGTAAAAATTAAACTTTCATGTTATCTTGCTTAGTTGCAAAACATCTGGCACCAGCCATTCATCTTCTCTTCTGCAGGCAATTGAAACCTGCACAGTCTTTATTATCCCGGCCATGAACATGCTGGGAATTATAACTTTCCATTGCCATTAGTTTTATTTGGGGGTGCTATGAATCAGGCTATCCCCCTACAACCTCTCTCTCTAGCTCTTGGTGATCCAACAGCCTTGTCTGGACTCTGTGGGCAAAGGTACATGCGTGTGTGTGTGTGTGTGTGTGTGTGTGTGTGTGTGTGTGGTGTACAAACCCACACATAAAAAATAAAATCCCCTTTAAAATGCCTTTCTTAAAATGGTCATTGTTTCTCATTGCTCCTTGATACCCTTAGCAATTCTACAAAATTCACTGTCCATGTTTCCAATGAAGGAGAATTATGTTCCTTCTGATTATTCCTGCTCTGTGTGTCCATGTTCATGTTTGTGTTCACCTTTCTCATCCTTAAGACTCGTTTCTTTTCTAACTTTTAAATTTATTTCTGATATTTTTTGATACAGGGTCTTAGTGTGCAGCTCTGGTTGTCCAGGAACTCATTGCAGAGACCAGGCTGGACTCGAACTCACAGACATCATCCTGTCTCTGCCTCCCTCCCGTGTGCTGAGATTGAAGGTGTGTGCCATGACATCAGCTCCCCTTCTCTATACCCACTTCTCCCTAGGGTTGTGCTGCTTCATAAACTCTTATCATGAATGAATGGGATCCCAAGGGCTATGCTACAGTGAAGGATACAGAACAGGTAATGTGACGTCGTCACCCATGTGACGATATTCACTGAATGGATAAGACAGTAAGGAAATCAACACGAAGACAGACAACATGAACCATCCCGTTTCTCGGGGAAGGAGAAGAGCATCAGAGGCACACATGTTCCATGTGGCTCTAATAGTGGCAGTGGCAGGCTCTGAGCAGAATAGGGTCCTGCTGAGTCCTCCTTGCTTGTTTTTTAGAGGATGATGATTTGGGGATGGCCGAGCCTCTCTCCATCCCAGGGTGTGTACTGTGTGGCAACACTACCCTTGTAGGTCATGAACCACAGGGCCATTCCGGAGCGAGTGGCTAGCACTGACGCCAGGCTCAGCTGAATGCTACACACAGGCATTGCTTTTTTTGAATTCCGCTTCTTTTCTTCATGGTACCGCATTTCCGGAGACTCACATGGGCACATTTTCCCTTACCTCTCGCTGCTGCCTGTAATCCATCATGACAAAGAGCAGCCTTAAAGACAGCTCAGGGGAGACATG
This sequence comes from Microtus oregoni, assembly GCF_018167655.1. Lineage (NCBI taxonomy): Eukaryota > Metazoa > Chordata > Mammalia > Rodentia > Cricetidae > Microtus > Microtus oregoni. Next base: position 29,398,124 of record NW_024543080.1, on the reverse strand, counting down.
ATTTCCTCTCCACTTCTCACTGGAAAGAGCGACTTAGAATGAAGAAAGGGGTGCTTTCAGGGTAAAGGACGATAAATGAGAAGGGCCTCCCCCTTTTCCTTTAGAAGATGCTAAGCCTCAAAAGGATCCTTGGCCTTAAAAAAAGAACCTCACCCCCCTGGGTCTGCCCTGAACATTCCTACAATATGTCTGGTACTAAAACCAGAGGGTTTTTTAGTGAGAGCCGTTACAGAGAAGGCAGCCCCATGACAGCTTCTTCGGGGCTAGGAAAACCTCAGGCTCATAAATAAAACTTGTGAGGTTCATCTCGTGGCTAGCCAGGCCTTAAAATTTGTGACTCCCGCAATTATCTGAGGTGACAGGGGAACAATTGACTTGTTCTCAGACAAGACTGCTGTGCTCAGAATTATGGCTAGGAAACAGCCAGGCTTCCTTGGGCAATCACAAAACCCAGCAGAGGTGGGCTGAACCATTCCTGGGGTACGGGCAGGTACACTAGACAAGAGAGACGAGCAGCAGAATTGCCATTTTCTTCCTTTAAAAGATGATTTCTCACCCTAAAACAACTCTGGGGGCTTTTATGTCATTAATTAAACGAAATCTTTGTGAACCACACAAAATGTCCATTCACTTGACTCCTAGACAGCTAATGTTAAGAATTGTCCAGCTGATGCTTACTACTAACCCTGGCTTAATAATTTTCCGTTACCAGATTATGTAGATTGATATCTTGAGCTGCATCCAAGCTAATTTGTTCCCAGGCTAAGGGTCTATCTGACTGCCTGTTTCAGTAGTTAACAGAAGCCTTGGGCACAGGGTCCCCTGTAAAGTGCTGGGCGGGCCTCTAGGTGGCTGCCATTGTCCTGCAGTGGAAGCAGGAAGTTATCCAGTTTCCTCTCATGTTTGGAAAGGGTTTGCACACCAGATATGAAGCTTCCTTTTGTGCAAGCTTCTCAACTAGTGCAAGCGGCTGCTCACCCGCTGGAAACAAAGAATATAAACAATATCAAAAAGACGTCAAAAACATCCTCTGTCGCCAGGCAAATGAGCATAATCCTACGGGGCAGGGTGGGGGACAGAGACAGAGCTATAAGCTTGAGGCCAGCCTGGGCTACATAGTAAGCCCTTGTCTCACAGAGAAAGAGAGAGAATAGCCAGGAACTGTCACACAGACTGCAAGAGATTAAAATGAAATCTAAACGCAAGCCAGGCCTCGTGACACAGGGTCACAAATCTAAGTCAATTCAAGGCCAGCCTGGGCAATTTAGTGGGCTCCTACCTCAAAATTAAAAAGGTGGGGAGGCTGGGGGAACATAGCTCAGCGATGTAGATAGAGTGTTTGCCTAGCATGCCCAAGGCCCTACCTAGGTGGAATTTCCAGTTTTTTAAAAATCCTTTCTCTTTGGTGAAGGAAAAGGAGGACCTTTACCCTGTCCACGTCATCGGCTTTCGTTTTAATGTGGTTTGACAGCAGGCCGCGCAATTAAAAAGATGAAGTTGGAACCGGCATCTGTGTTCACAGCCCTCTTAGCTGCTCTAATTAGGATCCCCTTCCTCCCTCCCCCTTCTCGGGCGAGGACAGGGCCTTTTTAATTGAGGCTATTAGAAGTTCTCTTTACACAACGACGCCCCGTGAAGTGAAGGCTCCAGCAGAAGCTCTGCCCACTGTACAATTACCTCTCGCAACTCTGAGAAATAATAGTATCTTGTCTCGTTTAAAAATAAATCCCCGGCTCGTTCCCCATGGCGTTCTCTCCCTTGCCTGCTTACGCGAGCTTCTTCTTGCCAATTAGGCAAACTTTCCGTTATTTAAGGAGATGGCTTTGATCATAATTGTCCCCTGATAATGAGATGTACGGAGCTGGATTACAGTCGCCCACAGTTCCTTTATTCTAAACTCAAGGCTACTTAAAATGAACTCGGGTCTGGAGTTTGCGGTGTGCGGAGAGGGTGCCGCCTTGGCATTTCCCGTCCTGCGCTGTTTGAAACTGCAGAACTCACCTGGAATAGCCGTCATATTCAAGACGCTCAGCTTCGCAGAGTCACTTCCTCTTAAGAGAACGGTTGCAGATTTGGGTTTACGACCTATTCCAAGAAAAGAAATTAAAGATTTAGATACCAAATGAGCACATTCTGTCACATGTGGTGGTGGTTTAGGCCTCTAATTGCAGCGCTTGGCGAATGAGGCAGGAGGATCCTGAGTCTGAAGGCCACCTGGACTACATAGTGGCCCCTGTGTCACTCCCTTTCAAAGTCACATTGCCACTGTGCTCCCTGTGATAGCTTAGATTGTCAAGGAGACAGGATTGGCCACAAGGGAATCTGGAGCAACACGGCAGCCGGAATTTTTATCGTCCTTTCACTAACCAACACAGGCGCATGTGGGCACAAGCCTTTAACCCCGGGCACCCCAACAGCAGAGCAGATATATCTATGTGAGTTCGAGGCCAGCCTTGTCTACACAGTGAGTTCTACGACAGCCAGAGCCACATAGTCAATTCCTATCTCCAAACAAACAAACAACAAACAAAAACCCACACACCAATAACAACAAAACCAGTCTCTTTCTAAAAGTAATGGTTTCTCCACTATCATACATACTGTTATGTCTATCTATTCTTGAAAAGGCACCAGCCAGTATTTACAAAATGCTATTTTTGTCTATATGGATATGATACGCAGAATATTTAAGAAGTATTGCAGATTAGTTATGTCTAGTAAGTAGCATGAGTATTGTGATATTTTTCATTGCTTTATATATTTAGACTTGCAAGGAAAACACTTAGAAAGCCATTGAATTTGTATTCTGGATAGACGTTTGAAAGAATTTAACGTACTTCCCACTGTGGCCTGTGTCTTTCTAGGCATTTTCCTACCTCGTATCTTTCTTAGTCTGTATTCATACATGAAAAATGGTTCAAGAAATGTAGAACTTTGAATTATTTTCAACTACCACACATTTCAATGCCTAGAAGATGCCAAGTTTTACTCTGACATTTTATTAATTGTGTAGATTTTTACAAAACTGCTAACTTACCTGAGTTTGGGAGTTCCCCCGCTTTTTCTGCAAAAAGCAAAAATAATAGTACTGTTTCCATACTGCTGTGGTTTTACCCGGTGGCCACGACAAATACCAGGACAAAAAGGGGAAAGGTCTTATTTGTCTTCTACTTCTGGGTCACAGTCTAGCACTGATGGGAGTCAAGGCAGTCCTGCTAACTCTGCTGCATGGTGCCACCTCCCACCAGGGAACTCAGCTCATGGCCAGGAAGTAGAGCAGGAATGGGGAGGCTGCCGCCTGTTAGCTGGCTTGCAGTCTGGCATGTACTCAGCTAGCTTTCTTATCCAGTTCAGGACTGCCTGCTTAGGGATGGTGCCCGCATCGGTAAGGAATCAGGACAACCCCACCACCACACAGACACGACCAAAGGCCAAGCTGATCTGGGCAATGCATCCCTTGAGACTCCCTGCTGATGTTATTCTAGGCTGTGTCAAGGTGACAGTTAAGGCCATCCAGGACACACGCTTTGATCACCCAGTGGAAACTGTTGTTCTACAAAGACTCAACATGGTCATGTCATTAACCATGACGCGGCAGACCTTTATTACTAAGGGATCAGAGATGAGACTCGTTCTGCAACGACTCTCAAAAAAATCCCTGCCACAGAGAATTAACTCAAAGAATCAACGGCACCCTTGCTGCAGGTGAACATTATTTATTAAACAACCTTGCCTGTCAAAGAACATAAGAAGCGAACGCACCCAGCCATACTACAAGCCTTCATTGGGAAACCAAGTGGTGGCACACACCTTTCTTTAATCCCAGCACTTGGGAGGCAGAGACAGGTGGATCTCTGTGAGTTTGACAACAGCCTGGTCTGCAGAGCGAGTTCCAAGACAGTCAAGGCTATTACACGGAGAACTCCATTGCAAAACAAAACAGAGAAACCAGAATGAGAGAAAGAGAGAGAGAACTGGCTGTGCCCTGACGATATTCAACTCCTTGGGTGATCTCTTTATTTCAGCCTCTACCCCAGCTCCATGTGGCAGAGGCAAGTACCGGGTAGGACAGTTGAGGAAAACCGTGTTTAGCAATGGTAACTCACTCAAAGCTATAGGAGGTAATACAAGGGTCTGATGTCTTCAGAGTCTGCTATCATGGCGATGCTTTTATACAGTCTTTAAGAGATCAACTGATTACCGAAGAACTGTCAATCAAGTCTGATATGTAGCCAGGGTATGCACATGCAGTGTTACAATCCACCCTGCTAGATGAGTGCCCAGGTCATGCTAATTACCAAAGCTGTTTAACACTGCTCCCACTGTTCTGACTTAAGAAGCCCTTCTAGTTCCGTCCCACCCAAACTCCATCAACACCCCCTACACTTATTAAAGATTTTTACTCTCATATGGTCACCTAGAGACCCCTCTGCTCTGGGTCTCTAGCTCTGCAAGTGTCTGCCCTCACTTCCACTAAGCCCTCCCAGCCACCATCGGGGACAGCTCCTCTTTTTCACCCTGCCTTTCTTCCTGACTGTTTGCCTGTCCGTGTAGGAGAATGGCCCCTGAATGCTGGTGCTGCTGTCTTTCCTTTAGATTCTCCAGAACCAGCATTTACACAGAGGAGGAACACAGTAAGTGGCCAACCGAGCTAAAACGAAAATCTGGGGCGGACAGGTGTGTGTGCGTGTTTCCCCGGGGAAAGCCATATGGCCGGGGGCTATTTTCCCGGTACTTACTCTGCCACCTCCGCACTCTCCTGTGGTCCTCAAGGATTTTGTGGATAATGAGGATGATGCCGACCATAAAAACTAATAACACTAAAATGTACCAAGTGATCTTCATGGGACAAGTGACAGCTGTAAAAATTAAAAAGAAAAGAATTTAGGCACTCTAAAAATCAGTAAAGGTGGCAGGCGTAGGTACTCGCCAACCCTCTGAGGTCTGCCCCGAAAACTCACACAGAGGAAGGACAGAACCAACTCCTGCGAGTTGTCCTTTAGCCTGGACTCATGTGTCATGGCAGACATGCACACACAAATAAATATATATAAAATAAAAAAATTCGACACAATGAGACAGAGCATGAGATAAGAGGCCAAGTGGAGGTGTATGCCTTTGGCAGAAAAGCTATTTGCTGCCTTAACTTAACAGGGATCCTTGCTCTCCTGAACACTTTTCCAATATATTAAATGAAGCTACTAAATGAGGAAATTGGCCAAGTGGCTCCCAGGGATCCATTTAATTCAAAATCCTGGCATTTAATTTCACTTCCAGGTGATGCCAATATCAATTTCCTCGTTGTACATCAAGAGTGCCACAAAGCAGCCTTATATCAGGGTTGTGTGCGATTAATCATCTTGGTCGTGGGCCATGCAGCCCCAAATAAGCCCTCAAATTAGCAAAGGCACAGCAAGAGCGAGGGGCATGGGGCAGCGACGGAAGGCAGAGGCCGAGGACTGAGTGACTAGACCCTGTTTCTGCCAGTGTTACAGCGTGGATGGAAAACGTCCCCAGAGACTCCTGTGACTGAACACTTGGCGCCCAGTTAACTGTATCATTTGAGGAGGCTACACCGTATATGACAGGCATAATTTAAAACTATTAACCACCTTTAAAATGATTAAGCTTTAGTGAAGAATCCTAAAGTGATGGAGAAAGCTTTCATCTTTTTAGAGTACCCAAATGTCTAGCAAACAGTTCTGTCATAACACCTGCAGCTCCGGGGGGGCTGTGTGATTCTTTTCTCTGGTTTTATGTTCGTCTGACTCCTGGCCCCCATCCGGGCATGGTGCCGGGCATGGTGCCGGGCATGGTGCCGGGCATGGTGGTTGACATACAGAAGGTACTCACTAAATGAATATAGTATAAAATGTTTTCTAAGAATACATTTTATGGCTGAGGTGGGGGTACACTGCTTAGCAGAAAATATTAACTGTGGGGTTCGGAACAGGATGCAAGGAACTTAATCAGCCTCGAAAAGAATTTAAATGTCTGAGATTCTTTCTCCTCAGAATCAGCCAGTCACACACACACACACACACACACACACGCACACGCACACGCACACGCGCCAGAGCCTAATCTTTAAGAAAACTCCCCCTCTGAGTATTGAGGACTGGTGACTTTCCATCAAGCGCAGATACCAGACAGGCTGCAGTTACCCTAGGGCAGAGGACCTTGGGTAGCCCTCAAATCACAAACCCAGACATACCACCTCTGTCTCAGGTTATGGCTGAGTCCCATAAAACACATCTTAAAATCAAGTAAACAGATAAAAAAGGATTAATATTTTGGGGCAGTATTATTTCCATAATGAAATTTTCAGCTATTTGACTTCTGGTGAATTTCACAGCCCCTTCTTAATTTTATGTATGGGTACCCGACTTCTCTATTTCTCCCTCATTTCCCTTCAAACTTACATTTCACATCTATTGCGAGGCGCAAGGAAACATGAGTACAGTTACTCATGTTTTCCATAATTCCACAAGTGTGGTTTAGAGAATCTCCCCTGGGTGGTTTCCCAGGGTGGGCTTCAGGGGTACAGGTAGCGTTATATTCTTTCATAGGGTCAACTAGAAGAGCGACGGTGACATTATAGTGCTGGCAGGGTGAGTAAAAGTCGTTTGCCTTCACTTCCAGTGATCCTGTCGTGATGAGACCTAGAAAGAGATGAAGGAAGGGTATTTTCAGAGTGGTAGTATTTAGCCAGAAGACGCAATTCAGAGCTGAGTCTCACTGGGTGTGCCGGTGCACACCTGTAACCCGCAGGATGCTGAGGCAAGACTTACAGGTTGGAGGAACATGAATGTCATGTAGTCAATACCAAGTCTCACAGAGGTACACAGCAAGACCCTGTCTCGAAAAAAGAAAATATAACCAAACAAACAAAGTCTTAAATCTCTTTTCTTTAAAACAAAATAGAAAACAAAGTTTTGTACACTACAATTAATTATCAAGGTGATTTTAAAAAAAAAGTTATGAAAATGATAGAAGTAAGATTAAAATAGGATTGGAACCTCTCAGAGAACACACAGATATTTCCATGAATATCTGTTCCTGATCTGGGACAGGTCAAATTGTTCAAAAGGTTCACAGTGTTTTCCACTCCACATAGCCCATGCTTTCTACAGATGTGACAAAGTACTATAAACTGGGTGACCTAATGAACAGAATTTTTTCTCATACTTCTTTTTCTTTTTAAAATTTTAATGTGCATGGACATTTTTAACCTTTGTGTGTGCACATGTGTGTACCATGTGCAACCTGGTACCCATGGGAACCAGATGAAGGCATTGGATCCCCTGGGTCTGGAGTTACAATTGGTTGTGAGCAGCCATGTGGGTGCTGGGAATTGAGCCCAGGTTTTCTGGAAGAGCAGTCGGTGCTCTCAACTGCTGAGCCAGCTTTCCAGACCATCTCTAGCCCATAGACCTAAGGCTGGAAGGACTGTGGAGAAGACTGCACTTGTTCCTCTCTTCTGGAGGTTGGCAGTAATCGCTGGCTTTCATTGATTCGCGGAAGCGCAACCTTGGTCTCTTTCTTCATTCACACATGGCATTTTTTCCGAATGGGTCTGTTTCTCTGTGTCCACATATCTGCATGGTGTGTGCACAGGTAAACTGGCGTGTGTGTCCCTGAGTGCATGTATGCATGTCCATGTGGAGGGAGAAGCGAACCATGTGATTCTGCAGAAACCGTGTGTTGTTAAGATGTGGTCTCTCATTGGAACCTGGGGCTTGCTGATTGGCTAAACCGGATGGTCATTAAACCCCAGGGATCCTTCTGTCTCTACCTCCCCATTGCAGGGATTACAGGGATGTGGTTCTGAGTATCTAACTCGGGTCTTCACGCTTGCCTGGCGAGCACTTTAAAGAATCACACTTCTCCTTTGTCTAAGGATGTCAGTCATCCTGGACTAGGTCCCAGGATGATGATCTCATCTTAAAACCGTATCTAGGATGATCTTATTCCACGTAACGTCACAGTCTTATGTGTTGATGATTAAGACTTCACTGCATTAAAATTTGAGAGGACACAATTCAGTTACCCCAAAACCTTACCAACCTCCCACAAATAGGGGGAGATAACTCCCTCCCCATAGAGTCTTAGAGAGTTACGTAGGTGGCTGAGCCGTGGGGATGTAAATGAAGCACATTGTCTTCTATATCAAAGGTTTAGCCAAACCCTGTCTTTAAAGAACTTCATAAAGACACCACCCACCCAGCAGAAACCCCTCCCTAGTCAGCGGTCTTCCAAGATCAAAGTAAGTACTCAGAGTTCCATCCTGTTCTCAGTCTTTCAGAAGTAGTACTTACGTTAGCCAGAAGCATAAGAATGTGAGGCTGAGTTTTGGCCACTCAGAGTGAGGCGCAGGATCCCTTGGAGCTAGAAATAAAAATCCAGTGGGACCTTGCAGGACTTGCTTGCTTGGTTAAGGCTGGCTGCGCCCCCTTCTGCTGAAGCAAGCCTCTCTGTCTTTCTGCAATACTTTGGATTGTGAGCTCATTTTCTCAAGACCCCAGACCCAATCCTAATATAGTCAAATGCAGAAAAATGACATTACATGATCAGACAGGAAACGGTGGTGTAATTCCACTTTGTCCTTTGGGACACTAAGTCTGGAGTCGCCAAGAAAAGGTCCAATGTATGGCTTGCTGCAAGGAAGTCCTCGGTGAATATGAATGGAAAGGCAATATAAGAGAACCCATCAGCAGAGTGAGAAGGCACCCCCAGAATGGGAGAAAATGTTCACAGACTATAACTGAGAAAAGTTAACGTCCAGGATATGTAAGGAATTCCTGTCAAAGAAGGAGGAACAGAGAGAAGAAGAGACAACAGGTTTTAAAATGGGCAGATGCCAGGTTAGGGGTAGCGCCTGCTGTCTCAGCTACGTGGGAGGCTGAGGCAGGAGGACCACTGGAGTTCAAACCCATCTTGAATAAGAAAACCGTGTCTCAAAACAAACCTGCGCTAAGAACTGGAACAGATATTTACATCTGTTCAAAGACCTGCATCCATAAAAGAGCTACAGAGGATCAATGGTCATATGGTAACACACTCAACATCATTCATTACCACAGAAATGCAAGTGTTGAAAAGTATGGGGAATTTGGAGTCCTTGTACTGATAGTGGGTAAAACGATCCATTCAGTTTGGGGAATAATAAGTTCCTCCAAAAATGAACAATCTAAACACCATTTGACTCTAACAAGTGCACTTTCTGACACGTATCCAAAAAAGGGACCTCAAAGACATATTTGTGTTCCCTCAGTCACAATGACTGAAAGGGAAGCCACCTGAATGCCCACTGAGGCAAATGCATAAAGAAAAAGTGGGGGCTGGAGAGATGGCTCAGCAGTCAAGAGCACTGGCTGCTCTTCCCGAGGACCCAGGTTCAGTTCCCAGCACCCACATGGCAGCTCACAACTGTCTGTAACTCCAGTCCCAGGGGATCCAGTGCTCTTTTGCAGCTTCTGTAAGTACTGATGCCTGGGGTGCACAGATAAAAGCAAAACATTTACACATACAAAAAATAAATAAAAATAAAAATAAATTTTAAGCAAAAGATCTTCACTCTTTCTAGGTGACCATGGGAAGAGAGAGGACCTCAGCTGCCCCCAGCTGCCCTGGTTCTTCTGGTTGCTGCACCCACCCACTAACTGCAGTAGTATGAAACACCTCAAGCCAGAAAAGTTCACCTGCACCCATTCCATCCAGAGCAGGTTGAGGAAGGGAGGGAGGGGGAGCAGGGGGTGGGGGTGGAGGGAGAACAACAAGGAAGAAGAGCAGAGAAGGGGGAGGGGAAAGAGAGGAGAAAGGATGGGGAGGTCGCTGCATTTCAAGCCACTGTCCACGGGGCTGATTTGTTACACAGACAGAGTGACTATACCACCCACTGTGGGCTGGGCTTGCAACATGAGTTAGTAACTAAGAAAATGTCTCACTGACATGGCCACAGGTCAACCCGATCTGGGCAATTATTCAGTTGAGGTTCCCTCTCCCCGTTTGACTAGGTTTATATCAAATTGATAGCTGAAGCTATGATGACATGCAGTGCCCCATTAGAATATATATATATATGTGTGTGTGTGTGTGTGTGTGTGTGTGTGTGTGTATGTATGTATGTATATATATATATATGTATTCTTTTGCATGTTCCTTCCTTCAATCAACAAATATTTATTAAGTATCTGTTATGATTTATATCGGACATGATGCTGAAGGAAGGGATATGATAATAAACAAAGACATTGCCCACAAGAGGCCCACTGAAGAGCCAGATAAAATGCCAACTCATACTCAGTGGGTGAATGCTTAGGTATTTACTTAGAACTGCTTTTTAGACAATCATTATCTTTGAAAGACCATCCGGCTAACCTTTCAGCTAGCAAGCACATGTGAATTACACTGGCATTCTGATGGATTTCACGAACAAGTATTTTGTCTTCAATAAACTAAACTCAAATTAATCAACATTACAAAGTCCTCTGAAATCTTTCATCAAAAGACACATCACTGAGAGTTTCAATGCTATTAGATGTTAAAACGGAATGCTTGTGTGTGTGCGTGAGGGGAGGGGATGGATGTGCACAGTATATTCGGGCATGCACAAGTAGATGAAGGTCGGAAGACAAGCTTGGGTGTCATTCCTCGGGGGCCTTTTGCCTTCTGTCCGAGGCAGGGTCTTTCATTGATCTAGACCTTCACCAAGTAGAATTGGCTGTCTGGCCAGTGAGCTTCCAGAGATCTGCTTGTCTCTGCCTCACTCCTCATTGTCTCTGGAGTGACAAGCAGGCTCACCAGCATGCCAGCGTTTTCTTTAATATTTATTGTGCATCTCTGTGCGCATATATAGACATAAGTGCAGTGCCTGCAGAGGCCAGAAGAGTGTGTCAGATCCCCTGAGCTAGAGTTCCAGGTAGTTGTGAAATGGTCAACGTGGAAGCTGGTCCTCCGAAAGGCCTCAACTGCTAAGCCATCTCTCCAGGCTCTGTGTCTACTTTTTTGTTTGTTTGTTTGTTTGTTTGTTTTTGTTTGTTTTGCTGTTGTTTTGTTTGACAGAGTTTCTCTGTCCTGGAACTCACTCAATAGACCAGGGGGGCCTCGAACTCATGGGGGATCCACCTGTGTCTGCCTCTGCCTCCAGAGTGCTGGAATTAAAGGCATGCACCTCCATCACCCAGCCTCGTGCCCACTTTTTTTGTGGGTTCTGGTGTTCCAACTCAGTTCTTTACATTGTAGGGCAAGAAGTGCTTTAGCAACTGACCTAGTTCTCCAGCCCTAGGGTGCTTTTTTTTTTCTTTCCAGAATGACTTAATTTAGACTTGGCAAATGTTACTCTATTCCTTTGTGTTTACCTTTTGATATTTGTTCCTGAGAAATGAAATCCGTGTCTCCTTTGGATTCGCAGACCAAACACAAGGAGCACATCGGAAATCCATTCGTGATGCCTTGGCAACTCTCAGTGAAGCTTTGGACACTGGAGTGATTTGGAAAGAGTCCCATGACAGTCTGTGTTTCCTCTGCCGGGTGCAGAAAAGCCACAGAAGAAAAATTGAAGGAGGGAAGCGGATAGGTGAGATTGGGTAATAAACACACTTCCCGGCAGGCGAGCTCTCGTGTTCTTTCTGCAAAGAAAGAAAAAAAGCTCTTGTTAGCTGTGGATTCCAAGGTTTTGACATTTAAATAAACACAAGGTAAGCTCGTCGTTGTTCAGGTAGATGATGGCCTGTCTCTGACAATGTTTTATTCTCACGTGAATTAATATCTACTCCGTTGAATCATTTTGTTTTAAAACTTGTTAATTTTCAGAGAGCAAACGTTCATGTGCAGAAATGACTAGAAACACTAGCATTTTAGACATCCTCTGTTCTGGAAAATTTTTAAGGATGTGTGTGCGTGTGCGTGTGCGTGTGCGTGTGTGTGTGTGTGTGTGTGTGTGTGGTGTATGTCCATGGAGGCCAGAAGAATGCATAGGAACCCCTGGAACAGTTAGAGGTACCTGACATGGGCACTAGGAACTGAATTTGGGTCCACTGCAAGAGCAGTAAGCACTTTTAGACATCCACCAATCTCTACAGCCCCTGGAAAAAAAACTTAACAGATAAATCTTAAGTCTTTCTGAATCTATCTTTTTTATAATAGTCAGTTGCATGGTTCTGAAAGATAGCAAAATCTAGACAGCGCTTCTGTGTTTCCAAAGTCTGCTAGAAAGCAAAGTACCACAATCTTGGCCATTGAAAATTGTGGAGGCCCAAAAATGTGAGCCCATTTCCACCTTGACCAAAGGTCAGAGTTGGAACTCACCTCTACTCCTTCAAGGTTACTGTGTTTCTACCTCAAATAAAGGTCCCACCTAGGTTCAGAGCACAGAGTTTTGCTCTCTCAAGGTTACTATCAACAGGTGTGGCTAATATCCAGACTTTTTATTTCAGAAATAGAGAAGTAGATATGTTTCTACCTTAAACAAAAGTCTAAGGATCCAACTAAGGTTCCAGTTCCCTTAAGGAGATAACATTGGATTCTACCCAGGGAGTGGTTTGCCTACCGAAGGTTTTGGTCTAGGGTGTAAGCATGACTTGTTCTGTCCTAGCAACAGAATGTTTAACTATGGATGTAGCTTGCAACCTTCAACTGGTCTGTTCATTTCTTTGTATCATGTTAATGCAGTTTTTTATCTTACTCCTACATCTTAGGGTCAGGGTATTTTAAGCAATTGGAAATTAAATGTGGGTGATTTCAGTATTCACTGGAACTCCCTCCAGGTACTATTCTATGTTTTCCTGTCTTATTATTTTTGCATCTTCATACTTTTTACTTACATTCCTAATCCCCACATCCCTACCCTATCAAGTGGTATTTTTGTTGAAGCTGGTCCCCAACAAAAAACAAGAAAAACTTTCTCCTGGTTTGGGAGGCCAGAAGTTCAGTGTTAATGTCAATAGTCAGAAATCCTGAAGTCTACAGGCTTTGCAAAATCTAGAAGTTTTCTTCTTGATTCTCTTCTAACTTCCAGTAGTTGCCTGCATGCCTTGGCTTATGGCCCATCACTGTCTCTGTAGTCACAGTGCTTTCTTCTCTGTATCCCTGCCTTCTTCTCTCCTAGCTCTGTCAAAGTTCCCTTTGACTCTTTGTGTCAGTCAGGATTTTTCAGAAAAAAAAAAAAACAGAACTGATAGAATGTCATTGATAAAATGGCTATACATACCTACACATATATATACATACATACATATGAACTGATAGAATGTATATATGTATATATACATATATAGACAGAACTGACAGAATGGCTCTATATATGTATGTACATCACATACACATACATATAGAATGTAGGAGGAGCTCACAAACTGTGGTCCAGCTAGTCCAACAATGTTTACTATTGGGTCCAAGAATCCAGCAGTTGTTCAGTCCACAAGCAGAATGTCTCAGATACTCTTCAGCATATGTCAGAATCCCAGAAAAGTAGGCTCTAATGCCAGTGAGGGAATATACTTGTCAGTAAAAGTAGGAGCAACAGGCAAACAGAACAAGCTTCCCTCTTTCATGTCCTTTATATTGGCTGCCACCAAAGGGTATGTCCGGATTTAAGATGGATCTTCCCACCCCAGAAGGTCCAGATTTAGGATGTTTTTTCCTTTAATTTTTTTTTTTTTTTTTTTTTTTTGGTTTTTTGAGACAGGGTTTCTCTGTGGTTTTGGAGCCTGTCCTGGAACTAGCTCTTGTAGACCAGGCTGGTCTCGAACTCACAGAGATCCGCCTGCCTCTGCCTCCCGAGTGCTGGGATTAAAGGCATCCACCACCACCGCCCAGCCCCTTAATTTTTTTCAATCAGGAAAGATCCCTCATAGGTATACCCAGTGGCTTAAATTTTTGGTTCATTTCAGATGTAGTCAACTTGACAAATAAGAATAGCCATCACAGCCTCTTTCTTATCTGGACATTTGTGATTAAATATCATGCCCACGTGTGTGATTCAAGATATCTCATATTAAAGTTGCTAATCACATTTGTAAGCACCCTGTATCCTTATAAGGTAGCATTTGCAGAATCTAACGATTAGCATTTGTTGTCTATTATGTGTCCTACTGGAAAGTCTTTAGAACAGCTGGTTCTCAAATTTCCTAATGCTGTGACCCTTTTATAGATTTCCTCATGTTGTAGTAACCCCAGCCATAAAATTATTTTCATTGCTACTTCATAACAGTACTTTTGCTACTGTAAATGAATCATAATGCAAACATCTATGTTTTCTGATGGTCTTAGGTAACCCTTGTAAAAGGGTCATTGGACCCACAAAAGGGTCGAGACCCACAGATTGAGAACTATTGTTTAGAATGTTTTGTTCCCAGCCATGGGTGAGCAGTTTGTCTCTGTCACGTACTTTGACACACTTTCTCACCAGTGAACTGTTTAAATACAGGTCTTTGGGGCTTGAGGGGTGGCTCAGCTGTTAAGAGCTCAATGAAAGAGCTAACTCAACTGGCTGCTCTTCCAGAAAACCTGGATTCAGTTCTTGGCACCCACGTGGTGACTGGCAACCATCTGGAACACCAGGCCTAGGGGACCTGACACCCTCTTGTGGCCTTGCTGGGTACCAGTCAAGCACATGGTACACATACATACATGAAGGCAAAACATCCATATACATAAGATAAAATACAAATTTCAAAATTTTTAATCCAATCCTGTGTTCCAGATTAAAAACTTTGAAATGTGGAGGGGCCAAGCTAATCAGCACCCTGATGTGAGCTCCCCGCAGTCTGAAGTTCCAGTTCCAGGGGATCCCAACATCCTGACATGGACACACGTACAGGCGAAACATCAATGTATACAAAATAAAAGTAAATAAATAAATAAGCTTACATGCACCCTTTGCCTAGGGTTGGGCTTATCTGTGATTTAACCACATCCTAGTTCATGGCGTAATTGAGAATTATCATTTGACAGTGATGATCGGTTAAGGAGCAGGTAGCCCAGCTTCCAGTGGTTCACACACCACCAGCTGATTTCAGACGTGAAGTAACTGACACGGCCAATCCCACCTTCCTGTGGCGGCTTCACCTTCTCTCTGAAACGTAGGTTAGGGTTTCTAGGTGACACAGAGCACCAGGAGACAAGCTGCCCTTTCTAAAGTGATTTCTTTCAGTTCAGCACCTTAGCCAGACTTACAAGGACGCCACACTAGTGACTGATATTAAAGACATTTTTAATTAATGAAGTAATTCCCTAAGCATTTGATTGCTAGTGATTTGTAACATGATTTAATAAATTAAATGCTCACGTCCTAGCCCTCTACAGCTAAAACTATTTCTCTAAAAAGTTACATCTTATGTCCAACTGTGAAGAAATTTCAAAACAGAGTTGTTAATAACTTTTTACTTGGAGGAACTAAATTGTATTTGAATAAATTTTATTATGTGTAATACACTTATAATAAAAATTATAACGAGTTTGTAACTATAGTATAATATTGCCTTCAACAGCAATGTCAGCAGAGGAAGACAGAAGTGCATCCACTGATGGAACACTTGCATTTACAGCTTTCTCAATATCACTAAAACACACAAAAACCATATTTCCTGCCACCTTTCCATCTTGCTCCCTGGCACTTTGATCTTGTGAAATTTTCAGCTTCTTGAATTTATATTGCTATGACACGACCTGGAAAGGAGAGAGAGAAATCTTTCACTGTCAATATTGCCATCTTCTGATTCAATAAGCAACCAGCCAGGCTTTCTAGAATCGAAGATTTGGATAGCAGGGTTTTTTTTTTTTAATGAGATTTTTAAATTTCAATTTTAAATACTTCTATTGAAAAAGGAATGGAGGACATGGCCTTTTTGGTATAATTTTAAGAAATAAATGTTTCTCCCTAACCACTATGTCATCTTGCGGGCTATATCCTCATCTCCATAAACAAGGGTTTGTGAACTTAACTGTAATATTAATATTCCTGGAGTCAGATGTCTGCCTGCCCAATCTGAGAGATGCCAGTGCATCCCAGAATTGCTTCCGTACCAAGTCGGCACCTTCTCTGAGGACGTATGCAGAACACTAAACTGAGTTAGGGAAACACATGACATAAGAGGGTAAATCCACAACAATTATTTTCTCCTTTTCAAAGACAAGTGAACCGGAACACTAAAGGATTGCATTTTCCTCCCTTAACTTTTACTGTAAGAACAAACCACACATATTTGTATAAGATCCTTCACAAAAGATGCTCTCAAAAAAGAAAGAAAATAACACCAAGCGGTGGTGGTACAATCAGTGGTGACACATTCCTTAAATCCCAGCACTCAGGAGGCAGAGGCAGACAGAGCTCTCTGAGTTCAAGGCCAGCCTGATTTACAGAGAGAGTTCCAGGACAGTCAGGGATACACAGAGAAACCTTGTTCAAACAATGAAAGAAAATAAGTAAATATTAGTATCTCTGTCCCCCAATCAAGAAACAGGCTGCTACCAAGGCCTCCAGAACATTCTACCTACCCCTGTACCGAAGCTTATTTTGGAAGCATACAAATGTATAGCATTACACTATGCACTCTTCCATGACTTCATTCTTTCCTTACTATGTTTTAGCCATGTTAGTTTTACACAACTGTAGCTAATTTGTTGGTCTTATGAATGAATATATTACATAATTCATCCATCTTTTTGACAGGGAGCATTTGGGTTGTTTCCATTTTCGGCTGTTCAAAATAATGCTGCCATGAAGTATGACTTTCACATGTTACGTTACCGATAGGAATGCTAAACAGCACAGCTACACTGGGGAACTGACTTTCATTTTCTCCTAAGTTAAATATATACTTACCATATGGACCCCAAATTCCACTCCTAGGAAGCTACACACACAAATAAAAACATATCCACACGGTCGGATGCCTCCATTTCACCTGCACGTGAGTTTTATGGTAGCCTTTAAATGTTCTAAGAGCCAAGAACTGAAAACAATCCACTTTCCAACCAATGGTGAATCTAAAACCAACTCCTGACATATGATGGAGTGTCACTCAGTGGCAAAGAGAAGAAAACATAAGTAACAACATGGGTGAATCACAATGGTGTCTCGCCAAATCAAATGAGGCACACAAGTGCCTGTGCACCACGTGATTCTGTTCCTATGAGATTTAGAAACATGCACCATAATGGTTGTTGGTGGAGGGGCTCTTATGGAATAGAGCAACACGGGGCTCTTTGGAGAGATGGGAAGTTATGTCTTTATTGTAGTTACAATGTGATAGTTATATTGGTGACTACAACTGCCACTGTATCTAATCTAATGTGTTCTCTTGTCCCCCCCCCCCCCCAGCTGTGTTGATTAACTGGTTAGATTTTTTTTTTTTTACTTTGATGTAACTCCACTTGCCTATCTTAAAATCTTTGTTCTCTGTGCTTTTGAGGGCATTCTAAAAGTCATAACAGGGACGGAACAAATCAAGAATCATTTCTTCTAACAGTTTGACAGTCTTGGAACTTACAATGTTTTGTTGTTGTTGTTGTTGTTGTTGTTGTTGTCGTTTTTACAATGTTTTTAATCTGGTTTGAGTTGGTTCTATATGGTGTGATGATGTGGGATTCCCCTCTGTATGCTGTGAACCATTGGTTAATGCATAAAGCTGCTTTGGCCTAACAACAAGGCAGAATAGAATAAGGTGGGAATTCCAAGAAGATAGAGGAAAGAAGGCGAAGTCAACCAGATGCCATATAGCTGCTGAAGGGGACAGACACTGGAACTTTACCAGCATGCCACTACCTTGTAGCAATACACAGAATAATAAAGATAGGTTAATTTAAGATGTAAGAGCTAGCTAGAAATATGCATAAGCTAATAGGCCAAGTAGTGTTTTAATTAATACAGTTTCTGTGTGAATTTTTTTCGGGTCTGGGTGACCAGGAAACAAAAGAGCAGCCTCTGCCTACAGTGTGGGATAAAGGTCCAAATGTATTCTTATTCTTCTTCCTCTTCTTCTTTTTTAAGATTTTTTTTTTGTTTATTATGTATGCAGTGTTCTCCCTGCATACATGCCTGCATACCAGAAGAGGGCACCAGATCTCATTATAGATGGTTGTGAGCCCTCCCTGCCTGTCCACCAATGCCTAGGGTAGATGGGAGAGCTGGCCCTGTGGTAATAAGAGTGTGAGAGCTAGGGGCTAGAGAGATGGCTCAGAGGTTCAGAGCACTGACTGCTCTTCCTGAGGTTCTGAGTTCAATTCCCAGCAACCACATGGTGGCTCACAACCATCTGTAATGAGATCTGGTGCCCTCTTCTGGCCTGCAGGCATACATGGAGGCTGAACACTGTATACATAATAAATAAATTTAAAAAAAAGAGTGTGAGAGCTAGCCCTGATTGCCACTTGCAATACTTGGAAGAGCAGACCCTGCATCCCGCCAGGGCAACACAACAGATCCAATCCTGTTAGTGGAGGTGTGGGTGAGCCACTCCAGAAATGGTGAGCATGGGACAGCTCCCATTTTCCACCTGATGGGCTATCTCTGTAGCCACCCAGGCCCAGACCCAAAGTTGTGACTTGGCCTTACCCAACATCCATCCCATCTACAATCTGCTGGACCATGTGAAGGAACCTGACCCACAGACCCAAAGCTGCTGGATGTCCACAACACAGGGCACCAGCAGGACATCCAAAAAGAGTCCTGGGGGTGGCCAGCATTGAACATGTAGTGGAATCCAGGGGCCTCGGACCAGACCAATGGCTCTTCACAATGAACACTTGGAAGGACAGTTGTATGTACCAAGGAGTATACGGGATGATTTCTTGAGTCTCACTACAGCTTCCACTGAACTACATTCCCAGTCATTGAGTTGAAATATTGAATCAGTTAGAAATGAATTACATGTAAAAATATTTAGCCCAGTACCTGATGTATGTAAATGCACACATCTGTTAAAATGTTTACAAATTTTGAGCCAAAAGTCTAGGGAGATAACTTGGTCATCAAAGTGCTTTCCACATAAGCATGAGGACCTGACCTTGGGTACCCAGCATACTCATAAAAACCAGGCATGGTGGTACCTATCTGCAACCCTAGGGTTTGAGGCTGGAAACAGTATCCCTGGAGGTTACTAGAAAATCAGCCAAGTCAATTCATAAGCTCAGGTTCAGTGACAGGCCCTGGCTGAAATAGTTACGGTAGAGAGCAGAAGAGGAGATGTCTGGCATACACACACACACACACACACACACACACACACACACACACACGCACACACACACACGCATGCACACACGCTTTAAATTGTGAGCCAGATGCAATAGTGAACACCTGTCATCTCAACACTTGGGAGGCATAAGTGGGAAAATTAATTGCGCCTAAGAATTTCAGAGTATCCTGGGCAACACAATGAGACCTCTGTCAGCTCAAAATTTAAATAGGTGTAGAACCTACACCTTATGGGGGATAACTGATTCAATTTTTATGAAGAAGTCAATAAGAAGAAAATAAAGTTCCCCGTTTGAGAGCAAGGGTGACATTTCATTCATTGCAGTTCCCTCCACACACTGCCTCTAATAATAGAGACATAAATATAGTGAAGACATGCTATGGATGGAGGGTTTGTCCTATAATTCACAAGTAAAGGTCCTTTTTCCTCAGTTTTACTGTTCGCTATATTACCATTTCCACCAGAAAGTTTAACATGGAAGAGAAAATGAAAGCAGGTGAACATTTTATTCAGGTTTGACTCGTCAAAGTAAGCGACATCCAAACAACTGGATGAAGTTAGGCTGGCAGAGTCTTCATCTGCACTGCTCTTGTCCTGTTTTCTGCAAATCTCTGCTAGGCCCCGCTGCATCAGCTCTTATAAAGCTTTGAGATAGTGATATGAGAGCATTTTATTTGAAAATCAATAAGAATCATGACTTCTCTTTGAAAGCGCTTCTGCAGGCATGAAGAATAGTGGAGGATTATTTGAACTCTGCCAAGTTATTATTTTTCTTGGCAACTGGAAACAGAAGAAACCTCTTCTCAGCGCAGGCCTGGAAACAATGTAAAGGTTCCCATAACACCCTTTTACAGCCCATTTTACTCTTTATGGGGTTGTACTTAATTGCTTGACAACTGATTCTCTTCATGAATGAAGACTCTTTAGGAGTCTGCCTTTTCTGTAGGTAACCTCACCTTCCCAGCATAGGAGACACTGTGGCTAAGTACAAGAATCAATTAAAGATCGTTGGGGTCAACTTAAGGCTTAATCAAATGTCCCTTTCAAATTTTATATGTATATGTTTGTGTACCATGTGTATGCCTGGTGGTTATGGAATCCAGAAGAAGATGGTGTTGGATCCGCTGGGACTGGAGTTACAGATGGTTGTGAGCTGCTATGTGGGTGCTGAGACTTGAACCCAGGTCCTCTGGAGGACTTACGCTTTTAAGCATTGAGCCATCTCTCCAGTCCTCTCCCCCAAGGCTCTCTCTTAAAAGTCACATCCAGCCTGGCGGTGGTGGCGCACGCCTTTAATCCCAGCACTCGGGAGGCAGATCTCTGTGAGTTCGAGGCCAGCCTGGTCTACAAGAGGTAGTTCCAGGACAGGAACCAAAAGCTACGGAGAAACCCTGTCTCGAAAATCCAAAAAAAAGAAAAAAAAAAGTCACATCCAACCAAAGCAGATCGGTGATGATGTAGTTGGGAACAAACTTGTGTCCTCAGTTGTAAGAAACAGAATCAAAATATTCTGTTCCATTCTCTACACATGGTTTAAGAGGGTCAAGCTGGGCATCAACTGCTGTGTGCTAGCTGCCTTTTAAACTAACTGGGGGTTTCAGAACATTGCTGGAAAACAGGTTATCCTGCCAAGGCAACCTGTTAAGTGGCAAGCAATATTTAAGAAGCTCTCATTCTTAAAATTAAGCCAAATAACCAACACTACGTAATTGTAATAACTGAAGATTCCTACTAACAATTATTCCATTACTTGGATGTATTTTTGACAACATATGATCAGATACGGTGCTGTATTTTCATGAAGCATTAGACAATTATTATTTTGAAATCAAATATATTAAACCTCATATGCACTGTTCCACATTGAGATTCCTTTTGAGTTCATGGTAAAGACAGGGTACCAGTGAGCAATTCATAAGTTACATCCTTTTGTTATATTTATTCTAGAAATTAAAGTGAATAGAGTAATACAATATGAAGAAAGTACACAAGTACCTAACAGGCTAAGATTAGCCTTGAGAATCCCAAAATTTATTTTTCTTCTTTAAGAATAATCTCACTTCATCATCTAAATAATTGTACCAAATTCTTTATGATATGCACTGATTGACCATTCAATTCATTTCATAAGATAACTCATATTGGTATTAAAAACTAATATCAATGGTCAGGAGTAGTGGTGTACACCTTTAATCCCAGCACTTGGGAGTCAGACACAGCCACATCTCTGTGAATTTGAGGACAGTCTCATCTACATAGCAAGTTCCAGGACAGCCAAGACTATATAGAAAGACCCTGTCCCAAACAAAACAACACAAAACAAAATTAAGGAACAAAATAACTACATTCATATCTCCTCAATATAAGGATACATCTGTTGCGATTATAGCAATAATCCTGATGACCCACAGTCCAGTATAAAGCACGGTTATTACAGTTTCGCGCATGTGAAACAGCTTCCCGAATAACCAGCATTTTGTTTGTGGTGGGTTTAAGCAAGACTCATTCCAGCACTGAAGGACATCAGAAGACAATGGTTTGCAAACATTTCCGCAGTAAGGATACAAATAAGGAAACAAAATATCTAAACAATTTCGTCATCCTAAAACCAGGAAGGAGAAGTAGCTCTTTCCAGTTCGGGAAGGCAGGGAGAAAACAGACATCGTAAGTGACACAGGTCAACATGGAGAACAGACACTGTCAGGCCCAGGAAGTTCAGCTGACTTGGATTCTGCAAAAACTCTTCCTTCTGTTTACAAATTCAAAGGCACCCTAGTGCTCCACCCCAAGGCTCCCTTTGCCCCCACCCCCCACATGTTGCTCTCTGACTTTCTTTGCTCTGTGCTGGATTTTGCTGCCACAAACACAAACTGAAAGTCAAAAGCACACCTCCTCTGTCCTCCGCACAGCCTATGGTAAGCTCCTAGAGTTATGGCCTCTCACAGAACACTCCAACAGAGCAGACAGTGTGTGCCAGTTTCCTGATTTTCACAAGATGCAAACTCATTTTTCAAAGCAATAGGTATATAAACACAGAGAAGGCCTGGCTTAGATAACTACTAAACGTGATTTTACTCTCTGCCCAAAATATCTTAAAAACAGGTTTTCTTTATTGTGTTTTCTTTAGGATACATTTTCAGCCAATGAAAATAAGCATCAAAAATATACACCATGCTTGCTTAATCTGGGCAATATAAAAAAGTCAAACCAAAAGAAAAAAATCTAAATTCAATCATTCTTAAAATTGCAGTCACAGTGTTTATTTGGCAAAAAATATTTTTATCTGGCTACTTAGCATCATTTAATATGCAACATTAAATAATCATTGCAGTATGTCATCAAATATAATTAGCAAAAGTATTTTTATCTGAATACTTAGCTTTACATATATGCAATAATAAATATTCATTGCAGCAAGCTATCAAATATAAGTGTTTCTCTAGTTTTAATAAAGTTATAGATTTTTATTTAGTAATAGAACGTTTTCTTTTTTTTTTCTTCTAACGAGCACAATTATCACTTGAGCATCCACAATAGCATGCTTTCCAATCTTTTAATGACACAGAAATAGTTTAAATCCCCTTGTCTTTGTTTATGTATCCTGAAGTTTCAGCAGTCATGCAAGAGTTCTTTAAAGGGTTCTCAGAGTTGCCCCGTTCCCACTGCTCACAAACACACATGGAACTGCTTGTATTTGTACCGATCCGCTTTAAATTGTATATTAAAAATAGTAAAATTACCACCATTTTTTCAAAATTACCAGTAAATTAATTGCATCAACTTGTGATCAAATGAATTCAATCCTCTTAAAATGAATAAGTGTTATTTTCCTTAGTAAATACTTCCAGAATGTAAAAACAGACATACAAAGAAGGAAACAGTTGCAAAGAATAAACTCATGTAACAGTATTATCTTAAATCCTATATCTGGAATCTAAATGCAGATTTTAAATTTCCCTTTTCATTTTCTATTGTAACCATAACTAAGTCCTAAGATCACTGTGCTAGACAACAGGCAACTAAAACTGGATCTAACTTCACTTAAAGGTATTTCAGACATTGAACTTTAGCACACGCAGCGTACACCCAAAAAGATCTTGTCTGTCACCGTTGCTCTAACGTAGGAAAGGAGAAGCTCGATTCTGACGATTTACTTACCTTTCGGTGTCTTGAAAAATTCTGGCAAGACTAAAATGAATGTGACCACGATTGCCACAAATAATTTAAGAAAAGCTGTTTCTGTCATGTCTACTCACATGACACAACCGTGTCTCCATCCAATAGCTTGATACTATTTTGCTTCCTGCTTCGAGTTTCATCTCTGTTCTACTTCAAGTTCCTGAGATTGAGATTCACCTCACACTCACTTCCGTTTGGGTCAGACTTAAAAAAAAACAGAAAAAAAAAAAAAGGTACCCGGAACTGAGTGATAGACTTCTTCATTTTGAATCACTTTGCCTAATAAAGCCACCCTCTCTCTAACAAGCACTTTTGAACTATCTGCTAAACAAGGAAAAGAAGTAAACAATCTTAAGAAGCAAAGGGGGTCTGGCTTCATCCAAATTTGAAGCTGTTTTCCATGTTTACCAGTGTGTAAGGATAAGTGGAAGCCCTCAACACAATAACCGAAAATAAAAGATCAAATGTCAGTGGCATCCAGGTTTCTGAACCCCATTCACTGGCTGACTTACTCAATGGTAGCTGATCTCTCAGAAATGCCAGGTGCCGTGCTGGAGGCTGGTGTTTGGAAGACAGTAAACAGCACAAGATATAAGCATAAGCCAAAGGCTTATGAAAATGTGGGGTTCTGCTTTACTGTCGTCTCTGCAAGGGGTTAGAATGTAACTTGTTATGTCTATAAACACTGTGTTTACTACCACACAGTCCACATTTCTATTCTCTTCGCTGAATAAACTCTTTCATTGGAATAATCCCAGAGAAAGAAAATAGTTTGTTTTAGCATACAAATGCAGGATAGGGAAAATTGTGATAAATAAATATGTGCAAGAGAAAGATTTTACTTAGACAATGCATATAGCTAGCATTTCCATTGTTACCCGTCTGGCTCATTAAAATAAAAATGTATCAAATATTTTCAATTATTTTCTCCCTGCTCGGTTCCTATAGTCCCGTAACCATGATTGGCCTGTGCATGGGAATCCTTGCTTAGGGGATTTTGAGACCTAAGCAGTAGAAATAGGAGCAGACTTCTCAAGTGCAAACTTTAAGAACAGCATCAAGGGTTGATATGTGAGCACTAGCTGGTAGGACTGGAGTTTCCAGTTAAATACCAGCTCGATTCCTCAGTACTTTGTAAGTATGTGTCTTCTTCAGCAATAGGGCCTTACTGTCCAGTTGTAGAGGATAACCAATAGCATTAACAATAGCTTGTCATGTTTGTGGGGTCTATGGGATCCCTTTGGTCACTAATTTGAAAAGATGTAACTCGTTCCTGGTGCTAGGGATTTTATGAGGTAGCAAATGATGCCCAGTTGAGGTATTGGACCTCCTGCGGTGATACGCTAGCTCCACTTAGACTCTTTGTATATGTATATATATCTTAGGAAGTTTCTACAGCATGAGGTTTACATGCGACTTTTTCAAAGGTCTTTACAGTTAGCTGTCCTTGCCATATCCCTCCTTCCCCTGCACGCCCAGCCCTGTCCCTTTATCCCTCCTATTCTAGTTTCCCCTTCATCCCTTTAGAGCACTGAATTCTATTACCCCTTCCTTGGATATCTTAATGTCTATCCTTTCCCTTATAAATTTTGTAGTGATACCTTGGTTCACTCAGTAATTCTTATATCCATATAAAATTATTGATTTAATAATTTTCTTTGTTGTAATATTTTTGCCGGGTCTGTATTAGTCACTTTCTGTCACTGTGTCAAAATATCTGAGTAAAATGCCTTAAGGGAAGAAAGCTTATTTGGGCTTATGTATTGGGATGTTTTAGTGTGTGGTCATGTGACTCATTGCTGTTGGGCCTATGCATGGTGAGGCAAAATGTGGAAACGTGGTAGAACAGACTGGCTTCCCTCATGACAGACAGAATGCACAGGAACAAGGAACGGGACAAAAATACATCCATTAAGAGCATTCTGCTGGCAATCTATTTCCTGCTAGAGCCCACTTAACAATCCATTCAGTAAGAATTCCATGGATTAATCTAGTGATTAAATCGGAGCTTGTATGGTTCATTGATTTGTCAAAAAAACTTTCAGCTGGCAGCCAAGCCTTAAACATATGAACCTTCATGAAGCATTTTTAGAATCAGAATCAAACCATTCTGACACAGTGCATAATGACATTCCCATGCATGGGAGTAGACATGTGCATGCACACACATACATATACACACGCACACACACATACACACACATACGTGTACACACACGCACACACATACACACACACATACACACACATACGTGTACACACACGCACACACATACACACACACACATACACACACATACGTGTACACACACGCACACACACACACACATACACACACACACATATGTGGGGAGATGGGGGAGAGACAGAACACCACCACCACCCTGCTCCCTACCACTCAATCTGGTCATCATAGGTTTAGACACTTTAAAGTCAATTTTCTTGAAAGGCCCTTTGTCCTGGTTGCGATCATGTGCTCTGTTCTGTACCTGGCTTCTCTGGTGGTGTCCAGATGGTGGATATCAGGAGAGCAACAGAAGGACCATAAACCCCAGACCACAGGCTGGCTGCTCCGAGTGGATCAGGGGATCAGAATCTTTCATCCAGACTCTAAGACAGTTGTGCTATCTCTGATTTAGCCAATCTTAAGAAAACACAATGCTATTGTCTATGGTCAGTCTCTTAGATTGCTAATCCAATTGTAACTATTTTTTTACATTACTGATTTTGTGTATGTGTGTGTGTGTGTGTGTGTGTGTGTGTGTGTGCATGTATGCCGTGGCCTTGGCATGCCTATGGAGATAGATAGGACAACTTTTGGGAGTCCGTTCTCTCCTTACAGATTGTGGGTCTTAGGGGATCAAACTCAGGTCATCATGTTTGGAGGTGTAAGAAATACTAAATATGAGTCTTCCCTAACAAGTACTGTAAAACCTGTGTTTAGGCCAAGAAATTCAAATCTTCTTGTCCCTCCCACATTGTAAAGCTTCTAGGCCAATATTTTTATCTCCTCCAGCAGTAAAACCTTTGTTTGCACAAAGGCCTCTGCTGCATTCCGGGAATTTGATGGCCTGGAACACTGACCCTTTTCTCCTTGAAGCAATGGCCCCCTTTCCTCTTCCTCTTTCATTTCCTGTGGACCAACTTTTCAGACCAGCTGGTCTCATAGGATTGCAAGGTCAGACCCCTGCCAATGGGAAAAGACACAGTCGCCGCCTGAGTTAGACTAAAAACCCAGTGTACTTTCTGTCAATGTGTGACTAATCTTCCCTTCTGAACACACCCCGTTGACCAACAGTCAGGACTGTCCTGTGTGTGCAGACGCTTCAGCCGGAGTGGTGGTCTCTTCTTGGCAAGCAAGGGCAGTGCCTTTACCCACTCAACTGTCTCGTCAAACTCAGTTGTTAAGTTTTAAATCACTCCGTCTATAGTTGCTAACTGCTTGAATGTTTGCAGAACAATAGTCAAAAGCAAATTCCACACATCCAGTGGGTGTTTGGTATGTTAGACACAAAGAAAATCTCAGTGAGACACAAGGAACGCACAGCAAAGCAAAGGAACCACCTCGGTCACTGTTCTACTGTTGTGAAGAGACACCACGACCACGGCAATTCTTACAGAATAAAGCATTTAACTGAGGGCGTGCTTACAGTTTCAGAAGCTTCGTCTATTATCATCACGGTGGGGAGCATGGTGGCAGGTATATATGGTGCTAGAGCAATAGAGGAGAGCTACATCCTGATCAATAAACAGAAAGAGAGAAAGACTGGGCCTAGCATGGGCTTTAGAAACCTCAAAGCCCACCCCCAGTGACGCACTTCCTCCAGTAAGGCCATGCCTACTTCAACAAGGCCACACACTCAATCTTTTCAAATAGTTCCACTCCCTGATGGTCAAACATCAAGTCTATGAGCCTCTGGGGACCATTCTCACTGAAACACCACAGAAGGCAATTTCTTTCTGTAAGACGTAGCTAGAACTAGCTATCACACAAGAACAAGTTCACTTGGTTTTTATTCTAATGCAGTTGTCCCACCCCCACCCCAGAACTGGCTGAGGTTCAACCTCTCAAACTTTCACAATTGGCTGACTTTAAAAGAATCAGTGGAGGGAGCTGGAGAGAGGGCTCAGCAGTTAAGATGGCTGACTTTTCTTGTAGAGGACCTGGGTTCAGTTCCCAGCATCCACATGGCAACCGGCGAACATCTGTAACTTAAGTTCCAGGTGATACAACGCCCTCTTCTGGCCTCCTCCAGCACCAGGCACACATGTGGCATGCAGACATACACGCAGGCAAAGCACCCCCATGCATAAAATAATAAAAGAATAATTTAAAAAAAGAAAAAGAAAAATTGGCACAATGGAATAAAGAAAAGAGGGGAAGAAGCTGGCCACCTCAGTCCATCAAGTTCTGGGAATGTGTTCCATCTAGTCTTTGTGAAAACGATGTTTTACCAGGTGGTGAAGAGTAAAGATCTGCATTGAAGTTTTACAAGGTTGGAGAAATTTATGGAATATTGGCCCTTGGCAGACTAGCTACTTTTAACATAAAAAAAATTTTTTTTCCTCACAATTATCTTTCAGAGGTTCAATGGCAAGGGTTAAACACAATGGGCCAAATGTCTTGCTTCTTCTGACTCCAATAATTCATCCATTAAAATTTTTCACAGCTGAAATTCCTAAATCCATGAAGTGCATCGTTTTACATTTGCTCCTGGAACCATAAGGTTTTGCCTGGTTCTGCCCAGAGGTATACCTATGTGAAACACCCCTTGTCTATGCTTTCTTCTTAGGTGCCTAAAAGTGAAAACGCTACAGAAGTGAATTTTGCTGCTCTTGTTGTTGTTGTTTTTATGAGATAGTGTTTATGAGATAATATTTATAGATCCCTGGCTGTCTTAGAACTCAGTAGACCAGGCTGGCCTTGAATTTACAGAGATTCACCTGCCTCCACCTCTTAAGTGCTGAAATTAAAGGTGTGTCTCTCTATTTCCAGCCCTTATTTTTAAAGCCAGAATTCATTTATAATGGCCCATTGATGGATCATAATTCATTTCACTGTAGTCTAATTATATTATTACAATTTTTATAAATAGCACCAAAATGTAAAAATTCACAAACATAAATCTTAGTATTCTAATTATAGAGTAGAATATCTAAGACAAAAAAATAAAGGTTTTTGAAGTTTTTAATTTATACAGGCAATGACTGTCCAGAATTTTCAGTAACATATACTCTACTGTGTATGAAAGTATTACACAGCACCAAGCTGCAACAATGGCCAATTTATTCTTCTAGATTTTGCCTATTTGAAAAAGAAATGTTTTAATTTGCATGTATTTGCTAATAATTCTGAATATTTCTTTTTTTCTATTTTTCTTTCTTTCCTTTTTTTTTTTTTTTTTGAGACAGGGTTTCTCTGTGTAGCCTTGGCTGTTCTGAGAACTCACAGAAGCCCACCAGTCTCTGTTTCCTGAGCACTGGGATTAAAGATGTGTCCCACCACAACCTGGCTTGAATATTTCTTACACTTGCTAGCAATTTTAATTTCTTATTATTTGTCTGTTTAAGCATTTGTGTATTTGTTGATTTAAAGGTCTTTTTCTCTATTGGAGAGGGAAGAACCAGGGCACAGTCCTCCAAAGCCACACACGGCTTGTTGTCTAAACTGACTGACTCCATCCCAGCCCTGCCTCCTGCTTGCTGCTTTCTCAATGAAAACTGCAAAGCTTTTCCCGATGGTGCTGTTTCTACTCTCTGAGGCAACCCAGCAATTTGTTCTCCAATAAGTTTTCCCCCCACCTACAGAGTGATCAATTTCAATGGTTTCACTGTGCCTTGCTTACAAGAGTGAGTGCAGAGAATGGACCAGAACTCAGAAAGGCTCTCATGAAAACACAGCCTGTGCCTTAGGTAAGTGACCATGGAAATGCTTGTAAACCTTTAACTAAACATTTAATTGGTGCGGCTTGCTTATAGTTCAGAGGTTCAGTCCATTATCATGGTAGGAGCATGGCGAAGTGCAGGCAGACATGGTGCTGAAGGAGCTGAGAGTCCCTTATCTTACAGGAAGTCGACTGAGACACTAGGCAGGATCCTGAGCATAGGAAACCTCAAAGCCCGCCTCCCAATGACACACTTCCTCCAACAAGAGCACACCCACTCCAACAAAGCCATACTTCCTAATAGTGCCATTCCCTATGAGATTATAGGGTCAATTGCATTCAGCCTGCCATAGCTTATTTAGCCATTTCTACAACTAAGAGTCATGAGAAGTCTCCATGGCTGGCTTGGATAGAAAAAGATACTTAAGTTCAAGTTGTCCTGTCTGGCCAGCCTGTGACCAGGGACTGCAAAGGATCCCAGGGTTCCGATTCTGGGCAAGTTTGAAAAGAAAGCGCTTTAGTGGATGCTTGGTGGTACCCAGGTATTAATCGGCAGACATCGCTCCATTGTCTAGAGAAATTATGACCCTTCCAAATCTGCCTTGCATGCAGTTCTACTGATGAAATAGTTGGACTTCTTTCAGGGAGAAAGCCAAGCTTGGTGTTGGTGTGGGCTGCTGTTTCAAACCTGACAGTTAGCTGTAATGACTGGGTAATCTTGCGGTGGGCCTTGCAGTGGTTGCTTGCGGCTGAGGGTAAAGGGATGTGTAAGCCATACTGCTGACTACCTCAAACTCCGGTTCTTGGAGCCCATGTGATTTTTCATTCCTACCATTTCATATTTTATAATATTTGTGGGTTTTCAAAACTAGAACTCAGAAAATTTTTATAGAGAAAGCATTCTAACCCAGAAACAAAAGGAAGAAAGGAACCCCAGACCAGAGTCACCATGGGACTCTTAAGGGACAGGTGTGCTAAATAGTGTGAAAGAACTTGGACAGCACTGTGCCGAGCCCAGGAGTCCAGGGGCACAATGGTAGTGGTGGCACTGGGGAACAATGACCCTGAGATGTGGTGCCTTTAGCCCCAAGGGAGACAGATGCTTTGTCCTCTCCTCACAGTAGCTTCAGGATGTGGATTCAGACTGATCCTCAAATTAATGTTTTTCCTTCATCGGCCAGACTTGAAGGTCCTGCTAGTTGAATATTCAAAAATCAAAATAGTTTTGATTTTTCTACACATGCAAAGAATGAACAGTCTTATGGTGCTTTATTTGAATTTGAATTCTACATAGTTATCTACTATTATGTGAAATTAATGCCAGTATATACTTTACATGAGCAATATTTCTCATTTCTCTCCCCTGGTGGAAACCATTCCCAATTTCTTCATGACATTCTGTGGGAAGATCTTCTTAGCATCAGAAACAACAGTGAATGACATTTGTTGAACATTCCCTATGGACTGTAGCAGTGTTGGGTGCTTTCTATGGACTACAGCATCCAACCCCTTGAGGCAGTCATTGTAATTAATCTACTCTGATAGAGGGGTGTAAAGAAGTTAAATCGCACACTCAAGGACATCCTGCTAAGGGTCGTGCTGAGCTTCAGACAGAAAGAATAAGAGTTCAGATTCAATGCACAGCTTCATTCTCAGCCTAGGGGAGAGAACATTTGCCAGGAAGGATCACATCTAAAATAATAGCTCAATAGCTCAGGGCTGGAAAGATGACTCAGCCTTGAAAGCACGCACCCCTCCTCCAGAGGATGAGAGTTCAGTTCCCACCACCTAGCTTGCAACTGTTAATAGGTTTTCTGTCCCCCATCATAGATTTCCCTGCCAATGCAGTAAACTAGATCAAGCCAAATTGAAAAAGTGTAACAGCAGGTTTACTTGAACAAAGCAACTCCCAGATGGGTTCTCCAGTCCCAGATATCAAGGGCAGAGAAGCCACGCACTGGAACTAAAGAAGGGAGATTTATAGCTTGTAGGTAAGGGGTGATGACATATTCACCACAAGCTAGGTTTGTGCCCGAATATGGTCAAAAGCTGGACATTTTAGGCAGGGACTTGGGCTGCTCGCAGCTTCAGGGAGGAAGCTGCTGTAGCACCAGTAATGCGGAACTGGACTTTTTGGTGCCTTCCCTTTGTTCAGAAACTCTCTGAGTGAGTGGGGTTTGAAGAGAGAGACAGGAATGGGGTTTTCCAGGTCAAACAGGAGTGAATTGGAGATTGTAATGGTCTGTCCTGTCCCTTTAAGAGACAAGCCCTACCCATTCCCTCCCCTTCTGCAAGCAGATCTTCCTTCTACTTCCAGCCTGATCTCTGGGAGAGATGGCTGCTGCTGTGGCTCCTGCCTCTTCCCCACCCCCCTTCCCTTTCACTGAATAAACTATATCCAAACTCACTCTCTGTCTCTCACCCTCTGTGACTCCTCATGGAACTGGCTGCCCCGCCAGCCCGCCGCCACCTCCCAACCTCCTGAGACCCACAAAGGCCTTGGGTGTTGGGACCAGCCACCCCTCGTGGCCTGCTGCCAGCTGCCACCCCTCAAGGAACTGCAGTGTTTTATCTAAACCATTACAGAGATTCCAACAGAACACCTGTAACTCCAGCTTTGGGGGGCAGTCCAATACCTTTGTTGTAACTTCAGCAATTGCACACACACATACAGGCACACACACAAATGCAGCCCTTACTTCAAGCCTGACTGCACATTCACTAAGGGTTTCTGGTCACTTGCCCTACTGATAATTCTCTACTGTGTAGAACCATGCTGCACGTTCTGTGATCTTCAGCAGATCCAGTAGCTGTCCTCTCTGTCCCAGTTTTGACAATAAAAATCTCTCCAGACATTGCCGTAGCCGCTGGGGGAACAAAACAGCTCCTGGTTGAAAACCGCTGCAGTAAACACTTCATGTCCATTAAGTCATCCAATGCCCATAGCAACCCCAGGAAAGAGTTATTGCCGTTGTCCTCACTCCAGGCCGGTTCAGTCCTGGCTAATCTCGCCATCCAGGTGAATTTAAAGAAACAATTCATCATCCTTATGTCTTCTAATTGTATTCCTCTCAGATAACCACCTACGTT
The DNA here is from genome assembly GCF_018167655.1 of Microtus oregoni. Classification (NCBI taxonomy): domain Eukaryota; kingdom Metazoa; phylum Chordata; class Mammalia; order Rodentia; family Cricetidae; genus Microtus; species Microtus oregoni. The sequence continues at coordinate 29,365,771 of NW_024543080.1, read as the reverse complement.
GGCAACAGACAAATGCTTCAATTAACACGTTTTGTAAGGAAAAATAAACTCTTCCTAACGAGGTCTGTCTGAACATGGAGAGGGTCCCAGGAATCACCATTCTCACTCACACTGCGCTTCATTCAACAAATATTTACTCCACACTTAGTTGGCTTTGCAAACCTTGGAGACTCAGTGGTAGGCAGGTGAAATCCTTGTTTTACTTCCTAGTGCCAACGAACACCCAAAAGAAAGACAGAAATCAAGTAGATGATGAAAATAAATTATTTTCAGGCAATGTTCCATGCTCTGAAAATAAAAAATAAAAATAAAAAAAAACAAGAGACAGGCAAAATATGAGGGAGAATGGACTAGTAGACAGATGGGGTAGGCACAGCTAGGCCACATGAGGAGGCTTAGGACACCTTGTAGGATGTAAAGGGCCAAGGAAAAAAGTCACCCTGACCCAGGATCAGGTATTGAAATTGCACCAATCCCTGAGCTTTTCCCAGAATCAGCCCGCAAAAATTCACCAATCCCTAGCCACCCTGGAAAGTTCTGCCCCCTCCAAGAAAGCCTATATAAGCTCTGTACTCTGTTCAGTTTGCTGCGGCTTCTCACCCTAGAGGCAGCCTCCTGGGTTCTTCCTTCCCAATAAAACCCTTGAGTGAGATTTCTTGTGCTGTGTGACTCTTTCAGCAGAGCAGAGGGAAGCCCAGCTGTAACAACTATTTCTGGAGCTAGAGTGTAGCAGAGCTGTAACTCTTTTGCTGGGGGAAACATTCTCCTAGCAGAACAGAGCTGTAACAATTTCTCTAGAACAGAGCTGTAACAAATTCGCTAGGGAAACCCTCCCATGCCTGAGCAGAGTTGTTACAGTGGGGAAATCTTTCCCTGGAGCAGGGCTCTGAGCCTAAGCTTACAGTGACTTTGTGGTATCCCTTGGCTCCCGACTGCCAGGATACCTTTTCAAACGAGCTGCAATGCTTACAGGCCTTATATGATTCCATCCACAGGCCACTTGGGACAAGATTTAAACCACAGGGACAGAAAACAGATCAGTGGTTGTTGCCATAGGAGATAGGCAACATGGAGACACAAGGGAATTGTCATAACATAAAAACGTTCCATGACTATGTTGGTGTTTGTGGCAACCATATATTAGTTAAAATATATACACTATTAGTTAAAAATAGTACACTAGAAAGAGTAGATTTTTACTATATGTAAATTGTAACAACATTCTCCCTTCCCATTCTTCCTTTCCCTTCCCTAGTATCCTTTTTGCTGTTTTAGAAATGGAGATTATTGAGAAAGGACTTAGAATGTTGTTCCCAAGGCTGACAGATATTCCCTGAGCAGGAGTTTAAACAGCACTGACTAGAAATTCAGAGCCTCAAAATAAGAGATGACAAAAAAAAAAAAAAAAAAAAAAACTTCCTCCTTCATCATGTCCTGTGACTGCAATGAGGTCATGGTAAAGCACACCAGAGCATAGGGCACTCTGGATATCACCCTTCAGTGGTGGAGAGAGTAGCAGACCTGCCTTGGAAGCACAGCTAGCTCCCCAGAGAACCAGGAAAGGTGCTGGAGCTGTCTCAGACCTCAGGCTGTGAATCACTGTTTCTTCCTCTGAGGAGGAAATCTGGCTTGACCTGCCAACACTGTGCTGATAATGCTCAGAAGTAGGCAGCTACCCCAGGCCTTCTCATTTAAGCTGCCTCAGGGATCGACTTATTTATATCCAGACCCCACTCACCGGCTGCTATGTGGACACCATCCCCACACAAATCACCTGTGGCTGGAAAGACAGGCTTGTTTTTATTAACAAACCCTTCTGTCCTAGCAGCCACTGCAGGAAAGAACCTGTTGGAGCTGCCTTCTTGCCTGCTCAGCTAGTACCCTCCGAAGGGACTGTCTGACTGTAATGAGTTCCTTGTCCCTGAAGTATTCCAACCTCTAGCCACAAAGCTTTGAATAACTAACTCCTTTGATACCGAAGTGCCTTATCTTAGGTGTGTGCATAACAGGAGTGGAAATACATAATCGAAACATCCTTCACAATGCTAGGACAATGTAACAACCGTCAATTGTTTGATAAAGTAAAAAAAAAAAATCAACGGCTCAGTCTGAAAATATCAGGTTCAATAGTTGCAGACTCAGATTTAAAAGCAACAGAAACAAAAACTTGGCTGCAACAAGAGAGGCTTTCTGAAGCTAACTGACAGTGTTTCTTGACTTTCTTGGGGTTGGGCCCTAGTAGGAAAGGCATTGTTTTGCCTCTCCTTGGTATCGCGTAGACTTTTGCCTGATTACCTTCAGATGTGTGCAGTGTGCCACCTTCCAGGCACCCGATGTTTTTGTATCTCAGGTCAGCTGCTTATTACACAGCCAGAATCTTCCTCCAAGAGCTCTGCGCTAAGTATAGACACTGACTACAGGGCGTAAGTGTGAAGGCAGAGGGTGTGTGCGCGCGCTGAAGGGATGAGCAAGATGGAGGTGAAAGAGGAAGCGTGAAGACCAACAAGCGGCTCTTGGATTATATGGCTCTGAGTCATCGCTGTTCATTCGCTTTTCCATAATGAGCGGCACTGTGTCTCCTGGGCCGTGGACCTCTTCATGTGCTTGGGAGGTGTCGGTGGACGGGGACGTTACAGGCGGAACACTGACACACACAGCGACACCCCTAAATCTGTAAATGTGTGTACATACTGGCTATAGACTTGCTCTCAGAGAACATGAAAACAGAAACCAAAGCTGGTTGTTCCCGTCGGTTAGATAACCATCAGGAAATGATATATCAAACACAGAGCAACATTCTGGAACAGTCTTTAACGCATGAGACAGCAACATTAATCAGTAGCCTTTCAACCATTTTTTTTTTTACAATGTATAACAAGCAGGTTGAGAAGTTAGGATAATTATTTTAATACATGAAAACAAACACAAGCACTTCGTGCTCATCCCCTCATCCTTATAAGATGATGGAATAATAAATTTAAAACCTCCTAAAATTTCATGGAACTTGAAATATACTTGTGGTATACTACTATAAATTAGAAGAAAGAGTCTGTCTGTCTGTCTGTCTGTCTGTCTGTGTTATAATGCCCAGGGGAAAAATGGTCCTATTCTATCAAGTTGCTGGTTTTCAATGGTTTATAGGCCAAGGGTATTTCTCATTCATCAATTTATAAAATATTTACGAGTTCTTTTTTTTTTTTTTTTTTTTTTTTTTGATTTTCGAGACAGGGTTTCTCTGTAGCTTTTTGGTTCCTGTCCTGGAACTAGCTCTTGTAGACCAGGCTGGCCTCGAACTCACAGAGATCCGCCTGCCTCTGCCTCCCGAGTGCTGGGATTTAAGGCGTGTGCCACCACCGCCCGGCCTATTTACGAGTTCTTATAGCAGACACTCTTCACTACTCAGAGAGATGGGCAAGTAAACCCACATTCACAGCCAGTAAATGCCACAACAGAGAGAGGCACCCTGGGTACTGTTGGAGCTCGTAGGAAGAACACAGCAAGTTTGGAGTGATCCAGATAAAGATCACCAGGGAAGGAGCCATCTTCAGGGCCATCAGATATTGGGAAAGGGTATGGGGGGCAGCAGACTGAAAGGCCTAAGTGTGGGAGAAAGAATGTGGTATAGACAAGGCAAACCATTCAGGATGGGCGCAGGACTGGAGTGACAAACAGGGCTTAGTTAGACCACGAGGAGCCTCAAGTCCTGCTATGGTGAGCAGCATGAAGGCCATGTTGTCAGAAAATAGTCACAGAAGCAAGTTAACCAGGGTCCTGTAGCCGCACCGCCAAGGTGCAAAGTGTGGTCTTATAGAGAGACCTATTTATGGATGGGTGAATGGATATTGGCTTGTAAGAGAATGTATATTCCTCCCCATGTCCCCAACACTGTGAGGAGCAGTTGTGAGGTAAATGTTCCGCAGGCTATAAGGAGAGAAAATTACCCTCCTTCCACATGTAAAGAATGAGGTTTCCCAGGAAACTGAGTTGATGCTCTGGGATTTGGCAGGGACTGGACCCTATCTGTCTGACCTAGAGAACTAAGGGGCTATATTTAGCCTCTCCCAGGCCAAGGGAAAGATCCATGGCTTTCACAGGAAAGGCAGGAAAATGATCTTACCAGGTTGTCTCACTTTTCTGTTACTATGGTAACTACCATGAGCAAGGCAAGTTATAGAAGGGAGTGTTTATTTTGTCTTACATGACAGAGGGGAGTCCATAATGGCCGGGGAAGCAACTGGAACAGGAATCTAAGAAAACGTCATCAACCAAGGCAGAGAGCAAAGCTGAGGGGGAGGGAGCTCTCAAAGCCTACCCCAAGCAACACACTTCCACCAGCAACCTGGAACTCCATAGGCAGACCATGCTGGCCTCAAACTCACAGAGATCCTCCTAGCTCTGCCTTGGGATCAAAGGTGTGTGCCATCATACCCAGCTTTATCATCATCATCATTATTACTATTATTAATTTTTATATTTTTATTTGTTTATGAGTCAAAATGTACCTGTGGAAGTCAGTGGACTGCCTGATGAAGGCAATCCTCTCCCTTCACTGTGGGCTCTACAGATAAACTTCGCTATAAGGCCTGCGTGGAAAGAGCATTTCCCCCCAGCCATCTTGCTGGCCCAGTTCAAACATGTCTTCCTCCCAGTTTGGGACATCAGTAGAATGTGGGTCTTAACATCTCTGTGTCTCCCTGGACTGTTTGAACTAGATCTGTTCGTGTTAAAACACAGATAGCAACTTGAGAGGCAGAGGCAGGCAGATCTCTGTGAGTTCGAGACCAGCCTGGTCTACAAGAGCTAGTTCCAGGACACCAGGACAGGCTCCAGGCTCCAAAGCTACAGAGAAACCCTGTCTCAAAAAGCAAAAAAAAAAAAAAAAAAAAAAAACAAAAAAAAAACAAAAAAAAACAAAAAAAACCCACAGATAGCAGAGAGAGTGCTAGAAAACAGACCTTCATCTCTGAGATTAATTTCAGGGCTCTCTCATTTTGGAGTATCTTTTGAGCCCTAACAATTAACCTCAATTTTATATTATTAACTAAAATTATTTGAGCTCTTACAAAGGACACTGTATTAACTCCATCTGTCAGTTATCAGCAATAAGATTCTATTTTCAATTATTCCACTTGTAATTGTTATATTGTTTCATTTCATGGACAAATATTGAGACTTTTATTGTTCACTATCTTTTGATTCTGTGGATGTCTTTGCTGGGCAGGTTATAAGATCTAGTCATAGAAGCTTAACTGTAACTGTTTTTTCAAACACAGTTGCTTAGTATTGCTACAGTAGGTCAAAACCAGCTTTTTACTTCTAGAATTAAACAGAATAAAATTGGGCTACGTTTCAGACTTTTTTAATATGTCTAAATCACACAGTTCAAAAAGATAAAATATATGAAAGTCTTTGGCAGTTACAAAAGGGAATAAACTATCTCTCCTACATGGAGTCACTCCTCTGTGATGGACACAGTAAGTATCAGACACTGAGACCGGGCAGTGATCTCAGTAAGTAACATTCTATCTATCTCCCAGGGCTTACATTTAAATGAGAGTAGGGAATCTGAGTAGCTGGTGCTGGCTGCATAGTGCTGAAAGTGAGGAACTGGGAGAGGATTGGAGGTTTCCATAGGATAGTTAGGGAAGGTGACGAAGAAGAAGTCAGATGTGTGAAAAGAAAGGCTAGCAGCATGTCACATACAGGACCCTTGGGTGTGGGACACAGAGAGAGTAGTCCAGTGTAGGGGAGAGCTGAAAGAGGGCAAGTGATACAGGCTAGCATTCGTGGGCCAGGTGGCAAAGGATATTTTGATTGCTTCTGCTGGAGCAATGGAACAAATCGTTTTAAATCAGAATTAATTAGCAAATTTAATGGAATAGACTCTGTCTTAGAACAAGCAATGTATTAGCAGAAGGGAGAAGAAATGGCATATGAGATTGTCTGTTTTAGATTAGAATCCGCTTTTCATCATTGTATCTGATTTGGTTGCCAAGCTTTTCTAGTTTTTCTCACTATAACTCCAAAGAAAAATAAGAAGTTAACACTGCAAAACTGAGTGCAAAGTCATTATGAGCAGTAAGGAACAATGGAAAGAATGTCACTTGCTGCTAAAGTGTACCAGCGTTAACACGGAAAAAGCAAACTAAGCCTCAAAGTAGTTCCAGATTCCGCAAATGCAGATTGTGGGTTTATACACTGCATTCTGCAATTAAAGACAACGCTGCTGCTGGGGTGTTGTGTGTAGGTGTCACTGCGTAGGGAGTGCCTTTTTCCCTGATGAAAACTTATCTTGTGCTTTGCCGTAGGAGCAAGTGGCGCAGGTTTCTTGGTGTATCCATTTTCTTATTGTGACCACATTAAAAAGATTCTATCCTTTCCGCTTGGAATCAGCAGTCCTTGTCAAAGCTTAATTGTTTTACATTGTTGCTTTTTCTAACCTTTTTCCCAGTTCAGGAAACATCCTTCAACAGACTCCCAACCACCCCAAGCTCCTAGACAATTAAGTTCCGTTATTCCAGTAGTAGTCGTCAGGACCACTGCTTTGCAGTGAGTTTCTGTTAGGGAGATATATTGAAGACTCGCAGGTAAATATCGTTTTTGAGCAATAGCCACAGTTAACCACCATGGAAGAGGGGCAGCCAGGACGGAATAGCAAGTACCAAGTCCATACACACACACACACACACACACACACACACACACAGAGAGAGAGAGAGAGAGAGAGAGAGAGACAGAGAGAGAGAGAGAGAGAGAGAGACAGAGACAGAGAGACAGAGGAGAGACAGAGAGATACAGAGAGAAATATGAATTATTTTAAGAGCCAAGTACAACTAGGCACTTCTCCCACATATGACTGACTCAGAGAACTGTTGCTCCCTCCTTCCTTTCTTCTTTTCTTCTACCCAGGGATCATAACTGTTTCTTACATTTCTCGAAAGTAACTAAGTGTCTCAAATTAGTATTGACATACAGGTGTCGGATAGATTACAGTGTTTTCTCAGCATCGACTATAAAATTACATGTTCTATACTGGAGTAAATTGTATCCCACAGAAAAAGTCATGGTCAAGAACTGCACATCATAACTTAGATGGCACAAACCCACTACTTAGAGCACATGTATCAATCAGACTCCTGCAAGAAGAAAGGTTGCTGGCGCTAGCCAAGACAGACTTTTGCTGATTTTCTCGTTCGCTGAGACGCACACAGGCCATCTCTCTCTGGTCACCTTCCGGTCCTGCAGAGGGAACTCTCCCTCAATTTCCATTCCCAGGAATTCCCCTGCTCCCAGTTTCTGGGGGCTGGCGCATCCTGAGTTCCATAAAATACGCTCTGCCCGCCTCCTCGTCGCCTTAGCCCCGCCCCAGTATGATGTACCCGGCGCCCCAGTTCTCCGGACCCGGACCTGCAGGCACCCTTCGTGCCCCAATTTGTCCTCCCTCTACGCCTCTAGTAGCTCCCGCGGTCGCGGAGGAGAATGAAACTGCCAATCTTTGGGCCCCGCCGGGAGGGGGCGGGGCTTAGCACTCTGAGCGGCGCGGGCGGGACTCGGTGGTGGGCGGGGCCTGCTGTCGTGGGGCGGGGCGGCCGCACGGGGACTGACCGGCGAGCGGGTGCTCGACCCCCTCTCGCTGCCGCGCGCGTGCCCGCCCGCCCCCTCGGGGGGCTGCGGGACAAGTTTGACTCCTGGCCTGGCGTCGCCTGACGGAGAGGAGTGGCTCGGCCCGGGAGGGCTGCTGCGCGGGGCGCCGCTGTGGGGAAGGGGCTGGGGGTGCGCGCGGGGCCGAGCATCCCTCCGCCGAGCTCGCCCGCCCGCGCCCCGCGCCGCCTCCCCGCCCGCCGCCCCGCGCCACGGTGACCCCGGGCCTCCCTCCCGCCCCCGCTCGGTAAGTACGACTTCCTCCTCCGCGAAGGCCCGCTCTCCGCACACGTGCGACCCTCCCTGGTCCTCGGGGGTCTGCGCGTGCCGAGGACTTGCTCACCCGGGTGACCTGCCCTCCAGATGAGCCAGCCCATGCTAGGGACTCTCGAGCTGCTACCGGGACTCGAACCTGGTTCTCCCCTCAGCTCCCTAGCTCCGGAACGCGGTCCTGCCGCCCTGGAGTTGCTCAAAGTTCTGCACGCGGCGCGGATAGCCGAGCGGGTGAGAAGGGAGTGCTGCTCTCCAGAAATGTTCCCAAGAATAAAACAAGCTGGAAAGTATTTCTGATCCCCCACAACATACACACCTTGTTAAAGTTTTCAAGTAATGGCCTTATCCTCAAAGGTGAAGAATAAGATTGTAGTGTAGTTTCCTGTGTTTGGTGTTGATTGGTCGCAACTTCGGCGTTTAGACAGCTGCTTCACAAGTGCGTGTTCCGGAATCAGAAGCTGCTGGGAGAACTTGGTTGTTAGCGAGTATATATTGTTGTCATTATGATTATCTCATCTGATTTGAGACTTTTACTGAAAGGGGTGTACAGAGTGTGCCCCCACTTCCACCGCCATGAAAGGTCAATTTCTTCTCTCTGGTTCAGGGATTATGATCTGGCAGATGCCCTCCGACTTTGTTTTGAAAATGGAACTGCTGTTAGTAATTGCCTAGCAGTTTTACTGATGCACAATAAATGTTAATTCTTCTTCCTGTTATGTTAGGAAAGAGTTTAATAAATCGTCCTGTTAAAAAACAGTTTAATAAGGCTTTTTATTATTAGATCGCTGTTAGGGGCACTCCAACTTTTTCCCTTATTTTCAGCGTTTACAGGTTTGACTACTGTAGTGAATGTTCATGTTCTGTACAGGGATTTATGTAAAAAACTTTTAGATAAAGGCGAATACATAATATTTTTGCGACAGGAGATAAATGGATACAAAATTGTAAGAAAAACATTAGATATACACACATAACATGTGTAACGAGATATGTGAAGTAATTTTGTGTCTATGTGTACAATATAGTAAAACAAACTAAATGAGAATGTTGAGGTTGGGCAGGAAGAGGGCAGGGAAGAAAGTATGTGACGTCTTAGTTTGGGTTCTGAACTTCCTTGGAGCCCGGAAAGGAACAAAGTAAGCATGTTTCAAATTCCAGGGTTTAAAAAACAAAACCAGTTCTTCTGCCTAAGCAAGTCATTTTCTAGTAATGAGGCTTGAGAGAAACAGTTTTTCATGAGCCCTAAGAAAGGGAGAGAGAGAGAGAGAGACAGAGAGAGAGAGAGAGAGAGAGAGAGAGAGAGAGAGAGAGAGAGAAGCAGTTGATATCTTTAAAATATCTCAGCAGAAAAGTGTAAATTTTGCATCAAAAAAAGTATTTCAATATAGGAAATAATAAATTAGAAGGCTATGTTCTGTGAATTCTTGGTTTTGATGACCTGGGCTAGTATTTCCCAAGCCATGCTTTCAAGAAAAGCAGGTTAGTAATCTAGGGTTGTTTTTCTTTTTAATATTTATTTATTTAATATGTATGCAATATTCTGTCAGTGTGTATGACTGCAGGCCAGAAGAGGGCACCAGATCTCATTACAGGTGGTTGTGAGCCACCATGTGGTTGCTGGGAATTGAACTCAGGACCTTTGGAAGAGCAGTCAATGCTCTTAACCTCTGAGCCATCTCTCCAGCCCCAAAAATCTAGGTTTTTAACTAAACTGGGGCACTCGGGCTGTGTGTGACTCAGTGGCAGGGAACTTAACTTGTCTCTCTGGGCAAGATCCTGTGTTCAAGCTCCAGAACAAGGAAGAGGAAAAGAAGATTCTGAGCTCAGATGAGCGTGAGGCATCTGGATTAGACAAATTGCAGTGTTTTTTTTTTTACCCAGAGTCTCTTGAGCGTCGTTACAATGCTGCTATAGACCAGTTGACTGAAGGATGGATGCTGTGACCTATTTCACATTTAGTAAAGCAGTCCTTCGTGAGTGTTTCTTACAGCTTGAGATGGGATAACAAAATCTTTGATGTTAGTGAATTTGGGAAGGACCAAAATGAAGTTAATCCATAAATCAGGGTTTTAATCCAGTACACATCAAAGGAAAAGGCCACCATTCTCATACTCCAGACATCTTGTGCAAGTTGCCTGCTAGACCAGCTACCCTTTGGGGCTTCTATTTTATGCTTCAGAATGTTTACTGTTTGAGCATTAGAATAGGTTTAGGCAAGTGAGTATCCTTGAGGGATTACTTTCAATTATTATTATTGACTATAAAGGATTTGTATGCCATTTTATCATAAACGTTATTTGTATTATTATTAGTTTACTGTGAAATCCTACATTTTGTAGCTATAAAAGATCTTAGAAAACTTGCCACAAGTAGAAAGAGCAAAAAGGCTGGATGTGGCGGCACATGCCTTTAATCCCAGCACTCTGGAAACAGAAGTATCAAGATCTCCGTGGGTTAGAGGCCAGCCTGGCCTACATAGCAAGTTCCAGGTCAGCCAGGGTTACATAGTGAGACCCTGTCTCAAAACAACAACAAAAGGAAGAGAGATCTGGAACCAAAAACAAAACAAACAAAAAAAAAAAAACCTGTAATTGCACTTACTAATATGTGGGACTGTTTCTAGCGAGTTTACAAGCCCTTGGTACTACATTTGTTTGTAAGACTAGTGTGGTTATAACACACAATTCGCTCATAGAATAAATACTGAGAACCTACTGTGTACTGGTAGTAGAACAGCCTTAAGGATGCAAATGAGAACAGGTGGCAAGAGTCTGGAAGTGCAAGAATAGCATCTTATCCAGATGTGTATTTGGATCCTGGGTTTCAGAAATCAAGTTGGAAGGATGAGAAGTTGATTTGAAAATGTATCTGGAGCCCATGCATGGAAAGTGTAACACTTCTATACAAAAGTTAAAAAAAAAAATTGAACAGATATACAAAATGTTAACGTTCTGAAAAATTGAGAGGCAAAGCCATTTATTCTCCTCGCTTCCTCGTGACTTAAGTCAGCAAATGTTTATTTCTGTCATACTCTATGTCTGATGAGGGTCAGCACAAGAGCTCCATTTCCGGTAGTCACTTGGACCCCCAGGCTGTTAGCAGGAGAGGGGAAAGAATGTGCTGGATAATAGCAATACATTGGCTCTTCAAGGCTTCCATTTGGAAGCAGCCATACGACTCCTGTAGCGATACCTAACTTCAAAGCTTTACCATGTGGCCAGAAAGAAGAGCTCCAGCAGTTTGTGAACCATCTTAATGACCACTACACTGAGCAGGCTTCATAACCCTAAGAGTGAACACAAGATTCGAAAAAAAAAAAAAGTACCATTATGGTTCCTAGACTCCTATTAACAAACAGCATTTCTTTGTGTATTTGTGTTTAGACAGAATTATGGTAATGAGAATTATAAAGAACATCTTAATTTGAAATGAAACACTATTGAAAAACCTCACAATTAGATGTACTATTTTGATCAAGAGAGTTTCATTTTGAATTGTATGTCCATCAATAAACATTTGTTAGATGTGTATAAGGCACTGTTAAGTCTGAGAATAGAACAGTGAACGGGAGTTTATGATGCCAAGACAAAATAGCTCTAATTTGAGTTCTCTCTTTCTTTTTTAAGGCAACATTAACAAAACTTTGCGGTATAACACAACACACACACACACTATACTTTGTATTCCTCTCCCTTCATTTGTTTTGCTCTTAATGTTTATTTCCTAACAATTATACAAAATTACTTAAACTAGTTTAAGCAACCAGAGTGTTTTGTTTGCAATACTGTAGCTTTGTGTGAGAGTCTGATACCAGGAATGCGGTTGGGCCTTGAGGCAGTTGGCATCGCTAACAGAAAGTGAGGAAGCGAGGCTCTTTTCTCTGTGTGTGATTTCTTGCCAGTCTCTCTCTGCACATATATTCCATTGTCCTATGTCTCTGTTGACTAACCTGCCTCTGGTTTGCTCTTAGAGGGATACTTTGACCTAAGAGTTCACATGCTTGAAACTATACTGTTTTCAGTTTCTGCAAACACAGCCTTCTCTGAGTGCAGCATGGAGGTGCAGCCCCATCAGTGCCCCTCAACCTGAAGGTCACAACACCTTTGGGGGTTGAACAACCTTTTCAGAGGGGTCACCTACAGCCATCGGAAAACACAGACGTTTGCATTCCAGTTCCCAATGATAGCAAAGTTACAACTGTGAAGTAGCAACAAGATGACTTTAAAGTTGGGGTTTACCCCAACATGAGGAACTGTGTTCAAGGGTTAGGAAGTATTAGATTAAGCAGCAGTAGGAAGGTTGAGAACCACTTAAGGCTTAAGTGGTTCCATGGTCAGTCTGAAAATAATGAAGTTGACCCTAAAAAATGTAGCAAAGTAACTGGAAACTTTGTAGAAAAGGAAGCTGTTCTAGCAGCTTGTTAAGAAGCCTGAGGTTAAAGAAACCTGACATGCCATTAAAAAAAAAAAATCTGCACAATTAGCATCATCTTGCAAGTTTTATTGAAACAGATTCATTATCATAATCAGCAGGATGGGAAGGGAAACTTAGAGCTACTTGTACAACTCTTCAAACATGCACAAAAGCCATCTTTATTCTATTCGTTTCATTCATCTCTTCTTCCTCTACCAAGGCATAGATGACTGTAGTAGTTTGAATTGACCCCCATACGCTCATAGGGAGTGGCACTATTAGGAGATGTGGCTTTGTTGGAGTGGGTATGGCCTTGTTGGAGGAAATATGTCACTGTATGTCACTGTGGGGGCAGACTTTGAGGTTTCCTATGCTGAGGATACTTCCTGGTGTCTTAGTTGACTTCCTGCTGCCTGCAAGATATAGGACTCTTGGCTATTTCTCCAGCACCATGTCTGCCTGCATGCCATCATACTCCCCTTCATGATGACAATGGACTGAACCTCTGAAACTGTAAGTTGCCACCTCTATTAAACATTTTCCTTTATAGGGGTTGCTCAGATCATGGTGTCTTTTCTTCACACCAATAGAAAAACCCTAACTAAGACACAAGTTGGTACCAGGGCTAACTGTATTTTTGTTTGGAGGAATAGGATCTTTGGGAGTTTTGGTTAGGAAACAGTGAAATGCTTTAAATACTGCTTACTGAGCCATCCTAGTAGGAGCCTGGAAGACAGTGGTGCTGAATGAGAGTGGTGTTTTGATGAGCTGTGGGGATCAGGAGGTTTCAGAGGAGAATGTTAGTATGTAACCTAGAGACTGATCTTTTGGTATTTTGGTGAAGAAAGTGGCCACCTTTTGCTCTTATCCAAAGAGCAAAAGTGAAGGGTTTTAGATTAATTCTGTGAGCAGAAGAAATCTCAAAACAGCCTAGTATAGACTCTGTCATATGGATATTAATGGTGATTCTAATGAGGATTTATAATGAAAAAGAGCAAGATGAGCAGTGTAAATTACAAAATATAAATTTTGGAAAAAGAGGATCAGGAATGGAGCTAAATCCCGTGTTCAAGGAGATAAACAGATTTAGAAGTAAAATAAAGGGAGTGGTGATCTCAGGGTAAAATCTCACCCAGCTAAATTTCCAATTTGTGGAAAGAAAGAAAAGCTTAGAGCCAGGTGTGCCCACCACACCTTTAATCCCAGCACTGGAAAGGCAGAGGCTGGTAGATCTCTTGAGTTTGAGGCCAGCCTGGTCTAGAGACCCAGCCAAGCTTAGACAGTGAAAAACAGAAGGCTGGTAAAGACATAACTGAATGAGGGGGCCATGTTCCAGTCCCTACAAGCAGCAGAGCTTGGCAGCTTTGGCCATATGGTTCTATATTAAAGTTAAGGATAGAAAAAAGGATTTATGGAATAAAGTCACTGAGGCCAGGCATGTGTCAGGGGTGTCCTTCAGTGGAGGCCTAGGAGAGAGGCCATTGTGTGAAGCTGTGAAGTTGAAGCCTAGATTGTCTTGGAGAACCCAAAATGTTAGAGATGCGAGGGCCATGGGATACCTGCCAAAGAGAGCTGCTAACAGGGAGTGGAACCAGGCCTAGAGAAAGAAGTGTGTTGCAGTCAACAAAACTGAAACGAGTTGGAGATCTGAATTGCATTTCAACATCAGACATGAAGTTGCAGAGTTTGGTGTTTGCCCAGATGGTTTTTGTTCTTGCTTTGGTCCAGGATTTCCTCACTATGCTCCCTTCCCTATGTTTTGAAATGGTAATGTACATCCTGTGCCATTGTATGTCGGAAGTTTGTGGTCTGTTTTTTGATTTTAGTTTTGATTATAGTTAAGAGATCGCATGAATCTTAGAAGAAACTTTGAACTTTGACATTTAAACGTTGTTGTGGTCGTGATAGACTATGGAGACTTTTGAAGTTGGGATAAATGCATTTTGCATTATGACATTGTTACAAGCTACTGGAAGCCAGGAAGTGAAATGTGATAGTGTGGACATAACTGACCCCCATAATCTCATAAGGAATGGCACTATTAGGAGCTGTGACTTTGCTGGAGTACATATGGCCTTGTAGGGGCAGACTTTGAGGTCCCTATGCTGAAAATACTGCCCGGGTCTCAGTTGACTTCCTGTTGCTTGTAAGATGTAGGACTCTCAGCTGTTCCTCCACTGCCATGCTCCCCACCATGATAATAACGGACTGAACCTCTGAAACTGTAAGCCACCACTCAACTGTTGACTGAGGTTTCTGTCTCGCCCAGTCCCACAGTCTTTCAGTCCCAAAGAAATACACAGAGGTCTACATTAATCATAAATTGATTGGCCTATTAGCTCAGGCTTCTTATTAACTCTTATAACTTATATTAGTCCATAATTCTTGTCTGTGTTAGCCACGTGGCTTGGTACTTTTTTTTGGCGAGGCAATCACATCTTGCTTCTTCTGTATCTGGGTGACGACTGCATACTGAAACTTTCCTCTTCCTATAATTCTTGTTGCCATGCCTCTACTACCTGTCTGGTCACCATCACCCCGCCTATACTTCCTGCCTGGCTACTGGCCAATAGGTGTAGTAATAGGGGCGGCGTGGCTGTGTCCCCAGCACCCCGGCTGCCTGCTCGGCTAGCTTATGCCCCGAAATAACAACACACAAACTGTATTCATTTAAACACTGCTTGGCCCATTCTCTTCTAGGCTAATTCTCACATATTAATTTAGCCCATTTCTAATCATCTATGTGTAACACCCCAAGGTGCGCTTACCGGGGAGATTCTAGCCTATGTCCATCCTGGGTCAGAGCTTCATCCCGGGAGCGGGGCATGGCGTCTCTCTCAGGTGTCTGCTCCCAAGAGGAGAGCTGTGGAGTCTGAGCTCACTTCCTGTTCCTCCCAGCGTTCTGTTCTGTTTACTCCTCCCACCTATCTTCTAACCAATAAAATGGGCCAAGGCAGTTCCTTTATTAGCCAATGACCTTCCTCCATCAAATAGGCATTTTACTAAAAATAGTGCAAGTGGCAGGATCAAAGACCATTGTCCCACAGCGTGCCTCTGCCTCCAGAGTACAGGATTAAGGATGTGGGCCACGACACACGGCTGACAGGCTTATTTGTTTTTGAAATAGGCTCTCAGTCTGTAGCCCTGGCTGACCTGAAATTCACTGGGTAACATAACACAGACTGACCTGGCACTCGTTTCAATCCTTCTGCCTCAGCCTCTCAACTGCTAGGATTACAGACATGAGTCACCATACTAGGCTTAAATGGATTTGAAATATTTTCAAAAGCAAACGTTTTGTTATAATCAACTGTTAGTCATTATAATACCAACTGTGATCTTTTCTAGATGTGCTTTAAGGGGGCAGTACATAATATTAACCAGTTTTGTAAAATGATCCTTGTTTTCTTACCAGACATCAGTAGAGATAGGTAATGGAAATTAGTTTCGTGTATGGGTCAACACTTTGTTTTATAGACCAGTGCTAAAAATGAGGAGGAAGCCAGTAGGCAGAAATTGAGGCACTTGTTTTTGGCCGTTGGTGCCATTTTCCTGTTTATGTCACAACTGTGATGAATCTCATAGGGTGCTTTTGTCTAAGAAGTGATCACGTTCTTAAACATGCATTTAGTGTCCTGTGTGCCAGTACTTTGATCACACTGGCAAACGGTTTCCGTTTACCGTTCTCTGCAGCACATGAAGCTTGTACAAATCAGCTATACTCTGCATCTGCTTCCTCGTGGGTATAGCAGGGTTCATAACTACCTGCCCATGACGTAGTCAGGAGCAGCAGATGACATTATTTGGAAAGCAAATATGACAGAATAGTGCACGTGAAGCTCTATGGAACCCTGTCCTCCCCAGCTATGTTCATTACAGCACCGGTCGACCCCATTCAGTGTCTTCATCTCTAAGGTGGGGACTGTTCTAAGGTGTGTTCGCTAGGTTTATGACAAGCAAAGCTACCACACACATCCGCTCTTCACTATGAAGTATTCCACATATATTGTACACATTGAGGCACTTAGGAAAGAGCTGCAGTCCCAAATCCAGAGTCCTGTTTTGTCAAAGAGAACACCAAGGAGCAAGGGGGTAAGATGCCCAAATAGAATGGTTTAGCTATTGACCCAGGCCCAGTCTACCGTATAGCTTAACCCACCACAATGTGATAACGACAGACAATAACAGCAGAACTCTCGACCATCTCCGTCTGACCTGACTCTTCGCTTCAGCCCAATGCCCTCTGGGAAATGTACTCATCGCCCCACAAGCCCAGGAATCACCCACGGCTCAGTGGTCACTCCCTAGCTGATACATACCTATTTCTCTCCTTAACTCTTCAGTTGGGTACTGAAACTTGATTGTGCTCATTCACAAGCCTGCTTTTTAGCAGCTACAAAAGTTAGAATAATGGTAAAATCAGTAAATATCTAAATTAATGACTGGAAAGAGAATTCCATAAAATTTAAGTTGAGTGTTTTAGATGTTTCAACATAAATGAGCTATTTAAAGTATGCTGTCAAGTTTAATGATGGCTAGATAATTATAAATGATGATGAGAAAAACCATCAAAGCCCTATGCTGTCCCATCAAAGACCGTGGACCATTAAGGATCTCGGGCAAGAATACAGATGAACCACGTCACTAAGTACCCTGTTCAGGTCAGCTGGCTTTTCCTGAGACTGTCTCCTTTAAGGAAGCAATGAATTTAATTTATAGTCTAACATGAGATTTTTTTTTCATAGTGATTAGGTTATTCTGCATTCATACTCTTTCAGAAATGCTTTTTGAGTTCTCTCTCCATTATAGAAACCATAAGTAAAAATCATACATAATGAATCACTATGGCTTATGCAATAAGAAGACCGACACTCAGTAGAAGATGAATATTGAATACAGGGCTATTAGAGCTCTATACAAAAGAGTGGCAAATGAGAGCATTTACATGTTCACATTAAAATGATGTCATTAATGGCACATAAGTGTAGTATTAGGATTACTGACTTTTTCACTTATGCATTAGCTTCATCTGCTAAGAGGGCTTACACTCTACTAATAGCTCCAGGTTGACTAGAAGTACACCACTGACTTCTGCAGCTATCTTAGCCCGCCTGTCTTAGCTTATCCTGTGGATGTTTGTATAGCTTTATCATACTGTATTGCAATTTTTTGAGAAGTATTTATTTTTATTTTTATGGGTATGGACATTTTGTCTGCATGTAGTCTGTGCACTGTGTGCATGCCTGCTGCCCACAGAGGCCAGAAAAGGGCATTGGATCCCTGGAAGTGGAGTTATAGACAGATGGGTTTGAGCCATGGTGAATCAAACCTGGGTTCTCTAGAGGAACACTGAGTGAGCTGAACCCCTGAGCCGTTTCTCTAGCCCTTGTATTGCAACTTTTAAATTAATATCAGTTCCTGAATTATAGATGGCTTGAAAGCTATCGTCCTTTCTGTCATCATCATAGAAAAATTATTAAATAAGTCATTTTGATAATTGGGCAATTATTATGGGATATGATAGCATATTGCAAGAGTGTATAATTTAGTTTCAAGGTTAAACTTTATTTCACTAAAGTGTATCTTTGAGCCAGGTATCTGGACATGTGACTAATCCCAGCACCTGGGAGGAAGATGCAGGACAGTTAGAAGTTTAAGGTCTCCTTGGGCTACACAGAAAGCTGAAGGGCAGTCTGAAGTTTGTGGTGAGACCTTTTCTCAAAAAACTGGGAGGCAGACCATTAGCAGAAGAGTCACCTAATATGTTCCCAGGCTTCAATCCCAACACCACAACGCAACAAAACTGCATATGCAGCTTTCATTTCTTAAATCAGTCCATCTTTAAAGATAAGCCAGGGTCTGCTCTAAATCCTTGTGCTACCTGGCCATTTGGATGCTGCCCTCGTTCGTTTCTTCTCTTTGCTGCCATAGAGTACCAAGGCACAAACAACTTACATCTAAAAAAAAAAAAAAAAAGGTTTTGGCTTATGGTTCCATAGGGATAGAAATTAATCACACAAGGAGGCATGGAGCCAAGCACAGGCATGGCGGCAGAAATAGACCACAGGGCAAGAAGCAGAGGACATGAATTGAAATGAGGCAGGCTTTTTCACAGAGGAAGCCTGTCTGCTGATGCGCTTCCCCCAGCAGGACTGCACCCCACAAGCATCCCCACACAGTGCTGCTATCCCATAACAAGTGTTCAAAGGCCCGCGATTGTGGGGGGCATTTCTCATTCAAACCATCACGTCCCGTTCCCTGCTATGCAGCTATTATTGATCAAGCAAATGATTTTTTTTCTCGGTTCTTGTCTGTAAGGACCACCAGAAGCAATTTTGCTTTCAGCTGGCGAGGCCGGTAGGACACCTTTACCATTGTACCTCCAGGGTATGTTCACTCTCCAGCTCCGTGTCCTGACTTAGTTCAGAGAGATCTTGATTGTCTGTCTCTTCCACAGAAGTCTCACACTGGCCCACTATATTGATGACGTTATGCTGATTGACCCAAATAAGCAGGAGGTAGCAACCACTTTGACTTGTTAGTAAAGCATGTGTGCATTAGAGGATGGGAAAGAAATCCAACCAAAATTCAAGGGGACTCTACCTCTGTCAAATTTCTACAAGTCCAGTGGTGTGGGGCTTGCAGAGACATTCCTTCTAAGGTGAAGGATAAGTTATCGCACCTGGCCCCTCCCACCATCAAGAAGAAATAAGAACAACGTTTAGTGGCCTCTTTGGATTCTGGAGACAGCACTTCCCTCACTTGGCTGTGCTACTTCCACCCACAAACCAAGTGACTTGGAAAGCTTTTTTGTGGGGGGCCTGGAGCAGAAGAATGCTAAGCCGAAGCACTCCGTTATCAAATAGAAGTGATATACGTGATCGGACCATGGCAAGTCCTGTGGGAACTAGCAAGCTACGTGAAGAAGTTGCCCAAGTGCCTATTGTACTTCTGTTACAGCGCCTTCTGCTCCCAGTCTTGCACCTATAGCCTCATGAAGTACATCCTGTGACTGATTAACTGAGGAAGAGGAGCCGGGTGTTGGTGGAGCACACCTTTAATCCCAGCGCTCGGGAGGCAGAGGCAGGCAGATCTCTGTACGTTTGAGGCCAGCCTGGTCTACACAGCAAGTTCCAGGACAGGCTCCAAAGCTACAGAGAAACCCTGTCTCAAAACAAACAAACAAACAAAAAACAAAACAACAAATGAAAACAGAAAAAACAGAAGAGGAGACTAGGGCCTGGATGGTTCTACATGATACGAAGGCACCACACAGAAGAGGCAGCTACAGCATTACACCCTCTTTCAGGGACAACACTTAAAGACTGTGAAGGGAATCTTCTTGGTGGGTAAAACCTCAGGTAAATGTACATGGCCATACATTTTGCTAAAAAAGGAGAAATGGATCCAGGCAGTTGTGGCCCATGCCCTTAATCTCAGCACTTGGTAGGCAGAAGCAAACAGATCTCTGTGAGTTAAAGGCCACCTTGGTCTAAAAAGCCAGTTCCATGATAGCCAGAGCTGTTACACAGAAAAACCATGTCTTGGGCAGAAAGAAGCAGAAGCAGAAAAGCAGAAGCAGCAGAAGCACCAGCAGCAGCAGACCAGACAAATGTGTGATTGTTTACTGATTCATGGGGCTATAGCCATGGTTTGGTTGGATGGTCAATGACTTGAAAAGAGCATGATTGGGACATTGGATTGGTGAGATAGACTTTTGATTGGGACATTGGATTGATGAGATAGACTTTTGGAGGAATAAGTATGTAAATAGTCCTTTTCAAATGATGTGAAGATATTTGTATCTCATGTAAATAAATGTTCATCAAAAAGTGACTTCAGCAGAAGAAAGTTCAGTAATAAAGCAGCGAGGATGACCCATTCTGTAGTCAGCCTTCTCCAGCATCCCTCTTATTGTCCAGTGTCCCATGAACAACATGACTATGATTGCTGACATGGAGGTTATACATAGGCTCAACAGAATGGACTTCTGACCACCAAGGCTGACTTGGCTGTCACTGCCATAGAATGCTGCCAGCAGCAAAGACCAACACAGAGTCCCTAATATGTCACTATCCCCCAGGGTGACAAGCCAGCAGCCTAGTGGCAGGTTACTACATCAAACAACTTCTTTTGTTTATTCCTTACTGGAGTAGATACTTATTCTGGTTATGGATTTGCCTTTCCTGCATGTAATGCTTCCGCCAAAGCTAGCTTCTCTAGACTTACAGGATGCTTTATTCCCTGTCGGAGTACTCCACATAGCATCACTTCTGACCAAGGAAACCCACTTCACAGGCGGGAAGTGTGACAGTAGTTCCATGATCATGGAACCCACTGGTCTCGCCATGTTCCCCACCACCGTCAAACAGCTGCCTTGATAGAATGGCAGAATGGCCTTTTAAAGACACATTTACAGGGCCAATTAGGTGGCAGCAGCCTGGAGGGCTGGAGCAGGGTTCTCCAGAAGGTAATGTGTTTTGGAATCGATTCAGTATATTGCAGTTTCTCCCATAGCCAGGATTCACAGGTCCGGGAACCAAGGTCTGCAAATGGGGATGGTTCCACTCGCTGTCATTCCTAGTGACCACTGGGGAAATTTTGTTTCCTGTTGCTGTGACCCTATGTTCTGCTGGTTTTGGTTCCAGACAGGGGAGCACTCCTGACTGGAGATAAAACACATATTCCATTGAACTGGAAGCTCAGACTCCCTCCTTGTCACTTTGGGCTTCTGATGGCCTTAAACCTAGAGGCTAAGAAAGGAATAACAGTGTTAGGAGGGTTGTTAGATCCAGATTACCGGGGGGAAATTAGATTGCTTCTCCACAATGGAGGTAAGGAAGATTATGTCTGGAGTGAGGAGATTCTTTAGGGTGTCTCTTGGTGCTACCGTGCCCGGTGATTAAAGCCAATTGGAAGCTACAAAGCCTAATCCATACTGAATAACAAAGAGCCGGACCCTTGAGGGATGAAGGTATGGGTCATTCCTCCAGAGGAAGAGTTAAGACCTGCTGAGTTGCTTGCTGAGGGTGGAGATACAGAATGAACAGGAGAGGAAAGTAGTTATAAATACTAGTAATGCCATGTGACCAGTTGCAGACATGAGGACTGTAATTGACATAAGCGTATATGTCTTATTTTTGTGAAAATTGGGTTTTTTTGTGTCTGCTTTCCTCTGTTTATCACATCGTGATGTCAATAGTGAGTGTTTTTTGTTTGGTTTGGTTTGAGACAGGGTCTTTCTGTTTAGCCCTAGCTATCCTGGAACTTTCTATGTAGACCAGGCTAGCCACAAACTCACAGAGAGCCACCTGTCTCTGCCTCCTGAGTGCGGGTGTGTACCACTATGCCTTGCCGCCATATTTAAGTCCTGAGACACTGGAAGACTAAACATTCCTCCGGGGACTTTGCTACCTGTCCTAAAGTGCATAGTGCACTTGATTCAGTACACGGAGTAGTCATTCATAGTAGGCAAGATCATGACCTGGTTATTGTTTCCACCTGGAAATCAATCGTGGTGTGAGATACTATTGTGTGTCAGGTTGACAAATGGTGGACTTGTGATGGCTAATCTTGGTTGTCTACTTGCATGTATCTAAAACGCAGGCTGCTGGAAAGCACCTGTGAAGGATTTTCTTGACCAGATTATCTGAAGCAGGAAGACCAGTCCTGAATCTGAAAGGACATAGAAAGGAAGTTTGCTTTGCGAGCGCTTGCCTCACTTTCTTTCCCTGGCACATCCATCTGTCCCTTTGCTCTGCATTCCTTCACTGATATTAGAACCTGCTAAGACCAAGAGCTCTCCAGGACTCTGTGGCTGGTAAGACTGCTGCAACAGCCAACTTCATTCCAGATCACATCCTGCAAGCCGCTCTGATAAATTCCCTCTTTTTAAAATATTAAAATGTTTATTTAATAACAAATATAATTCAGTACTAAAATCCATCCTCCCTATTTCTTCTTACTTTTTTTATTGTTTTTATTGAGCTATATATTTTTCTCTGCTCCCCTCCCCTTCTACTGTCTCCCATGGTCCCCATGCTCCCAATTTACTCAGGAGATCTTGCCTTTTTCTACTTCTCATGTACATTAGATTTATGTATGTTTCTCTTAGGGTCCACTTTGTTGTCTAGGTTTTCTGGGATTGTGAAATGTAGGCTTTTTTTTTTTTTTTTTTGCTTTATGTCTAATAGCCACTTATGAGAAAGTACATATGACATTTGTCTTTCTGGGTCTGGGTTACCTCAATATGATATTTTCTAGATCCATCCATTTGCCCACAAATTTCAAGATGTCATTATTTTTTCTGCTGTGTATATATATATATATATATATATATATAGAGAGAGAGAGAGAGAGAGAGAGAGACATCCTACCAGTTCTCTGCCTTTAGAGAACCCTGACTAATGTAGTTGTATTAAAACTAAACACATTTGGAGCAACGCTGCATCCTTCCAAACCTGTCTCCTGATTTCCTTGTCTTTGCTGTCCTTTTTTTCCCAATCACACAGGCCTGAACATACTGTGACCTTTGAAGCCCTCTTGCTTAGCCTCAAGCATCCTAAGTCAGACTCTATAGCACTACATTTTTAACATGCTTATCCCTTTCAAACCTTGTTGTTTGCAACCGAGTTTAAACCGTGCATCTCGCCCTGTCATTGTCTGTTTTCTCTGCTCACCGCATCTCCCTTAGGAGACCATTTTTCACCAATCTCTAATTCATCTTGAAGTCTGTCTCTAAATCATCGTTTTAAGATCCTCCTCCTTAGCTGGGCATGGTGGCACATGTCTTTAATCCCAGCACTCGGGAGACAGAGGCAGGCGGAACTCTGAGTTCAAGGCCAGCCTGGCCTACAGAATGAATTCTACATAGAGAAACCCTGTGTCAAACAAAACAAAAACAAAATAAACACACAAAGCTAATTGCTAGTTTTCAAAGATTTGTTTTTTACTATGTATGTGCGTCTGTGCTACATGAATGGCAAGCGTGCAGGTGCCTGTGGTGGCCAGGAGAGGGCGTTGGAGCTCCAGGAGTTGGAGTTGTAGGTGGTTGTGAGCTGCCTGACTTGGGTGCTAGGATGGAATTTGGTTCTTCTGAAAGAGCAGAAAAGACTTTTAACCACTAAGCTACCTCTCCAGCTCCTAAAAGTTTTTAATCATGTGTTACACATTGAAATCGCTAGGATAGACCCATTAAAACTGATCATTCATAGATACTATTCTATTAATGTCGCTTAAGCAAAGTGAGATCTTTATAATAATGATTTACTATGTAAGCCGATGATCAAGTATCAGTGATTTAAATGACTGGGTGAAGTCGGAGCTAAAAACAAGACAACGAAGAGTGAAGAAGAACATACAAAATACGTTATGCCTCGAAGGCCGGGGCATGTTCGACTCCAAAGGCAGCGCTTTAAAAGCCATGCCTCAGAAGTGTGTTTCCTGCACTCTATCTCAGTAACATGTTCTTGCTTTTATTGTAAAACCGAACAGTGGCGTCTTGCAAATTCACAGTCCAGCATTTGAGCAGCTTCGAAGCAGCTGTTTCGGGCAGGTTCTTAATCACTTCCTGAAAAATATATTCGTAATAGACATGTTATCTGTTTTAAACAATGCACCAAATTCTATATCTGAAGTTACCTTGAACTAAAGCAAGGCTGTTGGGGTAAGAGTAAAGAGGTATGAAGTGTAACCAGTTTGATGACAGTGTAATGCCTCAGGAATGCAATAGGAAAAGGCGTTTTTAGGATGCCTTGCTGTGATTTTCCTCTCAAGTTGAAACAGTATTTAAAAGATCTTGTCACCAGAGGCAAATGGTTCGTTCATATTTTTTTTTAAAATAGTAGGTTCTTAATTTATTTTATAGTTGAAACATGCATGCTTTTGTTGTTGCTGTGATTGTTGAGTTCATTCACTGTAGATCTATTTTTTTGGCATGACTCTCTGCCACATACTAGGGCCTCAGTGATGAATCCAGACAAAAAGTTCTACTGGGAGTTGCCTTGTAGTAAGGTTATAGACAATAGGGAAATAAATACAGTGCCAGTTAGTGGTGAGAGTCATGGAAGAAATAGAAAGGCTGGGGGATAGAGGATTATAAGGGATAGAAATTACATACGTAGGTTAATTAGTGAAGCCTATTCTGATCATTTAACAATACTGTGTATTGGGGGGAGTACTGTTGATTGATCCATTGCCTTCCACGTGCAAAGCAAGTGCCCTACTGCTGAGCACTTCCTCCAGCTTGCTGAGTACTTCTTGTCAGATCTGGATGCTTGGTGGAAACAGTTTTATGTTGGGAATGAAATGAAAGTTTATTCAAAGACATGCTAGCCAGCTGGGTATGGTCATACACACCTTTCATCCCAGCACTCAGAGGGAGGTGGATCTCTGTGAGTTAGAAACCAGCCTAGTCTACATACTGAGTTCCAGGCCAGTGAGGGCTGCGTAGTGAGACCATGCATGAGAGAGAGAGAGAGAGAGAGAGAGAGAGAGAGAGAGAGAGAGAAAGAGGGGATTGAAGGAGTGATAAGTTCCATAGCATAGCCACATTCGTGTTCCGCCTATCATAAAGGGAATCTGGGAGATGTAACAGCTTCCACGAAGAGAAGAACTAAAACAAAATGGTAAGAATAAAGAGCGAGAGACCTGAAGCATCCGTTTTGATACCTGAAAAATGGATTAAAGTGAAAAACTACTCACCATCACTCACAATCGAATGTCATAAAAACCAATCTCTACATACCCAACAAGCTGACCAACAGTCAAAAGACCGGGGAGCTGGAGGGTGGCTCAGAAGTTAAGTGTGCACACTGCTCTTTCAAAGGACGTGAGTTCAATTCCCAGTACCCAACTCCTGCTCCAGGGATTCAACACCCTAGTCTGGCCTTTGCAGGCACTGTACACACATCCATACTCACACAATTGAAAATAAAATAATCTTCAAAGAGAAAAAGACTGATATTTCCAGTGCTGGCCGGATAGATGTGGCAGTTTGAATGTAATTGACCCCCATAATCTCACAGGAGTGTTACTATTAGAAATGTGGCTTTGTTGGAGTGCGTATGACCTTGTTGGAGGAAGAGTGTCACTATGCGGGCGGGCTTTGAAGTTTCCTATACCATCCAGTGTCTTAGTCAACTTTCTGTTACCCGCAAGTCAAGATGTAGCCAGCACCACATCTGCCCGCACGCAGCCATGCTCCCCGCCATGATGATAATGGACTGAACCTCTGAAACTGTAAGGGAGCCACCCCACCTAAAAGTTTTCTTTATAAGAGTTGCCATGGTCACAGTAACTCTTTACAGCCATAGAAACCCTCACTATGACAATGGAGTAGTGGGAGTTTTCACGCACTGATTTTAAGAGTGTAAATTGGTGACAACAGTCACAGTAGAACGCATGTTTACCCCGTAATGTAGTAGCTCTGCACACATACATGATTGTAATGCATGCGTGTGTGTGTGTGTGTGTGTGTGTGAAACCACATATACAAGAGTGTTCATAGCAGCAGTATTGGCAAAAGTTTAAAACTAGAAACAACTCAAGAGTCTTGTCAGCCATGGAAGGGATTCTAGTGGTCATATATATGTGTATGTATGTTTATAATATCGTATAGTCATAAAAACTATTCAGCAAGTGGTGCAAACAGCAAGTTGGTTTTGGTGGTGGTGAAAAAAATTAAACTTCATATGTGCTGTGCTTCCAGCCCCAGTCTATGAATTAAATTCCAGGACAATAATGAAGACTACATTTGAGGAGTCTCTACTAAGGGTTGGAGTTACCTTTGGGAAGAAGCGTGAAGATGGCTTGAGTGTTGGTCGTTGTCCCTGAAGCTTAGTGAAAATTACGTGGTTGGTTCATATCATGAAAATACATGGTGCTATCCACTTGTGATTGACACTATTTTCCCTTGTGATTGTTGTTCTGACATTCTTTTGAAGGTCCAAAAGCTAGTTTCTGTCCTTCTGAAAACAGACTAGAAAAAATTCTAAAACAAGAACAATATCATCTGAAAATGTATATGACAAGTCTCTACTTGGTGGTAAAATGAAGACAAATAACCTAGGGAAAAAATAGATTTAGCTAGTTCAGAAATGTCCAGTGGACCTATAAAAATGTGCTCAAGGCCAGGCGTCATCTCGAGTTAGAAGAATTGCCACACTCCTTGCCTGTGTCAGGCCTGGGAGAGATGAGAGGAGCGCCGTTCTTTCCACCTGATGTGAGTCTGAGGGAAGTTAAGCTACTTAGTCCTTCAGTACATCTGTTCTCCTAGGAATAGGTTGCGTAGATATAAGGGCCTCACAGGAATTTAGTCAGTTTGTTTGCCTTAACAGCAAACAAAAACTCGAAATCAACTTAAGGCCTATTATTTTCAAGATTTTTTATTTGGGTTTGTTTTGGTTTTATTTGAGATAGGGTCTGATGATATAGAGAAAGCTAGCTTGGAACTTGAGATGAGATGAAGCCCAAGTTGGCCTCAAACTCATGGCAGTGCTCCTCCTTCGGCCTCCTTAGATCTGAAATTTGCGGGATGAGCCACCGTGCCTACCTCAAAGAGATAGCAATGAACTGTGTTATAAGTATGAAATGTCATGAAACTGTTAAAATATTATTAGTTAGTATCCCCATATGGATCTGAAATTATATAAGAAAAGCAGCATGCAGGGCTGGAGAGATGATTAAGAGCCCGTGCTGCTCTCTTCCCAAGGACGGAGTTCAGTTCCCAGGTAGGGTAGTACCTCCAGCTCCAGGGGATCCTACATCTCTGGCCTCCGAGGGCATCTGTGCTCAATGTGTGCATACCCGCATCCAAACATGTATACCTACACATAATTCTAAAAACTTTCAAAAAGAAAAGAAAAATATTCATACATTCAATATGATCTCTCAGGCTGGAGAGACAGCTCAGAGGTTAGGTGCACTGGCTGCTCTTCCAGAGGTCCTGAGTTCAATTCCCAGCAACTACATGATAATATGGGAAAGACAGCAAAGGGAGGATTAATTCCTGGTCAGGATGGCAGCAGTTAAATCAGTTAAATGCTGTTTGCCCTTCTGCCATCCAAGTCCTGGTGTCCCTTTAGAACTGTGGACCCTGTCACTGGCTGACAGCTGATTCAGAACAGCTACCGCTTTAAGTAGATATATATTCAATGTATAGTCCATTTCTTTGATAAAAGGTCCATTGGACCCTTTTAGTAGTAGGAGTGTGGCCCCACCGTTTAGCATCCATGGCTCCTTCAGTCTGAGTTTCTTCTGATGGGGAATTATTGCTGAAAAATAGCTCCCATCTCAGTGGTCCTTGCTGAAAGGCACTGACTGTTGGGTTCAGGTTTCAGTGACTCACCAAACAAGATAACAGTCGAACCTCTTCTAACCATTCGAATAGCATTTCCTGAAACTCAGAGTACCGGCAAATGTTCTCACCTTGATTCAATAAAATTTAAAATTTCATGTACATAAAGTCATATCTATTACATTTTATTTTGTGGGTCTGGAGAGATGGCTCAGTGGTAAGAACCCTTGCTCTGTAAGCATGAGGACTTAGTTGGACTTCCCAGCACCCACGGGAAAACTGAGCATGGCTGTTCATACCTGCAACCTTGGCACTGGGCAGGAGGAGGGGCACAGATCCCAAGAGCTCACTGCCAGCCAGTTAGCCTGCTTCTGGGTCACTGAGAGACCCTATATCTAGGCAGTAAGCAGAGCATGACAGAGGTAGACACATGGGGCCTAAGTCTGGCCTGCACACATGCACACACACACACACATCATACATCACACATAAATTATTCTTTTCTGATATTTCATGATCCTTCCCTTTGTCAGCATATAGGTGTAAAAACAGTTTTAAAAGCTCTAACATATCATGGATTTTTTTTTTTTTTTTGGCATGCACCTAGAAGTAGTTGACAGGTTCTATTTGAATGAAGAGGGTGACGGTAAGGTCATTATGTGCCATTGCGTCATTATTTTCCATTGCGTTCGTGTATGCTGTGCTTTGTAGGATGTTATCACCTTTGGCACCTGCCCTCCCACGGCAATAGCACTCTCTGGTTCCAGTCACTGTGCAGAAACTTTTGTTGGGGAGGAGACTTGCTACCACCATGAGGAGCCCCAAGCCCAGATTGATGGAGGAATTGTTTGTAAGGGGCGTCAATGCCCAAGATGTATAACCTTGAGAAAGGAGTAGGATTCTAAAGCCAGGGAATAGGAACCCAGGCAGCATTGTACAGGAGGGAGTGGCATCCGATAGACTGGCCGATGGCACAGGGTGCCAGCTCTGGAGCTAGTAATGAATTAGGTCGGGTGGAGTCAGTGGAAGGCCAGCAGGAGGTGGTCAGACATAGGTGAGGGCAGATCCAAGGGTGTCACTTCACCGCCTGATCCTGCTGCCTACCTCCAGCCGAGCTTCGAAAGCACTGCCCTCCTCAGCAGTCCACTTCATGTCACCTTGACTTGGTGCTCAGGGCACTCTGTGTCCCGGGTTCATCTTTCTTTCCAGTTCTTAGAATAAACCGGGTGTGGCTGGCTGACTGGACCCTCCCAGGTCAGCACGCTCACCCAGGCTTGTGTAGCTGTCAGTTTATGTAAACAGGCGCATTCAGCCTAAGCTTCCTACTCAGAAGCTCAGGGAACCCGTTTGGAGGTTCCCCCACAGTGCCCAGTGCAGACTGTACTCTGTTTTTCTGAGCAGCTTTATTCTGAGGGGCTATGTGAGGTTAAGGGACAGGCCTCACAGTATTTTTTTTTTTTTTTTTGCCTCCAAAGCAGACTTTTGTTTTTCGGTCAGCCAATGTCGATACAGCTTTGTGTTAAATTGTTTGACGTGGAATCAGTACTGGACCTCCTGAAAACTTAAATCCTTTTCTGCATTTATGGATTGCAAAATTTAATATTGCAGCATTATAATTTTATAATTATATTTTATAATAGTTTTATTTTTAACTAATAAAATATTTTTTATTTGCTTTGGGAACTATATTTACTCATTTTGGAGGTTAGATATCAGTATGTACATATTTTTGTCTACCACTATGCCTAGTAGAATACTCCAAGTAGCTATTTAGTGTTTTAAATTTTGATTTTTTTTTTCCTTATTTTCTGGTGATCGTGTCCACACTGCTACTTTGTATTGCTAGCCACAGAGAGCACTGTCCAGGGCACTCCCACAGCCAAGGGCGTCCGTCTTCTCCTTGGTAGCCTCCCTGAGCCTCACTTTGCCTTTTCTAAATAGGAAGGAAATCCCAGTGTTAATGGAAGCAGCCTCGTTTCAATTAGAGAGTGAGATTGGTGTCAGGGTATTTCTTTTTAAAAGAATAAGGGCTGACATATTTTGGTCCTTTGTAGTTTTCAAACTTTTCCCTCTAGTTTTCCTCATTATTCTCTGTTCAGATGAACTCCTACCCAGGATGTCACGGTACATTTTTTCTGAAGGGAAGAGACGCCTTAGACACTTTCCCCACTCAGCCCAGCTCAAGAATCCTTAAACTCAGGTCTCTGAAGACGCTTTTTAAAGAACTTGTTTGATGACAGCTCACCTAGGATCGTGGCTTAGAAGCAGGAACTACTAGCGGTAACGTGGTTTTTAATTACAAAGAGAAACACTGGATTACGTTTCTTGTTTCAGCAATAAAAGAGTTAATGCAGGGAGCAGTAGAGGCTGCGATTCTGCAGCGGGATAGTGCTCGCTGTCTCTGTCATTTGTGGTTTAGAAAAGGGGGTGGTGTTCTGCATTTGAAAGGACTTTAATGAATGCTGTCAGTGTTTGTGAGAGCAAAGGGTCTGTACGGGAAGGGGGAGCTGGGAAAGTGCCTGCTGCTTCAGGATAGGTGGGTCAGAGTTTGCTCTGATTGAGTGGAATGTTCCACCGCGGCTCGGCTTTATTCATTACCCTTTGTTCTTTATAGTCTGATATATTGGGATGAAAGTAAATGTAGATATATATATGAACGATCTCTTTTCCTTTGGAGCTGCTTGTTGTGTACAGCAGGAAATATATTTCTCTTGTCTTGGTTGGATGCACAAATCTGTGTGCCGTGCTTTTTGCCCGTTGCCTAGACGATCACTTGGTTTCTCTGAGGATGTCTGGTTCTCGTAAAGAGTTTGATGTGAAACAGATTTTGAAAATCAGATGGAGGTGGTTTGGTCATCAGGCATCATCTAATTCTTCAGTTGACAGCCAGCAGGGAGAATTTTGGAACCGAGGACAGACTGGAGCAAGCGGTGGGAGAAAGTTTTTAGATCCATGTAACCTACAGTTGCCTTTGGCTTCAATTGGTTACCGAAGGTCCAGCCAACTGGATTTCCAGAATTCACCTTCTTGGCCAATGGCATCGACCTCAGAAGTCCCCGCGTTTGAGTTTACCGCAGAAGACTGTGCCGGTGCACACTGGCTGGATAGACCAGAAGTGGACGATGGCACTAGCGAAGAGGAAAATGAATCCGATTCCAGCTCGAGCAGGTTGATTATTTTCTTCCCGTCAGAGGTGGGGTGTGGGGTGTAGTCTCTGTTCTTTGAGGATAATTGAATATTTACCGGCTAAGCCCTATGATTGTACATGCACCTGCTTCCCGTGTTCTGTCTACATGAATAGCATCCCGGTATGGGCATGTGCGTTTGCTAGGATTTAGAAAATGTCTCAACATTCATTCTGTGAAATTTAAAGGCAACACATAGCTTTCATTTTGAAACACCTTGTGTTCCGTGTAGAGGTCTGGCTCTGCCTTGAAAATAATATATAGCCGCGGCTTGAGACATCGCTGCCTGGCTTTATTGGTCTGCCTTCTATATTACAGTAAAACTGTATGACATTTCTACGGTAGAGATCTTTGTGATATTTTGGGTTAAAATAGGGTGTGGAGTCATTTTTAATTGGATGAACATGAAAGGTTTTCAGTGAGACACACATTGTAGTTCCCGGTTTTTGACACCATTTTAGTTGTCAATACTATTTCTGTGGTTATTTCTCTTTGTCCTGTCTGTGTTGCAGCTCTCGAGACTAAGACAGAGAATACTGAGTAGCATGTCTCTTTCAAGGCTAACACCTACTAATTCCCGTTACCCTCACTTTTCACGGAAATCCCTACTGTTTAAGGAAAGATAATCTTTTAGGAAAGTTTAAGGGAACATAGGGGGTGGGAGCTGGATGTGGTCAACTCGCAAAAACGGAGATAAGGAAAACGAGTTAGAAGAACTATAATAAAGGAAAAACATTGATAAATTCATGATGATTTTATTCCTCCTCTCTTGGAATCGTTCTAATCTTTGAGATGGATTTTTCTCGATCAGTCTGGCATGCCAGGTAACAAGTTAAAGCCGTCTTTCTGACTCATCCTCACTCTACAGCCTTTCTAGATAGTAAAGGCACAGATGGCTTCTCACTTGGCATTTGGTTACTTTTTCCCCTTTAAAGTTTCTTTGCGGGTTTTGATTATTATAATCTCTAAGTTGGTTATTGTCAGCGTAAGCATTCTGAAGAATTGAGATCAAATGCACTCGTGTATCCAGGCGTCTCATGCTTGGTAATAGTCACCACCTTCTCCTCTTCTCTCACCCTCAGACATGTGAGAGGATAAAAACATAGGCTAGTCATCTGTAACCATCTGCAGAACGGAGGAAAGAGAGTCTCTTTACTTAAGTAAATAGTGTACTTAATTAACATTTTTTTGATTACTTTATGACTTGGCTTTATCCTAAGGGAAGAGTAGCCATCAATAATTTTAATATTGACATTAACTGAACAAACATGATTCTATTATATTGGGGGGGAGTACTTGTTGCCATAAATAAAACACCAGATTTTTAATTTTATGATTTTTACCAATTTTTGTGTGAAAGTAAATAATTATTCCCCTTGGAAAAAAATCAATGTATTGAGAATATTTAAACAATTTTTAAACACAAAACATTTATTTCTTTGCCAGCTTAGGTTATGAAACTATTGCCATCTATCTACTACCCAGGGAAATTATCAAATTTATGCACATGTGTAATATTGGGAAAATTTGCACACACTTCCTTACATCACAGGTGGTTTATGTAACCAATGAATACTAAAATTGAATCCCCTTTTTATATGTACATTGAATTATATTGGTGAAATGTTAGTTATGAGAGAAGAGATTTTTATATTCTCCAAGAATCTTGGATTGATATTTCTATTTATAGAAATATAAAACTAACATGTTGATCAAGACCATGGTGAAGGATGGCAGACTCACATCTTCAGAGACTTAACTTTAAAAACAAGTACTATTCAGTAAAATGTATGAAATAAAAAAAAAGTCTGATTTTAGATCTGAGGGGGACGTGTAAGAGTTTAGAATGTGCTTTGTCTTTCATGGCTCCACTTCTAGATTTAATGTATCCAGTTTTTATGCTCGTCAGTCCTCTGGTGGAATTTTTAACCTTTGTCACGGGGATACATTTGTTACCCTCAGCCTTTTAAACGTGATTGTCCTTCTACTATAAGCAAATCAAAGCGTCATTGCAGTGACGGTCTTCCGACTCGTATACATAACCTTCTGAACACAATAAGTTGATATCTGAAAATATTAAAGATGCCATGAGGACACACATAGAACATAGTAATTTCTTCTTTGAACAGTCATCAATAGAGAGATAGAACTTAAACAGAATTTTTGAATTTTTAGGATAGGGAAAGGACAGCTGAGTGGTTTTGCATAATCTGAATCCCAGCAGCCATCAGGGATATGGAAACTTGAAGGCAGTGGCTGCAAGCCTCCCGTGCAAGGAGTACGTTCTGTTAGCTGTGTTCTGGCCGAAAGGTCTGCCCAAGCACTGGCCTCTGACCACTCTCTCTGCCATTGTTCTAAACCATTTAAACAGGGTTTCTCTGTGTGGCTATGGCTGTCCTGGAACTCACTATAGACCAGGTTGGCCTCAAACTCCGAGATCCACCCGCCTCTGCCTCCTGTGTGCTGGGATTAGAGGTGTGTGCCACCACCGCCTGTTGTACTTTTTATTATAGCTTCAAGTTTATTCTCTAGTTCTACAACAGTGACCTTCAGTCGGACACATGGCTACACTCGGGTAGAGACTCCATTTAGAGTCTCTCATCTAACTAGTTGTGGCCACATGACCGAGTCTTCACTGACAGAATAAGAGATACACAAATTGTGCCATTTGCTTCCCATCCAGGCTTTTCTTTACTCGGAGCTGAGTAAGCTCTGAGCACACAGAAAGGATATCCCTTACACTGTAGAGAAAGATAGGCAAAGGAACCTACGAGGCAGAGGTTTATCTGCCCTTGGCCACCGGGCCACCTGTCACCTCTGCGTCTGATATTCTTTGACAAATCATTTTAGTCTGTGTTATATTAGTATACTCATTCCTCAAGTTCCACGGTCATGGGTCAATGTGTGTGCTGTGTGTGTACAGGCACATGGGTGTCATCATTTTCATGGATGCTTCTAAAACCTTAAGAACTCCCTGCCCAAGATTCAAATTAAATATAAGTAAAATAAAGTGTGATCAGTAAGTATCATGATTGGTTCTTTTCCTTTAAAAGCCTAGAGCCTAAAAGGCCAGTTGTAGTTAGGAATAGAGGTATATGCCTGTAATCTCCACACTTGGGAAGTGAAGGCAGGAGGATTGAGTTCATGGCCTATCTGAACTAAATATTAAGATGCCATCTTAACGTGGGGCTGGAGAAATAGCTCAGCGGTTCAGAGCACTTACTGCAGAAGATCCAGGTTCATTTACCAATACCCATGCTGGCTCACAACAGTCTGTAACACCAGCCAGTTCCAGGTGATCCGATGCCCTCTTCTGACTTCCTCAGGCTCTTGTACACATGTAGTGCACACATGTACATTCAGACACACACATACACACACATAAAATAATGATCATGTTATATTTAAAAATATATATTTATACACACACACACACACACACACATATATATGCATACAATAACAATTAATAAAAAAGAGTCCATGAAATTGAGGGAGAGATAAGAGAGGTACATGGGAGGGTTTGGGGGGAGGAAATGGAAGGGAGAAATGTTGCAATTATATTATAAACTCGAAAAGGGAGTAAATAAATAAATATATTTTTTAAAGATATTATATTTACGAAGGGGATGGGGAGGCAGGAGTTGCAACACAGAGTTGAGTGCCAGGGGAGGCGTCTTTAGTGGGGTGCTAGCACTAGAGATCCACACTCAGGTCTCGTGCTTGAGGGGCCAGCCCTCCTGACTCAGCCCTCTCCTTAACCCCATCTTCAGTCTTCTAAAAGTGGGTCAACATGCCAGGCACTGGTGGCGCACGCCTTTAATCCCAGCACTCGGCAGGTGGATCTCTGTGAGTTTGAGGCCAGCCTGGTCCACAGAGTGAGTTTCAGGACAACAAGGGCTGTTACACAGAAAAACCCCGTCTCATAAAACCCCAAAGAAAGCAGTGGGGGGGGGGTTAACATTTCTGTGTATAGATACATCTTTTGTTTAGCAAATATTTAGCTTATCTGTAGTATTTCCCCCCTAAACAAGCTTGAATAAATCTTTCCTGCGGATCAGTGTCTGTATATACACAGATTATTATTTCTTCAGGACAGAGACTTGGGGCTGCCTCGTGTTTTTAAGGTTCTGATTTGCATTGTTAAAGTGATTTCACAAAGATTATTGCCATTTTAATTCTCTCTAGTATTGTGCCTGTTGAGCCTTCCCCTTCGTACTGGTTCCTTACGATTCTTAGACTCATTTTAACCTTTCGCCACAGATATCCTTGCCTTAGTGTCCACAGAAGGTGGGGAAAAGTCCCCAAATAAAAATGTGGTTTTCTTGAGAAGGTAAGGGACAAAGGTGTTTTTTTTGTTTTGAGGGGTCTTGTGTAGTGAACCCAGAGTCTCACCCTTGCTAAGCATGGGCTTTACCACTGAACTGCAACTCCAGACTTAAAGATAATTCTGGAGCTCTCGATAGAACTCTTCATACAACTGTCTTGTCCTTAGGAGGGAGAACTCCAGCTGATGGCCGTGCCACCCTGAATGCTCCTATCTCAGGTCCTAAGCAGGGCCAGGGCTGGTCAGTAGTTGGGTGGGCGAAGGGAGCGCTCTCTGAAGTGGACAGCGCTGCCTCCTTCTTCCTCGTTTCCTTGCAAGCTTCCCCTGTTTGTTGCCTTCACAAATACCCAGAGGATCCTTTCTCCCCCTGTTTTCCAGCATTAGTCGTGTGCTGCCTGGGGAAGTATGTGATGCTCCTCTGGAGTCGCAATTCTCTATCTAAATTTCTACTTATATTTTATACCTCTATTTTTGTCCATTTCTTTTTTTTAAGATATTTGAGGTAATGTTTCATGTAGCCCAGGCTGGCACTGAACTTCCAGTCCTCCTACCTCTGCTCTTAAATGATGAAATTATAAGCATGCACCACCACTCCTGGCTTTTGTCTGTAGCTTATAAATAAAAATTGCATGATGCTATCTGTACATTCCTCATAAGTTATTAAATAGATTTAGGGCATTCATTTATGTGCTGAACAGTGCACATAAAAAATTAAAGACTGATAGCTTACACTAATAAATTTGCATTTTATTTTATACTCGTGATTATGAGTATTTGTGAAAGATGCTGGAAGATTCACTGTTCATTAATTG
Organism: Microtus oregoni; assembly: GCF_018167655.1. Classification (NCBI taxonomy): domain Eukaryota; kingdom Metazoa; phylum Chordata; class Mammalia; order Rodentia; family Cricetidae; genus Microtus; species Microtus oregoni. Next base: position 29,329,825 of record NW_024543080.1, on the reverse strand, counting down.
CGCTTTTACAGAGGTGTAGACTCTAGATGTCACATGCTATAAGGCAGGTGCCAGGCATCAATCACTTATGCAGAGAGAGAGAGCCAGGCAGACTAACCAGTTCCAAAGGAGCTTTTTACCTACTCAAAGTCAAGAATAATTCTTGTGAGTTAATTTTTAAAACTTCAATAAAACTATTACTTTATTTAAAAATTCTACCGTACTAGACATGGTGGCACATGCCTTTCATCCTGTTACTAGGGGGTGCAGAGGTCAACAGTCTCCATGTTTGAGGCCAGCCTGGTGTACATAGTGAGTTCCAGGCCAGCCATGGCTACATAGTGAGCTCCTATCCAGAGAGAGGGGGGCGTGGAGAGGGGTGTACTGCGCATATTGTATGTATATATACATGCAGGTACCTGTGACATCTGGAGAATTACAGGTGCTGGGCCATGTTGCCAGTTAAGGATTTCCTGCCTTATAATACTTGAGTTCGAATTCCAGACCCTTTCACCAAGGGTTCTCTCTAAGTATCCCCGCGACGTCTTGATGTCACAGTGGATTAAGAGGTGAACAGTTGGTGATCCGAATCTCTCGGTTCTTTTCTCTTCTTTTGTGTTCAGCCATTTCCTGACTTAAAGTCATTTCCTAGTTCAGTGACATAGCCTAAAAATGAAGCCAAGAAATACTCGTCAATATGTAGTTGGTTACAGTGAAGGTCTCCCACAAATGATTCAATTGGTCCCATTCTTGGAAGTATGATTTGCCGTCTTAGTAATATCCTGTAAGCAAAACTAGGCAGAGGAAGTTCCTCTGTTGTCGCGATCAAGCAGAACAGAGAGAAATGTGTTTTACATGTTCCACAATGACCTATCTTCAGATGTTTTTGTTGGCAGTTAGGATGCCTGCTTGGTTTACTAAAGGCCATTTTAAAGAGGAAGTATGAAATTAAGTTATAAAAATCATCTTTTAAAAGACAACCAAAGAGACAGCACTATGTCAGGAAAAGGTTGGGACAGCAGGCCTTCCATTGTCCACAGCAAAGTGACCTTTCCCGCCAGTGACGTACCGTGATTGTGAATTTACCCTCGGTGAACTGTGCATAGATTGTTTCATCTCATAATCCTCTACAAGTAATTCTCTAAAATAAAATACTGTGTATCGCTCCTATTTTGATGGTGAAGAAGGCAAGGCTTAGAAATAAAATAATGTCCCCAGTGAGATTATTTTTATATAGTAACTGAATAGGATTAGAATCCTCTGGGATTCTGGATCAGCACTGTGCAATAGGACTTCATGCATTGATGGACATGCTGCCATGTATCATCTGGTTTGTTTAGTTAAAGTATGACTACTCCAACTACTGAAAAAAAAAGTGAATTTTTTTATTTTATTAAATGAAATCTTTGTGGGTTTTTTTTCTTAATTGAAATGGATTCACAATGGCCAGTTGCTATTGTATTGGACAACAACTCTAGAACCTTCCTAAACTGTTCTCCAGTACTCTTCAAATCAACTCTCAAAACTAGAGCACGAGGAAAAGACAGAGCCGAGAAATGTTCACACTGTCGGCTCCGTAAAGCCGTGGACAGGATGCTCTCTGCATGAGTCTCTCAATATCAAAATGAGAAGACAATCACTTAGGATGATGGTATTAACGGTGACGGAGCTTTTAAAGTTGAATATTGCTTAGTGTTTGATTGGATGATGAACTCAGCTCTTTCAGCCCACTCATTGGTTAGTCATTACTGTTAGTTTTTAAGATGAAACTTAAGAAATGGGCGCAAAGATCCGAGTCCTAGGAAAGAAATACTTTCTTTCCTTCAAGTTTGGAAGAATTTGTGGTTTATAAATATTAGATACTGTGTTTTTTTTCTCCCACAAGATCCTAATACATGCATTGCCCCCTCCCTCAGAACACACCTCTGTGTAGGACAGGCTGGGAATACAGTCTAGCTGCCTCCCAGGAGGAAAAGGCATTTGCCAAACAGCAGTCTCTACAAGCATGAACAAAACTCAATAGTTCTTGGCAAGGAACTTACTAATTCCATCTATTCCAAATGCTCTTACTTTAAGAAGTAAGAGATCTGATTTTTTTTTGATAGGGCTATTAGTTATATTAAGAAAATTACCTTCCAATATGCTGAAGCATAATTCAATAAAGCATTCCACAGAGCCGCTGAGAAATAAGAGCTAAGCTAAATGTTGCCTGGGTGTTGACTGACTCAGATGGTCCTAGACAATTAGATACGGTGGTCCTTTCCGGCACACGCGCCCTGGATTCCAGCCCTTCAAGTTACTTTAAACTAGTTTAGCTTTTTAAATATATATTACTGGTTATCTGAGTTTTTGAGAGAATTATTTACAATGCTGTTTTTATGATGGTGCATTTTTAATTAATTATTTTTTTTAAAAAAACAATCTTTTCTCATTTTACATGCCAATCCCAGTTCCCAGTCCCTCTCCTCCCGCTCCCCCAGCCTTTCCCCCACCTCACTCCCATCCACTCCTCAGAGAGGATAAGGCTTCCCATGGGAGTCAACCAAGTCTTGTACATCTAGGACCAAGGCCTCCCCACTATATCTAGACTGAGCAAGGTATCCCTCCAAAGAGAATGAACTCCAAACAGTCAATTCAAGCACTAGGGATAAATCCTGGTCCCACTGCCAGTGGCCCCACAGACTGCCCCAGCCATACAACTATATGATAGTGTATTTTATCGATAACCAATGAAAATACCCTTTTTTTTATTGTTTTTTGTTTTGTTTTTCAAGACAGGGTTTCTCTGTAGTTTTTGGAGCCTGTTCTGGAACTAGCACTTGTAGACCAGGCTGGCCTCAAACTCATAGAGATCTGCCTGTCTCTGCCTCCCAAGTGCTGGGATTGAAGACGTGTGTTACCAATGCCCAGCTGAAAATAACCCATTTTTAAGTAAAGGATATTTTGCATCTTAAATAAAATAATAATGACACCATTAAATATATTAGGAGGTAACATCCATCAGTATGAATATAGCTTGGCTATTTTTCAGCAGAGTCCCAGGGTTTACTAGAGAGAACTCAAAAATGGCAATACAAAGAATATGTATAGCTCTAGCTGTGGGTGGCACCTTCATTCATGTGTTAACGAGACACACATACCCAAGCATCGTTGATTTTAAAACGCAAAGTAGTATGCCATACATGCTTATAGTCCCAGACGTGATACACTGAGGCAAAGTTGGCTAGAGTCTGAGGTGAGCCTGGGTTATGCTGTGAGGCCCTATACAGAAAAACATCTTTAAGACAGTGAATAGTTATCCTCTAATATTGACTGGCGACATTGTTTCTTATATCGCATGTGAAGGCTTTACAGGGACAGTGGGCGAAACTTTCATGCCATGGTGATCGTGTAAAATGTGTTTTCTTATTTCAGGACGTCCAATAGCAGTCAGACACTGTCATCCTGCCATACTATGGAGCCATGTTCATCAGATGAATTCTTCCAAGCCCTTAACCATGCAGAGCAAACATTTAAAAAAATGGAGAACTACTTGAGACATAAGCAACTGTGTGATGTCATTTTAGTCGCTGGCGATCGCAGGATTCCAGCTCACAGGTAATGGCTTTGAGAACTTCTGTCCATGTGAAATAGTCCCTAGATAACTATTATTAGACGCAGTGAGATGATGTACCCCAGTTAGCCCTTAGACTTCAGGGAGGGGAATCCAACTCAGAGTGTCTGAAAGAACAGCTCACATGAGATTACTCAACATAAATGTCTCTGTCTTCTTTTGCAGAAATACAGGCATTAGCCTCACATCAGTCAATATTGTTTGTTGTAGATATCAGCTACAATAAACAGTTTTCCTGCATATTAAATACTTGTTAAGTGCTTTAAATAAGCTTTATGGAAATTAGAGTTTGTATAGCCAGAAGCAAAACATCTCACAGAATAGAATTCACGGAATCTTAACAGTTTTTCTTTTCTTTTTTTAACGCTGTGGACCGAACCCAGGCCTGCATACTAAGCATGTACCCTGACCACTTAAGCACACTCCTGTCTGTTAGCAGGTTTTAAAACCCCTGTGTATTCCCTAATTTTGTTTTTGCTGATCTCTATGAAGTATGAAAAATAAGAGTGGAGGTGGGGATCCTTTAACACAAATGACATATTTCTTAAGGTAAAAAGAAAGAAAAATGTCTAGGAAAGAAAGATTCGTTTTCTTCTGATAATTTTATATCGTTAAGTTATTCATTGTTAATTATCATTACAATCACAAAGATTATTTTATGTCTTTCAATAGCAATTAGCATTGTCCAAAACTTTTTGTAAAACCCTTGAGTTTATAGCTGTCAATTAGCATGCATTTATTGACAAATTCGTATGATAAAAAGCCTGGGTTATGAACATGGTCTCTTAGAAAAGAGATTTCAACATGGATTTCCCAGAGGCTCTGAGGCTGAGCTCATCATCTCAGCCAGGCATGTGCTGACACCACCACTCACAGATGACCCCACGGACCCTCTGCTCCCTCCTCCCCTGCACTGTTTTAAAAGCTTTCAGCGACTCCCAGGTCACTGAGTTGAAAACCAAAGTCCATTTGGCGACCTGCACAACCCAGCTTACCATTGTCCCTCTGGTGCTCTGTCCTCCCGCTGTCCCTGCTCCCTGGCAGTAGCCTTACAGAGCCTTCATCTTCCTGGACACTACCGTGAGCTCCTTCTCCCCAGTGCTAACCCGGCACCTCCAGAACTAAAGTCTTCACCTCCCTCAATAATAATAATTTTAAGCAACCGGTCTCTGCCCGAGTGACACCATCTATCTTTGACCTATTTTTTGTTCTATAGTATTTACCACCTTCTTATTACCTATACCAGACTGTAACAAAATGTATTAAAAGCTTGAAATATTATAAAATTTGCTAACACCATTTTCAAAGTATGTTCTACATGTTCACTTCTGTCCCGAATGGTTTAGGTTATTTTCAAAACTGGCAAAAAGAAAAATAACCTTGATATTTTTCTTTCCATATATACAGTCAACTTAATACCAAGTACTTATAACTTTTTTTTAAAAGATGTCATAAAGTGGTGTTTGCATAGGAAAATCATTTACCTCAGCAGGAAATTTTCGGTAATAGTAATTTATTATTCAAAAGAAGGGAGTAGAGCACAAAGGGATTTGTCAGATGCACGGTACATTTGCTGGTACTGTGTGCTCGTGTGAGTGCCAGATGAACAAAGAGGAGGATGCATTTATTAATGAACGCCCAGCTTTAATGTACTCATTGATTGCTTCTCTGCTGTGTCCTCAGACTGGTGCTCTCCTCCGTCTCGGATTATTTCGCTGCTATGTTTACTAATGATGTCAGGGAGGCAAGGCAAGAAGAAATAAAGATGGAAGGTGTGGAACCGAACTCATTGTGGTCCTTAATTCAGTACGCATACACAGGTAACAAGTCAGAAAACAAACGGAAACCCTTTAGATTTACGTATTTTCCTTTCTCTTCTGTTTATGTTTCTCAAACAAGGTGTCATATATTCAAGCTGACATTGAACTCAATGTGTAGCCCAGGCTGGCCCCAAACAGTTCCTCAAATAGGCCTTCTTACTTCTCCTAGAGTTCAAGTTTCTCTCTCTGAATAAAGTAATCTGTAGTTCAGTTTAGTTCTGTGGACATCACTGTCTGATGCTGTTCTGTGTTGGTTAAAAATCTCTATGTTAAAACCTTTTAAATGATTATCAGGATGAAGCTTGTGAATGTTTTTGAAGATTTTTTTAATGTGTGTGTGTCTGTGTGTGTGTGTGGTGTGTGTGCGCGTGCGTGCGTGCGTGTGTGTGTGTGTGTGTGTGTGTATACCTGTACATGTGCGTGTAGCAGATGACTATGGAGACCAGAGTCACAAACATACCACGAGTAATCACATTGAGTTGGGTTTGGGGAAATGACTTAGTAAATAAGAGCAGTTGTTTTGCAAAATGAGGACCTAAGTTCAAATCACCAGCACCTAAGTTCAAATTGGATGTGGATGTATGTATCAGTACTGGAGGGTAGAGGTAGGGTGTTGCTGTCTGTCCTGCCAAGGTAAAAAAAACTGAGTGCCATGTTCCGTGGGAGACCCTGTCTTGGACATCAAGCAAAGGAATGATAGAACAAGGTGCCCTCTCTGCACTCCACGTACACACACACACACACACACAAACAGTCTCTCTCCCCCTCTCTCTGTGGGCTATGTAATATAAGCAAAATTTTACATTTAAAATTTAAGAGTTTTATAATCCTAGATATTAGTTGCTAGTTAATGTAACATTTAAAAATTCTGAAAATAAGCCATTCTTCCTTTTTTTTTTTTTTGCTGCTTTTGAGTTTTTTGTTTGTTATTGATTGATTGGCTGGTTGATTTTGTTTTGTTTTGTTTTTTTAAGGATTTCTCTGTGTAACAGCCCAGGCTGTCCTAGAATTCACTTTGTAGACCAGGATGTTCTCAGACTCACAGAGATCCGTCTGCCTCTGCCTCTGGAGTGCTGGGATTAAAGGCATGCGCCACCATCCCAGCTGCCATTTTTTTTTTTTTAAGTAGAGGTCACAAAGGGATAAATTATTCACATTTAATATTAAGCCTTCAGGGTCTGTAATGTGTGTGATGAGCTTTTATTTAGAAATCCCATTGTTAAGAACAGTTACTGTATGTAGACAAGGTTCATGAAGCTCCCTCGTTAATGGAATTTCCTCCTGTTAGGCCGCCTTGAACTAAAAGAAGATAACATTGAGTGCCTGCTATCTACGGCGTGCCTTCTGCAGCTCTCCCAGGTTGTGGAAGCATGCTGTAAGTTTCTCATGAAGCAGCTTCACCCGTCCAATTGCCTTGGAATCCGTTCTTTTGCCGATGCCCAGGGCTGCACAGATTTGCATAAAGTGGCCCACAATTACACTATGGTATGTATTTTCTGAAAACCAGAATCTTCGTCACCCCGTTTCTTACCTTCGAAAGCTGGTCTCCATGTTGCTGGCTTCATGTGGTTTTGAGGCTCAAGTTCCTGGCGCAGCACTGAGTTGGGAAAGGGAAACGAGCAGAAGGTCTCGTGAAAGAGAAGCGGGGTTTCCTAAACATTGCACTGCAGCGTGGGTGGATGTCAGACCCATGGCGTAGTCACTGGTGGAAACGGGTCAGAGTGGGCGTAGTATTCTGATACAGTATAAGATGAACGAAGAAAGGATAAATGGGAGACTTATTTCAGATACCTCAATTACACGCAAGGCTTGCCACCATGTGGAACTATACTCTTCTCAAGTATTGTTAAGTACTTAAGTATTCTTAAGCGAGAATTATGTGTTCAAAAGAAGTCAGAGGAGCTTCTGATTCAGCAGCCTGAGAGATAATGGAACGTGGAATGATCTGGTAAAAGCACTGCACAACAGCACGGCAGTGCAAGTCAGTGTTTTTAAATTAAGTCCTTTGAATGCACCCACTTCACCTTACTTCTTTGTAGAGTCCCATTTCTTTCTCTAATGTGTGTGAGTGCATTGCCTACATGGACGTCTGTGCACCACATGCATGCCTGCTGCCTGTGAAGGTCAGCAGTGGGTGTTGGAGTCCCTGGAACTGGAGTTACAGGCAATTGTAAGCTGCCCAATGGGTGCTGGGAATCAAACCTGGTTCCTGTAGAAGAGCAGGCAGTGCTATTTTACTGCTGAGCCACCTCGCCAGCCCCTCATTTCTTAACTTTCTATCTGCAGTTTCAAACACCTTCTGGAATAAGATAAATGTAAGTAAATAAAGCACATCTTGGTTTGTTTTCTTCCTAGTAAGTGTACAACTTAATATCTTCCTTTTTGTTAATATTATATTTTTATTACATATATTTAAGTGTGAGCACGTGCACACGTGGACGTCAGAGGACAACTTGCAAGAGTCAGTTCTTGCCGGGGTGGTGGTGGTGCACACTTTTAATCCCAGCACTCAGGAGGCAGAGGCAGGTGGATCTCTGTGAGTTCGAGGCCAGCCTGGTCTACAAGAGCTAGTTCCAGGACAGGCTCCAAAGGCTACAAAAAAACAAAAAACAAAACAAACAAAAAAGTCAGTTCTCTCCTTCCACCACGTGGGTCCAAGGAACTCATCAGGCTCAGTGGCAAGTGCCTTTCCCCTGAGCCCTCCCTCCAGGCCCAAGCTGGAGGGACTTTTATACACGTGAAAACATTTGTATGCATTTAGGTCACTCCTGTTGTTTACAGTACAGGCATGATTGCTGCTCTAAGGTTTAGATGCAAATTCAATTGGAATTAGCTGGATGTTTTTAGAGCTATTTTCATAGCCAATTAGTTGTAGTAGATTTTTTTATGTCAAGGTCATTACTTGACATTACTTAGCTTCAATAGAGAAACTCCACGGAACTCTAATAACAATAAGTAATTTAGAGGCAGATTGTCTGATTTGAATGTTGCTATGGGAACCGAATAAGAATGTAAAGCAAAATTCAATCTCCAGTTTAAATAAATCCCTCAGTAATTTCATTTGCTTAGGAAACGATTCTGAAGGGGGAAAGGGCGCCTCTAGCAAGCGCCTGGTAGCTTGGTGGCTGCTTCTTCCATAAAACAGGTTGGAAGGAGGAGACAAGCATGCTGCTGGGCGGTGAGTTCAGTCAGTGCATGGCGGCACACAGGGCATGCGCATATATCCTGTTCCCCTTCTCCACTGCCTCTGAACATGACCTAGAGCCTTTCATTTAACCCCAACATTCTAGATTAGTTTATCATTACAACTACTTTTATGTCACTAGAGTTTTTTATGAAGCAAACAGCGTTGACTTTTATAATTCTAAATGTGATTTTTTTTCAGTCTAGAAAATGTTTTTTTTTTTAAAAAAAAATCATTGAATTCTTCTAAAATAGCCATTTTAAAGCAAAGGCATGCTTTCTACAGGCATTTTGTGTTTAAACTTGCTCCGGTGGTATTGTGTAACCGTTGAAAGGCTCAGTTCCCATGCAGTATAAACTGGGCTGGAGTGAAAAGGGCATTCCTCTGAAACAGTTTGTCAGGTAGCCTCCTCACCCTGAGGAAATGCAGCTAATACCATAGGACAGTAGAACAGCAATCACATTAGTGTCGTGCAAAGGTGCCGCCTAGCCATACCATTCGTGGACCCAGGCTGGCCTCAGAGTCACAATCCTCCTGCCTCCTGCCCCTCAGAGCTGGACTCGCAGATCTGGGCCACCATGCCTAGCCACACCTATCGTTAAATGACCAGAAATACTATTTACATCTCAAGACTCTCACCTAACATTATATATTAAATATCTTTACATACAACTATGTGAACTTCTTCCAAATTCATATTGCCTGCTTCACCAATCATTGAGCTATCACTTTCTAGAGCTAGACATTTGGTCTATTTTACTATAAAATGATGCTAAAAGAAGCATTTGTATTGTAAGTATTTGGCTTTGTTTCAAATGACAGGTGGAGTGAGCAGGCTGAGGGTTTTGCAGTGCGAGGGGCTGCACCTCAGGCTCACTCATGCCAGGCAAGCCCTTCTCTACCGAGCTACAGCCCCAGCCTCGTTTTCATCATTTTTGGCTCTTGCTGTGTGTTCCCAAATCATCTTATAATGTCAGTCTGCAATTGAGTAGAACAGTTTGCTTGAAGCCATTCCAGCGTTGAGATTTTATTAAAATACGTTCCTGAAAATGATAATCAATCATATAAAGTAGATTCACTTTGGTATCTTTTAACAAATCATGATGAATTGGAGCAATTGAGTTTAGTTAATTATTCATGAATGGTTTTCCTCCTAAGACTCTGCTGAAAGGAACGTCAGCCCAAGATAGATTTCAGATCAGTATCTCGCTTGGGTTACCACAGGCTAAATGGAAACTATGATTCTCATTTTAATATGGAAGATAGTTATTGATAGGCCTTATCTCTAGCTCTCATTTGAGCAGCATTAGATATTTCACTAAAACCCTGTATGCCGAGGCAGACAGTACATTAGGAAGTGTAAGAGAAACATTACAAGATCACGTCTGGGGTTTGTATTTATATCCATTATTCGTTAAGACTTAGAGACTTCGAATCAGAGAGGGTGAGATTTCTTTCCTTCAGGCTGGAGGGATGGAGCAGCAGCTGTGTACTGTTCTTGTGGCGGACCCGTATTTAGATGGCTCACAACTACCGTGACTCTAGCTTCTGGCCTCTGCAGACGCTGCACCCACACACAGACACAAACACGTACACACGCTTTAAAGGAAGGGATTTTAAGAGAAGATTTCTTTCTCTCCAGATTAATTAACATGATAATGATAAACAAGTTATTTCACTCCTCGGGTGCGTGCTAGTGTCCCATTCCCAATCGCAGAGGTTTTGATTCTAACATGCAGTCAGGACTCTGTCATGCGCAGTCCCAGGTCCTGCTCCTAGGACATGCTAGGTTAACAGTTTGCTTTGGTTCTTTTTGTTAATAGCAAACTAACTCTGCGTAAATCAGATTAGAAGAGATTTAAGTTTTCTAAATAGACATGAAATCCTGGTGATCTTCTAAAAAGCATAGGAATGTTTTTGAGCTATGTGTGGTAGCACATCTCTATGATCCCAGAAGAACCTCAAGTTCAAGGCCAGCCTGGGCTATGTAGGTAGACCCTGTCTTTAAAACAAAGCAGATCAGAGCAAAACATTAATAGCTGCTTTGGTTGTAGAATAAGCTTGAAGATAAGTGTTCTACCATGGCAGGATCCAGGCCTTTGATCTAGAATCTTAGGAAGCCTGACCAGCTTAGAGGCAATTCCTGGGTCAGAAGCACCTTCGCTGCTGCCTAAATTCCTTAAGAACCTGATATTATTCATTCTCCTTGGTGTTTACTTCATTTTTCAATCTTCCTTCAGAAACTCCATCAAAACTCTTCCCTAACTTGAGCAACGCAGTAAATAAATGTCATAGGTCCACTTCACAGTGTAGCGAGCTGACACTGTTTCTCCTCACACATTTAATGAGAGGTACGGGTTAGTGTTTCTCCTGGCCTTCTTTCCTAATGGGTGGCTATAACATTGTGTCTAAAGTACAAATTATTCCGGGCACCTAATATAAAAAAAAATAGCTTCTTTCATGTAAATAGTGAAGGCTAAATGGAATAATTATTTGCCTTTTTCCCCTCTAGGAACATTTCATGGAAGTAATCAGAAACCAGGAGTTTGTCTTACTCCCAGGCAATGAAATCGCAAAGCTCTTGGCCAGTGATGACATGAATATCCCTAATGAGGAGACAATACTGAACGCCCTTCTTACTTGGGTCCGGCACGATTTGGAGCAGAGGCGGAAAGATCTCAGTAAACTCTTGGCTTATATTAGGCTACCTCTCCTTGCACCACAGGTAATAAATGGCACTCGTCTGCGGGTGTTTTTCTTTGGCTAGTCTGTCAAAGTAATTTATACATGTTTTCCTGTGGAATGTATCCGTTAAAAGGTATTAAACCAACAAAAGGCTGCTTCTGTTCGCAGTTCAGAGGGTCAAGTTATCTAACTCACATTGATTAAGGAGCACTGTTGATTTCGAGTTAGCAATTTTATTGGACTCTACTATCAACCTGTCCTAATAACCGGAGGTAACTTAGTAATAAGAGCCAGAAATTTTAGATCAGCTCAGTGCCGCATGATGGTTAGGTGCCGACTGGCTGCGGGGCTCTGTGGTAAATGCTCTGACACCGGAAGCTTTGACTTGACTTGGTGTGTTCTCATACCACAGCCTCCCCTCTGGGAAACAGAGATGTCAGGGATTCTTATCAAGCCGAGGTGCCTCCTATCTGGCTGTTTCAGGATTATATAAGAGAAATGCAATCTGTGAAACATAATGTACTATAAATGATGCCATGGTTTCAGAGTTGTCAGTCATTACAGACTTGCACAATTTCCCCTTTGTGCAGTTTTTGCTGGAATATATAGGAATTTCCCCAGCTTTTTCTCCTGCCTATCTTGGGCATTGACTAGAGAAAGAGGCCTTGAGCACAGAGGAGGTGATTCAGGCTTGGCCTTCTTTTCTTTTTCTTATTATTTAAACTGCCACAGATGCTGCCTTCTTTATATTAATTTTGCAGCTAATGCATTATTTCTGGCTACCGTGAGCGGAAGTTTGTATTCTACCTAGCAAAAACAAAAGTCACTGCCAAGGCCCCGTGCTCAGCCCTCCCTATTCACAAGCGGAACTTCCTAAACAGATGGCAATTCAGGAAAAGCAGCATAATAAAGGATTTCTCTTGAAATCAGGTCTAAAGAGGGCCCTTAAAGTTTCCTTGCTTCCTAGCAGACATTCTCTTTCTAGCAGACATTCTTTCTTATTCTTTTCTGAATGGAAGAAAGTAAAATATGGAAGATCTTAGTGGGAAGATCCTGTATAACCATATATCCTGGAAATGTGGTTCAGTTCTGCAGCTTAAAGGGCACTTCCAACATGGCAGGCCTCTCACCAACCTTTAAAACTCCTGTTCCCAGGAACTTAGGGACAGAGCATTTCCCTGAGTCCTTAGAAAGACAGGAGATCATTCAGTCCAACACCTGGGGCACAGGCAAAGCATTCGGCAAGTAAAACCAGATGTCCAGAACCACAGCTCCATACTACGGCAGAGTAACTCTGCACTCTCATCCTTCTCGACTGACTCTGCTCGCCTTTACTGCATGGAGCTCCTGAGAGCCAGAGCTGGGATCTGAACCCACGTATGGGTCTGTGCCCATTCTGTCTGTTAAACACACCGTGTATAGAATTGCAGGAAACCAGAGCTGGGCAGCGGTGGTGTACACCTTTAATTCCAGCACTCGGGAGGTGGAGGCAGGTGGATCTCTGTGAGTTCAAGGCCAATCTGGTCTACAAGAGCTAGTTCCAGGAAGGCTCCAAAGTTACAGAGAAACCCTGTCTTGAAAAAAACAAAACAAAAAAAAAAAAAAACAAAAACAAAATAAAAACAAAGAAGGAAACAGAATGAAAGCTAGGTATGGTTAAAAAAAGTAGTAAGAAAAGGCTCTGAAGAGATAGGTGAATAAACACGACATGGAAAAAATGAGTACCCTTCCCCCCCCCCAAAAAAAAGATGGCAGAGAACCAGAGTGAACTTCCTTAAATTTCATGTGATCTGCATCGTGTGTTAGCCACCAAAAGCATGATGGGGCGGGGCGGGACATGTTCAGGAAAGAGACCAGACTGTGCACTGGTGTGAAGCATACATTATGGGATTTGAAGAATGCTTACATGACTGGAGGGCTGATAGATATCAAGAGGTGAAACTAGAGAGGGAATTAAACCAGATCATGAAGAACCTCTAGTCAAGCAAAGGAGTTTGGGCTTTATCTTAAAAGCAAGAAGAAGGATGGAAAGGTTTTATAATAAGAAAGGCATAGCATAATTCTGTTTGGGGGTGATGACTGTAAATGCACTAGAGAATGAATCAGGTCTATACTAGAGACCCATTAGAAAGGCTGTCAGAGTTCAGCTAGGTGAAGAAGACACTCAGGCAGTGCCAGAGAGAAATTACCAGAAACTGACAAAACTTAATGACTGGGTATGAAGGACCCAATGTGATTCTATTTGTAGAATGAGGTTGGTGAAGGTGATGTCATCTAGACAAGGGATAGAGTGAGGGGTAGCAGGTAGCGTGGGGGAGGGGAGGGAGAACCATTTCCCAAAATTGCTTGGCACCTTACATCTTGAATCCTCAGAATATTAAGACGAAAAAAAATGGGAAAACTTACCAGCATGTTGGAGCCCAAAGCAAAAGAATGATACTGGCCAGGGAGAATGCAGAAGTGCTAGGACTGGACCCTAGGAAACACTAAGGTTTAGTGGCCATCACCAACCTAACCAAGTGACAGGAGTTACTAGAACTTGATTCCATGATTGAGGAGGAGGAAGTACTATGTCCTCTGATGCTACAGAGAAGACAGGTTAGGAAGGGGGACTCATTGAGTTAGCCTGTTGGTTCTTGAAGTATAGGACCCACAGTGCCCGTGAACTTTTGAGATGGACCCTAGAAAGGTGATTTGATAAGCCCTGCACTGATTCAGGTGCACCCTCAGGTTTGAGAACCCCTGTCCATGGTGGGCGGCAGTAATGGAAGAGCACATATGATTGAGTTGGCTACAGTGCCCTGCACCTGCTCGGTGTCAACAGTTAGTTCACCTCTGAGCTATGGTTTTCTTTCCTACAAGGAGAATACTATATTGCAACACTTAGTTACTCTGTTGACCCTCCCCCCCCCAAACACACACACCATTGGTAGCTTCCTGTATAAGTAGAACACATTGTAGTTAGATTATATCCACTATTAGCCTCCTCCAACTCCTCAAGGACCACACACACTATAACCCACTGAGGACAGTTGGTTCTGCCAGCTGTGCACGGGTACAGGACCGTCCACTGGCCCATGGGCAATCTAATAGGCTCCACATGGCTATAGGGAACTGACAGTGCCTTCCTCAGTGACTATCATTTGCCAAAAGCCCCTCAGCTAAAGTAAGATCCTTGTGAGCCCCTCCTCCATCCACTCTGGAGCCTTGATGGGCTTATTCTTGCAGAGATCTTGTGCAGGCAAGCACAGACACGTTAGCACTGCCGTGTCCATAACTATTTTGTGGCAGTCCTCCCTGTCCTCTGGCTTTTATAATCTTTCCGGCCCCCTTCCACAGTGTTCCTTGAATTGTGGGGGGAGGAGAAGTAATAAATTTCACAGTGTGTCTGTGTGTCTGTGTGTGTATGTGTTAGGCTGAGTACTTGTGAGTTTTTTTGGGTTTGGATTTGAGTTTCGGTGATGAAAGTGAAAACCAAAATTATAGAATTAGTTAGCAAGCAGAATTCTGAAGTTATATTCTGTATGTTTTACTTACATACATAAAAGGTAGGGAAATATAACAATTGTTAAAATTGCCAAGTACTATTGAGTAATTAGTGACTTTTTAAAACTGTAATTAGATATAGTAACCTAGAGAATTTAGATTTGTGAAGTGTTTTCTCAATATCAAGTAAATGAGATTTTATCATCAGTTTCCAAATATTAATTTTATTGTAGTGTTATCAACAGTAGATATTGTAAATGATGAGAGAAATGATATATATTATTATGGTATGCTACCCAAGTAATCCTTTAATTTTTTTTGTTTATTATTTGTATATGGACTTGTGTGTATGTATACGCGTGTGTGATGAGGGATGGGCACACATTCCATAGTGTGCATGTGGAGGTCAGAGGAAAACTTCATGGGGCATGTTCTCACCTGCCTTAGGTAGGTTCCATGGTTGGAACTCAGCTCATCAGACTTGCATAGCAAGGGTTTTACTCACTGGGCCATCTCATCAGATCCCCAAGTGATCTTTTGAAAATAAATTCTGCTTATGTGTGTGCGCGCACACTTCTATGTGCTATGTACACTTGCTTGTATGTATCCACATATCTCTGTAGATGCACATGCATGAATGTGAGTGCTTGTAGAAGACAGGGGCCAACAGCACATGTCTTCCTTGGTCACTCCTCACCATATTTTTTAAGACAGGATCTCTCACTGAATCCGGAGCTCATCACTGTGGCTAGACTGATTGACCAGTGAGTTCGAGGGATCCACCTGTCTCCAGCCCGCCCGGTGCTGAACTTATAGATCCATGACCTGGTACCCAGGTCATGTGTGGGAACTGGAGATCTCAATTCAAGAGCATGGTTGTGTGGCAGACATTTTACCAACTGAGCCATCTCCCAGTCTCCCAAGTGACCATTTCGGAAGAAACGGAATAATCAAAACAAGAAAGTGTTTTTGCAGTCATTCTTGCCTGGAATTCTACTAAAAATGAACTCAAATTCAAGAAGGAAAAAGGACTACAATTACTGGAGCTATGACAAGACAGACTTTAGAGTTGATCAAGTTTTATGCAATGTGGATAAGTCATTCTCATTCTATATGTGTTGTGAGGGGACAAATTTATAAAAATAGTCTTGACAAACAAATACAAAAGTGAAGATAAGCTGAGTGGTGGCGGTGCATGTCTTTATTCCCAGCATTTGGAAGGCAGAGGCCAGTGAATCTGCATTCGAGGCCAGCCTGGCTACCGAGAAACCCTGTCTCCAAAACAAAATAAAGAACACAAGAGTGAAGAATCTACACAATCAAAATGTCTCATTTCCCAGAGACTTTTATTTTAATGATTTGCCACTGATTATGGCAAACAGGCATTTGGAATTCATAAAAAAAAGCAAAAGTGTATTAGAATCAATATTTTATAGTTTAGCCAGTCATAATAATTTCCCAAACAATAGCTTACCTGCTGCACTAATACTTGATTATTGTTGTTCAT
This sequence comes from Microtus oregoni, assembly GCF_018167655.1. Classification (NCBI taxonomy): domain Eukaryota; kingdom Metazoa; phylum Chordata; class Mammalia; order Rodentia; family Cricetidae; genus Microtus; species Microtus oregoni. The sequence continues at coordinate 29,313,551 of NW_024543080.1, read as the reverse complement.
GAATTAATTGCTTTGTAATTTTTATATTCTCATTTCTTAAATTCACTAATCTAGTTTTAATAAACTACAGAACTTATAAGCATGTTAAAAATATCTTTTACTTCAAATTGCAGTAACTATAAAATCTGAGACTTTACTGCCTGCCTGTGTTTTATTTCACATTTATTTTTATTTAGAAAACACGAAGGTAATTATATCAGAAGTAATACTAGCACTAACATTAATCTAAATGAGCCAACTCCAAGCATACCCACTAATGGCTTCTGTGCTAAGTTTATGTTTTGTGTTCGTGGGAAAAACTGGCCCAGGTCATGAGACTTGTGTCTTGCCGAGATTATTTTGCCTTTGGCTTGCAATACATGCTTACCAAATGCCATGGGCTTTTTGTTGTTGTTGTTTATTTGTTTTGTTTTTTATTTTTTGAGACAGCATTTCTCTGTGTAGCCTTGGCTGTCTTGGAATTCAATCCGTAGACCAGCCTGGCTTCTATGGGTTCATAGAGATCCGCCAGATCTCTCTTCAGTTATCAAAGCCTAAACATATTCTCAGCATTGTTAGCCATTAAGGAAATGCAAAGGAAAACCCACTTTTCTACTTCTCCAGCTGGCTGAGATGGGCACGGTTGGGAGAGTGTGTGGAAACGGAAGCCTCACAGGGGCTAGCGGGAATAGGAGTGTGGTGCAGACACTCTGAAAAGCAGTTTTGAGGTTCCTTTAAAGTGAAGGATGATTTTAGCTAGTTATCCACCCAAGAGAAATCAGCATATCCCCACACAGCGATGTGCACGCCATTGTCTTGGCAGCTGTTTATAGTCACTCCACACAGGAAGCAACCTAAGTGTCCATCAGTTGCTGGATGGGCGGAGTGGAACAGAGCCAGTCGGTAGACTAGTATCCAACAGCAAAGCAGCAACACTGATACATGCTACGCCATGGACAAGCCGAAAGAATATGCTGGATAATATAAGCAAGACATAGAGGGCATGTATGATTGTGTTTGTATGAAATATGCAGACAAGGCAAATCTGTCTGGATAGATTAATGTTTGGGATGGGTGGTGGCAGATGGACATGGCAATGAAGAGAAACTGAGCTCTGGGATCTCCCTGAGTGAAAGAAATGCATCAGCCCTGTCCACTTGGTACATTTACTAAACGTCAGCTCACTGGCTAATTAATAGACTATGGTTACTCTATGTTTTAAAGGATAATACACCACGGCCAGGGAAAGTTTCCCAAGAACAACAACAAAAGAACAATTATCAGGGAATCTATCAGGAAATCATTACATGACGAGCTTAAAAGAAAAAAAAAATATGATCTTATAAATAGATGTGTGAAAGATTTTTGAGGATAAAATTGGTGCAAAATTGGTGCCAATTCGTAACTGGAACTCTAAAGCAGGGGGAAATGGAGGCAGCCTAAATAAAAATGGACCACACAATGCTGTAACGACTACAGTGTGAAGCAGTAAAACACTAATGCCTGCTGAACGCCCACCGGAAGCTGAGAGGTTCCATTGACCCAATGAGTCACTATTACATTGAAAGTTTGGGCAGTATGATAAACCCATAAACGGAAGTGATTTGTGTCCACCCAGAAAAAGATGCCAGACTGTTCCTAGTCGGTGATGAGTGATGGACCACAGCTGGAGCACAGTGAGTGTGGTAAAGTGCCAGGCTAAAGTACAAGTCACAATAATCAGTCGAAATTGGCAATAAAAGTAATTACATGTATAGGAATAAATTTAATAACACGAAGGCAAAGACAGTAAAGAAAATCATACAAGTGAACAAAAAGACCTAATATCATAAAGTGTATATTCTCCCTAACTAGTAAAAGCTTTTCGGTACAGTTCACACCAAAAAGTCAAGATAATAAAAGAGCTAGATGGCTCTTAAATTGACATGGAAAACTAAACCTCAGATGTCCAAGAAAGCCATGAAACTTGATGAGGGGAGACTAAAAATATCAGATTTCAGAACATGCTAGGAAGGCATTAATGATCTTGTTCTGGCAGCTCCTGCCTATAGTCTCAGGACCTAGAAAGCTGAAGCAGGGGGACCAGAAGTTCAGAGCCAGCTTGGGCCATAGATTGAGTTCAAGGCCAGTCTATGTGAGTTCCTGCCCCAGAAACAACACACACGGGGCAGGGGAGGGAGATGTACACCTTTAGTCCCTGTACTCGGGAGGCAGAGGCAGTGACAAGCTGATACATCGACCCCTATAATTTCAATACTGAGAGGCTGAGACAGGAAAATCTGGAGTTCAGGACTAGCCTGGTCTGTATCATGAATCCCAGGCCAGCCAGGGCCACATAGTCCCTGTCACAAAACTAAAATAAAATCCCAGAAATAAGCCGATCAGTAGAACAAGGCAATGGATTAAAAAGCATATCTTAAAAAAAATCTTTATTGTACATATATTCTGTTCTTTTCTAGTTCCTGGCAGACATGGAAAACAATGCACTTTTTCGGGATGACATAGAATGTCAGAAACTCATTATGGAAGCAATGAAGTATCACTTATTACCTGAGAGACGACCCATGTTGCAGAGTCCTCGGACGAAACCTCGCAAGTCGACTGTTGGAACACTGTTTGCAGTTGGCGGGATGGATTCAACGAAAGGTAATGGGTAATCTTTGATCTAGAGGAACGGAGGGTGATACACCCTGCTACCAAGAGGCCCTGTGGAGAAATGGCTGGTTCAGGGACAAGGACGGGAAAAATGAGCCTGGAAAACAATTCTAGTGCCAGAGGTGTTCAAGGTATGGTGGGGGCAAGTCAAAAGACAGAGAAAACATCTTGTCGGGAGACTCCATTGAGTTCAAAGCCATTTGAGCATCTACGTAAGCAATTATAGTAAATGAGAGACCGTAAACTCCAAGTCTCCACAAGTGCTACACATAAAGAAAGGAAGCTGTCTTCTCGGTAGAGTGCCGTCTGATAGAGAAAGGAAGATGAGATTAGGAAAAAGTATTTAGTTTGTGCTGGGAATCAACTCAGTGACAGCACTCTCTTCACATGCGTGAGGCATTGGGTTCAGTCCCCAGTACTCATGCACAGGCGCATGCATGTATGCACACACGCACAAGCAAGCAGAGAAGGAAAGAAAGATTATCCATTTGGCAGCCACCAAAATAAAACATCTCTATTCTGAAATTCAGAAATTCTTGGAGAAGACATGATACTTAAAAAGCTTCATATTTTGGAGCATTTCTCTCCCGGCTTGGTTGTTATAAAAGATAAAATGGTGTCTTTCCAAGTACTGAGAACTGACACACAGCACTTAACCAAGTGACTAAAACGAATGGTGCCAGTGATGAATCCAAGCAGCGAGTGCCCTGATAGGACCCACTCTCTGGAAGTCAGCAGCCCAAAGCATCACCTAAATCGTGGGGGAAACACAGATTCCGACAGAATGACTTGTCTGTCTTTAGAATTAAAATATGCTGATGCCGTCATATATACTTCAAAATTCAGACTTTAGGGGCTGGAGAGATGACTCATCAGTTAAGAAGCAGCCCTTGGTGCCCCTGCAGAGGATCCTGGCTTGCTCCCAGCACCCACATCAGATGGCTCACAACAACCTGTGACTCGGCTTCAGGGCACCTGACGCCTTCCAGCCTCAGAAGACACCCACACAGTGTGCATGTGCATACACACAGAGAGACACATGCACATAATTTTTAAGAAATCTGGGAAAAGATCTGACTTGGTTGCAGATTATGTGCGCACAAAGGAAAAATATCACTATTCTAATATATTGTGGTTTTTGTGGTTGTTTTGTTTTGCCGCAGAGTTCATGATTGAGACTGATACCAAAGTGTTAAATAATAGCTCTGTAAATGTTAATTTCCAGATGTTGATAGTTGTAGTATAGTTTTTATAGAGAATTTCTTGTCCCAAAGAAGATATGCTGAAATATTTAGGGCTATAGGGTCATCGCTTCTGTGATTTACTCTTAAACAATTGAGAAAACTCCGTGCGTGCATGCATACATACATACATACATAGAAAAGAAAGCTAAACACAAACATTTGGGAACCTTGGTTAAGGCGACTGGCAATCCTTTGGACCATTCTGTCAACAGTTGTCACTAGTGATTGAAGACCACACCTAGTGCCATTGGCTGTCGGTTGTTATGGGAGCTTGCTGTATATTTGAAAGCTCATGCATATCTGCCCATGTTCCTAGAGCTAGCTAGTGTCTGCAGGCTCTGGTAAAAGTCCTCTGACTTCCATAGACTCATCATGGTCCTCCTCTCGCCCCTGTTCCAATCCCATTGGCCAACTTGCTCATCTGACATGCCAAAACATATTTCTACATACCAAGGATGCTATGTTAAATGTTCCCATCACTTCCCTCTGACAGTAACATTACCCCTCACTCAAACTTCCTCTCAAATGTCAGTTGGCCACAGAGGCTTCCCATGGCTGTTGGGTAGCAGCCTCTTACCTACCACATTTTTTACTTACCCTTTTTTTTTTTAATCTCATTACTCTAAGTTAAATTTTTTCGCAGTATCTGATACACTTATTTATGGTCTCTTTACCTCTTCCTACCCCCAGTAAGTAAAAAAGCACAGGGATTTTGCTCATTGAAGCATTCATATTAATATTAATACATAGGGCTTGGAATAATAATTTGCTGGTACCCCCTAAGTATTTGTCAAATGCCTTTATTGTCTCTTCAGTTACATAACTAAAGCTCTCGGTGCACTTGTCACATTTTAGTATTTCTCCCGAGTGTGATAACTTTAAGGAATATGAAATCATGCACTGTATGCCCAATTGCTTCTTAACTTTAGGTTCATGGATGGAGACTGTAAGGTCTATACTGAGCCAGGAAGATAGGTCAGTGGTAGAGTGTTTGACCAAAACATGCAAGGTCCTAGGTTCAGTATGTAGAAATACACACACACACATAATTTTTTAAAAAATATATTTTCTCTATGTGGGTGTTTTGCCTGCAAGTATGGCTGTGCACCATATGCATGCAGTAGCTGTGGAAGCCAGAAGAGGGCAGTAGATCCTCCCCATCCCCATCCCCAGCCACCCTGAACTAAAGTTATTGACAGCTGTGAGCTATCATGTGGATGCTGGGAATTAAACCCAGGTCCTCTGGAAGATCAGATAATGCTCCTAACCACTGTAAAATCCCTACAGCCACCCCAACACACATCCAAGCTTAAAGATATACATGTGTTTTATTAATCTAGATGTTTAAATTTTGAGTTTCCAGTTTATAATAATATCTCACTACTTCATAAACTAGGTCTAAAAGAACATGTAAGATTTAAGAGAAAAAATAGTTTGAAAATTCATCAATGAAGAAGGATTTTTATTTGATGGAAGGCAATTTTTATTTGATTTGATTTATCTAATAGAAGATTTTAAGGTCATGGCTGGAGTAAAGAATCAAGTGCTATAATATAATTTACACATAAGCATAATCTAAGTATATGAATAAAATATCATTATTGCCAACAGTTACTAAGAAAGATTATGCAAATAAAAAATATTTTTAACCAGCTAGTATTTAGAAGCAATTCTGTATGTATAAGAATACAAAGTGGGGGGGGGGGGGGCTAGAGAGATGGCTCAGTGGTTGAGCACTGGTTGTTCTTCCGGAGGACCTGAGTTCAATTCCCAGTACCCACATGGCTGCTCAGAGCTGTCTTTAATTCCAATTTCAGGGGATCTAACACCCATGGCAAAATACCAATGTGTATAAAACAAAATAAATTAATTTAAAAAAAAGAATACAAAGGTGGTCTGGGCAGTGGTGGCTCATGCCTTTAATTCCAGCAGTTGGGAGGCAGAGGCAGGTGGATCTCTATGAGTTTGAGATCATCCTGATCTACAGAGCAAGTTCCAGGATAGCCAGGGCTACACAAAGAAACCCTGTCATGGAGAAAAAAAAAAAGAAGGAGGAGGAGGAGGAGGAGGAGGAGGAGGAGAAGAGGAAGAAGAAGAAGGAGGAGGAGGAGGAGGAGGAGGAGGAGGAGGAGGAGGAGGAGGAGGAAAGAGACTTGGTATCAATCTCAAATAACTCATAACTGTAGAGGATAAAACTAAGCAGTAACTCTAAGAAGATATACCGGTAACAGTGACTCCGATGGTCCTGCGGAGTAAGTGTTCCCTGTGCTGGCATCCTCTGTAAGGCTAAAGCTGGCTGTCAATTAGCAATTTAAAGAGAGAAAGGGACTCAAACTCTACATAATTGGGAATTAGTTTTTGGTGGGTTTTTTTTTTCTTTGTTTGTTTCGCTTTCTTTCATTTGTTTTCCTAAATCTCCGCTGGTTCCACGTGTGGAGAGAACAAAGAGTTCTAGAAGTTTCCAGAGGTACCTTTGGGCAGTAACCTCCATCACTACTCACAGTCCAGTTCCCAAATGACCTTTGTCCTTCCTCCTTTCTGTGTGCCCCTCCCTTCTATGGGAGCCAGCCCCGTGCACTGTGTTTTGTTATTACTGCTCTTTCCCCCTTTCCCTGGAATGTCATGTTATTATTGTCTCCTTTATCTCTTGTGCCATCAGCTTCCTTCCTCTCAACTAGAGCCTTTCCATTTTATATCTGTAAACCAACCCCACAGTCCCAGATTTACTGGAGACAAAGCCTCCTTCCCTCTGCCTAGGAATCCCTGTGTGCACACGGCCAGGCTTCTCAGAGTCATCCTCTGTGGCGCTCCCTGCCTGCATTTCCTCACCACTCAGCCACCCAAATAGGGAACCCTCCTGAAAGTCCTCGGTGACCTCCTTGAAGCTCAACCCTGTGCTTCTTACTTTTTATTTGTTCCTCTCGGTGCGTTTGACATTGTCAGATGAACTGGCTGCTGTAAACTCTTGTTTCTCTGGCTTCCACAGTGCTAAACTCCCCTGCATGTCCTCCCACTTCTGTGTGTCTTCACAGCCTCTGTGAACAGAGAACCTTCTTGTTGGACCTTTTACTACAGGAGGATGCCTGGAAGAATGACAGGAGAGAAGGTCAGGGGGGTAGACAGCAGCCTTACTACTGGGACAGAATCAAAGTATTGCTATCGATGCTAATAAAAACCTATATGCTTTGGGGCTCGGAAGTTGGCTCTGTTGGTAGTGATTCTCCTTAAAAGCATGAGGACCTGAGTGTAGATCCCCCAGAAACCACATACATAGCTGGCACACATGTGTAACCCCAGCGCTGGGGAGGCAGAGACAGGTAGGTCAACCTAATCTAACCAAAACAGTGAGCACCAGGTCAGCCAGCCAACCTAACCAAAACAGTGAGCTCCAGGTTCAGTGAGACACCTCTGGAGATACAAGGTGGAGAGTGATAGAGGAAGACGCCACACATCACCCTCTGACTTCGAATGCACACTCACACATGTGCACAAGCATGTGTGTGCACACACAGGAATATGCATTGATACCATATAAAATTCCACTTCTCTACATGAAACATAGTCACAGTGGAGCTCGTAGTCCCATAACTCTCTTTGTTACTGTTAAGGAGCAACAAGCATTGAGAAGTACGACCTCCGTACAAATATGTGGACGCCTGTGGCAAACATGAACGGGAGGAGACTGCAGTTCGGTGTTGCGGTGTTAGATGACAAGCTGTACGTGGTTGGAGGGCGCGACGGACTGAAGACTTTGAACACGGTAGAGTGCTACAACCCCAAAACAAAGTCCTGGAGTGTGATGCCGCCTATGTCCACACATAGGCATGGGCTTGGTAAGTGTATCTGCAGACCTACTTAGAAAGGCAGGTTGCCGCTACATTTTTCCCATCTGTACCAGGCAGAAGACCAGTGTGTGGGCTCAGTCAGCAACTGTTGCCAGGCAGCCCTCATACCTGAGAAGCAGAAGCCCCAACACAGCACTTACTTAAATGAGGCAACAATGGGTGTAACAGAAAGTATGGGGTCCAAGGGGTTGAGGAAGCATGATGGGCTGACAACCATGCCTCACATTCGTGTTAGGAGGATGATACGTGGCCTGGTTAAAATACTCATCAAAACTAGCATTTCTATTTCCATATGTATATGGAAAACAACAATGACAGATGTGTATGTATTATGGTTTTTAAGCAGAAGGGAATTCACATACACACAGACACACACACACACCAAAATTGAACATCATACAGACATTTCTTTTTCATTCTGTCTTTTTTGTCTGGTTGTTTCCCTGCATATATATATATATATATATGCACCACTTGTATGCAAAGCAAGCTGCAGATCCCCAGGAACCGGGGTTACAAATGGTTGTGAACTGCCATATGGGTCCTGGGAATCAAACCCCAGTGCCCCAGAGAGTTGCCAGTGCTCCAAACTGCTGACCCATCTCTCCAGCCCCTCTTTCTCTCCTGTCAGATAACTCACTGAGCAGACAATGTTGCCTGTAGTGTGTATCCCTTGTTCTATAGATTCCCAGGGTCTGCAGGGTCACACTGTGAAAAAGAAAGGGGCTCTGGCCATGTTGTCCACTCCTCACAACCTGGAAAAGGGTCGAAACAGCTGCAGTAAGGAATTGGATAGGCCATGCAAAAGACAGGACAAGGGCAGTGAAAGCAAGTTGAGTTTAGCTCATGGAGATTATACTGTACTCCGTGTAGAATACTGAGCAGCAGCCTAGGGGCTGCCACCAAACCAGCACCCAGAAATGAAAAGAAAGAAAGGCGCTTTCTTCATCCTCAAAGAATTGATGGTGCATGAGCAGGGACAAGTGAATTTAGGCAACTCTATTTTCTCAGGTGAAACAAGAGAAGGAATTGTTAGAGAAGACTGGAGGAATGGAGAAATAAAATTAGGGTTTGAAGTGCATGTTTCACCAGCTTCTGCTGCATAACAAACCGCTCCAAAACTTAGACGCTTTTGCTGCAGGTTTGTTCTGCTTTGAAACCGGGTCTTGCAGAGGCTGGCCTCAAATTCACTATATAGCTGAGGCTAGTCTTGCATTACTAATCCTTGTGCCTCCACTTCCCCAGTGCTGAACCTGTGGGCCTGTGCCGTCACATCTGTCTAAAACATAGAAGCACAATGCAGAGACTTGCTACTAGAGCTCGTGGGTTTGTGATTGGTCAGTTTGGCTTTGGCTGCCGTGGATTGGTGCAAGCACTGCTGGTGTTCATCAGTCTGTGCAGGCTGGATGTTGTAGGACGGTCTCATCTACCTGTCTAGCATGGCAGCATCACAAAGTTATCAAAAACAGAGCGGGAAGCAGCGCCCAGGGCAGATTCTCACGCCTGTGCTTTCATCGTGTGTCCTAACATCTCACTGGTCCAAAGAAGCCACAATCAAAGCCCAAGTGAAGCAATGCATCCCCATTCTCTCAGTGGAGCTGCAGGGCAATGCTGGAAAATGCATGAAGTCAAAGAGTCTGTGGCCATATTTTCACCTTATCACAGCTTGGAAAAGGTTTGAAATGGCTTCCATAAAGAATCTGCTAGGTTGTAATAAAAGACAGATATGAAGACTGCCTCCAAAGCTAGCACCCAGAAGTGGAAACTGTCTGGGAATAGAGACTGACATGCTGGGAGGTTCAGGAAACTACCAGAGGGCCAGGGCTTCTGCAAGACAAGCTCTTATTCAGCCACAAGGTCTTTTTATTAAACCAATATTCCAACCTGTCAGTGGTTGCTGTGGGATAACCCTTCTGTATGCTGTGAATATGTGTTGCTCTCATTGGTTGATAACAAAAGCTGCTTTGGCCTAGAGCAAGGCAGAATAGGGCTAGGCGGCAAAACTAAACTGAATACAGAAAGAAATGAGGATGGAGTCAGGGGAAATGCCAGCCAGCCACCAGAGGAGCACAGGTAAAGCCACGAGACATGTGACAAAACATAGGTTAATAGAAATGGGTGAATTCAAAGGTAAGAGCTAGTTAGTAATAAGCCTAGGCTATTCAAGCAAGCAGTTTGTAATTAATATTAAACCTCTGAGTGATTACTTAGAAGTGGCTACCGGACAGGGCTGACCAGAGGAACTTCCGCATGCTCACGTTTAATTCCAGCACTCAGGAGACAGTGGCAGGCAGATCTCTGTGAGGGCAGCCTGGTCTACAGAGCAAGTTCCAGAATAGTCAAGGCTACACAAAGACATCATTTCAAAAAATAAACTACCATTCTGGGGATCAAACACAGGGATGTGTACTTGCTAGGGCAAGCATCCTGAAACTGGGGTATACCTCCATCCTGGAAAATATATTTTAATAATGAACGAAACCTGTAAAATTAGGTTTACCATAAAATCCAGGGTCATTGGCCGGGCGGTGGTGGCACACGCCTTTAATCCCAGCACTTGGGAGGCAGAGGCAGGCGGATCTCTGTGAGTTCGAGACCAGCCTGGTCTACAAGAGCTAGTTCCAGGACAGGCTCCAAAACCACAGAGAAACCCTGTCTCAAAAAAAAAAAAAAAAAATCCAGGGTCATTGTAATTCATTCGTATATCCCACTACCACCATGGGGAAAGAAACAATTCTAATTTAGGGTAAATCCTTATAGCACATAGAAGTTAATTGTTTTACCAATGTTTTCCTCAAAATAAATTTGCATAATAGATAAATTTTATCTATCTAAATTTACAAGATAAACCTAATTAAGAAAATTTTCAATCTCTTCATATATGAGAATTACATCAAGATTTAGTTTGGAAAAGGGGCTTTCACTGCTAAACTGATTTTTCAGAGCCCACATTCAAGAAGTTAGACAACATGAGTCCTTCTAGGCCCTTGATGGATATTTTGTATATGTAAAACTAGATATATTCTGTAAAATTGACAATATATTCAAGCTGAAATATGTGTATATGAATATATATTTTGTATACATGTGTCTGTGTGAGTCTTCACTAACCAGTACTATATAACAAGTATATATAACACAATATAGAACAGGTGAAATAAGAGTTGTTTTGGGTCACACGTGCACGACGGCTATTTTACCTGACTTGGCCGTGGTTGCTGGGTTGAATTACAGGGGTGTTTTGGCCATGATCATGTCACACCTCTTCTCAAGATCTACTTGACCAGATGTGGGGGGTGCACACCCCTAATTCCCACACTTGGGAAGCAGAGGAAGGAGGAGCATCACTTTGAGAGCATTCGTTTACATAATAGCATCCTATCTCAAAAAACAAGGGCAAAGGAGAATCCTTGACTGACTCTCCACACATTCAAAATAAAATCTAAAGGCCTGATAAGGGATAAGGCCAGAAGCACTTTTTCTGACTTCCTCATTTTCTACCCTCTCCCCTTCAGTTACCCGCTCAGCCAAGTAGACAACTTGTGTACCCCAGCCACATTAAGCACCCCTCAGACCTTCCGCATGCTATTGCGTACTTCACCTCCTCCCCTGTACAGGGTCTTCTGATTGCACCCATGCTTTTGTTCATGTGTCATCTCATCATGCAGGTCTTCCTTGGCGCTCTCTACCCTTGCTTTCATTGCTCCATTGTTTAAACTGGCACATGGCCGATGTGTATTTCCTGTCTGTCTCCTGATTAAAACACAGTACTGATCACAAGGACACAGCTTTTACCTCTATGTTCTATGGAGTGCCTATAACTTAGTAGAAACTTAAGAGGCGTTTGCTGGCCAAATTAACAAATGGCTCTTCCGACCCTGTTCCCTGATGGTGACACCGATAGGCTGTGGCATGAAACCACCCCAGTAAAACCTACGAATCTGAAGTGCTAGAGGGGAAAGAATGAACTCTGGGTATTGAAGGATGTTATAGTAATGGCAGTGTGTGCTGTTTCAGCCCCATCTGCCTCAGAAGAGCCCTGAGGAAGACCAGGAGCTATAGCCTAAGTTTGTGATTGGTTACGTTGTTTGCATGTTTCAGATTCATTGTAGTTACATTTTAATTTAAACATGAGTTTGAAAACATCTCAAGGCCTTCCCTCTCTGCTGTTCGCTTGTAGGCGTGGCCGTGTTGGAAGGCCCCATGTACGCGGTAGGAGGGCATGATGGCTGGAGCTATCTGAACACCGTGGAGCGATGGGACCCTCAGGCTCGCCAGTGGAATTTTGTTGCCACCATGTCCACCCCCAGGAGCACAGTAGGTGTGGCTGTACTAAGTGGAAAGTAAGGAGATATTTGAAGTTCTATTTCAGTCACAATAAATGCATTTATTATTGCATGGAGGACTACTTCGAGCAAGCTAACGAAACCTTTCCTATGACTTCTGTCCATAAGAGCCCTAATTGCCCATTGATAAGCTTGCTTTCTCATGTCCAGGGACTACACATTTCTAATTTGGAGTGAGTAAGTTTTATAAAAATAGCCAATATTAAATTGTACAGCAATAGTCTGGTGGTTTAAAGTCCTTTAAAATGATATGCTCTTTTTAAAGTAACACAGTGCATGGGGGGGGGGGTGATGTTTACAGTTAAAGTGCTTGTGGAATAAACATGAGGACCAGAGATGAAATCCATACAAGTACCGGTGGGTATTGCAGCCCACCTGTCACTCCAGCCTGGAAAGACAGAGATGGGGCATCAGCAGAGCAAGCTGCCTAGTGAGGCTGGCCATATCCAGGAGCTCTGGGTTTGATTGAGAGGCCTGCCTTGGTGCATAAGATTAAACAGCAGTGAAGGAGGAGGATACCTGACTCAGCTTCAGGCTCCACGTGCACACACATGCACCTGTATGTGCACCCACAAACCTGTGTGCCCACATAACACACACAAGAATATGCATACCCACATAGATGAAAATGTTAAAAATTAAAATACTGTGGTCTCTCGGTGCTTCCCTAAAGACTTTTCTCCATCATCTTCCGTGCATCATCTTCACTTTTGTGCCCCGTCTTTCCATTCGTGGTAGACTGGTGACCTCGGGATGGATTTAGGAAAAAGTGTTTGCCTACCCTTTTCCTGCTGTAAATAAACAGATTTATACAGGTCTCATGGTTCTCAATTATATAAGGACTAAATACAAACCTTTTTAGCCCCTTCTTCCACCATAAAATAAATGCCTTGGTGGTTTCTAATTAATGTCTTTGTTTCGTTGCTTTTGCGCTACCACTCGCGGAAAGAGGGAGGAGGGAAGTTAGAGCAGACTGTACAGGTCCTTGTAGAGCTGCCACCTAAGGAAGGTGAGATGAGCAGAGAGGCACACATCCTTAGTTCCGGCACGCAGGAGGCAGACGCAGAACTCTTGAGTTACTGAAGCAAGTTTGCTCTACATAACGGGCTCTAGGACAGCCAAGACTACAAAGCGAGACCCTGGCTCAAAAGGCCAAAGCAAAAGAAGCCTAGAAAATATCGATAAATATTGTCCTATTTATGCCTAAGCTCTTATTTCCTCAGGACCCATTTGTTAAGTCCTTTGTGGTATTGTTGTAAGTGCCTCATGGGCAGAGAAATGGAAATCACTTTTTCAGATGGAACCATCTAATGGTAGCATGTCTTCTTCCTTAAGTCCCCAACCTCAGCATACTGCGTCATCAGTGGCGCCTCAAATTCAGTGAGCTGTCGTAGGGAACGCCTTTCTGCGGTAAGCCTGACCGCAGCTCTGTTTCCCGTCGGTCATCACGTTTGCTCTTTTTTACAGACTTTATGCGGTTGGTGGCCGCGATGGGAGTTCTTGTCTCAAGTCAGTAGAGTGCTTTGATCCTCACACTAATAAGTGGACACCGTGTGCCCAGATGTCAAAAAGGAGAGGCGGCGTGGGCGTGACAACCTGGAACGGACTGCTGTATGCGATCGGAGGACACGATGCTCCCACATCCAACTTGACTTCCAGACTTTCCGACTGTGTGGAGAGGTAACTCCTATGAAGGAAAATTAACAACTAACAAAAGAACTAACACTTCTAGACAAAGTCTGTACTGAGCATCCAGCCCATGCAGTGTGAACACTGGATGCTCTGCTCTGCTGTCTTTCCGCCTGCCTCCAAGTCTCCTACTTGGATCGGGACTGAGCACATAATGCTCACTGAGAAGACAATTGTTTAGCTGTTTTCTACTAGACTCTGAACCTTACATTAAAGTAAAGGAGTTTAACGAAATCTCAGAAAGGATGAGTTAGGGGCTGGAAGCCACATAAGAGGTGGAAAGGAAAAGGACATATCTGGCCCATTTTGATGTACAATGAAATAATAGAAAATGATAAAATAAAATGAAAAGTTCTTGTAAATCTTTAAGGCTTCACCAAGTCATCCATACTGGTTGTAAAAAACTCAACTTTTAGGTCAAGTAGAGGCCTATTAGCAGTGAAGATTTGGGTGTCATGCTGGGTCTTCATATAATACTTTTTATTTAGTTTAAGGACAAGAGAGAATTGGATGCATTTTACAGGAAGAATCATTGTGTGAACACTCCAAAACAGAAAAAAATATGGTTCACATGGGAAATGAAGGGCTACTGTGTGAGTGGTGGGAGAGAACCAGGGGAGGAGACAGGCTGTGTGTGGGTCACGCAGAGTGCTGGAGCATTAGTAGCAATTTTAGAGTTTAAACAGGAATATGAGAGGCTGGAGAGATGGCTCAGTGGTTAAGAGGACCGGCTTCTCTTCCAGAGGTCCTGAGTTCAAGTCCCAGCACCCACATGGCAGCTCATAACTGTCTATAACTGTAGTCCCCTGCAATCCAATGTCCCCTTCTGGTGTGTAGATATACATGCAGACAAATACTCATGTACATAAATATGTAAACAAATCTTTAATGGAGAATATGAAATCAGTGAGTACCAGAAAGGGTGAACAGAGTTACTTTTTTGAGGTTAGAGTGATTTACTTAGTAAACTGTAGACGACAAGAGGGCTGTCAGATAAAGTCCAGACTTGCTGGTGATAGCGCACAGTCTCGGATAACAAGCAAAGCTGGTGTTGTAAAAGGCAGTTAAGTTATGGCCACATCTCATCTGTCGTGGAGAGAAGGTAATTCCTACTCTGCTCGTTATGTACAATGATCCAGGAAGGAGATACAGGAGTCTTTTTATGTGGTTTGTCCCACCGATGAAAAGACAGGTGTTGATGCCATAAACATCAGAAGCAACATGACCGTTAGCATGAAGTGTCAACCCTTTAAATGACGTCATTGAGCAGGTCTAGTTTAAAAAGAACGAAAAGGCCAAAACAATGGACAGCTACTGTAGCTGAGAGTGAAGTCATCTTGCCCAGAGTTTAACGTATTGCTTTGCCCACATTTTCAGCAGGGACACTGAAGCCTTGAAGCAGTTTTACTCTTATATTCATGTTGCGTTCTTAAGGGTGCTGTATCTACTAAATGAATCTATAGCACGGTAAGTTTGAAGTTTTTAGGAAAATACTGATCTTTTTCTCTAAAATGTGTTCAGCGTATTCATATCACAGATAAGGCAGAAGACAGGTTTGAAGGACAGACGTTTTTACACAAAATATTTCAAGAGCGGTGTCAGCTCCCATTGTAAAATTTTCTTTCAGATATGATCCCAAAACAGACATGTGGACTGCAGTGGCGTCCATGAGCATCAGCAGAGACGCAGTGGGGGTCTGTTTGCTTGGGGACAAGCTGTATGCTGTCGGGGGTTATGATGGGCAGACCTACCTGAACATAGTGGAGGCTTACGATCCCCAGACGAACGAATGGACCCAGGTATGCCATTTAATTGTCTCACTTCTCTCGTACTGTGAAAACAACTCTTCTGATAAGACCCTCTCCACTTTATCCAACATTGACATGTCTCACACATGTGTGGGGCTTGGAGAGAGGACTCAGCTGGTAAGAGCATTTGCTGCTATTGCAGAGGACCCAAGTTTGGCTCCCAACCTGGAGGCTCACCACATCCTCTAACTCCAGGTCCAGGGGACCTGATGCCCTCTTCTGGATTCTATGGGAACTGCACACATGGTACATATACATACATGCAGGCAAACACTCTTACACATAAAACAACAATAAAGGAATTTTTTAATGAAATAAAGTTGCCTCTTGACTAAATATGAAAAAAACAGCAGGCAGGGTCTGGCTTTATAACAAAATCCAAATTCATTTGAAGTGGAAATGAATATTCAGATAAGTTATTAACCAGCACTCGTTGAAAGAAATGTTCTAGCAGTGGCAGAGCTGACAGGACTACGGGGGTACGGGGGGGTGGGGGGGTGGGGGGCTGCACCAAAGGGACAAGGATGCTGCAGAAAATAGGTGAGGATAGGAGTCAGAAATACCAGTTTACCCATACACAAGTAATAAGTTTTAAATACTCAATATCTTGGAGCATATTGAATTTCCAGTTATAATCTAATAAATGGCAAACCTAAATTACATTAACAAGTTAGAAACCCAATGTGCTGAGCTTATTAACAAAAGGCTTATAGCTACCCACATCTCATTCAGGAAAAGCCCTATCCTTTGGGACATGCATGGTGTCAGGTGCATTTAAGCAGCTGGTCACATTGTATCTTCAATCAGGAAGAATGGCACAATAAATATCAATGCCTGTTTCAGTCAGTGTTCTATTGCTGTGAAAAGACACCATGTCCAAGGCAGTACTTAGAAAATAAAGCATTTAATTGGGGGAATTATTTACAGTTTCAGAGGGCTATTCCATTATTACCATGGTGGGCAGCATGGCAGCAAGCAGACAGACATGGCCTCGGAACCGGGCACTTTACATCCTGATCCATAGGCAGCAGAGAGAGAGAGAGAGAGAGAGAGAGACTGGACCTGGTGTGGGCTTTTGGAACCTCGAAGCCCACTCCCAATGACACACCTCCTCCAAGACGACAGCTATTTCAATAAAGCCACACCTCCTAATCCTTCCAAACAGTTTCTCCACTGGGAATCAGGCATGCAAATATATGAGGGGCCATTCTTATTCAGAGTGCCACAATGCTCCACCCTTCCTCCCTTGTAATTCAGTCCAGGACCCAAACCTGTGGAATGGACCCACCCACTTCTAATCAAGTCTCTGGAAATGCCCTCACAGATACATGCAGAGGTGTTTCCTACATGATTCTAAAATACAGTAAAATTAATGATGAAGATTAACCACGAAGCAGCTTGGGGAAAGGAAGCTCAAGTTTAAAAAAGATAACAGAATAAAAGGACTTCTGTGACAGGAACTTCAGGAAATGAAATGACTCAGTGGAAGGTATAAAAGGTGTTAATCCCACAGAATCCAGGAGAAAGACCCATGACCCAAACCATGGCCAGATTAATGAAAGCAACCTTTTTTATTTGTGTACATGGGCGTCTCTCCCTAAGGGGGGTTCGAGAGATCAGCTTTGGACATAGGTAAGATAAGGGATTTTATACTTCAAGAGTAGGGGGTTTCCAAGTGGAGCTTTGACAGGCAAATAGGCAGAGCTGCAGACCCACCTTTCAGGAAGCTGTTATGACAAGTTAGTCATAACAAGGTGATCCTAACAGCCTCCTGAAACAAAGGCACAGTCGCCATTTCCCAGAGCTATTTGTAGTTAAGGTTACAGTAGGGCATAGTCTAATCCTTGAGAAACAGAGATTTAACCATAAGCAGGAATGTACCTAGTTTGTCTTTATTATAAGTCAGTAATCTGTAGCCACATAGCTGTCTTGTTTAGATACTACTAGTTCTGCTGCTCTTTTAAGCACGTAAACATGTGAGCTTAGACTTGTAGTACCTGAAAAGTATATTTAAGTACATTTAAGTACAGTAACAAATGGGTAAAAAGACATTTAAAGAGGAGCTGGAATGAGATCACAAAGTCCAGCCTTGTCCCGAAGCAGGAAGTGGCTGTGTTACAGTTAACAGGTTGTCTAAGCTGGACTGTCTGTCTGGTTGTCATGCCCTCACCTTCCACACTGGATACTCAGGTGGTCCATCTTCCTCCACTCCCGACACCTGTGTCTCTCGTTTCTTTACCAGGTTGCCCCACTGTGCCTAGGAAGAGCTGGAGCATGCGTTGTGACTGTAAAGATATGACTTCATGCTTTGCCCTCTAAGTGACGATGCCCTCTCCTACCAGTGGATTCATCTGCAGTGACCGTGCAACGCCACATTCCTAGGCACAAAGTGTCTCATTTCTAAATGGAGATGTTGAAACAATGGCGGAAGGAATGGATGGACCAGGATGAGATGCTTCATCGCTTAGTAAATTAAAGCTACAGCTGGTGGACTGGAGTCCCACCTCCAGATAAACAATATGAAGACAAGTGCACCGCCCAGAACAATCCAGCACTAACTGGGAATTTCGTCTCTCTTTAGTCGGGCACATTTTATTCACGCTGTCCAGAGTTATGACAATACAGACATATGAACTTCTAAAATATTACTTTATAAGTTTGTCATACGCGAGCTTCCATACTTTTTATTGTTTAATCAAACCACTATTTTAATGATATATACTAAAGACTATGCTGTCTAGTTTTTTTCAGGTACAATAATATTAAATCTGCTCTAGTAGTGAATTTTATTACTAAAGTTGGTTTAACCCAATAATAAAGAAGAACACTTACAACACTAAAAATAAGACTGACCAAACAAACACTTGATAGGATCTCTAGGTCCTACTTAAATAGCCATCCCATTCCCTCTAGATCCAGCAAGGACCGTGTGTGGTAGGCTGCTACTGACATTAAAGCGGATGCTTTACACTAAGATATGCAAGTCTATGTAGAGAAAATAAATGCTATCTACTCTATGATGTTCTTTCCCTAACTAGTATTTAGCTATGTGGGTTTATGTTCTTTTATACTACAAAAGAGGAATTGGGTCTGTCCCTTTGATACTGATGCAGTTCTTTGACCGGTCTTATATTGTCTGCTGCCGCCTGGTTTCTCACAAATTGGCCAATTGTGTTAAGAACCCATTGTGCTTCTTTGTAATCAAAATAGGGGGGGGGGGGGGAGGGGTGCTAATTGAGTATTTGAAAAATAAGTTTAAAGTGTTTGTTACTCAAAATTTTGTACATTTGTAAACTCTAATTACATACGTGAATGTTAATCATCTCGGTGAATTGTTTATTGTTTGTAAAATGCCCCAGGCAGTAACATTGTATGAAATGTTCTTTAAGGTAGAAGTCCTTTCCTTAATATAAAATGGATGTAAACGGAAGTCCAGTCTTTTATAGTACAATGTTATGGTTAATATATTCTTTTTTTTTGTTGTTGTTGTTGTTTTTCGAGACAGGGTTTCTCTGTGGTTTTGGAGCCTGTCCTGGAACTAGCTCTTGTAGAGCAGGCTGGTCTCGAACTCACAGAGATCCGCCTGCCTCTGCCTCCCGAGTGCTGGGATTAAAGGCGTGCGCCACCACCGCCCGGCGGTTTATATATTCTTATTTCATATTGGGATAGCCTTTATTTTAGTTACTTTCTTTAAAAAGTGAAAACCCTGTCTCGAAAAACCAAAAAAAAAAAAAAAAAGTGAAACACAGTCCTTTTTTATTGAACTGACTTTGTTTCTGTTTTTTTTTTTTTGTTTTTGCTTTTGTTCTTTGAGACAGGATCTCACTGTGTAGCACTGGCTAGCCTTAAACTTACTATATGAACCAGGTTGGACTTGAACTCATAGAGATCCCTGATTCTGCCTCCTGAGTGCTGGGATTAAAGCTGTGCACTTCCATGTCCAGCTGGTTCCTTAATATTTAAGGAAAAGTTTGTTTAAGTCACTCACTCTTAGAATTGTATATACATATTGCTTTAGGAAAGTAAATGCTTAAAGCCTAACTCTTCAGATGTCTTAATACTGAATTGCATCATACCTTAAGTGAACAAATATGTTACATATATTAAATATATATTAAAATAACAAATATATTAAAAAATAAACATTAATTCCAAAAAATTATATAACCTAGACAAGATAGATCAATCCCTAGTTACATACAAGTTATAAAAACTCAAAAAGCGAAGAATCTGTGCAGATCTGTAACGAGTAAAGAGCTCAAGTCAATAATCAAAACAACTCTTAAGAAAAGCAATGTCATCTGCAGTAGTGGAAGGAGGGGGATGATCATTTTAACTGATTTTTAAAGTATTTAATGAAATACAATAGCCTTTTCTGGTTTAAAAAAATAGGAAGCTGAGACTTCCCTTAACCTACTAAAAGGCTTTTCTGAAAACCCACAGCTGACAACAGAATGAGAGAATGAGACCTTCACCCCTCTGGTCAAGGAAAAGTCTCTTCTGGGATGAGCCCCAACTCTGAACTAGTGTTCTAGCCAGAGAAATTAAAAACAGAGAAAGAAATAGGGATTCAGGGTTTTTTTTTTTAAAAAGTAAAACTACCATTAATAGACAATATAATCCTATATTTTAAAAAGACTAAAGAATCTGCCAAAAAAAAAAAACCTAGCTAACTAAAATTTCAGAGATGTTGTGTGTGAGATCACAGAAAGTGTTTTTATACACTAGCAAACAATGGTGAGATAAGATTAAGGGAGCAATGCCATTTATACCATGGGGAAAATGAAACCCTTAAAATCCACCCACGGAGGAGCCGGCACGTGGAGATGATCCGTCCATTACTGAAATAGAGAAGATGTAAATACCCGAAAGGCACCTTGCGTTCACAGGTTGGAAAACGTGTTGGGCTGACACCAGCACCACCACCATCTAGAGTCGGTGCCCTCCCTACAAGACCCCGGATGAAATCTTCACTGGATTGAGAAAGTTAATCCTAAAATGCATATGGAATTGTAAGAGACCCAGAGGACCAATGAAACAAGCATCTCTAATAACGGGGAAGGACTTGGACTTTCTGATTTCATTTTATGGTACTGATACATAAGTAAACACGCGGACCAATAGGATGAAATCGAATGTCAGGAAGTAACTTTGGAAAGTGCACTAGACTAACTGGTTTTCAGCAAGGATGCCAAGCCAATTAGGAAAAATATCCACATGGGAAAGTAGAGAGTCTGGCCCTTCACACTGGGTGCAAAGTTTATACAAAGTAGATCAAAAATCTAAATATAGGAATTAAAACCACAATACTGAGAAGGGAACAGATATGCCCTTGGTGACCTTGAATTTAGATATGGTTTTCTGGATATGACTCTTAAACCACAAGCAATAAAAATGAGTTGGACGTCACGCTCACCTATGGAGAAAGTGAAGGTAGGCCAGGCGTCCAGCTGCACACCCCACCCAGAGGCAGGCGGATCTCTGAGTTTGAGGCCAACCTATCCTACAGAGTGAGACTCTGTCCTGTCTTAAGAAAAGAGGAAGAAAGAAAAGCGAAGGGGCTTGGGAGAGGACCGTGAGGGAGACTAAGCTAAGAACGCTTTCTGCTTGTGCTTCAGGACCAGAGTTAGAGTCCCCAGGAGCCACGGTTACATGAGCAGGCATGGCTGTAACCCCAGCAACCAGGGAGCAGATGCAGGCAGATCCCAAGAGTTCTCTGGCCCATGAGCCAAGCACAAAGCAAGCTTCCAGGCAAGTGAGAGGCCCTGTCTCAAGGCAATAGGGCTGGCAGAGAGGAAAACATCCAATACTAGCTCAGACATGCCCAGAATTACACACACACACACACACACACACACACAGTGAAAAGACAACTCAGGATGGGAGAAAGTAGTTGCAAATTACATATCTGGTAACAGACTAGAATTCAGACTCAAAAAGGGATTCAGACATTCAAAAGGTGATCCAATCAGAAATACACAAAGGACAAAAGCAGAAGCCCCAGAAAGTGATAGAGACAGCAAGCACCTGAGAAGACGCTCACTTCCCGGTCATTATGCAAATCCACAGCACAGTGAGATACGGCTTCACCCACACTAGAATGGCTGTAATTTTAGAAGCAGAAAATGAGTGTCGGAGAGGACATGGAGAAATCGTTCACTGCGGGCATGTAAGAGAGGGTGCAGCTGCGGAGACAGCTTGCGGCGCGACTCGCTGCTGCGTGACCTAGCGATCCACTCCTGGCTGTATAGCAAAAGCTGAAAACCTCTTCAAACAGAAGCTTGCAAACCGAAATATTCACGGCAGTAAAGCGTAACAACTGAACAGTGGAAACGGCCCAAGAGTCCACCAGGTGGTGACTAGATGAACACTATACACACACAAGGAGATGCACTCAGCCGGGGAGAGATGGAGTTCTGACGCTCACTACAACTCTGGCACACCGCGCTGAGTGGAAGACGCCAGGCGCCAGAGGCGGGGCAGTGAATGAAATGCCTGAACTAGAGAAGAATGTACAAAAATCAAATGTGTGATCAAAGACTGTGAAGGACAGGGGGACATGGACGCTTGATGAGTAAGGCATTTCCTTTGGGATGAATGTTCTGGAATGTAGCGGCATTTCATTTGTATTTTAATAAATAAAGCTTGCCTGAAGATCAGAAAAGTAAAACAGCCACACTGGCCAGCCTTATAGACCAGACAGCAATGACACGGGCCTTTAACCCCAGTAGCCACAATGACACACATCTTAAATCCCAGTAGCCACACTCGCTGGTCATAGAAACCAGGTGGTAGTGGTCCTTAATCCCAAAACTAATGAGGATTATAAAACAGAAGGAGACAGCTCTCAGTCTTAGTCTCAATCTGAGGTTTCCTGGAGGCAGGGTCGCCATCCTCGAACTGAGGTGGAGGTAAGAGTCAGTGGCTGGCTGCTTTGCTTTTCTGGTTTTCAGGTTGAACCCCAACATCTGTCTCTGAGTTTTTATTAATCGTGCTTCATTTGAACTACTTTCTGGTGATAGTTTCACAATGGTGATGGTCCATAGTATCCCTGGTGGTAAACCTTATGCACATCTTACCACAATTCTTAAAAGGCTTTGTTAGGGAGCGGGGCATTGATATGCCATTAATCCCAGCACTCAGGAGGCCCAGGAACTGTGAATTCAAGATCAGCCTGGTCTGCATAATGAGTTCTAGGACAGCCAGAGCTACACCATGAGACCCTGTCTGAAACAATTAATTAATTAATAGCTTTTTTAAAGACACTATATATATATATACATATATATATATTGAAATGTCATAACAATGCACATTACTAGGATTAAAATTCTGGCTTTTTAAGCATCCCAAAGAGGATACTTTTTATGTATCTTTTAAATGGATGGATTTTAGAACTCTGACAGGAAGAAAGGCTCTTTAGCTGTTTAGTACAAGAAGAGAGCGAGGAAGAAGTTTGACTGGGAGCATCATGACCACTTGACCCCCACCTTCTGTCCCCTGCCGCAGGCTGGTAACTTCCACTGAACTAATGAGGCACAGACAGACCTCCAAGTTTGAGACCATCCTGGACTGGGAAGTGTGGGAAACATTGCATACTTTGATTTGATTGCTTTGCTTTGTGTACACCAAACTATACTTGTGCTATTTTAAACGGTTTCTAGATGGTAGTATTGCTTGTTATAATAAGTTTGTGCCCCAAATGTAACATGTAGGCTATTCAGTTCTGACATGGAGCTGTTGCTCTCTCTCAGTACACTGCTCAAACGCAGGTCAAGTGGCTTAGTATTTCTAGCTTTGGATAAACTTTACCACTCTGTGGGAGAGCAGTAGTGTGTACGTGTGTCTGCGTATATGCATGAATGTGTGTGTGTGTGTGCGCATGTGAGTGTGCACATGCGTGTGTACGTGTGCATGTGTACGTGTGCATGTGTGTGTACATGCGTGTGTGTGTGCACACACAGAGGCCAGTGGTTGAAGGCTGCTGTCTTCCTCAGTCACTCTCCATCTTCATCTCTCACTGAACCTTGAGCTCAACAATTTGTCTAGACTGCCTGGCCAGCAAGCTCTGGGGACCCTCCTGCTACCACCTCCTCAGCTGGCTACTATGTGCTATGGGACATATGGTCTTATACCCTGCAAAGTTTTGTAAGTTGTACTGGTTTAATGAAATGCTAATTGACCAATAGCCAGGCAGGAAGTATAGGCAGAACGACAAGAACAGTAGAATTCTGGGAAGAGGAAAGGCTGAGTCTGCCGTCATCACCCAGACACAGAGGAAGCAAGATGAGAATGCCTCGCTGATAAAAGGTACCAAGCCACGTGGCTAACACAGTCAAAAATTGTGGACGAATTTAAGTTATAAGAGTTAATAAGAAGCCTGAGCTAATAGGCCAACCAGTTTATGATTAATGTAGAGCTCTGTGTGTTTCTTTGGGCTGAATGGCTGCAGGACCAGGTGGAACAGGAACCTCTGTCAACAACTATGCCTGGCTTTTCTTGTGGGTACTGGAGATCTGAACTCAGGTCCTCATGCTTACGTAGCAAACACTTTACTGGCTGTACCACCTCCAGCTGCTATTGCCACTTTTTAAGATAGTAAAAAGCTGACATTAAGAATTCATCTAGGAGCCAGAGGCAGAGACAGGTAGATCTCCTAGTTAGAGGCCAGCCTGGTCTACAGAGGGAGTTCCAGGACAGCCAGGGCTACACAGAGAAACCCTATCTGAGGAATGGGGGGGAAGGAGGAAGAGAATTCAACTAAGGAACTGTTTGAAATTAAGATGTCAACTAAAATTTGTAAATGGCTGTCTCTGAAGTTACACACTTTTATAAATACACGATAAGCTGAGCTCTGCAAAAGTGTGGATGGAGTGGGGTCTGTGTCCTTGCTCCGAGGCAGCTGCCGTGATATGATTAGGGAGAAGCTGCCATGCAGAGAGCTGTCTCTGGGCAGCAACAAGAATAGCTGTGCCATGTGAGAATGTTAGAGAGAAAAGCACCAGATAATAGGGTTGGCAAAGCTGACCTACTTACTTGATTCTGTATCAGAAACTCAGTGGCGAAGCTGCAGAGGACACGAAGGAAGGGATTAATCCAACAGAGAAATCCTTTACCTCAGAAACTCCCCGATCAATGGGACTCCGAGTGAAAAGCTAGGAGGCTGACATCTTACACACAAATAGATCCTAAAGCAAAGCAGGGGACCACGTTAGCTCCCTCAGAGCTTACGGGAGCATGCTTTATTTTTATTTTTATTTGGCATGCACTCATATACCTGTGTTTAAATATATTTATATTTAGCATGTGCCTGTTACACCTTCCCATAATAAGCCCTCACTCACTTTGTATGAACGTAAACACAAAGGAGATTTGAGGTTTGGGCTGAATCACACCCAAGTGTAGAGATAACAAAGAGAATCCCTGAGAATTCCTTGTGCTGGGGTGGAGGCTGGCTGGAGAGGACGGGAAGGTATACACAAGGGGATGGAAAAGCCAGACACCACCTGAACAGGGACACCACGAGATGACGTGCCAGGGTGGATGAAGGAAATCACTACGTGCAGTTAATGACTCCTGAGACGGGAGAATTATTATTCTTCCTCATCAAATCAGAACATTGAATGGTTATCCAATCCCAAGTGACCAGCCCCCCCCACACACAAAAAAGCAGTACAGATTCAACAGGATGCATCTATGTGATATATATATATATTATTTCATTATATATATTCATTGTATATATATATATATGTGTGTGTGTATGTGTGTGTATATATATGAGCCAGAAAGAGAGACGAGAAGAATGCAATTACATTTGTTCTGCTTTGTTTTTGTCTTTCGAGACAGGGTTTCTCTGTGTAGCTTTGGAACCTGTTCTGGAAATCATTCTGTAGAGTAGGCTGGCCTCGAACTCACATAGATCCACCTGCCTCTGCCTCCTGAGTGCTGGGATTAAAGGCTCATGCCACCACCATCTGGTTGTAACTACATTTTAATTAAATATTTCAAAACTAATTAAATTTTTAAAAATCTTAATTCAGGGAAAATATAGTTTTGAGTATAACAA
This sequence comes from Microtus oregoni, assembly GCF_018167655.1. NCBI lineage: Eukaryota > Metazoa > Chordata > Mammalia > Rodentia > Cricetidae > Microtus > Microtus oregoni. The sequence continues at coordinate 29,287,916 of NW_024543080.1, read as the reverse complement.
ACAGCAGCTCTCTGGCCAAATCTGTCTGGTGTTTGCTTTTTGTAAATAAAGTGTTGTTGAAGGAGACTCTTAGCTGGAGAAATTAAATTTTAAAATGTATGTTTTATTTAACCATCTTAGGTGCATGTGGTGTTAGTCTGAGTTAAGTTGCTGAAGTGCTAAGCACTTCATATACGTGCCCTCTCATTCAATCTTTACAATGGTTCTGTGAAATACATAGGATTATTCCCAATTAATGGTATAGAAACCCTCTAGCAAATGACAGAGCCAGATTTTAACACAAACCAAATCTGTGAAGGTTTTTACCGGCCGGCCGTTTTAGCGTGCTGTGTAGAGATGATTTCCTTCTGTCTTGGTTAATCACAAGGACGTTTCGTGCCAAGGTCAGATGTTGTCATGTGTAGACTTGCCACATCCGAGACTGTTTCTGTAATGGCAACAGGCTACAATTCAGCCTGTTATGTACATAAACACGCCCCCCCCCCCCCCTGCACGTGTGTGTGGTCCTGCGCGGGCAAGCATGCACATGCTTTCCCTAGCGAAAGGACAAAAGAAGGACGTTTCAGAAGGGCTGGCACGCTCCATGGGTGCAGAGAAGCTCTGTTGCTATTAATAGAGCGGGGAGCAGGGGCACTGAGCAGAGCGGTAATGAATGAAAATGAGGGGATGAGCTCAAGGAAGAAGTCATGAATCTATTATTAGAAATTTAATATAACTGAAAGGGGGCAGCGGCTGTACTAGTCTAGGGCAAGTGGATAGTTATTTGAGAAGTAATTGGGCCTCTGTGATACAGCAGTGGGAAGCCAATCAGGCCTCGAAAGCCCACAGCTGATCAGGGCCTGTTTGCTACAGAGACTGTTTGGCGCGCAGACGGATGGACTCCAACACGCTGGCTGGTTACCAGAGTCTGAGATCTGCCTTGCCCTACTTGACTTGATTAGCCTGTTATAGTGTTTAATGGTTGCTATCACAGGACACCGTGAGTGAAAGACGACTTTTATTAGGACACCGAAAGCACTGTGGGCACCATGCGTGGGTCAGTTCTCCGGCTCCAAGTCCCACAGGCACGCTGCCGAGAATCCCAGGAGGAAACCCACTGAGCTGGGAAACCCGGTCCTTTCAAATGGCGGTAGCAGCCCTGGGCTTTGTGCTCAAGGTTCCTCGCTGCATACTCATACCTACTAAGTAGCCCGCGTGTTGGCAGGGACACGCTGGACCTGTGACCGACCTGCTCTCCACTTCCTCCTGCAATGTCGCCAGTGGCCTCTGTTGATCGTGCCTAACTGTTCCACCCGGCAAAAGATAAAGGGGCCCATATCCGTTCTCAACCGGCAGATAATGAAGAGTTGATACGAAGACAAGAAGCAACAAACTGAAAACCGGCAGACTGATGATCAGTAGTTCCCGGGTACAACTGAGTGGAGAAACTGTTGAAACTTGAGAAGAAAGAGCAGTGATCCAGGTTTGGTTGTTTTGTTTTTTTTTTTAAACACATCAGTATCTAGTATCTAACTGTCTATCATCATCTGTTTTCTGTGTTGTGTGAGAGAGAGCAAGCAAGAGAGATAAGTCCATTTTTGCATTAAAATACCTAAAATAGCCAGGGTCTTTGGCTATGATGGTTAATCTTCACTGTCAGCTCATCTGGCTTTAGAATCACCATGGAAACGGCACTCAACACATCTGTCAGGGTATTTCCATAGAACATGGAGTATTACCGCCTACTGGCTTGCACCTCTGACTCCTGCTCAGCTTGTTTTTAATATAACCCAAGATCGCCCTCCCAGGGATGGCACTGCCCACAGTGGCCTAGGACCTCCTGTATCAATCACCAGCCAAGACAATTTCTCACAGACATGACCATAGGCCAATCTGGTCTGGGCAATCCCATAGTAAAGACCCTCTTTTCCTAGTAACTCTGGATGTGGCAAATTGGCAATAAAAATGAGCCAGGGCACCATAGAATAATAATCCAGCTATTACATTTGTGATTTATTTTTTAATACAAAAAGGGAAGAAATAGTTTAGAAAAAAAGAAATGCGTGTATGTATATATATATATACATTCTTACATTATAGATAGATAGATAGATAGATAGATAGGAAGGATAGATAGCTCCAATATAAGAAGATAAGTAATAAATGAGATTCATTATAAGGCATAGAAGAATTCAGAGAAAAAAGTGAGAAGTATAAAACTTCAAATGTGACAAGGACAGGACTTCTTCTGGGTAGAGAGGAGACAGACGTGGCACATGAGCAATTGGCGGTTTACAATAGTACAAGAGAAAACCTAGTGTCAGGATAAGGCGTTTAATTTTAATTCGGCATGTTAGGTGAGCCAAAGGGGGCTTCTGATTGCTGGACTTCAATACTTTGAGAGCTGGACCTTGGTGGTCAGCCTCAGGAGGAGTAAGTAGCCAAATAAGAGACTAGACCCTGGTGGCCAGCTTTAGGAATGTAATCTAATGGTTCCTAGCAGGGCAGAAGGAATGGGGAGAAGGGCAAGGCCCGCCAGGGCCATGCTTGCCATGTTCTTCACCGATTTTAAAATGGCATTTGGGGATATTGGGTTGATGGGAAATTTCTTATGAATCATTTGTGCCTTCTCCCAGTAGTACTGTTTGTAAGTTTCCCCAGGAGAGTCCTGAGCATACTACGCTTCCTGCTTTTGGGGAGATATCCTTATCTACTTGAAGGTCATCCTTGTGCCTTAGAGGTTGTAACACACATAAAGAAGCCAGAGGTCTCTTTCTGAGGCTATGAGATATCCTTGAAGCATCTGCCTCTGTACTTACTCAGGAACAAGATAATCAAAACAAAGCAAACTTTAAAAGGTCAACGAGACTCAGTGGACTGGAGGAGTTGGCCACAGATCAGATTACAAGCCTCTTCCCACTATACACTCAGACTATGATGTGGCATGTACAACAACCAAGTTAGATTAGCTGGAGTTACCTCTGCCCCTCACAGGGACTTATATTGATGGGCAAAAAATGGTGGAGAAAGACGATAAAAGAATGAGATGTCAGGAACTCCCTTTCTTAGAAAAGTTAGCTCGTGCAAAGCCACTGTGCTGTCACGTGACCAAGAAGCAAAAGAATGCCAGGATTCGACATATAAATAAATTCTATAAAGATATAAAATGTAGACATTGTATTGAAGGGGCAAAACCAACTTCATTTGGGGCTAGGCCCCAAGGTTTACTATCAGCAAAGCGGGAAATCCCCTAGGCTAGAGCCAATCAGAGAGTCGCCTGTACCCCTTAAGCCCATAACTGTAGATCTGTGGGGTTTTTGCCATTATAAACCCTGCCTAAGAACAGGGGGGCACCTCCTCTGGTCCCCGCTGCGTTGGTGAGTGAAACGAGGTCCCTACCACGGTTTGTATGGCATGACTAAACCTTGCTTTTGCATTTTGGTGAGTCTGTGTCTCTGGTGGTCTTCTTGGGGTCTCTGCAACCTGGACACAACAGTATTGTTCCAGAAATTGATTAATAACTGCAGTAACTTTGGCCTGAGGATTTTTCTCGGGCCTATTTGACAACTGGCACTCTGGTCATTAAGAGTTAATAATACACTGCTCAGGACATGGCAATCTGCCCAGGGTGGCTTGGAGATTGTCTGTCTAGAGTCCTTAAAGCCACCAGCCTGAGAACAGACTGTCACAAGCCTCTAGATTCTTAAAAATTGGGTTATGGGGTTGATGAGCAAAAATGATTATAACAGATAACTCTATTTATCAATAATAACTAAACCTGAGGAGGAATTATTGTAAAAGATAACTGTGTTCTGTCACGATTTATCAATAATGACTAAACTTACAACCCCAGTGTGCAAAAGAAAAAGTTAAACACATGTTCAGAAACAGAAACAAAATGATCTATGTTTTGGACCATGAATCTATCTCTGTTTACTGAATTCTATATCAATAAGGAAGCATTCTAGCTGCTAGTCAGTCAGGCTGCAAGTCTTGCCACCATGGCCTGGCTCATCCTTCCTTGCCTACTTCTTATCTCTGCTCTGGGACCTGTCAACCACCAGAATGATGGCGAGTGTGTGTGTGTGTGTGTGTGTGTGTGTGTGTGTGTGTGTGTGTTGCATCTCCCTGGAAATCTACATGGGAAGGGGAGGGGGAGCTTAGCAGCAGGCTGGATAAGTGGTTAAGAGCATTTACTGTCCTTGGAGAGGACCCTACCTAGTTCAAGTGTTTCCCAGTACCCATGTCTCTCCTGACTGTAATTTCAGCTCCAAAGGGCCCAGCGCCCTCTTCTGGCCTTGTTGAGCACCTGCACTCATGTGTACAGATGTACATTTAGACATACACAGAACACAAAGTTAAAACTAAAAAGCAATGTTTAAAGGGGAAAAAAGAAGCTACTCTTTGGCTGTTGCTCTGAGAAGGGGGCAGGCCAAGCAGTGCAGATGTGTGTGCAATGCCACATGCATTTCTCTCGGGATGCAGCCCCTCGTCCTGCACCTTCACATTGGTGCTCCAGTCAGCACAGCTACAGTGAGAAGATGCATAAGAACAGTAGACTGAACATTGGTGTTGTCAAATTTACAGAATCCATGACGTAGAAACAGCTGTCTTGTAAACGTTTAATGACTGGCTCTCCTTTGGTAGCATTTCCTAGTTCTAACAGTATAAGTATCCCATCAGGTTCAATTTCAGGCTACCAGCATGACATCACTAAATGCAGAGTTAGAGAGATGGACTCAGCCAGCCTTTGTGACCCAGGGCTAATTACAGCTGCTCACCAGAGGATGGGAAGAAAACAGCTGGATCCATCTGGTCCAGCTGATGAGAAGATTCCAGAGCTTTCTCATGGGGGTGGGGTAGGTGAGAAGCTTGAGAGGCATCATGAGGTAGGCCTCCCACAAATAGTTGTATCCTAATCAATCTTTAAGCTGAAAAGCATCTTAATATTCCCTTTTAAATCCTGAGTGATCGATGTTATCAACAAGGGAAAAAGGATTTGCTGAAATTGTCTCTAAATGGTAAAATCCTTCAAAATACAAAACAGCCTTCTGGAAGTCACAGAACCTATGACAGAACATACTGGGCTTCATCATTTTCTTCCAGTTTCCAGAAAGTGCTAGAAATGTTTGTCGCTCAGTGCATCAACATATACACAGACTGCAACTACTGCCCCCAATGCATCAGCATACACTACAGCTACTGCCCCAATGCACCAGTGCATACACACACGTTGCAGCTACTGCCCCGATGCATCAGCGCATAACACGCTGCAGCTACTGCCCCAATGCATCAGCGCATACACATGCTGCAGCTACTGCCCCAATGCATTAGTACATATGCACACTGCAGCTACTGCCCCAATGCATCAGTGCATACACATGCTGCAACTACTGCCCCAATGCATCAGCGCATACACACACTGCAGCTACCGCCCCCAACACTTTAGCACATACACATGGTGCAGCTACCTCCCCAATGCATCAGTGCATACACACACTGCAGCTACTGCCCCACTCCACAGAGCGCCAGAAAATCAGTTTTCCCATTTTAAAGATGAGTGGTGACTGAGCTTTAAAATGCACAAAGACTTGAGACAATTTTTGAAGGAATAGCAAAATAGTCGATAAAAAATTCAAAGCAGGGCTTGAGAGATTACTCAATGGTCAAGAGCACTTGTTCTTCCAGAGGACCCAGGTTCCATTCCTAGCACCCACATGGCAGCTTACAATGGCCCATAACTCTAGTTCTAGAAGATCTGATTCTGGCCCCCAAGGGCAGGCATACACACTTGTGATAAACATATACACATTCAGGCAAAACACTCACACACATAAAATAGATCTAAATCTTTTAAAACAGTCAAATGTGCTTGACATAATTAGTCATCAGATACATGCAAGCTGTGTCTAGATACAGCCCAGCCACCACTCTAAATGGGTAAGTTTTCAAAAGACTGCCAACATCAAATGTTGACAATAATTAAAACTCCTATGCTTTGCTGGCCTTAATGCAGGAGGATCAGAGCTCAGAGTCACCCTTGACAGCATAGTGAGTTCAAGACCTGTCTGGGCTACATGAGACCATGTATCAGAAAAACAAACAAACAGAAACCAACCCAAAACGTATACAGAAGTGTTCATAGCAGTTCAGTGTAGAATCATTTCAAACTAGAAGACATACAGTTATCCTTCAACATAAAATTCATAAGCTATGCCATACTGACAGTGACAACCAGACCCACTAAGAAGAAACAACTACTAATTTGCACAGCAACATAGAGTAATCTAATAGACACAGTGAGCAAAAGAAATAAGGGACAAGAGAGCCATGGCTGTGTGTGTCTGAGTTGCCTCGGTGAAGGTTTTTTGGTTTTAGTATTTGTGTGAGCACCTGGTTTTAGTTCCTTGCAGGTGTGTAACTCTGAATAGAAATGGGTCATAGAATTCTAAGCTTGACACTTTTTCCCTTTTGGAGGGTCTGAAGTTGTTTCCACAGAAAGAGAAATGATTGACATTCCTGTTAATAGAGGAATGTGTACATGTGTATGCACATGTGTGAGCCTGTATGTGGGGCATGCATTGCATGTTTGTGTATGCATGCATGCATATGTGTGTTAGAAAGGAGAAGGTACAAATCTTCAGGAATAAATTTGGCGTAGTCTAGGCCAAACCAGATGTTCCCTCTACAGTACAGGAAGAAGAAAGGAAAAGGTGGAGGAGGCGGGAAAGGAAGAGAAAGAAATATCTGCACCTAAAATCATGCTTAGCTTAGAACTGGACAAGAATATTGACTTAATGATGAATGTACAATTTTATTTAAAGCTTAAAATTGATCTTACATAATTATAGTTAATTTTAAGTGACATTAAAATATTAAAAATATTGATACTAGTTATCAATATTAGGTGGAAAATCTGGAAATTCCTGACCAGCAATTGTTTTAAACACACTATGGCTTCTTTCTGTGTAACACTGGTAGGAAGTTATTTATGTCCTCAAATAACCATCATACAATGCCATGAAGAGCCCAGCTGATGACTCAGAAACAAGCAAGGGACATCAGTCAAGGCCACCCTCAGGGAAAATGCTCCCACCTGAATCTTCCTTTCTCCTGATCCTAAGGAGCATTGTTCTGAAGGCTCAGGTTCAGCAAAAAAAACCCCAACTCCAATCTCTCCTACTGAGCTGTTGTTAATATATCAGATTGACTTTAGGAAGTAAGTTCAATCTTCAAGTTGTAGATATTTGGGTCAAAAAAAAAAATCAACACTCAAAATCGTTCATTTTCAGTTCCGAATCAAAAGTACAACTGGCTTTCTGAAAGCTAGCTCTAATGAGAGAGAACTTCAACCACTGGGGAGTTTAAAGGGGGAGAAAAGGGTGGACGGGGAAGCCTCGGCTTGCTGGTTTAGCCTTTGAAATGAAATGTTGAACACAGCAGATCAAAGAGACAGCCTGTGATGCTTGGGTCCCTTCTCTGATGTGCTGCTGAATTGGTTGTGTTTTCGCTTAGGGGCAAAGTGGAGCCTGCTGGGATGGGAATGAATTAATTCTGACCTGTCAACACAGACACTCAGACCCAACCGAAACTGTAAATGTAAAATACTCCTAGGTATTTATTCCTTCTCCCATTTTATCCATCAAGTTATTCGGTCACAAAAGCCAGTAGACCTTAAATATTAATTGTGACATTAAATATAAATTGAGAGGAAGAAACGGGGGGTTGTCAGCTGTGGCTGTTACTGTGATTTCACTAACTGATCTTTCTAGAATGCTCCTTGAAAACTATGCCATCGCTATATTAATAAATTCTTTTTGGTAGCAGCAAGCATCAGCCTCAGATGATACTCAAGACAGGCCTGCAATGCATGCACATGTCCAGCTATGGAGGCTTCTGAACTCTGCTATGAACTGTGATCTGGTAAGTGGATATTAGTTAGATTAGAGTTGTTTCACTGATGACAAACTCAAGCGTAATTTATACACCACCCTGTTAGAAGGTCTTTCTTTTCTCATTGCTTTCATAATTGAAAGGGAACAGACCACTAACCAGGACAGAGGGGTGATTATGTCTGTTGGTGACATCGCTGCCAATGACAGTTGTCGTATCCGGGGTCAAGGCCAGGTGACAGCTCTGGCACCCCAACTCCTCACCAATCCTCTATGCCACACCTATAAAACAGAATACTCCAACTGGACACGGTGGCTCAAGCCACTGAGGACCCAGTGCTGTAGAATATTATTTTAAGGTGAGCTACATTTGTTTATGCTGTAGGACATTTGGTTTAATGATGCAAAGATGTGTTGCATTCTTTTATGTTACATTTGTTTAACTCTGTGAAGCTGTGTTACATGTCTAAAACACCTGATGGTCTAATAAAGAGCTGAATGTTTAATAGCAAGGCAGGAGCAAGGATAGGCAGAGCTGGCAGGCAGAGAGGATAAAGAGGAGAAACGAGGAAGAAGAGAAGCAAGAGAACAAGGAGAGGAGGATGTCAGGGCCAGCCGCCAACTATACAACATGCCACTGAGAAAGAAGTAAAATATACAGAAATAGAGAAAGATAAAAGTCCAGAAGCAGAGGCTGGAGAGATGGCTCAGAGGTTAAGGGCACTGACTGCTCTTCCTGAGGTCCTGAGTTCAATTCCCAGCAACCACATGGTGGCTCACAACCATCTGTAATGAGATCTGGTGCCCTTTCTGGCGAGTAGGCATATATGAAGACAGAACACTGTATACATAATAAATAAAAATATTTTTTAAAAAAAGTCCAGAAGCAGAAGGTAGATGGAATAATTTAAATTAAGAAAAGCTAGCTAGAAATAAGCCAAGCTAAGGCAGGGCATTTATAAGAAAGAATACGACTCTGTGTATTTATTTGGGAGCTGGGTAGTGGGCCCCTCAAAGAGTCAAAGAGACAAGAGCCAGCGAGTAAAAACAACTAACAACAGCCCAGGTTCAGTTCCCAGCACTGACATATTGGTTCACAACTGAATGTGTGCATACATTCAGGCAAAACCCACCCATTACACATAAAATAAAATGAAATAAGCAAAAATGCATTTATTTTTATTTTATGTGTATGGGGTTTTGGGCACATGTATACCTGAAAAGCTTGTGCATGTCTGGTATTTGAGGCGGCTGGAGGAGGGCACAGTTTCCCTGTAAATGAAGTTACAGACAGTTGCTGGGAACTGAACCTGGGCCCTCTGAAAAAGCAAATGCTCTTAACCGCTGAGTCATCTCCACAGTCCTGATTCCTGGCCTTTTTCCTTAGGTAGTTCTAAACACTTTAAAATTGTAACTTAAGGGTAAAGGTTGAAAAAGCACATTCATAATGAAGCATGTTTTCTCTAGGCTCCCCCTCCCCTATCACTTGCTTACACCTCAGAGTTTAGCTTTTTTTCTTGGTGCAAAGCAATTACTGAATATGCATAAAATATTGGTTTGTTACTATAATAATTTTCATGGCTCAGCCATGGAGTTTGCACAAAACTCCAAAGGTTAAAATTTGGGGAATATTTATTTTATGTATATGAGTCCTCTATCAACTTTATGCCAGAAGAGGGCATCAGATCCCGCTATAGATGGTTGTGAGCCACCATGTGTTTACTGGGAATTGAACTCACAACCTCTAGAAGAGCAGCTAGTGCTCTTAACCACTGAGCCATCTCTCCAGCCCCCTTGGAGAGTGTTTATATTATTTGTGTTTTAATAACTAAAGCTTGCCTGAAGATCAGAGTGCAAAGCAGCCACACTATTCAGCCATACAGGCCAGGAAGTAGTGGCACACACTTTTAATCCCAGCAACCACAGTAGCTAGCCATAGAGGCTGGGCGGTGATGATACATGCCTTTAATCCCAGACTAGAGAGGAATATAAACCAGGAGGAGACAGCTCTCAGGCTTGGTTCTAGTCTGACGATTCGTGGAGGCAAGATTGTCCATTTTGGTCTGAGGTAGAAGAGTTAATGGCTGCTTTGCTTTCTCATCTTCAGGCAAGCTTTATTAAAACATAAATAATAGACCACTTTATTCATATGAGCTGAAGAACTGCAAGTCCACATTTCAAAACTTGTTTTCCCAGGAGTGGTGAAACACTTATTATCGCAGCACTGTGGAGTTGGGGGGGGGGGGGTTTTGCTGAGTACAAAGATCAGAAGTTCAAGGTCATCCTAGGCTACATAGTGAGTTTAAGGCAGGCTGAGATACAATATAACCTATCTCAAAAACAAAAGATTACTCTTCAGATTATTTATAGAGGGCTGGAGAGATGACTCAGAAGCTAAGAGCACTTGCTGTTCTTGCAAAGGACCTGGGTTCAGTTCCCAGCACGTGAATGCCAGCTCACATCTACAACTCCAGTTCCAGGGGATCTGCTGCCCTCTTCTGGCCTCCAAGGGAGTTACACACATGGTGCACATACTTACATGTAAGCAAACTACTCATGCACATAAAATACAAATAAAGATTTTCTTTGGAAATTTATTTATAGGATATTCTGGTCATTTTTATTTCTTGGTATGATGTCATGATTATCCATCTACCTCAGTAGGCCAAGAATAATCAAATGCCAATTTGTGGGCTTGGAGATGAAACTTTAAAGGTACTGTATTTCTTAATGTCATAATGAAGTCATTGCAAGTGATTCTATGTTTATAGTCTACTGAAGAACTCTGTCTTGTTTTGGTTCCCCATAAAACCTACCAGGCTACAAGAGCCCTATGAGGTTAAATGATTGCACGACGTTGTCCAAAAGAGCCAATTGTTTCAGCATTTGCCACCAGAGCCCTAAATCTGAAGACAGACCAAAATCAAGCCTCTATTTGTATAACTATATAAATGTCATCTAAATGTGTCCACCACCAGCTTTCCCCAAAGCAGCGTGCTATAAATAACCACACTGCATCTGCTCATTGCTATGTATGCACTGCTGGGTGTCTTCTTGGGCTTAATTACAGACCACACACGGTAGTAGATTTTTTTTAGTGGCAAGTTTAGCGTGTTAGCCATGGCAGCTTCAGTGCGTATGTGCTGTGCTTCTGGCTGATGGGGAAAGCTTTGCAGCCTTAAACTGCCTTCCACACCGTCTCCATCCTCTTTGTCGTGAGACCCCATGATTTTAACTCTGATGCACACACCACATCAGAGTTTCCATCTTCCCCCGCCAGATTCTTCCTTTCCCCTTCAGCCACCTACAAATGGTTCTACCATGGCATATGTTGCTTTGGCAAGTTCTTTTGAGACCTATCTCTGAGCCACACACATCCTTCAGGATATGTGAGTCATGGAGCTGAGCCGAGCGTGATGTCTTGCTCCTACATGCTTCAGCCAACAAAGAAGACTCCACTGAGGTTTCCTGTTTTTATTGTAACAAAAATAAATGGTTGTTGTGTCTGTGTTTTGTTTTTTTTTTTACCGTTTTTTATTTTAAAAGGTGTGTGTGTGTGTGTGTGTTTGCCTGCATGCATGCCTGGTGCCAATGGAGTCCAAACAAGGGCATAGGATTCCCCCTGGAAATGGAGTTACAGGCATGAGCTGCTATGTGGGTGCTGGAAACTGAACCTGAGTCCCCTGGAAGAGCAGGCAGTGTTGTTAAATGCTGAGTCATCTCTGACCTCTTGCCAGTATTTCTTAAATTATTCCCCATCTTCTCATTAGGAAGCACTTCAGTGGGTTCCTTAGCAGAAACAGGATCAGCTGGACTGCTAGGGAAGCCAAAGAGTTGCAAGAGCGATGGAGAAGCTGTCTTCCATGCACTCAGCTGACAAGAACGAATGTGCCACGGGGGTATGGCAGCTGGGGTATGTTATTTAGGGGACTGCTGAAGGAGCAGTGGTTTCTGACTGCTCCTGGGGTCATGGCAAAGCCACTCCTTAAAGTCCCGAGTCTGATATGGTCACACACCTCTGTTCACTTGAGGGGAAGAGGGTGTGTGGGAAATAGTATGAGAAACCAACAGTCTGTGGGATACTTGAATCTACCTGTCTTACAGGCTTAAGTTGCTCTCTTGTGTTCCCTAAAAGCCAGTATTCTCCTGAGGAGATGCTGTCACTCTCTCCTGAGTACAGGTTCAATCAAAGTGACCAAAAGGCTGTGTGGTCAGGAGGGTATTATGTTTTATAAAAAATTTAGGGGGGAGATGTTGGGAGCAATGAGACCCCAGATCCTGATTTTCTTGTAATCCCCTGATCTGAGTGCCTACAGCTGCTCTGAGCACGAGACCTTCAGAAGTTCCTGAAGGCAGGAGAGTGGTTTCTGGTGGGTTTGGCTGGGGCCTGGCTATCTCTATATAATCTGCCCCTGAACACAATAAAGGGGGCATTCTTGGGGAATTCAAGGATGACCCGTGTCGCTGTCTGTCTCTGTGTGTCTGTGTATTTAAGCCTCCAGCTCCCTTGCCCGAAGCTCACGAACTGGGTGCCAGCGCACCGAGCGCAGACACGGGGGCGCGGTGAGCAGCAAATCAGAAACCTGAAATCAAGAATTAACCCAACTGCAAACCCCAGGTAGTTGTCTTATTTAAGTCTTTTTTTTTTTCTCTGTAAATCAGACAGGTGTAGGGAAAAAGGAAACAAAAAGATGGGTTGACTTGTCATTTTCAACTAGCAAAAGAGGAAGTTTCGGAAATACTAAAGACGCCCAAATGCCTTCAGGTCTAATCTTTTTAAAAGGCTGCAAAATTCTAGAGCCGAGTTTATTTTATTACCCCTGTTCCTCCCCGACCACACTAGCTGGGTCCTTGAAAGAAAAGACCTGTCACGCCACGTCTCCTCCACGGCACAAAAAGGGAATAAAAACAGTGGAGGACGACACTCTAGTTTCGCCAAGCCTTCTACGTGCAGCCCTTGTAGAAGCCATCTGGCCCCTGAGCCGATCCCTGCCTCCTGTTTGCCAACGTCTTACTCCTGCCTTTTTCCTGGCTTCGCTCCACGTCCTCTCCCGCTATCCTCGGCGTCTTCTCGTCAGATTTGCTCAGGACCCTATCCGTCCACAGAGCCCGCCTCCCGGAGTCGGTTTTACCCAATCAGAACTCAGGCAGGAAGTTGACCAGCCCTCGTGACCTCAACTTCCTGGAACTTAGCTCCGCCTCCACACGTGACTCTCTCCACCCTGCCCATCTCTCTCAAAGGAAGACGCCAGAAAAGCCCCGCCCTGCGCTCGCTGATTGGCTGCTATTTGCATGGTCTCCTGGGTGACAGGAACGCGGTAGCCTGGCGGGGGAGTTCTGGTGCGCCTGCGCACTAGCAAGATCGGGGGTGCCACTGGAGCCTGGAAATGAAGGTAAATAACTTACAAAAGCCAGAGGGGTGAGAAGACGCGGCCGCCGCTGGTTTCCTCAGATCTCGCAGCGCGACTCTGAGTAGTTTGTGTCCCCGTCCCTCCGCAGGAGTGCTGAGGGGTGGAGGAATGCGCCCCGGGAGCGGGAGGGAGGGAGGGGGTTGTAGGGCTGAGGGGAAAGGACGTTCTGAAAGCAGGCGGAGAGGGAGGCCTGTGCCCTCCGGAACCCACTAGAAGCCTGGAGCTGAGGATGCCCGAACTTCTCAGCGCTGGGGACGGGTCGCTGTGGAGGTGACCCTGTGCCTCAGACTGCCTCGCTTTTGTGGCTCAGCACCAGGCAAGCCAAGCCACTGGCCCAGAGCCCTAGAGAGAATGAAAAGTCTCCAAAACTGTAATCAAAAATTGCTTCGCCTGTGACCCATCCAGTGTACAAATTGCTGGTCGCTAACACATGGCGGAGAAACCTAAATCTGCACACTTGTGTGCGGCGTCCTCTGTACGAAGGTTTTCTACGATCGGATTTGTTGCGAATCCCACGGCTGCAGCTTCTTTGCTCCTCTGATTTTCCTCAGCGATACCTACCTGCCCTGCTCTGGCAAAGAAATGGAAAAGCCAATTTAAAAATGGTTTTCGCTTTCCTAAAGCTTCACGGTGGCTCTTGTGTCAGTTGGATTGACAGATAATTCTGCATGATTCGCTTCAGATGTGATTCACTTTCCGATATGATGTATCAGATAGGTGGAAATACTTTCTTTATAGCTGAGAACCCTTCGCCTGAGAGTTACAGCGAGTTGCTGTAATGCCTATACCCAATACATAAGAAGCAAACCTTTGGGTTTGGGTTTCTGGTTGGAAAGCTGTACCTTTCTTTTCTGGGTTGTACTAGAGCGGCTATAGAGCTCTGGGGATGAAAACTAACCTGTAAGACCACAGCCCAAGGCAGATCTGCCATGAAGGGAATAAAATAAGGTTTGCCGACAATGTCGTCACACAGTTGCAGGAGTAAGATGTTGTTAAATGCGTGTGCGTGTCCATGCTGGACATCCTGTATTTGCTTGGAATCATAGCACACATCTACTTTTGAGTTGCGTTCCCAGGACACTGGCCTTCAGGAGGTGGATACAGATGTGTTCAGAAAACATTGGAGGAGTTGTGTTGCCACTCAGCCCCAAGTCCTCTGCGATGGTATAGAAACTGCATCTACCTAGATAAGGGTGGCCTTTTAAATCTGATATTTTTCATGTAGGATCATGTTCCCAATTAGTCTAGATTTGGAATCTGATATAAGAATAATATAAATCAATGAAATTTCAAATTTCTAACTTTTAGCAACTATAAGGTTTTTAAAGAAACAGATAATATGTTTTGTTTGAGTATCTCCAAAATTTATTTCAACATGTAATCAACAGAAACATCCATGAAGCCAGCATTGTTGCCCACACCTTGGGGAGGCAGAGGCAGGTTGACTTCTGTGAGCTGTTACACAGAGAAACCCTGTCTCAAAAAGACCAAGAAAAAAAGAAAAAGAAATGAAGAAATAGGTATAATAGTGGGTAAAAGAAGATAATTTAAAGGGATTGTAAGCATTTTACATAGGTCTATTGTAATCATCCAAGACTTTTAAATAATAATTTTGTTAAATTTAATCCCCCAAATATGGGTCACAATTAAGAAACTCATGTTTAAATTCGTTCGGTGTGCATAAAGCACTGTGATGTGTTTTTCTAAAGTTAACGATTGGAAACATTTAAAAATGCAGAGAGAGGCAGGTGAGTCTTTGTGAATGTGAGGGCAGCCTGCTCTGCATAGCATTTTACTGTCCAGCCAGAGCTACATATGGAGACCCTGTCTCAAAACAAACAAAAGAAGTTGTGTGATAATCTCTTATCTTTTGGGGGTTTTTGTTTGTTTGGTTTTGGTTTTTTGAGACAGGGTTTCTCTGTGTAACAGTCTTAACTGTCCTGGAACTAGCTCTTGTAGACCAGGCTGGCCTCGAACTCACAGAGATCCACCTGCCTCTTCCTCCCGAGTGCTGGGATTAAAGGCATGCGCCACCACCGCCCAGTTGCTGTTTTATGTTGAGGTCTGTACTAGTTGCATTTCTGTTGCTGTGATAGACTTACCTGAGAGGAAGAATTGAGTGGATCAAGGCTTATTTCATTTTACAGTTCCAGCTTATAGCCCAATAGGCACGGGAGGCACGGTGGCAGGACATTGAGCAGCCAGGCATATCCATCTTCAGTCAAAAGTAGATCCAAGCATGCCCACTTGGCTTGTTCTCAGTCATTTCTCTTCTACAGTTCAGGATCCGCTGTCTAGGGAAGGGTGCCTCCCACTGTTGGGCAGGTCTTCCCACATCAGTTAACTTCAGACAGTCCAACCCCGTGGAAACAGGCCCTCACTGAGACCCCTTTTCCAGATGACTCTAGGTTGTGCCAACAATTAAAGCTAACTATCAAAGTCCATTCTGCTGCACAAACTACTTGTGTTTGATTGATTGGTTGATTATGTTTTATTTTATTGTTGATTTTTTGTTTGTTTTGAGACAGGGTCTTAACACTGTATCCCTGGCTGGCCTGTAACTCACTGTGTAGACCAGGCTGGCTTCACACTGCTAGAGATCCCTCTGTCTGCCAAATTCTGGGATTAAAGGTGTATGCCACCATACCTGGCTCTCATTGTTATTTTTTTTTTAATAAACACAGTCATTCATTCTGTAGTTTGCATATCTGCATGATTAAGTTTTGACATATTTTCTGACCAATTCATAATTGTTTTGGAAATGTAAAAATTGTTTCTTTTTTAGCGTGTTTTCTCCCTGCTGGAAAAGACATGGCTTGGTGCACCAATACAGTTTGCCTGGCAAAAATCATCTGGAAACTTCCTTGCAGTAACAGGGTAAGAAAAAAGTGACTATTGTAAATAATGGTTGTGTGCGCATGTATCCACGCCTCACCCGTGCCTGTGCTGTCTCTTTAGTGTAAATTCTGGTTGACATAAATCTTCAGTCCCATTAACATTACACTTTACAGAATCTTTTCCTCGATCACAACTTTTAAAAATACAAATTTAAAAACTACCATGAAAGAACATTGAAGTCAACTGATATAGATCCTAATTTTTTAGATAAATAAGAGAAATAGTTAAATAACTTTTATATTCTACTTGCTTTCAGAGCTGACTGTATTGTTAAAATCTTTGATCGCCATGGCCAAAAAAGAAGTGAAATTAGCTTACCTGGGTAAGTACGGGGGTGGATCAAAAGCTGTTTGTTGTCTATAAGATAAAAAAAAAAAAAAAAGAAAAAAAGAAAAAGACTGCTGTCTTAAATGAGTTGCCCTTCTCCTCTTTTTTGTTTTCTCTAAGTATAAAAGGGATTTTTCTTTATGCTAAAGTTAGCAAAGCATGTGTGTGGCACTTGACTTAGAGTATATATATATTCATTCACAGGGAGCTTTATGTGAGCAGGATAAGTGAGTACAAAATAAGGTTTCTCTGGGGCTGGGGACGATGGCTTGGTGGCTAAAGCACTTGCCACACAAGCGTGAGGACCAGAGTTCAGATCCTGAGAACACAGAGAATGCCAGGACAAGGGAAGACTCACTTTTTCCAATGCCAGCCTTGGAAAACGAAGACTGGATTGACCCCTAGTGCAGGCTGGCTAGAGACTAGCCATGTAGGTGAACTCTGGGTTTGACTAGGAGGCCCTGCCTCCATAAATGAAGAAGAAGAGTGATTGAGGATGATTTCCATCATGAACCTGAAGCCTCCACATGCACACACATGTGTTCCCTTACACATGAAAACATGCACATACATACAAACACCATACACATGAAAATTACAAAATAAGGATTTTCCCATTAGGAAGACACAACCTGTATTTCCTTTGGTAATTCCTCTTCAGTAAGTCACTGGAGAACAGTTACTTCGTGCATTCTTCTTAGAGAATGAAGATGCCTTTCACTTTCAGGATCCCATTCTAAGGGCATGGGTAGACCAGGCGCAGTGAATGGTGCAGTGTTCTCTCCTCTGGCTCCCATTGGAGACGTTTTGGCCTCGGTAGACATGTGCTGCTGTGCTTTTCCATGCATGTCTGCTGTCCACAGTTTGTTGGCCACTTTTCCAGGCCCCATTGTTTGCGTCTCTTGGCCCGGCCTCTCTCACCTGGTCTGCCCCATGCTTCTGAGGCTAGCGTTTTCGCCATCTCCCGCACTCTTCATTGTTGCTTCTGATTGCTGTATTTTAGGGATGAGATGAAAATAGTCGCCCAGTGATTATGCCTAAAGAAGGCACTCAGTAGAAAGCTGCTTTGAGTAAATTGTGGGAGTTTAATTGCCCAATCTCGGTGACACCTGTTTTGGTTGCATAAAGATCTCATCTGAATTCTGCTGCTGGATTCATAATAATTGGATTTGACCAAAAAGAATCTCCAGACAAATAAAATGCTGTCTAATTGTCAGTCTTTAATTGGCAAGTGATTTTATCAACAGTTTGAAAATTTTCCTCTTCTATGCTCCCAAAGTTTCTGAGACCATTAAAGGATATTAGGGTCCCCAAACACATCTTAACTATTTGATGAATAAAATAATTGCCAAATAAATGCTAAATGTAAATCAAAGCATGTTTTAGCTGCTACCCAGGAGCAAGGAATATCCAAAATGAAAAATAGCATTATATCAATGAAGAAGTCTATTTTTTTATATTTTTTAAAGACTTATTTATTATGTATAAGTCTTCCTGCATGTATGCCTTCATGCCAGAAGAGGGCACCAGATCTCATTACTGATGGTTGTGAGCCACCATGTGGTTGCTGGGAATTGAACTCAGGATCTCTGGAAGAGCAGCCAGTGCTCTTAACTGCTGAGCCATCTTCCTGGAAATGATGTTTTTATAGGACTCAGGAAATCCTGATAATTGGTTACATACAATTTTATTTAGTATAGTACATGGAAGGTGGTACTAAAAGTAGAACTTAAACATTTCTCCATCCCAGCCAGGCGGTGGTGGCACACGCCTTTAATCCCAGCACTCTGAAGGCAGAGGCAGGCGGATCTCTGTGAGTTCGAGACCAGCCTGGTCTACAAGAGCTAGTTCCAGGACAAGGCTCCAAAGCTACAGAGAAACCCTGTCTTGAAAAACCAAAAGAAAAAAAATTCTCCATCCTTCAACACGAAAACAAAACAGAAATATTGAGATAAGTCTTGTATGGCCAGTGGATATCAGGTTGAATTTCTAGTAAAAGTATTGAGTGGTCTTGTAGGCAGAAGTCATTAGGTCGGTATTGTTTCTTCTCTCTGACTTTTGAGAAGTGGACAGTAATGATTTTCTCTTTTCTAAAAGCAACTGTGTTGCCATGGATTGGGATAAAGACGGGGATATCCTGGCGGTGATTGCTGAAAAGTCTAGTTGCATTTATCTGTGGGATGCCAACACAAACAAAACCAGCCAGCTAGACAATGGCATGAGGTAAGGATAACTCTTGTTATTTAAGTGATATATAAAGTACTAAATGACAAAATACTTTTATTATTTGTATTATTTTATTAATGTCAGTAATTATACTTATTATTGGGATATAATATGACATTTTAACAGATGCACACAATGTGTATTGGCCAGATCAGTGTAATTATCATTTCCTAACTTTGTAGTTATTTTAAAATTTTTAACTGAGCTATGTTGCTGTTTGTTGGCTTTTAATTATTTTTAAAGTTTTCACTGAGAAATGTGACTTTGTTGTCTTGATGCTGATAGTGTTTACTACTTTGACTTTGGAGATGCAATGATGAGGGCTTTTTGGTGTTGTGATAGTCACTTTTTTTGGTTTGGGGTTTAGGTTTTTGAAAGATGATGTCATATAGCGCATGCTGACCTCAAGTTCACTGTGTAGCTAAGGATGACTTTGAACTGCTGATCCTCTGCCCCTACCTCCTAAATGCTGAGATTAGAAGCCTTTACCACCATGTCTTTCTTGAGTAATTTTCTTAGGAAGGAAAATATCATTCCTTTTATGGTTAATATATGTAATTCTTCTGTTAATTAGAATAAAGATGTGTATGGCCAGGTGTGGTGGCACACTCCTTTCATCCCAGCACTCAGAAAGCAGAAGCAGGTGAATCTCTGTGAGTTTGTGGCCATCCTGGTCTATGTAGCAAGTTCTAGGACAGACAGGACTATAGAGAGACCCTGTCTCAAAACAAAACCAGAAAAGAATAAAGATGCTATGGTTGTGAAATAGATTCTTTTGAAAGTCTTTTGGTAAACATATCAAAAATGAACACGATGAGAAAAAATTGATATGGGAAGATCTGGAGGTGAGATGACTGCAATGTCACACAATAAATGACCGTACCTCAAACAAAGTGGACGGCAAGGACACCATGGGTGTCCTCTCACTTCCTCGTGTCTCCCAAAAGAAGAATGCAGTCTTTTCAGTTGGCATTCATTTGCTTATTTTGTGTAGGAGTATAAATGTGTGCATGACTGTGTGCATGTGTGCGTGACTGTGTGCATGACTGTGTGTATGTGTGCATGACTGTGCGTGTGCATGACTGTGTGTATGTGTGCATGACTGTGTGTATGTGTGCATGACTGTGTGTGTGCATGACTGTGTGTATGTGTGCATGACTGTGTGCATGTGTGCGTGACTGTGTGTATGTGTGCATGACTGTGCGTGTGTGCGTGACTGTGCATGTGTGCATGACTGTGTGCATGTGTGCGTGACTGTGTGCATGTGTGCGTGACTGTATGTGTGCGTGACTCTGTGCATGTGTGCGTGACTCTGTGCACGTGTGCGTGACTGTGCATGTGTGCGTGACTGTGCATGTGTGCGTGACTGTGTGCATGTGTGCGTGACTGTGCATGTGTGCGTGACTGTGCATGTGTGCGTGACTGTGCATGTGTGCGTGACTGTGTGCATGTGTGCGTGACTGTGTGTGTGACTGTGCGTGTGCATGACTGTGTATGTGTGCATGACTGTGTACATGTGTGTGTGACTGTGTACATGTGTGTGTGACTGTGTGTGCGTGACTGTGTGTGCGTGTGTGTGACTGTGTGCATGTGTGTGTGACTGTGTGCATGTGTGCGTGACTGTGTGCATGTGTGCGTGACTGTATATAGGTGTGCATGACTGTATATAGGTGTGCATGACTGTATATAGGTGTGCATGACTGTATATAGGTGTGCATGACTGTATATAGGTGTGCATGACTGTATATAGGTGTGCATGACTGTATATAGGTGTGCATGACTGTGTAAGCATTTGTGTGTAGATCCCAGGGATTGAACTTGGGCCATCAGCCTTGGCAGCAAGTCTATTCACCTGCTGAGCCATCTAGCCAGCCTCTGATATTAATTCTTAACTTAATTTTACTTTATTATCATATGTATTTATTATAACTATATTATTATTACTGTTAACTTTATTCATCAGTTATTGCAGCTAACTTTTCATATACTTCATTAATATTTCACCTCCAAATATATCACCTCATCATAATGTATGACCTTTCACAGATTCAACTTACATCAACTGTACTGGGAATTTTTGGTGCTCTGATTCCAGATTTTGCTAGAGAGAGTCTCCTCCAGAATAACCTTTGTCCTTACTCAATGTTCTGAAGACAGAAGCACACTCTATCTGTGGTGCTCAAGATGTAGCTACATTGGAATCACCTAGGAGAGTCAGTAACATAGCTAGATACACCCCCTGAATTTCTACTGTGTAGGTCTGAGATGGGAGCTGGTAAGTGGCATTTCCAGCACCTCCTTGGGATGCTGATGCTGCCTCTGGGATGACTTTTGAGAACTGTTATTTTGGACCCACTGTGATTTCTTCTCTCAGTCTCCAAAGAGTTCTCATGCCCTTTTGTAGGGAGTCATAGAATCGGCAGCCTGTGAGTTCTAGAATATATGCAGGAACTGGGAGCTGGCCAGAAGGCCCTGAGGTGATGAGCCGAGTTTGATCCCTGGGACCAACATGGTGGAAGGAGAGAAAGAACCAAGTCCTACAAGCAGTCCTTTAGCTGTGGTGTTGCTCCCATACACTCAAATAAATAAATGTGATTTAGGAAAAAACCTTTAGACAAAAGTGCTTTCTTTCTGATTCTGAACAACTTTGTAATAGTGATGGAGCAACAAACATAATCCTTTTTTCTTCTCTTTTTTGCTGTAGCTAGGAATTGACCCAGGGTTTTGTTTCCAGTGCTCTACCACTGAAATATATGCTCAGTCAAGATACATCCTTAAGATTATGAATTCTCAACGCTTCCTCTGATTTCATTTGTCATGTTAAGGAGAACTCCTTGTCCCCCTCGTGTATCTGTGTGCGTGTGGAGACCAGGGCTGACATGGGGAGCCTTCTTGGATCACCCTCCACCTTATTCACTGAACCCAGACTTTACCAACATGGGTCATCTAGACGGCTTGCTCCGCAGACCCCCTCTGTCTTAACAAGCACTAACACTACAGGCTGGCCCACCAGGCATTTACATGGATTTTGAGTCTAACTGCTGCCAAGATGATTTTGTACTGTCTCCAAATTTTCTTTTAAAATTTTAATTTTATGTGTATGGGCTTTCCGGCATGCATGTCTGTACTACATGTATTCCGGGTACCTTCAGAGGCCAGAAAGAGGGTGTTGGATCTCCTGGAACTGATGTTACAGACAGTTGTAAGCTACCATGTGGGTACTGGGAATCAAACCTGGGTCCAGCTAGTGCTCTTAGCCTCTGAACCATCTCTCTGTTGCCTCCAAAATTCTTGTAGCACTTAGTCTTCATCTAAAAACTATAAGCTGTATGGGTTTTTTGATTGTTTGTTTTCTTGAGACAATCTTACTATGTAGCTATAGGTAGCCTCGAACTCACAGAGATCTGTCTGTCTCTGCCTCCTGAGTGCTGGGATTATAGCTAAAAGCCCATGAGCTATACTGTTGTACTTCAGCTTCTAAGCAGAGGTTAAAGTTATACATGAAGTATGAGAGGATTATGATTGTGAACTGTTCTGTAATATGTGTCTTAATATTACAGGGATCAAATGTCCTTCCTCCTTTGGTCAAAAATTGGAAGTTTCCTGGCGGTTGGGACCATTAAAGGAAATTTGCTCATTTATAACCATCAGACATCTCGAAAGATTCCTGTTCTTGGTAGGTTCTGGCAGAAGCACTCTGCGTGTTTGAGGTGCTGCAAGGGAAAATCTGTAGAGAAAGGCTTCCCTGGTCCATCCTAGACTGCTGACCCTGAAGGCCCCTCCCTGCTTGCTAAGAACTGAAACATTCTTCGCTGATTGCGTGTAGGACCCACGCTGCCAATTCTTACCCCACTTTTTCTCCAAACACCAGTTGGTCTATGAGGAGTTTGCCTCAGCGTGTGTGGCCCATTTGACCATGCATGAAGTACTCTGGTTTCCCCCAACCTCTGTTCGCTTGACCTCGGCCCCTTGAATACCCTTGAAGATTACCCTTTCCGCTGTAGCCTCACACTGGAGAGTGGGTTATAGAATGAGCAGGGCTAACAGCAGGCCTGTGGCCAGAGAAAGCATCCCTGCCGCTCTAGGGAGGCGGCGAGCGCTGGAGATAGCGACACCTACAGAACATGTGAGAAAGAACAGTGAGTCATTTCAAATGATTTTCACAGATATCTCCTTAGTATTGATTTTAATTTTTAATAATGAGAGATGAATAGAAGCATTATTAATCTGTTTGAAAGACCAAATTAAAATTTCCTCCCAGATACAAAAATCAACTTTTTCCATATAAATTTGTTTGTTTATTGTTTTTTTCAAGACAGCGTTTCTTTGTGTAGCCCTGGCTGTCCTGGAACTTGCTCTGTAGACCAGGCTGACCTTGAACTCAGAAATCTGCCTACCTCTGCCTCCCAAGTGCTAAGATTAAGGTGTCTGCCATCACTGCTCAGCGCCATATAAATTCCTGTATGACTCCAGTAGGCATTTTGTTCCCCGCTTTATCTCTGAGTATGTCCTTATAAGCCCCAGAGGCTTTGATACTGGATGCATATAGAAATAGTATGTTATAGCATGATCTCTCATATCAGGCTACCATATGAACATGATGTTGCTGTTATATTAGTATTTAATATGAATATGATTCTGCCCACATTCTTGCTTAATAACCATATAAAATGTACTGAAAAGATTCTAATTAATTGCCCATCTTAGTGCCTTTAGATAAATATACCATTGCTTCTCTCAAACTTGGTTAGGATTGTGGTTCAGCTCTGTTTACTCTTAGCTTTTTTTAGAGATTTATTTTCTATAGGAATTGATTTCTGTGCACATGAATGAAGATGCCTATGGAGTCTAGAAGTATTAGATCCCTGGAGCTGAAGTTACAGGTGTTTGTGAGCTACCTGATGTGGGTGCTGGGAATTGAACCTGGGTCCTCTGGAAGAGAGCAAGTTTTCTTAACCACTGGGCCATCTCTCCAGCCGTTCTTCTTAACTTTCTTAAAATCAGGCCACCCCACTCACAGCTGCTTGATCCACCAGCACTACTAGAAATCAAATCTGCATTTCATGGTGTACATTTCCTTTGACTCGACTAGATGCTGGCATTTCTTGTTTTGCAGGTTTCTGATATGCAGAAATGTCAGTTATGATAGTTTAACTAAATAATGCCAATCTCCCATTTCAGTCACCAGAGTGCTATAAGTAGGTCAGGTAGTTCTGTTAACTGTTCCTACTAATGCCATGCTTAGCCTAGGTTTTGAGCAGTGTGACAGTGTATGAGAAAAAGGAAGGTTTCTTCCCCTCTCCTTGGTAAAGAAAGGAGTTTATGGACAGTGGGATGGCACCGCAGGTAAAGGCACCTGCGGCCAAGCCTAACAACCTGAGTTCAGTTCCTGTAAACCATGCAGCGAAGGAGAGAGTCACCTCCAAAGATTGTCCTTTGACCTCCATATGTGTGCTGTGGAAAACACATGCACATATGCACACAACATGTGTTCACACACACACAAAACAGAAGGGTGGGTGGATGGATAGATAGATAGATAGATAGATAGATAGATAGATAGATAGATAAACAGACAGATAGATGTGATTTTTAAAGATAAAGAAGAAAGGTTTTTGTCTTTAGCATCTTTCGGCCTCTCTTCATACAACCCTTTCCCGCCCTGATGTAGCTGGACCACCCGAGTCCTTTAGTCTGCTATCAACATGATCTCTCCATCTACAGGCAGGCTCTTCTCTAAATGTGCCCTTCACTTTTGTGCCCTGCTCTCCTGACTCGGAATGCTCTCTGTGACCTGAGAACTCCTGAATCTGTATCTCTTCAACCCATGGGCTAGACTCACACATGAAGTTCTCACTCTGCATCCTCAGTGCGAGACCCATGTGCACTGCAGATCTAACACCCCCCAAGCCCTCTTGATTGACCAGAAAGTGTCTTATGTATTCCGTCCAGTCATGCTCAGGTTGCAATCCTGGCTACTATCATGAGACAGCCTCCTGTTTTCTGTCTAATTCTCAACATAATTTGTCTCCTTGTGCCCTGCTATGTGCTCACGGGCACTGTGTCCTTAGGTCCAACAATCCACCGTGGGAAAATATTCAGGAAACTGAACACACACAGATATCTGTCTCCTACTGTTTTGTAGTGGTGTGATACAGTAGTGAGGGGATCCCCTTCTTAACACAGTCTCACTAGGGAGCACTCACATTTGTACCCCATTGTTAACATAGATTATACTGTAGTTATCATGGTAACCCTAGTGTTACTGTAGATTATACTGTAGTATCATAGTAACCCAGTGTTACCATAGATTATACTGTAGTTATGTGGTCACCCCAGTGTTACCATAGATTATACTGTAGTTATTGTGGTCACCCCAGTGTTACCATAGATTATACTGTAGTTATTGTGGTCACCCCAATGTTACCATAGATTATACTGTAGTTATCATGATAACCTCAGTGTTACTGTAGATTATACTGTAGTTATCATGGTAACCCCGGTGTTACTATAGATTATACTGTAGTTATCATGGTAACCCCGGTGTTACCATAGATTTTACTGTAGTTATCATGGTAACCTCAGTGTTACTGTAGATTATACTGTAGTTATCATGAGCAGTTAAAATTGTGAATGATGTCAGCTTATATCAAGGATTTATGAGATCACAGGCTGAATGGTAACTTTGGGATTAACTTTCTTAAAATATTACCTTTGCAAGTTTGGTTCTATGATAAATCAACATAATTTGTAGAGGAAAACATTGTTCTCTGCTGGGGCCTGTGTATATAATCCAGACAAAAAGTTATGTACCATTATCTTAATTTCTAGCTTTGTGATAAAGTGTTTGAAATAAGGTTGCATAGTCACCAAGGGCTTGGGCGAGAGTAGAATCCCTTGATTGTTCGTTCCCATTGCACAGAAAGATTAGCATCACAAATTTTTTATTTGTTCTTTTGAAAAGTCCATGTGTCTGCAAAAATTGTCTCTTTTTTCAGGAAAACATACTAAGAAAATCACATGCGGATGTTGGAATACAGAGAATCTTCTTGCTTTGGGTGGTGAGGATAAAATGATTACCGTTAGTAACCAGGAAGGCGACACAATAAGACAGGTAATACATTGTAGTCCCTGCGTGAGAGGTTCGTTTTCCCTTGTAATAAACAGTTTCATATCAAGCTAGTGTATCAAATTTTAAGTCACACTGTGTGGTAGTGGCACATGCCTTTAATCCCAGCACTCAGGAAGCAGAGGCAGGTGGATCTCTGCAAGTTTGAGGCCAACCTGGTCTACAGAGCAAGTTCCAGGATAGCCAGAGCTGTCACACAGAGAAACCCTGTCTTGAAAAAAAGCAAAAAACAAGTCACTTTGTAGAATATGCATATAATTTCATATTTTAAAATATATTAATATTATTTTATTCTATGTGTATGAGTATCTGCCCACAGTAATGTGTACATACCACATACATGTCTGGTACCCAGAGAAGTCAAAAGAGGGTGTCAAATTTCCTGGATGATGCAAACAATCATATGGTTTGCAACTGAACCTGGGTCCTCTGCAAGTGCTCTTAGCTACTAAGCCTTCTGTCTTTCTAGCCCCCTCCAGCCCCCAATCTTATGTTTTAAATGTGAGAAACTTTTGTCTGTTCCCATGCACCCATACACATGCGCAGCACCCAGATACAAACACTCATACTGTCACACTTGCATGCACACGCACCCAAATCCTTTGTTGGGTATTATTAGGAAATTCTTCTTTAAGATGAATATGTTATCTGTTAAAGGAAATATGTTTTCCCCTTTGGTATTAAATGAATTATTAGCTCTGTGGTTTCAGTGAGTATGTTTGTGATGAAGTTTTATTTTATGCATGTATGCTGATAAATGTTAAGAACCAGAGGATTCCGGACAAGATTTCAATTAAGATGGAATTCTACTACTGCTGAAATTTCCCAGGATTGATTTAATCCTATGGGAACATTATTTTTTGAACTACTGTCTTTACTGTAGTATTGACTGAAACGTTCTTGGAATATCTGCGTAGGCACATGAATAAACCTTGCTCTGTGCCACAGCCACACAATTGGGAATGCCGTGTATTCATCAGTTGCTGCTGTATAACAAAACATCTCAAAATGCAGGCGCTTAAAACATCTGTGTTTCATGGTTGTCGACAAGGAATCCAGATGCAGCTTCTTCGGGTACCTCCGCCTCAGGGTCTCCCACAAGGCTGTTACTAAGTTCACTCCTGTAGTTGTTAGCCAAGTTCAGCTCCTTGCAGGTTGCTGCTCCTACACAGAATCACTAGTCACTGCAGGTCCTGATTCCTTGTCACGTAGATCTCTCTGTCCCGTGGAGTATACAGTGGTTGAATATGGTTTGTCACCAAGGGTTTGTGTGTCAGAAGTTTACATTGTCTCATGTGTATAATGTCAGGAAGAGTTGGAGCCTAGTAGGAGGAGATGGAGTCCTTACAGTCAGGAAGGAGTTAATGTAGTTCTCTTGGGATTCTGGTAAATAGGTGAAGGTTGTTCTAAAGATCAAGATTGCTGGGGCTGGAGAGATGGCTCTGCAGTTAAGAGCGCTGGCTGCTCTCCCAGAGGACCTGGGTTCATTTCCCCGCACCCACATGGCAGCTGACAACTGTCTATAATCCCAAGATCTGACACTCTCACACAGACATACATGCAGGCAAAACACCAATGTACATAAAATAAGAATAAATTATTTTTTTAAAAAAGATGAAGCTTGCCTTGCACCTGCTTCAGCCCCATGTGCTGACCATGGCCCTCGTATTCACACACACTCCTGCCATGATGCTAGGTAGTCTTCTAAAAGACACGTGGCCTTTCATGATCAGCTACCAAATCTTGTGGTACAGCTTACAAGCTCTATAGCTCTGGGAGATGGTAAAGATCAGTAAAAATTTAGATTATGATCTTTAAGCGACAGAAAACAGCCTGAATAAGACAGAGTGCAGGCAGATGTTATAACGCAGGGTAGGGGTGTGGCTCAGAGGTAGAGCACTTACCCAGCATGCGCAAGGCTCTGTGTCAGGCCTGACCAGCACCAAATAAGGAAGGAAACCAGTTGTGACTGAATTGTAAGTTCCAAAGTAGAAGGACTACAAGAATATGGCAGTCGGATATTGTTTTTGCCTCTGTCTTTCTTGTATAACAGTAGAGAAGAAGGCTGCTTACATGGCTGCCAGCTCCCTTCCATCTTAGCGCTGCTGTTTCCTAGGATGCATCTCCATCTGCCAGCTGAGAGCTGGTGCCCGGGGTCATGTGTGCATTCAGCCCCAGGGAAGGAAAGAAGGGAGGAAGGACAGAAGAAATTAGTGAAGGAGCTGATCCCAGGGGGCCTGTCCTGAGTTAGTCTACCTGGACGACCAGATGCCCCAGGAAAACTTACCTTAGTTGTTAATGCAGTGTCTGTCATTCTGTGCAAGCAAAGAAGCCTGAGCAGAGGTAAGGGGGGATGGCCTAGTCCAGGCTGCCCACGCTAGTTGAAGGTATGCATGGAGATTCAGATTTGTAGTGAACAAGGTGGAAGAAGCGAGTTGGTTCTGTGTCTGGGATACTTAGAACAACTCAAGCAGAAATGCGTGCCTCTGCTGTGTTGAGGAGAACCATAGCATCACTAGTGTAGATCTTTTTAAAAGAGCTTTTATTCATTATTACCGTGTGTGCCTGCACACACAAGAATGGCGGTCAGAACACCTTTGTGGAGTCCGTTCTCCCCTTCCGCCTTTATTTGGGTTCTGGGGATCAGACTCGGGTTAGCAGGCATAGATGCCCAGCACCTTTTATACACCGAGTCATGCCACTCCTCAAGCTAGCATAGTTTTTAAGATCCTGGCATTCTAAAAGGAGTTTGCTTTGGCATGATTTCTAGAACCCTTCCAATTAGGAGCATCCTATTCTGGTGCCCCTTAGAAACGGAAAGGTAGGTATACTATATGTGCTGCGGCACCCCCACTGGGTGCCGTATCCCAGTCAGGGGTTGTACATGTTTGTTCCTTGAATCATGAATGACCTTAGGATACTTTTTCTACAGAGCATCACAAGAATTCATTACATCTTGCCAGTATTTGCGTACAAGATCATTGTTTCCACTTTCTAACCTTACGAAGTCTCCATCCAAAGCTAGACACACCACTTAAGGTGTCACGTGGTAGGCAAAGCACACATTGCAGGTTTTTATTGTCTCATTCGTGACTCTGTCCTGGTTCAGAGTCACTCCAGTGTCACCCATGCTTGGCTTGCCCCTGTCCTGCTCAACTTATCATACGTCAGCTGTGGGGTCTAGAGATCGGTTTGGCTGTTTTGTCTTGGTTTTGCAGTTTTAGGGTTTGAACCTAGGGCCCCATGTGTGCACGGCAAACGCCCTACCACTGAACCATCTCTAGCCTACTGTTTTTTGCATTTGAGACAGGGCTAGCCTGGAACTCATTATGTAATCCAGGCTTGCTAACACATGACCATACTTCTGCCTCAGCCTCCTGGGAGTTTTAAATTTAATAATTCTACATTTTGTTTTTAGAAAGTACTTGGTAGTTCTTTTAAAATCCTACTTGAAATGTGTTCAAAGGTAATGTATACATGGAAAAATAATTCACAGATGATAATGATGACACTCGTAATTATGGAATGACAAAGCATTGCTGAGACATTGTTGCTCACCTGTCACACTGACAAAATGATATACGTTGTGATCACGTGTTATAAAACTGTTATAAAACTGTAGATAAAAATGATATACCCCTTCGGGGTGGACATTTGAAAAAACTGGCAAAGCTACACAGGTTGCAGCAGTCAACCCTGCCATTGTTAGAGCCTCGCCTGCAAATGCATCTCCTACAGCACAGAAATATAGTCTGCTGGGCTACAGACACTGGCTCAGCAGTGAAGAGCACTTGTTCTTCCAGAGGACCCAGGTTCGATCCCAGCATCCATGTGGCAGCTTCCAACCTTTCATAACTCCTGTTTTATCAGCCTCATGTGACCTCTGAAGGCACCAGGCACACGCATGGTGCACAGACATACCTGCAAGCCAAAATCATATACATAAAAAAATCTAAAATTAAAACTGAAAAATAAAAAGTGCAGTCTACCGAAACATTTAAAAACCTTTATTATTTTTTAGTTTATTTATTTATTTTACATCCCAGTCCTTTCTCATTTTTATGAGTAGCCTTGTCTCTTTAAAGTCTCTCTCGCTCTCGCTCTCTCTCGTGATTGTGTTTTAGGGACTTTCAGTGTCTTGTTCCTCCATAAGTACCATTCTTTTGACCTTAAGCTCATTCTCTGCAGGGTTTATCAGACTTGGAGCATTTGGCCCAACCCTTCAGGGTATGGTGGGCCCGGCTCCTTCCACCTTTCATTTAATTTCCCCCCAGAGGAGCTCCCAGACTGCTCGGTGTGTAAGCCAGAACCGCAGATTCTAGTGAGGATAGGGGAGCAGGGAGCAGAGCGTGGGTTACGTCCGTGAGATGAATGTTGGATTTTCTGACCTGGACCACAGCTAAGAAGCAGATCCCCTGCCGCCCTTCTCTCTCCAGCCACACTGGAAGCTGCAGCTTGAACTCACATGCATGCTGCCTTCAGTGTGGTATTTGCTGCTGATCTCTGTAAATCCTCCCTTGAGCTTAACTTTCCATTTAAGAAAAACACACATTCTGTTTCACCCAGAATTTCTAGGTATTTGGCAGTAGAATTTTAAGGTTCATAATCCAAATTTAGTCATAAATAAAAGTAAGCTTTGTGGAGCTTTTGTTTGTTAGTTTGGTCGGTTGAGTTTGGCTTGTGAGTGTTTGTTTTTTTCAAGACAGGGTTTCTCTGTGTAACTTTGAAGACTGTTTTGGATCTTGCTCTATCCAGGCTGGCCTTGAACTCACAGAGATCCGCCTGCCTCTGCCTCCCAAGTGCTGTGATTAAATGCTTGCACCACCACCACATAGCAAGCTTCATGTTTTATTAATTCAGAATGACTCTCTAAGGTTTGATTAAGAGAGGGAAGGTATTCTGAATTGAACCCAAGGCTCAGTGATGCCATGCTTGGTGTGTGACCTGTCCCCGAGCTCCACCCTGATGAGAGTGACTTGAGTCTGTGCACAGTGATGATTGATATCTTACACCCACCCCCCCCACCCCCCACCCCCCGTGCACAGTGATGATTGATATCTTACCCCCCGCCCCCAGACACCGGTGAAATCAGAGCCAAGTGACATCAAGTTCTCCGCCAGCAAGACCGATGACCGAATTTCTTCTGCTGAGAACACAGTAAGCATTCCAATTCAAGCCCACACCCAATCATTCTGGGAGTTTCACCGTGTATCCAGTTTCCTTTTCCTGGCTGGCTCAGACTTTGATAAGTTATGTCTGTTGTTTCTTAACCAAGGTAATCCTCATCTCTCAGACCTCAAAGTTGTGTTTGCCATTGCGAACTTCCTCCATCCCAGCAGATGAGGACGTTTCCTGTTATGGCTACTGTTGCTGTGCCCATTTCTGTGCTAGAGAAAACACAGAGATTCCTTTAAGAATGGAAACAATAGAGCCGGGAGGTGGTGGCGCACACCTTTAATCCCAGCACTTGGGAGGCAGAGGCAGGGGATCTTGGAGTTTGAAGCCAGCCTGGTCTATAGAGTGAGTTTCAGGACAGCCAGGGCCACACAGAGAAATGGCTGTCTCAAAAACAAAAACAAAAACAAAACAAATAAAAAAAAAAGGGAAAATGATTTCTATGTGATTTAAGTTTTTTTTTCCACATTCCTGATGGTAAACAGATCATAGCTTGTGTTTCTTTAACATGTACAATTTCCTTGCTGTACTATTATAATCTAGAATCCAGATAATTTTCATAATAAACATAAAAACATGTAAGGAGGTAATTTCATTATTTCCTGAAAGGCTATGTTTTGATTTGATGCTGTTGTAGTTGTTAACATTTTGGAATCCAGGAAATATAGCCAAGTATCTTTTTGTTTTGTTTTGTTTTGTTTTTGTTTTTTGTTTTTCGAGACAGGGTTTCTCTGTAGCTTTGGAGCCTGTCCTGGAACTAGCTCTTGTAGACCAGGCTGGCCTCGAACTCACAGAGATCCGCCTGCCTCTGCCTCCCAAGTGCTGGGATTAAAGGCATGCACCACCACCGCCCAGTTGCCAACTATCATCTTTAACGTAAGATAATATACACTTTTCTCTCTTGGGCATAAAGATCACCTCTGATGAGAATTGTAGTTAGTTCTGATTTTGTGTGAGTAACATAGGGATCCTTTTTCAGCCGTACTCACCTGCGGGTGATGGAAAGTGATGGGAGTTAGCTAGCTTACCCGTAGAAGAGCACACCTATAACCCTCCTGGCTGGCTCACAATCAAGTAGCCTCTTAGAATGGAAAATTCTGTACTGCAAAAGTGAATTCAGCTGCGGCAGAACTATGCCAGGTTACTTTCTTAAAGAGCACAGTAACTGACGAGAGGTATAGAGAGTTCAAAAGACATCCACAAAGGTATTGTAGTGTAGCTCAGAGGGATATTGATAATGCATAAAGCCAGAGACCTTTGCCAGACTCTCCATCATAAATGCTTTTGGCTACTTTTGTTAGATTTTATACTAATGTTAGCATTTAGCACATCCAGCTTTGGCTCGCTGTGCTCGTAATGGGGTTGGCTGTTTGGACTTGCTCGTTGGTCTTCTCGTGAAATTCTGAGTAACTCATTCCACGATCTCCTGATCTCTCCTGGCAGATAAGTGCAGTAGTTGGCAAGAAAATGTTGTTTCTTTTTTATCTGAATGAACCAGATAACCCAGTTGATCTGGAGTTTCAGCAAGCCTATGGCAACATCGTCTGCTATAGTTGGTATGTACAAAAAACTAATTATAGAAAAAGACCCGTGTTTTCTTACTGATGATGTTTGCCTGTCTGTAACATTACATTCTATGTATGGCATTCTCCTCATTGCAACACTGAGTCTGATTTCACGTGTAACACCACCCAGCATGTTACCTGATACACAGTAGGGCCTCTGAATTTTATTCTATCATATGAAGGGTTTTGCCATTTTGCCCTTGATAGTTCATCTCCTTTTTAATCCTGTGATCACTTTGCTGCTGTAGGTATGGTGATGGCTACATCATGATTGGCTTTTCCCGTGGGACATTTCTGGCCATTTCTACTCACTATCCAGAAGTTGGGCAAGAGATATTTAAGGCTCGCGACCATAAGGATAATCTAACCAGCGTGGCCCTGTCCCAAACCCTGAACAAAGCTGCTACATCTGGAGATAACTGGTTAGAGTCGCATATTTCTGGGAATGTGGGGATGTCTTAGTTAGGGTTTCTGTTGCTATGAAGAGACATTATGACCATGCCAACTCTTATAAAGGAAAACATTTAATTGGGGCTGACTTACAGTTTTAGAAGTTTAGCCCATTATCCTCATGGCAGGAAGCATAACAGCGTGCAGGCAGACATGGTGCTGGAGAAGGAGCTGAGAGTTCTACATCTTGGCCTGCAGGCAGCCGAAGGAGAGTGGGTCCCACACTGAGTGTAGCGTGAGCATCTGAGACCTCAAAGCCCACCCCCATGGTAACACACCTCCTCCATCAAGACCACACCTCCTAATAGTGCCAATTCCCCATGGGCCAAGCACTCAGACACATGAGTCTATGGGGGCATTCCTATTCAGACCACCACAGGGGGATACTCAAGAGAATCAACAGAATTTTGTGGTTGGTGTGCATCTGACATCCACACTTCCTTGGCTTCTTTTTCATGATACAATAAAAACATTTAAGTCCCCTGTTTCCCTGCTCATATTCAGATGGTCAGCACTCATAGTCTCTTGATAATGTATAGTGAAATAGAAGACTGTTTAAATTCCCGGCAACCACATGGTGGCTCACAACCATCTGTAATGAGGTCTGGTGCCCTCTTCTGGCCTGCAGACATACACACAGACAGAATATTGTATACATAATAAATAAATAAATATTTAAAAAAAAAAGAAAACACCTAAAGGTTTCATGGCTCAGAACAGAAGAATAAAATGGAGTATGCTAGAAAATCAGTCTAAAACTAAAATGTGAGTTTGGGATTCCATGAACTGAGCATGCTCCATCTGCTGCTCCTGCTGACCCAGCTGTAAACCAGGGCAGGTGTACAGATTGAAGGGCTTTGAAAATTAAGTATAGCAGGCCAATCACAGGACGAGACCAGAATTCATGTGCCACAGCTCAGCAGGGAGAACCCCATTTGTCTGCCAGTCTTTCCTAGCCAGTGTTGACAGCAGCCTGAAATCTGAAGTGGGCCCCAGGGCACATCCAGGGCCCATGAAGGAGCCATTGACTGCAAACTGAAGCTGTAGAGAGAGAATGCCTAGCTGGAGGAGGGAGAGAAGTGGGAGGAGAGAGGGTCCAACAGCAGGGCCAGGGGCGATAGGGGGAGGAGAGGGTCCAGCTTGTAGGGTCAGGGGTGGGGAAGAGGGAGGGTCCAGCAGCAGGAACAGGGGCAGGGGTGTAGGAGAGAGAGGGTCCAGCAGCAGGGGGGGGGGAGAAGGGAGGGTCCAGCAGCAGGGGCGGGTGGGGAGGAGAGGGAGGGTCTAGCAGCAGGGTTTGGGCAGGGTTAGCGAGGAGGGTTGATTAAAAACAATGTGCAAAAAATGCCAGAATGAAACCAAATAAAAATAGATGCTCCTTTTTCTTTACTTTCAGTGTAAAAATCCACGATTTAACAGAATTAAGAGACATATATGCTATAATTAATCTGGATGACGAAAATAAAGGTATTGGTCTTGGCAAAGCTGACTTGTATTTTGTCATTGTAGTTATGGAGAATAACGATTGTTGTGTGATTTGCATTCTTATAGGCAGAATTAAATTAACATCTTTCCGCGAAGCTCCCTAAAATAGGTTCTTTACTTTAGGAACTGTGATAATCCGTACTACTTGACTAAGAGGTTGTAAATATGCCTGGGTACCAGAGGCTTATAGCAAACTTTAATCCCAGTTGTACAATGGATGTTTTGTTTAAGCCATAGCAAATGACTCAGTGCCCATATTCTCCTATTAATGTGAATATGGAAAGTAAATAGTGAAATAGCAAGATGATTTAGGAAAGAACACATCTAAAGTTTTTCTGCCTATTGCATAAAACTATTTATTTGATTGCATGCCACCGTGTATTGCGGATTTGGACAACGGTTTGTTTTGTGCATTGTTTCAGGGTTGGGTACCCTATCCTGGACTGATGATGGCCAGCTGCTAGCACTGTCTACCCAAAGAGGCTCACTCCACGTCTTCCTGACCAAGCTGCCCATCCTTGGGGACGCTTGTCACACAAGGATTGCCTATCTCACCTCCCTCCTTGAGGTCACTGTGGCCAACCTCATTGAAGGAGTATGTAAATCATACGGTCTGTCCTTCGTTTATGAACTGAAACAGTTTTGGCAGTTGGTTCACTACTGCTACAATCCTGTGTTGTAGGAGCCACCAATTGCAGTTTCTGTTGATGTGGAGCCCAACTTTGTCGCCGTGGGTCTCTATCATCTGGCTGTGGGGATGAACAATCGAGCTTGGTTCTATGTCCTTGGTGAAAATGGCAAGTCTAAATCCAAGTGTTGTATTCTCGTATACCATTCTACTTCTGTACTATGTAGAAAGCACTAGAAGTGATTTTTGAGACTGAGTCTTCCTTTTATTTTCATCCTGACATCTCTTTCTTAACTTAGATGCCTCTGTTTCCACTCTAAATCCTTTGCATAGTGTCTAGACAGATTGCATTCTTTGCTAGACCCTAGGTTGAATGTCCCTTTCTGCTAAAGGATTGTAGCTACCCTGTGAGCTTGACTTAATCTAGAAGATAAAGCTGCTTTAAAGGGGTAGTGAAGCTGATGAGACAAAATTAAGCATTTGTGATCTCATTCTGCACAATGGCTCTGTTGAAGCACACCTTAGCCTGGAAGGTGCTTAACCAGGGTGTCCATTCCTTCCCATTTTGTTCTTTGAATACTGCTATTTCCATATAAAGGGAACTTGATCGTTCATTGTCCCTTCTACCTATTCTTTCCCCAGTTCAAAGTCAGATAAAAAGCCCTGAGAAGTGACCCATTAAGTAGAAAACTCCATTCTTGTTACTTAAGGCCTGGTTTCTTCTGCTTGTGATTTTATCTGCTGTTGTTTTGTTTCTTATGGACCACAAGGGACTCCCAGAGGGTAACTTACGTGGCAACTAAGAGTTTCTTTAGAGTGGATGAAACAGGTTTTTGTTCAGAAGATCCTTGCCAAGTATACATTGAACAATCATTTGCAAGTAAGTAGATGCAGTACTTGTACCTATAATTTAATGTGCTTAAATGTTTTTGAAATTGATACAGCTGTAAAAAAGTTAAAAGATGTGGAATATCTGGGAACGGTAGCCAGCATTTGCCTTCATTCTGACTATGCAGCCGCGCTCTTTGAAGGAAAAATCCAGTTACATTTGGTAAGTATAATCCTCCTTTCCCGGAAGCCTGATGAGTGCCAACAGTGCTGCTCACATTAACTGTCGTGAGATGATCCCGTTGGTAATCTGCATCTAGATGAGCTGTGAGCACCTGAAGAGCATGCGCTCACTTCTGTGCTTGTTGCATGCGGGGATCCACCTAACTGTGCCTGCTGTTGTTGTTCATTCCAGAGAGACTGGCCCCTGTGGGGGCAGGAGTCTAGACCAGGGCATAGCACACATCTGTTTCCTGATTTCTGTATTCGGGAAGCCAATGAAACTAGCTGCTGAACCTGCTACACATAAGCTTCCCACTAAAAAAGGATGTTCGGGCTGCCCTTTGGGCGAGCTGTCATGTTTTGTGCCTAAGCTGGAGTAAGGTAGTTTGAGCATCTAATTTGTAGTTGAACTTGGGAAAAGACACTTTTCCCTAGCTAAACACCTTTATTTACTCAGATAAACCAAGGAACCACTAAATCAGCAGTTCTCAGCCTGTGGGTCGCGACCCCTTTGGGGGTCACATATCAGATATTTGTATTACTATTCATAACAGTAGTAAAATTACAATTTTGAAGTAGCAATAAAGTAATTTTATGGTTGGAGGTCACCACAATAGGAGGAACTGTATTAAAGGGTTGCAGTGTTAGGAATGTTAGGAACCTTATTTAGGAACCATGGCCCTAAATAAAACTTCTTCATATTTTAGATAGAAAATGAAATCTTGGATGCTCAAGAAGAACGTGAGACTCGGCTCTTCCCAGCAGTGGATGATAAGTGCCGGATCTTATGCCACGCCCTAACTAATGATTTCCTCATCTATGGAACAGATGTACGTATGAGCTTCTGGAGGAAAGATTCAATACAAATAAAGACGTCTGTGATCAGTTATACACTTATGTAGAACCTAGGTGGCTTAATTGGCTAGTATCAGTGCTTGGTGATTTTAAGTAGTTTTGATTACTGTACTGGCTAGTTTTGTGTATCAACTTAACCCAAGCTAGAATCATCAGAGGGGGAGAAGCCTCAATTGAGGAAATATCTCTATGAGATCCAGCTGTAAGGCGTTTTCTCAGTTAGTGATCAATGGGGCAGAGCCCAGCCCATGGTGGATGGTACCGTCCCTGGACTTGTCCTGGGGTCTATAAGAAAGCAGGCTGAACAAGCCATGGGAAGCAACTCGGTAAGCATCACCCCTCCATGGCCTCTGCATCAGCTCCTGCCTCCAGATTCCTGCCTGCTCGCGTTCCTGTTCTGACTTCCTCCAATAATGAAGTATCATCTGGAAGTGTAAGCCAAATAAACCTTTTCCTCCCCAACTTGCTTTTTATTCATGGTGTTTTGTTGCAGCAACAGAAACCCTAACTAAGAGAACTGCATAATGCAGAGGGTAGACTCTGCAGTCTGACATTTGGGGCTCAGATGTCACTTCTATGACCTGCTAGCTGTGGACAGCTCTTCCAGCCCCACCTCCCCTCATGGGTGCTAATATAATCTCCTTTTTTACATATTGTTACATTCATTTGCTAAACCTTGGTCTAAATTTGATCTCTTGGGTGTTTGTTTGTGTAATTAACCCTGTGTTTTATCTGCATGTTAATATCTTTGTGCCACATATGTGCTTGGTGCCCTCTGACACCAGAAAAAGCTGTCAGATCCCCTGGACCTAGAGTTACATGTAATTGTGAGCCACGGCTGGCTCTGGGAATTTGACTCAGGTCCGCTGAGAGCAGCCAGTGGTTTAAGTGCTGACCATCTCTCCAGCTCCGCTGTGCTACAGTTTTAGTTTTGGGGGGGTTGGTTTTGTTTTGTGAGGTGGGATCTCACTGTGTAGCCCTTGCTGGCCTGGGACATTCTACATAAAGTAAGATGGTCTTGAACCACAGAAATCCACCTGCCTTTGCCAGTGCTGGCATCAAAGGCATGACCTACTGGCTTGTTTATATGGTGCTTTTACCTAGTCTTGGTATCAGGGCAATACTGACCTCAGAAAATGAATTATTCATCTTCAACTTTCTGGAGGCATTTATTAGAATTGAGTAAATACTTTTCCCTTCCATGTTTTGTAGATTTCACAAGGGAAGACTGGCAGGCTGCTCAGTACTTCCTGGGCAGTTGATTTGGCTTGACTGTACTTCTTCCATAGACGAGTAGGGAGACAGCAAGCGCCAGGGGTGTACACAGCAAAGCCAGACAGGGATGCAGGCATCTGTAGTCTACAGGGCTACACTAGACGGAAGGAGCCAGCACCACAGCCAGGCAGTTCAGACTCAGAGCTAAACCCTGAGGAAATTGGATGACTCCATGCATCCCTGGAAGCAGGCAAGGATCTGCTTTCTGGAAGTTTCTCCAAGGTAGTTGTGTGAGGGGTGACCTGGACAGCCTTTCACAAGACTGCCAGCCTGCCTGTAGTTGGCAGTGTCACTGACTGCTAGCCTGCCTGTAGTTTGTGTCTCTGACTGCCCAGCCTGCCTGTAAGTTGGCAGTGTTGCCCAGTGCCCAGTCTGCCTATAGTTGGTGGTATCACTGGAGTTTACTGGTTTGTTTTTGAAAGTTTCTCTAGCAAGTAGGAAATCTATAAATCGATGTGACCACATATCACTAAACATATTACAGTTGCTAGATTATTGAATTGCTTCTGAATTCCCATTTCATTTCTCCAGAGTCTGTGATTTCCGTATATATTAAGTGCATTAGCTCTTCCTTTATCAAAAGTAATCATGTTTTTCTTTTAAAATTATCTAAATTAAATGTGAAAAGTCAGTATTTCCTTAACCACATCTTAAATTCCCTGACCGAACTTCTTTTTTCTTTCTCTTCTCCAGACTGGCATTATTCAGTATTTCTTCATTGAGGACTGGCAGTTTGTCAATGACTATCGACATCCTGTTGGTGTGAAAAAGCTTTTTCCTGATCCAAATGGAACCAGATTAGTTTTCATTGATGAGAAAAGTGATGGATTTGTTTACTGTCCTGTAAGTCTAGAAAATTTGAAACTGTGAGCTGAGGCTTAACTCAGTGACGGCAAAATGCTTGTCTAGCAAGCTTTCCTATGACCTGGGCTCAATTGCCAGTGCTGGGGAAACAAGACAAAACTTAAAACGCTCAAGTTTTAATGCAATAAAGTAGAAAAGGGTTTTGTTGTTTTGTTTTGTTTGTTTGTTTCTGAGACAGGATCTCTCCATTATATAGCTCTGACTGTCTTGGAACTTGCTATATAGGCCAATCTGGACTAAACTCACAGTGATCACCTGCCTGTCTCGGGGCTGGGATTAAAGGTGTGTGCCACCACACCTGCTAAAAAAGTTTCTTTTAATAAAGTATTTATCAAATAAAGTTTTCCCTTCCACAGAGTCAGGTCTTATAGTCCTTTGCTGTCATCTGTGTCATATTGTGTCAGTGAGCAATGTCAGGAAAACTTCCCTGTTGTTCTGTAATTTTTATATCAGTCTCACAGAGATTGTCATTGTCGTTGAGAATGG
Organism: Microtus oregoni; assembly: GCF_018167655.1. Classification (NCBI taxonomy): domain Eukaryota; kingdom Metazoa; phylum Chordata; class Mammalia; order Rodentia; family Cricetidae; genus Microtus; species Microtus oregoni. The sequence continues at coordinate 29,248,224 of NW_024543080.1, read as the reverse complement.
ATGTTATTGTACTGTGTAGCCCAGGCTAGCCTCAGCCACTCAAGTCTTGACTCAGAAACAATGCACCAGAAAAGTTGCTCCATACATCTTGAGCGGCATCAACTTTTAGTAACTTAGAGCCAATTGTGTCTAAACTTACAGTTTTTTCCATAACCTAGTCCAATTATCAAGCCCTGGATTTTCCCAGGAACTGTTGTTTTGTTTGTTTGGTTGGTTGGTTAGGTTTTCAGGGTTTTTTTTTTCCAAGCCTGATATAGTACAATAATCGGAAGAGACGCTCTCCTACTGTGGAAAGCTGGGGTCAGAGTGGTGTTGGGTTGGAGGTGGGCTGGTAAGCCATGCCTGCTGGGGCTGCAGACAAACTCTTAACAGGGCAGGTTGTAATGACAGACACATGAGGCAAATTTGTAAATCCTGTCTTGTAGGTTAATGATGCTACCTATGAGATTCCAGACTTCTCACCAACCATTAAAGGTGTTCTTTGGGAAAATTGGCCAATGGATAAAGGTGTATTTATTGCTTATGATGATGATAAGGTGTACACTTATGTGTTTCACAAGGACACCATCCAAGGTACCGAATCATTCACTGTATTTTTTCTGATAAATGAATTTCCATTGTAGTGAAATTGAAAACTATCTAATATCTGTGCCAGCCATTGGCTTGAGGTATTAAGGGGTCTCCTTTCTAATACAGGATCCAAGGTTATTTTGGCTGGTGGCACTAAACTTCCCTTCTCTCACAAACCTTTGCTGTTATACAATGGAGAACTGACCTGCCAGACACAGAGTGGGAAAATCAACTCCATCTACCTCAGCACCCACAGCTTCCTTGACAACATAAAAGATGCAGAGCCTAGTGACCTGAGACAGATGCTGATGCAGACCCTGATGCTCAAGCGGTAAGGAGGAGTGGAAATGATTGACAGCGGCTTGTTTGCCTTGGTGTCCTGCTCAAAACATGGGAATAGTGGTTGTCTCATGGGCTGTGTTGAGGCTTAGATAACAGATAAGAGGGGCTGGAGAGATAGCTTGGTTATTAAAGTGCTTGCCTTGTAAACATGGGGACCCAGTTCAGTCCCTAGAAGCCACACTCTAAAGCAGCTGGGCATCACAGCATGAGCGCGACTGAAGTTCTGGGGCTCTCTCCCAGTCAGCCTAGTCTGTTTAGCAAATTTATAGACCTTGCCTCAAAACAACAGCAACAAAATGGTGAATGGCATTTGAGGACCAACACCTAAGACTGTCCTCTGGCCTCTACACACTGTGCCATACACATGTGTAACCTGAGGTACACAAACATATGCGTACACACACACACACTAGATGACAGTGCATATGAAAACATAAATTCTAATGGAAGTGCTATTGTCGGTTGTGATTTCTATAAGTGCTTTATTATGAGAGAAGCATTCAGAGTCACAAATAGTACCATTATTGGAATGTAGTAGGAGGCTCCTTGTCCGTTCTCAGCCACCCAGACCTGAAATAATCACATAGAAACTATATTAATTAAAACACTGCTTGGCCTATTAGCTTAGGCTTCTTATTAACTAACTCTTACACCTTAAATTAACCCATTTCTATTATTTTTTTTTATTTTAACATGAGGCTCATGGTTTACTGGCAAGGTCCCAGCATGTCTGTCTCCTTCAGCATCTACATGGCATTTCCCTGACTCCGCCTTCTTTTCTCCCAGCATTCAGTTCAGTTTTTCTGCCTAGCTCTATTCTGCCCAGGCCAAAGCATCTTCTTTATTAACCAATGATAACAGAACATATTCACAGCATACATAGGGAAATCCCACATCATTGGAAAGTTCTAATTATTAAACAAATGATGAGGTTTGATTTTTGCCTTGCTTGAGATTTATTTTTCTTTGTTTTTTCCCTCTTACCTGGGGCCACTGTGAGTTCCTTGGAGCTCCTGAATAAGTTCCACAGGGTTCCATAAACTCTTGGAATCTTCTGTATTTATTCTTCCAGGTTGAATCGCTCACATGAGTTTTACCACCACCCATACTGACTCCAGAAATTGTCTGTAGGGTTAGGTCTTTAGCTTGGTGGCAGAGTACTTCCCTGTTGTGCCCAGGGCCCTGGGATCCATCCCTGGCATGGTTCAAAAGAAAACAAATAAACTGTCCTTGGTAGCTGAGTGTAGTTACTTGCTCCTGTAATCCCAACACTTGAGATGATCTCAAGTTTGAAGCCAGCCTGGCCTGTATAGCAAGACCCTGTCTCAACCAAACAAAACAAATAAAAATCTGTCTTTGATGTAAACTTGTATTTATAAATTTCCACACGACCTCATCATCTTCTCTTACAGTGGTTCTCAACCTTCCTGATGCTGCCACCTGAAATACAGTTCCTTATGATGTGGTGACCCCCCAACCATAAATTGTTTTGTTGCTGCTTCATAACTGTAATTTTGCTACCATTATGAATCATAATATAAATATCTGTATTTTCCAATGGTTTTAGGTGACCCCTGTGAAAGGGTCTTTGGACCCCCAAAGTGGTAGAAACCCATAGGTTGAGAACCACTGTTCCATAGACTCATATTTTTCCTCTTTCCCCATCCATCCATTGTGTATTTTCCTAAACATAAATACACACACACACAAAAGAAAAACAACAGGCTGCAGAGAACATATGTACTATCCACAGTTTGCTGAACTATAAAATTTATACATTTGTGACATTGGAATGCTGATGTTTTTGAGGTAGAGTTGATTGGTTTTTGTTTTGTTTTTATTTTTGAGACACGATCTTTCTAGGTGTCCTAGAACTCAGTTTGTAGACCAGGCTAACCATGACCTCACAGAGATCCTCCTGCCTCTGCCTCCCAAGTACCGGGATTAAAGGTGTGCACCACCATGCCCAGCCTCGAGTACTGGTTTTAGTAGACTTAAGTGAGAACAAAAATCATTTTCAAGCCAGGCGATGGTGGTGCACACCTTTAATTCCAGCACTCGGGAGGCAAAGGCAGGCGGATCTCTGTGAGTTCGAGACCAGCCTGGTCTACAGAGCTAGTTCCAGGACAGGCTCCAAAGCCACCGAGAAACCCTGTCTCGAAAAACCAAAAAAAAAAAAAAATCATTTTCAACTATATGTAGATGTAATGAATGTTTTTCTGTCTCACCATCCAGCTCCCAAATAGTGAAATGGAGACTTCTTATTAATTATGAAAGCTCAACCTATAACTTAGACTTGTTCCTAACTAGCTCTTATAACTTAAATTAATCCATTTCTATTAGGTTACATTCTACCGCGTGGCATTATCTCTTTTTCATCTTGCACGTCCTGTTTCCTCTCCCCATCTTCTGTGAGCCTCAATTCTTCTTCTTTCTTTCTCTCCCCAGAAATCGCACCTACACCCCTTGCCTAGCTTTTGACCACTCAGCTTTTTATTACATCGCAGCAAGCACATCTCCACACAGTCTACAAATACTCCACAACATGTGGAGTATTAAAACTAGGATTCATTGTTAATTGGTGGTGGGAAGGGGCTGATAACAACAGTAAATTCTGACTAGTAGGAGGAGGTACGAGAGGGACTGGGAGGTGCTTAGTGGCTAAGAGCACTTGATGCCCAAGGATCTGGTACCCATGTACAAAGCCGAGAGTGTCTGGGTTGCCTACCCAGCCTCACTGCAAAACCATGAAGTCAAGGAACTAAGGCAAAAAATGATAGAGCAGGATACTCAGTGTCTTCCTCAAGTCTCAATGGCTGCACACAACTGGACATACTTATACCCACACACATATTTAAGAAGGTAAGGAAAAGTCTATGCAAGTGAAGGAAGAAAGTTTGGTGTGTTATTTTTTTCCCTGTAACTCACAAGTGCTGGTTATAGGTTAAGAAATGTTAGGTTTGTCTAGCATGTCACATTTAGTGATACACAGCCCTAAGATTGCCTAGTAGGTGACAAGCAAAGGTAGAGCCATGGTTCAGTCTGTGTACTCAATCCTAGGTTTTCCGATGCTTGGGAAATATGCAAGATGCTAAATGACCGCTCGGCGTGGAATGAGCTGGCCAGAGCCTGTCTGCATCACATGGAGGTGGAGTTTGCTATCCGCGTTTCCCGGACGATAGGGGATGTTGGCACAGTGATGTCCTTGGAACAGATAAAGGTGTGCAGTGTGTCGTGAGTCACGGACTAAAGTGTAGCTGCTGCTCATCCACCATGCTACATTTCAGTCAGTCTTTATTGAAATAGCTGAATGGGTGGACTGGTACCACTTCCTACTGAGCAAAGCCTTTTGAAAACTATAAAATCCTTATATTTCTTCTCACTGAAACTTTTATTTGTAGGGAATCGAGGACTACAATCTTCTGGCAGGACATCTCGCCATGTTTACTAATGATTTCAACCTGGCTCAGGACCTGTACCTGGCATCCAACTGTCCTGTGGCTGCCCTGGAGGTATGACAGCAAAGGGAAGCAGGCAGCTTCCCCGCTGTGTAGGCTGCCTTCTCAGCACCAGACACCGCCTGTCTTCCTCTCCTGAAGTGTAGCCCGTCCCGCTCCCAGGCCCCTGAGTACTCATTAATGTCAAAACCGCTTTCACTCTGCACTCAGTGGAGGGATGAAAAAGACATGGTATTGTAGCATTGCCCAAGGAGAGCAGCCTGTGGAACTTACAGAAACCGTAAAAGAAAAGTGCTGCCCGTGTTGCCAGGTGCCATGCTCTTAACCTGTATTAGGTCACTTAACCTCCACAACAGTCAATCTTACGGGGTAGCGCTGTGTTAGGTCAGTTAACCTCTGCAACAGTCCATCTTCTGGGGTAGCGCTGTGTTAGGTCAGTTAGCCTCCGCAATGGTCCATCTTCTGGGGTAGCGCTGTATTAGGTCAGTTAACCTCCGCAATGGTCCATCTTCTGGGGTAGCGCTGTGTTAGGTCAGTTAGCCTCCGCAATGGTCCATCTTCTGGGGTAGCGCTGTGTTAGGTCAGTTAACCTCCGCAATGGTCCATCTTCTGGGGTAGCGCTGTGTTAGGTCAGTTAACCTCCGCAATGGTCCATCTTCTGGGGTAGCGCTGTGTTAGGTCAGTTAGCCTCCGCAATGGTCCATCTTCTGGGGTAGCGCTGTGTTAGGTCAGTTAGCCTCCGCAATGGTCCATCTTCTGGGGTAGCGCTGTGTTAGGTCAGTTAACCCCTGCAATGGTCCATCTTTTGAGGTAGTGCTGTTGTTTTCTCTAGTTTCTACATGAGGACACTGAAGCACTTGATCTTCAAGTTGCTGCTTGAAATTCCCCTCTGTTAGAGCTGAAGGTTGCAGGAGAAGGACTGAACCAAATGCTGGTCTGAGTTCAGAGGCAGAAGAGGATGGAAGCCCGGCAGTACAGGCAGTGGAAGGGTATAGACCAGCTGGCCTGTGGTGCCTCCCTGTAAACCCAGGAACTCAGAGGCAGAAGCAGGAGGACTCCTGTAGTTCAACGTCTGCCTGGTCCAAAGAACAAGTTCCAGGCTAGCCAGGGCTACATAGCAAGACTCTGTCGGGGGTGGGGGGCTAGCCAGGGCTACATAGCAAGATTCTGTCTGGGAAAGGGGGGGGTGGCAAGGCTACATAGCAAGACTCTGTTGGGGGGTGGGTAGGGGAGACACAGACTTGTGAAGTGGACACACCTGGATCTGATTCCAACTGTGTGTGACCTTGGGAATGTCCTTTGACCTCAACCAAGGTCTGGCTTCTTTTTTTTTTTTTTTTTTTTTTGGTTTTTCGAGACAGGGTTTCTCTGTGGCTTTGGAGCCTGTCCTGGAACTAGCTCTTGTAGACCAGGCTGGTCTCGAACTCACAGAGATCCGCCTGCCTCTGCCTCCCGAGTGCTGGGATTAAAGGCGTGCGCCACCACCGCCCGGCAAGGTCTGGCTTCTTTAAAGTGTGGTTAGTTGGTAAGAAAATGGGTTTATAGTACAACTAATTAGAAGTAATTTATATAGCTAGTAGTGGCCAGAAATAAACAAGAAAACACATCTTTTCTCACAGATATTGAAATTAAACTGTAGTCATCTTTTATATTATAGATATATTGTGATATATAATATAAACATAATCTTGTGTAATAGCTATACAAGTGCCATTAGCTTTGTAAAGGCCCTGAGGTGATAGTTCAGAATAGAGAGGGTTAATAACACTCTGCTCTGTAACAGCTCCTTCAGCCTCACTGTGCAGAACAAAGAAGTCAGGTGGAGAGCCCTGCATCCCACTGCTCTGTCTCACACTAGCCATGTAGCATTGCATAAGACCTAGCCTGTCTTCACTTCAGTTTCCAGGTCTCTGAAATGGGTACAACAACATTACAAAAGGTAGCTGGGAAAAGTAAAATAAGGACCTGGCAAGGGAGTAGCACTTGGAAAAGTTAGCTATGGTAAACTCTTTACAGTCTAAATCGGTAAGGAATGAGCCGGACAGATTCTTCAGTGCTGACCTAGTATGTTTAGGATTGTTATGCCAAAGATTTTTAAGAGTGAGAATCAGGAAGAAAGATGCTTTATGTGTTGTGTTTTCTGTTATTCGTGTTGCTATGCAGCTTCAGATTAGCTGAGAAACTGTATCGGGGCAGAAGATGGTAAAGGCACTTGCCACCAAGTCTGATGACTTCCTCGATTCCCAGGACCCACAGATGCAAAGAGAAAACTGACCCTTTAGAGTTGTCCTCTGACCTCCACACACACACACTTGTGCACCCATGCACACGGACTTAAGTATAACTTGAAAGAGAAAGAACGTGCATCAGTCCCAGGCCAGGGGTAGTGGCTCCTGCCTGTAACCCCAACAGCAAAGAGACTGGGAAAGTTGCCGCAAGTTCAAGGCCAGCCCGGACTGCATAGTGAGTTCCAGGACAGCCAGGAATACATACCAAAATCCGGCTTCACCAAGGAAGGAGGAAGGGAAAGAGGGAGGGAGGAAATCAATTCCTAAAGTATTTCCTGAGTTTTTATTGGTGCCTTTCTAAAACGAAAAATTTTTTTTTTTTTTTTGGTTTTTCGAGACAGGGTTTCTCTGTGGCTTTGGAGCCTGTCCTGGAACTAGCTCTTGTAGACCAGGCTGGTCTCGATCTCACAGAGATCCGCCTGCCTCTGCCTCCCAAGTGCTGGGATTAAAGGCATGCACCACCACCGCCCGGCCCTAAAATGAAATTTTAAATTAATTGATTACATTAGCTTTAATTTCTTACTATTGGGAAAACTACTAAAGAATACAATGTTTATTTTTAGATAGACTTGACTTTTTAGAGGAACACAAACTACCATTAGAACCAAGATATTTGTCCAGTCTAGAAGGCTCTATCACTGCCTTTCAAAATGTATATTACAGCACTATCATGGTAAATAGAAAGTTTCATGATTTAAACAAAAGAAGAATGTAATCCCTTTTACTGAGCCTGGCTCTATGCAGCAACTTGCAAAGCGCTTTGCCTTCCTGGACCTCAGGACTTTGTCTCTCGGGCAGATGAGGCGGGACCTGCAGCACTGGGACAGTGCCCTGCAGCTGGCGAAGCGCCTGGCTCCGGACCAGATCCCCTTCATATCCAAAGAGTACGCCATCCAGCTGGAGTTCACGTAAGCCCTGGCCCATGTCTTCTGATAGTAACTAATGGCTGCACGTCCACAGTTCCAGACGATCACTGATTAGGCCTTTCTTTTTATGGGGTAGTGGGGAGATCAAGACAGGTTTGACTAAACTCACTCTGTAGGCCAGGCTGGCCTCGAACTCAGAGATCCACCTTCCTCTGTCTCCTGGATTCTGGGATTAAAGGCATGTACCACCAGTGCCAGGCAAGGCCATTCCTTAATAATGGTGGAGGCAGGATTACAGAAAATGTTTTATCTGTCCAATGATGTCTCGTTTTTTTACTTGACCATTTTCATTTTCAGTCCAAGTCTTGTGTCTATTTTCCTCATTTAGAGTTTAAATATTATGAATGACGTTTAGCCGGCAACAGTATGCAGAGCACCAGGGTGACACTTTAGGTTTTATGATCTATGCTCAGGATTCTGGCCTCTTTTTAACATTTGGAAGACTGTCTATGCCACATAAAGGCAGAGCACAAAACTTTGAAGTGTGGTTTATATTTCAGTCTGTCCGTGCTGCTGTCAGACTGTCTGAGACCAGGTGATTTATCAAGACCAGAAGTTTCAGGCTGGAGAGGCAGCTCAGTAGTTAAGAGCACTCCTCGAGGGACCCCAGTTCAGTTCCCAGCATGCATGTTGTTTGGCTCACAACCACCTGTAACTCCAGCTACCGGGTGTAGTGATGAGGCAAGCAGGCCTGCTTTTTGTCCCGCCCGGCTTCCGCACAGCTAGCTTTACACCCGAAATAACAACACACAAATTGTATTCATTTAAACACTGCCTGGCCCATTAGTTCCAGCCTCTTAATGGCTAATTCTCACATCTTGATTAACCCATTTCTGATAATCTGTGTAGTACCACGAGGCGGTGGTTTACCGGGAAAGATTCTAGCCTACATCCGTCTCTGGTCGAAGAATCATGGCGTCTGCCTCACTTCCCTTCTTCCTAGCATTCTGTTCTGTCTACTCCGCCCACCTAATTTTCTGCCCTATCAAAAGGCCAAGGCAGTTTCTTTATTAACCAGTGGTATTCACAGCATACAGTGAGGAATCCCACTTCAGTCAGTTTTAAATTAGTGTCCAGCTGTGGTCACTGCCCCAAAGCACATAACTATAGCCCCAAAGCACATAATTATAGCTGAGTCTTTTATTTCCAGACACTCACACGGGCACTGGTGACACCAAAACTGGACAATTTTTCTCAACGTTTATTAAGAAACATTCTTTTTTTTAATATTTATTTATTATGTATACAATGTTCTGTCTGTGTGTATGCCTGCAGGCCAGAAGAGGGCACCAGACCCCATTACAGATGGTTGTGAGCCACCATGTGGTTGCTGGGAACTGAACTCAGGACCCTTGGAAGAGCAGGCAATGCTCCCAACCTCTGAGCCATCTCTCCAGCCCCATTAAGAAACAGTCTAAATCCAAAAATATTAGAATATTGAAAAAATGCTAGTCTGTGGTTATATTTGCATTTTAAAAACTTTTTATTGATTCTTTGTGGGTTTCACACCATATATCCCAATCTCATTCATCTCCCAGTCCCTTCATATCCTCCCTCTGCCCTTGCAACCTCCCTCCACAAAATAAAATAGAGGAAAACAAAGATAAAAATAACTAAAAAGTCTCAGTGTGGAAGCTGTAGTGTGGCCCAGTGAGTCACACAGTTACCCTTTAGTCCATTCATCTTTACCTGTAAGTGTTCATTGCAATGAGTCACTGGTCTGGTTTGAGACCTCTAGCTTCCACTGGCCCTCACTGGGACTCCTCTTGGATATCCTATTGTTGCCCTGTGTCATGAATCCTGCAGCTTTGGATCTGCAGGTCGGGCCCCTTCCCACGCTCCAGCAGTGTGTAAATGAGGTGGATGTTGGAGTGGAACAGCTCACAGTCCCGGTTCTGGGCCTAGGTGCTGGGCTGGTCAGCCTGCCAGCTCTCTCATCATCACCACCAGGCCGAGTGTCCAGCACTGCCCCAGCTAGCTCACCCACTGCAGCAGGCAGCAAGGCCACACCCACACTTCTGAAGGTGTAGGGTGCAGGGCCAATTCTCCAAGTCTCATGGCCCCAGTTATATTTATTTTTTAAAAAACATTCTTACATAATTCTACATGATGTTCATATAATGGATTCATTAAGGACATTATCAGTACTCTTTCATTTCTAATCAGGATACCTCATTTAAAACTTTTCTGTCTGGGGACTGGAGAGATGCTCAGCAGTTAAGACCACTTGCTGCTTTTCCAAAGGACCTGGGTTTGGTTCCGAGCACCCAAATCCGATGGCTCTTAACTGGTTCAGGGTTTCAGATGCCCTCTTCCAGCCTCCCCCCAAAAAACTCTACACACATGTGTGACTGACACACACACATACACATAAAAAGTAAATCATTTTCTATTTCTAGGTAAAAGCTTTTTGGATATATTTCTTCTTGGTCATTTTTAATTTAAGCTTTTGCCACATATTTACCTTTTAAAAGTAAATCTGTGAAGCTGGAGAGATGGCTCAGCAGTTAGAGTGTTTGCTGCTCTTGACGAGAACCCAGGTTCAATTCCCAGCACCCACATCAGGCAGCTCATAACCACCTGTAACTCCAGCTCTAGGGTGTTCTGATGCCTCTGGTCCCTGTGGGCCCCTGCACGTACCCATATACCCATATGCAAAATTTTAAATTGTTTTAAAAATTAAAAATATATATGCAGTGAATCCAAGGGGCTAGGGTGTAATTAAGTGGCAATGTTGCTTGTTTAGCTTGTGACTTGAAAACAACAATGTCCATTCATCAAAATGAACATATTGGAAACTTAGTGCATAGTACAAGAGACCAGGCCCCAGTGCCATGACCTTCCATCTCCATCTAAGAGAAAAGAATGACCCAGTGTGTACCTTGTCCGCACACGCATCTCCGAGAGCCCTTGGGCCGTTCAGGAGAGTGGTTTTTACTTCTTTCTGTAATGTTTTTGTTGCAAACTCTCCCATTTTTCCTGACTGAAGTTAGCTCTGATAGGTCAATGGGAAGCTTTGGTGGTATGTGTCCGTGAAGCTTTCAATGCTATTTGTGCGTGCTCGCACCCCTGACCTAACATGCCTAGCACCTAACAGTTCAGAATTGTCCCCAGTGATAACCAGGGTGTATCTTCTTACCCAGCACCCCAGTAACCTGCACAGCTGATCTCAGCACCCAAGCCTCTGCCTGTGTCAGTCCCACGAGTTTCATTTGGTATCCACAACCCTGACTGTGTCAAGAAAGGACAGCTCTGTCAAGTCTGGAGAGAGTTAGCTCTCCAGTGGGGGTTATTCCAGTAAGCTCAATTCCTGTGAGAGGTCCAAAATGAAATGATAGTAAAGTAGCTGAGCTAAAAATAAAAAGAGTTCCAAAATCTTAATTTAGGGTCTCCTAATTGAACAGGATCCTGAGCAAGGAACTGTAATACTTCTTGTCAGGAGGTGTCCCCAGGTGGGCTGATATAATTGGACCCAAATTAGACATTCCTCCTCAGGAAATTGCTGGTTGTGAAGCCCTGGGCTGATGAAAGAGATCTTCAATCAGCAGCACAGCTTCCCTCCCGGTCTTTTCATCTGTCAGTCTTTTTAGCCAGAGGTAGATTCCGAAACTGAACAAGCCTCGCAGAAGCTGAGTCTTTGTCTTTAGCTGACAGGGGCGCTTGGGTGGATCTCAATGCCATTTCAGAGCTAACTGCCTGCAGTGGAGGGGTGGTTGCTCAGCGGAAGACAGCTCAAATAAAAGGTCTTTGCAAGTCACTGTTCTAGAAAATGCAAGTAATTAAGTCTGTCAGACCAGAGCCTCTCAAACTTTATCCATTTGCAACCCCTTTGCCTGAGAAATGTTTGTGCAACAGAAACCAATATCTGCTGTTAATTCATAAGGAAGTCTGTTTTTATGCATTTGTGGGGACTAGCAATACGGCTTAGTGGGTAAAGAGCTTGCTGTGCAAACACAGGACCTGAGTTTGCATCCCCAGCACCATGTATGTCATTAAGAAAAGAAAAGGCCGGGCAGGTGTCAGGGTCCAGCCCAGACATAAACCATTTCTCGTACCAGAGTAGAGGTGTGGGAATAATTGAGGCACAGTTCACAAGGCAATATCAGGAGGGAGTCTCAGGGTCCATTCAAATCCTGAAGATCACCTGCGTTTATTATCCAAACAGCTTTTATACCAAAAGATAAACTGAGGGGGAAGTTCATTAGCATTCTGTTCTCTAGGTAGCAAGGAGAATGACTTAGGTCACGTCCACAACTATGCCTGCTCTGTCACCTAGACTGAAAAACACCTCTTCCCCGGGCAACCTAAATTACAGTAGAAGGATCATAACAACATTAGCATATCCTGACCACTGGCTTTGGGTGGCATCAGGTTGTCTCACTATCATCATCAAAGGCTAAGTGACCATGTTCTGTGTGGAAGGTAAAAATTATACCTTGCCAGGTCGCTCAGAATTATGACCACCATACCATTAGGAATATTGGCCTATATAATCTGACCCCTACAGACAGGGTAGTGCTTGCCTGTTATCCCAGATGGGAGGTGGGGTATCCCAGCCAGTTGGTGAGCTCCAGGTTCAGTGAAAGATCCTGTTGGAAAAACAAGGAGGAAGGCTAGAGAGATGGCTACAGTCCAGAGTACTTGCTGTTCTTGGAGAGGACCGAGGACCTGGGTAAGGTTATCAACACTCACGTGATGGTGTAACTGCAGTTCCGGTGGATACAGTGTCCTCTTCCAGCCTCTGGGTAGCTGGCACACATGCATGTGTGTATGAAGGCAAACACCCAGGCGCATAAAATATTAATATTTTTAAAATATAAGGTGGAACCGGGCAGCACTCAGGAGGCAGAGCCAGGCTGATCTCTGAGTTCGAGGCCAGCCTGGTCTACAAGAGCTAGTTCCAGGACAGCCAGGGCTGTTACACAGGAAAACCCTGTCTCAAAAAACCAGAAAATAGAAAAGAAAGAAAAATAAAAGTAAGTTGGAAAGCAATAGAGGCAAATGCCTGACGTCACCCTCTGATCTCCACACAGACATGCAAGGTCACATACACATTCACACTCAGGGCACACAGGCACGCGCACACACAATTTTTTGGGATATATATATATATATATATAAAATCTTACCATTTATTAAAGAAGAAAACAGATTTGAATACTAATAAAATGTATGTGCTTGTTTATTCTTATACAAAAAATTAAATTTGCCTGGACATTCTTTTTTTTTTTTTTTTTTTTTTTGGTTTTTTCGAGACAGGGTTTCTCTGTAGCTTTGGAGCCTCCTGGAACTCCCTTTGTAGACCAGGCTGGCCTCGAACTCATGGAGGATGCCTGCCTCTGCCTCCCGAGTGCTGGGATTAAAGGCATGCGCCACCAATGCCCGGCGACATTCTTTACTGTAAAGCAAAGAACATTGTTATTCTTTTCAGAGTTTATTGGTATTGTGATCTATCAATACTTCACATAAATACACAGTACGGATGCCAAAAAATATGTTTAGGGCCATTTCAGAAATTGTTAGAAATTCTGTCCTCATCCCAAACCAAAATTCAATGAATGATTTTTTTAAAATGAAGCTCAAGCCAACAACTCAGACAGGAATTTTGAAAAATCAAATGTTCTAACACAATACAATGCATGTATTGTATATACTAATTTGATACTTACATGCTGGTGAATGTGGTAGGAGAAATGTTAAATGTTGTTTTGCACAGTTAAGCCCTGATTAAGCTATAGTTAAGCCATCATGGTTCTGTAAGAGCAGAAGACTGTATGTATAGTAAAAACATGGCAGATTATAATGTTCAGTAGCTTTGGATCTGAGCCAGGAAGCTTCCGGCAGTTTCACTGACACCATACGGCGTGTAGTGTGCACAGCACAGTGTATCCAGAGCCAAGACGGCAGCGAAGTCACATGATGTGACACGAATTAGCCCTGCCAGAAACACCTTGGATCTTTGTGTTTTATTCTGAGTTGATTTTTTTTTAATTGCTTTTACTGTATCAAGTGTTTCGTGATGACCACACTCAGCTCTGGGACCATGACCTACAGCTGAAGAGTTGGTTGTAGATTTGCAGGTCTGTGTGTTTGCAGTCAGATATGGGAACTGTTATTGTTCTGGATCCACAGTGTAGCCAAAGACCATGGATTGAAGAGGGGGTTTCCCGCCTGTGACGTCAGAAGGGAGGCTGAGGCTAGTATAAGGGGGTTAAGTCATTCGTGCCCTGAGCACCATATTGGGTCTCTGGACCCTCCTCTTCCTCTGCTTCTTGGCCATCATGAAGTAGCCCTGTGTCCCTGCCATGGATGGAAACCTCTGAAAACTGGGATCCAAAAGCATGTTTATTTTCCTCGGCTCTTTTGTCAGGCAGCTCAGCACACTAGCACAATTATAGCGTAGGTGGTCCTTTACACAAATCATTTACATGTGTGTGTGTGAATATGGGCTATGTACACGCTTGGGCATGTACACAAGCGTGTGCACACACACCTAAATGTGTACATATCCCACAGTGCGCGTGTGGAGGTCAGAAAACAGTGTTTGTGGTCAGTTCGCTCCTTCCATCATGGTTTTGGGGGATGGAAGGCAGACCAACAGGCATGCGTGGCAAGCAAGTTTGCCTGCTAACCATCTTAGCAAGCCCACACGTCGTCCTCTTGACCAGAATAAGGACCAGAGCTGTCCACACTGTAGTGACATGTGTACCCTTCCACACCTACCGTTCATAGAAGCAACTCAAACTCTTTTCTTTCTGTTTAGTTCACTCCCCTGTCATTGTCATACTCCGCTGATAGAATTTTGAAAAGTAATTTGAAAAAATTTTAACTTTTTTATTACAATGTGTGTGGAGTATGTGTGTGTGCGCGTGTGTGCATGCACACATCATGGCACATGTGTGCGGCTCAGAGGACAACTTGCAGGAATCACTTTTCTCCCTTCATCAATTGGGCCTCAGGAATCAGCTGAGGCCAGGCCTGGCAGCTAGTGCCGTAACTGCTGTGCCATCTCACAGGCTCCAACCCAGATTCCTGCCGTGTACATTCTTACAAATACTGGGCACTTGGAAAAATGGGTTTCTATGACTATGTGATTGTCATTTGTTCCCTAAGGAAATAATTAACTAAAAGTAACCCATAAAATATGCCATAGCCTTCCTGAAAAGCCTAACATATCACATTGTAAGCACCTTATGGCACAACTCGGAATGTTGTTAGAGTGCCGAGATAAGAGCATGCCGCACTCTGGTGGATGCCAGCGTCCGTGGTGTAGAGCGTCTTTCCTGAGCGTAAGCCACTCGGCGACAAAGAGTCGCTTTAAAGCTCTGTGTATGTAGCTAAAGTCTTAAATATAAATTAATTCACTGCGATCTTTTTCTTCCAGGGGTGATTATGTAAATGCTTTGGCTCATTACGAGAAAGGGATCACAGGTGAAAACAAGGTAACCTTACAGAAATACAAAATACGCCTAGTGCTCCAGGAGTGTGTTTTCTGTTCATTTTCAAACCCGAGTCTCGCTTGCATTGTCGTTCTTCGGTGTCTAGCAGTGAGCTAACTGTCCGGCTTACTAACGACTTTACGAGAAGATGCTTAAGTTACGTTAACCTCACAAAACTAAAGGGGGCGAAAGATTTTTATTTATTGCATCTGTTTGCCATTATATCCTAGATATGAGCTCCTAATGAAGATTGGAAGTAAGATTTTTATTTCATCTCATTTATAGGCCAATGTACTGAGTGAGAACAATCGGCGAAAAAGCATGGCGCATCCAAAGACAGTTGTGTTAGATGCTCTTAGCTTAAAGGGGTGGTGTGCACTGACTGGGAAAGGCTGTGCAAGGCGCCACAGCTTTGCACACAACAGACCCAGGTTGAGCTTTACCTGTTGATTTCTTTTTTTAAGTCCGTATTAGGGACATACGTGTCGCAGGCCAACTATGATTCCATAAGACTTTTGCTCTTATGACATTTCAGTAATTACTGGGCTGGAGAGATGGCTCAGTGGTTAAGGCACCGGCTGCTCTTCCAGAGGACCCAGCATCAAGCCCCAGTACCCACATGGTGGCTCACATTGTCCTTAACTCTAGGCACATGTGGTCTACAGACATACATGCTGGCAAAACACCCATACACATAAAATAATAAAATAAATTTTTGATTAAAAATTATATCTATTTACTTACTGATTGTGGCCTGAGAGGAGGGGGCATATGCCACACCCTATAGATGTCTGTCAGATGACAGCTTATAGATATCTCTACCATAGCAGCTCCAGGGGAATGGAACTCAGGTTCTCAGGTTGGATGGCTACCTTTACCCTTTGAGCCATCTCACCAGCCTGCTATCAACATCTTTGTTTGGTTCCATCTGTTTTGGTTCATTCTTTATACTATCAAATACAGTAGCAAGTAGCTATATGGCAGTTTGGATTGTTAAAAATGAAGTGAAATCCTACTCCCCCTTTTCACGAGCCACATTTCAGACGCCCAGTAGCCCCTGGTAACCATCAGCTCGTGTGCTAATGGGGAAGAAAGAAGACAGTGTTGCCGTTACAGGAAGCTCAGTGAACACACTGCTGTGGACAGAACCCAGTCTGACACAGCATTTCTCTAGAAAAGATGAGTTATTCAAAAATATCTTGCCAAGTATGGTGGCATATGCCTGTAATCCTAGGAGTTGGGAGGCTGAGACAGAAGGATTGCTTTGAGTTTGAGGCCAGCTTGAATTACTTAGCAAGCTGGGTTTTGTTTTGCTTTGTTTTCCTGAGACAGGGTTTCTATGTGTGCTTGGTGCCTGTTCTAAAACTAGCTCTTGTAGACCAGGCTGGTCTCAAACTCACAAAGATCTGCCTGCCTCTACCCCCGAGTGCTGGGATTAAAGGTGTGCGCCACCACCACCTGGCTGACTTAGCGTGTTTTAAGGTTAGCCAGAACACTTAGAGAGACCCTGTTGCAAATATGGCAAGTTTAGTAGTTGTTAATGACTTAAACAGTTGTAGATAAAGTTCTGTGTAATCCTACCTAGTACAGAGATCTTCAGTTTGATCAATGACTCCCTCAATTTTATTTATTTGTATTATTTATGCTGTAATAACCAGTATGTTACTTCTAGATAGGATTTTATATCAAGAAGCGTAAAACAAGGTATCCTCACAAGGAATAGCAAAATTTCCTGCTAAGTATAAAAGGTCAAGACCTCTGAGAAGACAAAAATAACTTTGTATTAATTGATTTTTTAAGTGTTAATTTCAAAATTGTGAGTTTCTTAAAACAGCAGATGAAAGTAAATCTGAAAACGACAGAGGAGAGGAGCCTGACCTCTGTGCTGGGGTTCACTGTGTTAGAGGCATTGCCTTGCTGTTGCAGGAACACGACGAAGTGTGCCTGGCTGGAGTGGCTCAGATGTCCATAAGGATGGGAGACATCCGTCGAGGGGCTAACCAAGCCCTCAAACACCCCAGCAGGGTCCTTAAAAGAGACTGTGGAGCCATCCTGGAGAACATGAAGGTACTCCTTTGTCTTCATAAATATTCATGTGGCCAGGTCATAGCAGAGTTAGTGTCTTACGTTCCCTTTATTATTGTAGCAATTTTCAGAAGCTGCCCAGCTGTATGAAAAAGGCCAGTATTACGACAAAGCCGCCTCTGTCTACATCCGCTGTAAGAACTGGTAAGGGCTGGCCAGTTTGCTTCCAAGTAGCTTGGGAAAGGGGTGTGTCTGGGCTCTCCCCCTTGTCTCTGCCACTCTTCCTACTGTCCAGGCTGTTCTCTCACTTGGCTCTGTCTCCCGTCTCTGTTGTTATTACACAGATGAGTTCATATCCATAGCTGCTTTCCAAAGAGCATCCTAAATCAGATAAAGTACTGAGAAAAGAAAATCCTTATTTCCCAAAAGAGTTAAGGCAATGCCTTCATCTTCCCTCTCTGTTGGTGGGGTAGGGAAGGAGTTTAAATCTGGTTTGTGTCTAGGAGTCAAGACATTTGTAAGCTCATAACTGCCCCTGAAAAGGAGAGCGAGTTGTGGGCAGCTAAGTCCGCATGGTCGGGAATGGTGCTGATCTTGTTCTCAACTCTACTTTCCTAGGGCAAAAGTTGGTGAACTCCTGCCTCATATCTCCTCTCCAAAGATCCACCTGCAATATGCCAAAGCCAAAGAGGCGGATGGAAGGTAGGTACAGTTCCCCACGTCTGTAAAACCTAAGCGAGCACAGGCTTCATAGGTTAGCCATGTGTGCAGACACATTAACACATTTAACACGGTCCTAGTCGGCTGAAGTACCGGACTGTAAACACTTCTGCCATGGCAGACCTGTATGTGTGAGATACAGTCTGCTGTCCCTTCTAACCAAGGCTCGGTGCTGAAATTCTGGCACAATATGGCATGAACATGGTAAGAAAGATGCTCAGGATGCAGAAGGAGCAAAGAATAGACACGTGGATCCCATACTGTTTAAGCTATAGTGCAATCCTAAATATAGCTATGTACAAAAATGTCTACAACTTAATAGACACAAGAAACTAAAAACCACTACTAGGAAAGGGGGCTAAAGAGAAAAAGGCAGGATTCCAAGGAGGAAATACAAAATGAGCTGCCTTCCTGTGAACACTGCAAGTTCCTCCCCGATGGTAGTGCAGGCATGCCACCATATTTGATGCTTATTTTTATTTTGAACTAACAGCAAGTATCAAAATGTCCTTGTTGTGTGTGGCTGATGGAAGTGTAAATTTCTTCAGTCTTTGGAAATTAACGTCAGAAGTATCTGTTAAAAGGCCTTAACAGATAACCTCTGTTAAGGGGCCAGTAACACCTTCCACTTTTAGAAAAATAACCTTGGGAAGTAGATACTAACACACACTTAAATGTCGTGCTGAAATTGGAAGAGCAGAGAGGTAGTCTGAACTGGGAAGTCCCGAGTGACATCTAGAGGTGAACACGCAAAGATTTTGTATCTTGCTGTCAAAGCTTTCTGTCTACCGTTGTGAAGCTGTCTGTAATTTCAGTTTTCTAAAAGGAGTCCACACTGCTATAACAATCTTCCCACTGAAAATAAAAAACACAGTGGAATGTACACAAGTTGCATTCTGTTAATTCAGAGAAAAAAATAAAATTTATTATTGGTTCCTTACACCATTTATACAACCCCTAAAAAGGCTATGTTTTAGTAGGAGAGTACCAGGTATTCAATTCTGAAGGAGAAAGAAGTTCAAGAGAACAGAGCAACTGCTGTCTCCACAATAGGAAATAGAAACATGGCCCCGCATTTGCTGGGTCCCAGCACTGAGAGCCTGCACCTGACCCGCGTCACATCTCTCCCAGGTACAAAGAAGCCGTGCTGGCTTATGAGAATGCGAAGCAGTGGAACAGCGTCATCCGCATCTACCTGGACCACCTCAACAACCCCGAAAAGGCTGTCAGCATCGTCAGAGAGACCCAGTCTCTGGATGGAGCCAAGATGGTAGCCAGGTGACAGCACACTTGTGTGTTTGGACCGCCAACAACCAAATATAAAAGAAAGACCCCCCCCATCAAGTGTATAAAGTCCTTTTCTGTTCTTATTAGCTCTAGACACTGCAGTGCAGTGACCGTTGCGGTCAGCGTGTGTGTGTCGAGTATAGAGTATGATGCAGAATACAGCTATGGGATGAGTTTTTATTTTTACCTAGTGGAGAAATATTTTGTTTTATAGGTCCTGGTACTTGTTAGTTCTCTCATTACTGGGATAAACTACCTACAAAAGCAACTTGGGGGCTTTATTTTGCCTTACATTGATGAGAGAACTGTCGGTCACACAGGGAAAGAACAGTGGGTAGCAGGTCCCAGGAAGCTGGCACCACATCGGGACCAGATGGCATCGGGTCAGGAGCAGAGAGAGGTGGATGCTGGACGCAGCTCCCCTTCTCCTTTTACTCAGACTGGGTCCTAGCCCACAGAATGATGCTGCCCACATTTTTGTGGGTCCTCGCACTTCAACCCAGCTTAGAGACTGCCTCAGACATGCCCAAAAGTGACCTCCTGGATGATTCTAGATCCTGTCGAGTTGATGAATTTGACCACCACAGTCAAACTTGCCACGAGAGGCCAGCTAACTAATGTCCTTTGTCACAGGTTCTTTCTCCAGCTTGGCGACTATGGGTCTGCCATCCAGTTCCTGGTCCTGTCCAAATGTAACAATGAGGCCTTCACCCTGGCTCAGCAGCACAACAAAATGGAAATCTACGCAGACATCATTGGTAAACGCCATTGTTTCCCTATCATAGATAGCAACATTGACTCTTACAATCGAAAGCCTAGATGGGTGTACATACAAGCACTCCTGTAGAGACCTAAGCCATGTATGCACATACATTACTTGCTGGGTTTCAGGCTCCCTGCAGCCTAAAGGTGAGGTAGAATTATAAGAGCAACCATCAGAAATGTGGGGTCAATTACAAGAGAGACCACGATTCCCAAACCCTGCTTTTTATCAACAACAAGTGGTGAGCAAGACTTCACCATGAAGGTGATGGGAAACGCAGGATGATCTTAGACAATAAAACCATTTTCAGGGGCTGGGGAGATGACAGCGATCATCAGGTTTCGCTCAGGTATTTTACTCAGTGACTGTGTCTTCTAGGTTCTGAGGACACAACTAATGAAGATTACCAAAGCATCGCCTTATATTTTGAAGGGGAAAAGAGACACTTTCAGGCTGGAAAATTCTTCTTGCTGTGTGGCCAGTATTCACGGGTTAGTATTTGCCAAGGAGACATCCCCGGACCCCACAGGAGGATATAGGTCCACTTCCCAGCTCCCGAATAACACATGGAGACTTATTTATGATTGCCCTGCCTTAGCTTGACTTGTTTCTAGTCAGCTTTTCATAAATTATCCCGTCTACCTTGTGCCTCTGGGCTTTTACCTTTCTCTGTTTCTGTATATCTTTTCTTTCCTTCTTATTCTCTGTCTGGCTGACTGGCTGGCCCCTGGCATCCTCCTCTCCTCCTTTTCTCCCTCCCTTATTTTTTCTCTTTCCTTCTATATATTCTCTCTGTCTGTGTAGCCCTCTTCTGCCTTGCTATTGGCTCTTCAGCTTTTTATTAGATCAATCAGATGTTTTAGGCAAGAAAAAGAACACAGCTTCATGGAGTTGAACAAATACAACATAAAAAAATACAACACATCTTTGAATCAGTAAACAAATATTCCACAGCATAAATGAATGTAACACATCTTCAACTAATACTCCACAACAAACATGCTAAGCACAAACCTCCCAGTGAGCCCCCACCTCACCCTTCAGAGCCATCTTTGAAATCCCCTCCTCCACACATACATACACAGGCTCCCTAAACCCTCTCCCTGCCCCATTTATTCAAAGTACCATTAACCTGACCTGGAGCCAGGTTTCCCTGCTTCCAGTTACATAGTCCGCAGCCTAGTCTGCATAATGAGTTCCAAGCCAGCCAGTGCCACACAGTGAGACCCTGTCACCAAAGAATGAAGGCAGAGACCCGGAACTCTGCAGGCCCCTGGTTGAGATCAAGACATGCCTCCATTTAGTCTGTGTCAGAGCTGATTGCCCCCATTCTAACTGCTCCCATCTCTCGTTTTAGGCACTAAAGCACTTCCTGAAATGCCCAAACTCAGAAGATAATGTAGCAATAGAAATGGCGATTGAAACTGTAAGTAAACGCTGAACTGAAACTTTGAAGGATGCTAATAGTTTTTTTGGCGTTGGTTTTAATTTCTGATGACCTTCCCCGGAGCCAGGAATGTAGCTCCATTGGTAGAGTGTACTCAGGAAGCCTGGGGTCAATCCCCAGCATCGCGTGGTGGTTCATGCCTATAATCCCAGAAGATGCAGATAGAAGACTCAGGATTATCCTCTGCTAAATAGTGAGTTAGAGGCCAGCCTGGGCTACATGAGACCCCTGTTTTAAAACCAAACAGAACCTGGTGGTGGTGGTGCATGCCTTTAATCTCAGCACTTGGGAGGCAGAGGTAGGTGGATCTCTGAGTTTGAGGCCAGCCTGATCTACAAAGTGAATTCCAGAATGGCCAAGGCTACACAGAGAAACCCTGTCTCAAACAGAAACTTTCAAATATATGCAAAACTTCACCAAGCCATACAGCAAACTCCTATAGCCATCATCTGACGTCGACAGCTGTCAGCACACGTCTTTATTCACACCCTAACCTCTTTCCTGAATTATTTTCAAGCAAACAAGATCTCTCCTTCACATCAGAATACACTGTCTGAATTAGCAAAAGAAGATCCTGTGGGTCGCCCTTTGGGTAAAACTTGCTCATAGCTAATGTTGCTGCAGCGCTCCCTGTCCTGGAGGGTGCACAGGTAGCCTAGGCATCTCCCATAAACCCACGTCTGTGGAGCTCTCACACCGAGTGGTAGAGCTTGTCAGGAAGTCCCCACATTCTGAAGCTGATGTGTTCCCCAATTGGAAACTCGCTGGGCATTATGCTGACGCTTGAAAAGTTTCTTTTCTCGGGGTCCAGGGAGGAGGTGGCTCCGTAGGGAAGAGCCATGGCTGTGAAGGCCAAGGACCTGAGTTCAAATCCTCAGCACCCTCATAAAGGCCAAGCATAGTCACATGCACCTGTAGTGCCTGCACTGGAGGTGAGGGTAAGACAGGTAGATCCAGGAGCTTGCCGGGCAGCCAGCATGGCTGAAACGGCAGCTTTGGGCTCAGTGAGAGCCCCTGTCTCAAAAACGTAAGGTGAGACCAATAGAAGAAGAAACCTGACGTCTTCCATTGGCCTCTGCCCACAGGATGCATATGCACTACACACACACACACACACACACCAAAGTTTGAGTTCAGAGTCTCAGATTAGGATGCTCAGCCTGCGTAAGACTCAGCACATATGCTCAAAATATAGAGCTGTTTGAAAAGTGTGTTAGTCGCCAAACTTAAGAGAGGTTTTGGTGGCAGTATTGGTGATCCTGGGTTGGTTAAGGTTTATTTTTATTTTACGTGTATCATGTTTTGCCTGCATGTGTGTCTGTGCCCCACATCTGTGCAGTGCCTGTAGAGCCAGGAGAGAGCATTTGATCCTCTGAGACTGGAGTTCCAGGTGCCTGTAGAGCCAGGAGAGAGCATTTGATCCTCTGAGACTGGAGTTCCAGGTGCCTGTGAGCTGTCATGTGGGTGCTGGGAACAGAACCTGGCAGCCAGTGTTCTTAACCCTGAGCCATCCCTCCAGCCCCTGGGTGTGTGTGTGTGTGTGTGTGTGTGTGTGTGTGTGTGTGTATGATTTATTATGTGTATATGGGGGAAGGAACCAATAGAAGATGTTGAATCCCCTGAAGCTAGAATTAATAAGACAGTTATGAGCTATTTGATGTGGGTGCTGGGAATTCAGCTATGGTCCTCTGGAAGAACAGCAAATGCCCTTAACTGCTGAGCCATCTCTCCAGCCCCTTGATGTTTTTATAAACCCCCAAGAAGTACATTCTCTGTATATAGCGGAAAAGCTCATACTTTGATACAAGCAGCTAAGACAACCTACAGCTTCTAAGGATGGGATTTTACTGCAGAAGACTACAACCCACTGCTAAAGACTCCAGGCTAAATTGTATTTCAGGTCATTTACGTGGATGATCTTAGGTGGTTTTATTCCATTTCCTTAGCAGAAAGTGGTTTCCTTTTCTACCCAGCCCTTATATCCTATCCCTGCTAGGTTTAAGATGCAGAATTTATGAGGTTTCTCTCTTGTGAACCAGGTGGGCCAGGCCAAAGACGAACTTCTGACCAATCAACTGATAGACCACCTGATGGGGGAGAGCGATGGCATGCCGAAGGTACAGGAGGCTCTTCACTGCCGGGTGTTCACGCCCCAGCCAGGCTCCTGTCATGACTTTGGAGACCTACAGGAGTGTCACCGTGTCACCCTGGAAGCAGCCATCCCCCACACTCTAGAGGATGCCATGAACGTGCCCTTTAGAACTGACCAGGAACCTGTGCGATAGCCACACCCCCTGATGTAGCCATCACCCCGCCCACAGTTTTTTCTAAACCGTCACAGTTTCGTTTATTCTAGGCACTGAGAAAGCAATCATTGAAACAAACTGTTGACTTAACAATGGGCCCTAAAAATTGGAGTGTTTTATTCATATTTTTTAAATATTTATTTATTTATTATGTATACAATATTCTGTCTGTGTGTATGTCTGTAGGCCTGAAGAGAGCACCAGACCTCATTCCAGATGGTTGTGAGCCACCATGTGGTTGCTGGGAATTGAACTCGGGACCTTTGGAAGAGCAGGCAATGCTCTTAACCACTGAGCCATCTCTCCAGCCCCTTTATTCATATTTTTAATTTTAGAAATAATCTAAACATAAGTATAAATCACTATAAGGTCAGCGGCCAAGAGCATATGTCAGAATCCATGGCTATAGACATCTGTCTGCGCTGTCCTGGTGAGGACAGATGTGATACCTTAGGAAGTGCCCGGAGCCCTTTGTGTCCCTTTGTCTCCGTGTTCAGAGCCATCTGCTGTGGCAGACTCTGGCCACTAGTGTGGGGAGACATTAGCCCCCTCCCAGTAGGCTATCACCCTTATCATATAGATAAAGCCACTGAGACCCAGAGGGACTTCGGTGACTTGCCCCTCCCATTATGTCCGCTAATTTTAATAACCTGGAAACCAGCCCCAGGTACAGAATGAGCCAGCCCCTGTTTGGACTTGGGTGGGAATGGCTAAGGGGACTTGCATCAGTGTTAAGATGCCCTTCCCACCCAAGAGAGGCTGTCTGGGGCAGGGATAGAATGTATCTGGTGATGCTGCTCCATGCCCCTCCCCAAGCCCAGGAGAGGCTGTGTGGAGCAGGGTAGACTGCATCTGGTGACACTGTCCCAGGCCTCACTCTGTCCCCCTCCTTTCACCTTACTGTCCACAACATGAGGACACTGAAGGTTTAGCTGTTTCCTAACCACTTAGTTCAGCACGCTAAGCTGAGCAAACTGGCTTTTAAAAACATCGCTCCTGTTACTGGGAGCTGAATGTGGACTGAAAGGCACAGTTATAAGTCTTTCTCCCCCAGGATGCCAAGTACCTGTTCCGCTTGTACATGGCGCTGAAGCAATACCGTGAAGCCGCCCGGACCGCCATCATCATCGCCAGAGAAGAGCAGTCTGCAGGTGCGTACCGACTGGCTTCTGTGGTCCTGGGACCAAGCCAGGGCCCTGCCCATGCAGGGACAGTGCTTTACCGCCAAGCTGCTACTCCTGTACCAGGTCCTTTTTTTTTTTTCCTACCCAAACAGGTAATGAGATAAAGCCCAGGAAAGAGTAGCTAACTTCTAGCCTAGGCTTGCTCTAACCCCAAAGGACCAAACAGATTTTTCTCTTAGATTCAGAGAAGGAAAAATCATTCCCTGTCTGAAGGGATGTGGGTAGCTGTGCTGAGGCCTTCTCTTGCTGGGCAGTTTCTTCTCTTTGTAACCACATCCTGGGAGCTCAGGGGCCACTGAGAACTGGGCCACAGTTCTGCCCTTTAGGATCAGGGATTAGATCAGAAGGAAGAGAAAGAAATTGAATTCAGAGTTGCTATTCAAGATGACAAGTGCTAGACTAGAAAGAGAAATATGATCAGAAAGGACCCAGGCCCCTAAGGATACAGGAAGAGTCTGCACTGGGGAGATGGAGGATGGGGTGAGGATGATGGAAGGACCAGGACCCCTAAGGATACAGGAAGGGTCTGCACTGGGGAGATGGAGGATAGGGTGAGGATGATGGAAGGACCAGGACCCCTAAGGATACAGGAAGGGTCTGCACTGGGGAGATGGAGGATGGGGTGAGGATGATGGAAGGACCAGGACCCCTAAGGATACAGGAAGGGTCTGCACTGGGGAGATGGAGGATGGGGTGAGGATGATGGAAGGACCAGGACCCCTAAGGATACAGGAAGGGTCTGCAGTGGGGAGATGGAGGATGGGGTGAGGATGATGGAAGGACCCAGGACCCCTAAGGATACAGGAAGGGTCTGCACTGGGGAGATGGAGGATGGGGTGAGGATGATGGAAGGACCAGGACCCCTAAGGATACAGGAAGGGTCTGCACTGGGGAGATGGAGGATAGGGTGAGGATGATGGAAGGACCAGGACCCCTAAGGATACAGGAAGGGTCTGCACTGGGGAGATGGAGGATGGGGTGAGGATGATGGAAGGACCAGGACCCCTAAGGATACAGGAAGGGTCTGCACTGGGGAGATGGAGGATGGGGTGAGGATGATGGAAGGACCCAGGCCCCTAAGGATACAGGAAGGGTCTTCACTGGGGAGATGGAGGATGGGGTGAGGATGATGGAAGGACCAGGACCCCTAAGGATACAGGAAGGGTCTGCACTGGGGAGATAGAGGGTGAGGATGAGGATGATGGAAGGACCAGGACCCCTAAGGATACAGGAAGGGTCTGCACTAGGGAGATGGAGGATGGGGTGAGGATGATGGAAGGACCAGGACCCCTAAGGATACAGGAAGAGTCTGCACTGGGGAGATGGAGGATGGGGTGAGGATGATGGAAGGACCAGGACCCCTAAGGATACAGGAAGGGTCTGCACTAAGGAGATGGAGGATGGGGTGAGGATGATGGAAGGAGATTGGGGTGAAGTAACAGAGAGAGCAAGAGATGAGACCAGTGCTCTGAGCAAGACCAAGAAGGGCTGGGAAGGTGGCAGGCTAGCTCCAATGGGGCTTTGAGCCTCTGCTAAGGAATTTTCATTTGATCTCACTGCATTTGGGGGGTCTTGTTTGGTGGTACTGGGGCTAGCACCTCACACATACTAGATATCATGCCAGTGAGCTGTGGGTTTGCAGCCTCAGGGTGTTGGGCTTGGGGGTGAAACTTGAAGTTTTAGAAACCCTGAAAGGAAGACTGATTGGTTCAGGGCCACAGAATAGTGTGGGGACTCGGACCATGGGCCTGAGGAGGAGACCGAACTTGAAGGATTTGAACTCAGTGCACTGTGGGGGTGACCTCTAAGGCACCACCGTTTTCCCTAGAATGACTCACAAAAGGAGAAAAGGCTGTTACGTTGCCATATGGTTGAAGACTGTTAGTAGCAGGACTAACAGCCCGACCTGTGAGGTGAGGTCTCAGGTCTTCTGCAGTAACACCTGCTCCTTTTCCAAGGGAACTACCGGAACGCACATGATGTTCTCTTCAGTATGTACGCAGAACTGAAGTCACAGAAGATCAAAATCCCCTCCGAAATGGCCACCAACCTCATGATCCTGCACAGTTACATACTCGTGAAGGTGAGGCTGGGCCGAGTGGTGTGGGATCTACCGGCCAGGAGGCCTGCTCACCCAGCGGGGCTTCCTTCTGGTCCTCCGAGATTTAGAACCATTCCCTGCATCTCTAGATTCTCAAGTAGCAAAGCAGCACAGGCCAGCTCCAGTGTGGTGCCATTTTATACCAAAGAGCAAGAAGTAAGCAGGTACAATAGATCATAAAAGGAGAAGCCTGGAGACAGCGGTGGCTTCCTCCTGGGGAATCATGTGAGGCAGGGTTGAAAACACTAAAGCCCATTCAGGGGAGGAAAGATGGGTGCAGACTTTGCCGTGTGTGTTTCTCCAGGTTTGGTTTTTATTGTTTTTAACACAGGATCTCCCTACATCGGCTGGCCTATTTATTTCTAGTTGTGATGTGGAGCCTTTCTGTTTTTCTATTTTTTATGTATGTATAGATTGGGATTGAGCCCAGGGCCTCACACATAATAGACAAACACTGTACCTCTGAGCTGCATCCCATCCCAGTATACTGGGGTTTGTTTGCTTGTTCTGTTATTGTTTGTTTTAAAACAGAGTCATGCTGTTATTCCTGGCTGGCTGGAACTTACCGTGTAAAACAGACTGGTTCTGAATTGTGGCAATCTTCCTGCCTCTGCCTCGGGTCACCAGTGCCAGGATTATAGCATGCACCACCATGCCTGGCTTCTGTTTTTTAAGATTTATTTTTATTATTTTTAATATGTGTTTGAGTATGTGCACAGTGTAGTGCCCACAGAAACCACTGGCATCGGATCCCACTAGAGCAGGAGTTATGATCCACCTCACGGTACTGGGAACTAAATCAAGTCACTGAGCCCTCTCTCCACGCCCTCTATTATTATACACTTAGGTATATATTATACACTTAGGTCTTTGTAAAGATGCAAACAGGCTTCAATTAACAAATTTTCCCAAAATGTCAGTGCTACCCGAGTCTCTAAGTCAGTTATCTGTTCAGTACAGCGAGCTCATTCAACCTTGATGGCCCCTCACAAAGTTAAAAGGATTTGAATCCTAACTACCAGCTAGTTAAACGTAGCTCCACAGAACTTTCTAGTGGCGGGACTGTTGGTGTCTGTGCTGACCGGTATGGTGGCCTCGTCTGGCTGCGGAGCACTTGGCAGGGAGCAGGCACAGCAGGCAGAGTGAACTTTTAACTTTACATAGTTTAATTGTTAGACTTGAGTAACCACGGTATAGACTCACAGGCCTGAAACACTTATTATAAAGAGTAGGCATTTAGACCCCAACATTCAGCCCTGGGAGTGTACCTCCCTTCAGAGCATCTAGTGGACCAAAGGCTAGAGAAGCAGAGGGTTCATCCCCAGCTTCAGACATGAGAAATGAGTTCAGTGGCTCAGGAAGTAAGTTCATAGCCAGCAAAATGGAGAAAAGTTCAAAAAAGGTGATGGAAGATGAAGCTGAGCAAGAGCGGGGTTCTAGGAGGAGCTGAGCAAGCAGAGCTGGCCCCCAGCTCCCCTGGCCCCCAGCTCCCGTGGCCACCTCTCCACGCTGAACCAGCCTTGCACCCCCTCCATGATGGAGCACCCTCGTGCCTTCCCCTTTGTGCCAGTTTCTCACAAAGCAGCAAGCACTTCCTAAAATTTGTGACTGTAGCTATCAAAACTGCTTAACTCTTGGGAGGGCCACAGTGGCTCGCACTTTGAATCCTAGCACTTGGGAGGCCCAGGCAGGTGGAACTCTTTGAATCCCAGGAAAGCCTGGTCTACATAGTGAGTTCCAGGACAGCCAAAGTTACATAGACACCCTGTCTCAAAACAAAACAAAACAAGGCGGGCAGTGGCGGCGTACACCTTTAGTCCCAACACTCAAGAGGCAGAGATGAGCAGATCTCTGAGTTTGAGGCTAGCCTGGTCTACAGAGTCATTTCCAGGACAGTCAGGACTACACAGAGAAACCTTATGTTGAAAAACAAAACAAAGACCAAAAAAACATTGAATTATGTCAAGGCTGAAGAAACTGATGCTTAATTTTGTCACAGTATCCTTATGGCTTTGGGGCTGGGCCTCTGCCTACTGCAGCTTCGTCCTGCCTTCAGCCCCCCCTTGCTTCCCAGACCCCATCCAGATTTGCCTGACTTCAGTTCCTTCCCACTGCAGGCTGAACTCACTTCGTTCACAGCCCCTCTCTTCCTCCTAGACCTTGGCTCACTCAGTGCTCAGCTCTCACTACAACTTAAACAACTTGTTAGCCCACAGAAGCTGGTAAAAGACGGACCAGGGATTTACGTTGGGTCCCAAGGCAGAATACAATACTGAGCATTGCTATGGTGCCAGATGCCAGCTGTTGAAGAACATAGGACGTAGCTATGGTGTCAGGAACCAGCTGTTGAAGAACATAGGACATAGCCAGGGTACAGGAACCAGTTTTTGAAGGAGAACATAGGACATAGCCATGGTGCTAGGTGCCAGCTGTTGAAGAGAAAGTAGGACAGCACAGTCCAGTGGCAAGGCTTGGGAATCTCAGCTCAGTTGTCTGGGCCACAGGCAATGAATTGTTTGGGGAAAGAAAGCACGGATTGGAGCTAATATAAGGCATCATTTATTTCAGATTCATGTTAAGAGCGGAGATCATATGAAGGGGGCACGCATGCTCATTCGAGTGGCCAACAACATCAGCAAGTTCCCATCCCGTAAGTCCTGTCTTAAGGGAGCTCTGCGCGCACTTGGGGCTCAGCGCTGAGGTGTGCACTCCCCAGCCAGGCGTGCTCAGAGCTCCCTGTGTTGTCAGGTCGTTTATCTCCACAGCAACCCAGAAAGTGGCAGGCTGGGGTCCCAGAAACTCTGCAAGGCTCAGCCCACAGTAGTGCAAACACGAAGGTCTATTATACCAAAGGGAAAAGGGCGGCGGAGAGCAAGATGACCGGGGGAAAAAAAGGCCCAATGGAACCAAGTGCGGACAGATGCTTTTGAAACTCCTCTGTGCATGACACGGAACCCGAGTCATAGCATTGCCAGGAGCACATCAGATTCCACCCAGGGTTTTCACTGGCAGTTTGTCACACAGGACCATCCTGCCTGGCAGGTCAAAGGGAAGTAACATGTGCCCAAGATCACATTGTCTAACACTGTCATCTGCTACTTTCAAGCCTGGCTTCCGGGAAAGGTCCCTTTCTCCCAGACCTGTTTTTAGAACACCCTTAAATGAACAGCCTTCGTCACACAGTGTGACAGGTGTCAGCAAACTTGCTGTAGAGAGCCAGATGTTAGACATCTTAATCCACTTGGTCTGTCACTCGTCAGTCACCCCGTGGTGTGACTGGGGCTGAGCTCTGATGGAGCTTTAACTTCTGGACACAGAAATCTGAAGCTCATGTGACTTTAACACGTCACACAAAATATTACTGTTATTTCTTTCAACCAGTTCCTGGGCCGTACAAAAGTCAGAGGGCCAGACTCACCACCCTGTCCTCTCTGGGTTTGTTTGTGAGATGTGGCTCGTGTGGTCCAGACTAACAGTGCACTCAGCTGTCTCCTTTCTGCTCCCTGCGTGTCCTGCAGATATCGTGCCTATCCTGACATCGACTGTGATTGAGTGTCACAGGGCAGGCCTGAAGAACTCTGCTTTTAGCTTTGCGGCTATGCTGATGAGGCCCGAATACCGCAACAAAATTGATGCCAAGTACAAAAAGAAAATTGAAGCGATGGTCAGGTGGGCAGAGCACCCATTTCTACTGTCCAAACACATCTTTGGGGTACTTTTCAGATGGGACTTCTAATATATATATATATATATATAGGCTCCGAGATAAAGTGGGTAAGGGTAGGGGCAGAGGTCATAGCTGACATTTACTGTCAACCTAACTGAATTTAGCGTCACCTAGGAGACATACCTTTGGGTATGTGTACAGGGTGCATTCCCCGCCCCGAATGCAGGCTGAACTCCAAACCGGATAAAAGGAAGAGTGGGTGAGCTGAACTTCCCTCTGCGCTCCAGCCGCCGCCCACTCCTCCATGATAGGCCCTGTGAACTAGGAGCCGAAGTAACTGCTGCCTCCCCTCAGCTGACTCCTGCTAGGCATTTTTATCACTAGAGGGGTAACTAATAATAGGGAATAAAAGCGACAGGAACCCCACTGATGTCTGGTCAGAACTTATGGGAACCATACACAAGGCATCGTCGACCAGGGATGGTGCCCCTGTGTACTGATGCCATTTTCCCAGGGCCGTCCAGAGCATACGGGGCTCCTCTTCCGCAAGGTTGCGAGACAGCTGCCACATCTACACACCACATCTCCATTCAAGGCAGGAAGAAGAGAGAGAATTAAGGAATCCATGGGTCTTTGCCTTTGTGTCCAGGGCTACTTCACTCTGATTTCCAACATAGCCACAGAGAGCCGCCCTGTGAAGCATTCTGTCAAGTGTGAAAATGGCTCTTAGACAGACAGCATTGTCTGCCGTAGAGAGGTTGAACAAAAGCATGGATGTTCTCCGCATGGAAACTCCACATTGGCACAGAGCACTGCCAGCAGAGCCTCCAGATGCAAGCACTGTGATGAAGGCAGGCCTGGCTTCCTAGAAGACTCTGCTGTGCCTGTTCCACAGACCCTGCACGGCTGTGGGGAAGTGGGGAACACATGGCAGAATGTCTCTCCTCATGGCAATCAGTAAGCAGAGAGAGGGACAGACAAGGGGCCAGGGCATGACATTCTTCAAAGATATGCCCCCTACCCTTGCCCCACAACTGACTTCCTCTTTCCGCAGTTCCAAATCCCCCGTCATTCAGAGCCTACATGATCAACACTTCCCAAAGGGCCTCTCTGAACACTGCTGGCAGTGGGGCACACCTTCAGTACACAGCCCATTGTGGGGACATTATCTCCTAGACAGAAGTAGAACACCACTGGGAATCTACAAAAGGAAAAATCCGTTGTATCTCTGTACTACGTAATCAGTAGTGACAGTCTAACTAGGGACCTTGACGCAGCCAGGCAAGTAATGGTAATGGCAAGCGGAAGCAAGCAGACTTGAGTGCTGTCCTAGTGAGGGTTACTATTGCTATGATCAAACACCATGACCAAAAAGCAAGGGAGAGAGGGCTTGTTGGGCTTATACTTCCGTAAATGATCAATATAGTCAGGAACTCAAACAGGGCAGGAACCTGGAGGCAGCAGCCAGAGGCCAAGGAGTCCTTACAGGACTCAGGACCACCAGTCCAGAGGTGGCCCCACCCATCACTCACTAAGAAAATACCATACATGTTTGTCTACAGCCCGATCTTATGAAAGTATTTTCTCAATTGGGGCTCGCTCCTCTTCAGTGACTCTAGTTTGTGTCAAGTTGACTGACACAAACCTGCCAGTACAAATGCTAATCCTGACAGGAAATGCCCCATGGCAGAGCTTTGAGGCTGGTCAACCTAAGTGGCTTCAACTAAGTCAGTCTGACCCAGGGAACCTTCCAGTGTAGAATAACATGACCGCAAGATGGACGGATGGCTCAGTGCCGACCCTGGAGAGACTTGTTCTCTTCCCCACACAACAGGAGCGGCCAGTAGCTATGTGCTCCAAAGCGGCAGCTGCTAGTCACCAGTGGCTACAAAGTTAGGACAGCCCACCGGCCTGGAAATGTCTATTAAAACAGCTGGGTGGTCTTTACTTGAGTTACACAGAAGGGAGACACGGGAAATCCCACAGTGGCCACGAGACAGTGCCACCAGTGCGGTGCTCATGAATGCCAGCTGGACCTGGCCAGGCCAAATGTGCTCCATCCTCCCAGGAGCTGGGAAATCTGAGCCCGCAAATAAGTTCTTTCCAGATTAACGCCTTTCTCTGCTCACCGCGGTGCTGGGAACCAAGTGGTGTTTGTAAATGACACGTGATGCTTTCTCCAGGAGACCAGACACATCCGAGACAGAAGAGGTCACCACCCCATGTCCCTTCTGTCAGTTTCTTCTCCCAGAATGTGAGCTGCTTTGTCCCGGCTGCAAAAACAACATCCCCTACTGCATTGCAACAGTAAGTGTCTTTGTAATCATAATGTCCCTTTCCAGTTGAATATTTGGCACACCAGTGTTTCTTCACCTTTGACTCATCTTCCAGAAAACGTTTAGCATGAAATTCCAGGCAGCCGAGGTGAGGTTCGGAGCCCACAGGAATCCAGGAGTTAGGCAGCCGCACACTCAGCAGGCTGAGGTGTGCTCACATGCTTTTTCTGCCACCTAGTGGCTTCGTGACACAGTGCAGTCTGCTCCTTGTAGGCTTGCCTGTGCTTTGTTCTCAGGTCAGCTGCATTGGTGAGAGCACACCCCCCCAAAAAGACCTACTTATCAGAAAACTAAAATGTCAAATTTGTTCATCCTATGACTACCATAAGCTATAATCTGAAAGAAGATAAATTCACATACTGGAATAAAAGGCGGTCTAGTCCCTCTCTAAGAACGAGTGTAAAAGTGGAGCCCAGCTGCAGCCCTTCGGCTGCATCCTTCTAGACAGATGAAGTAGCAATAGTGTCCCAAGTCAGAGAAACTCTTAATGTTTCCAGGGCCGGCACATGCTGAAAGACGACTGGACGATGTGCCCACACTGCGGCTTCCCTGCACTGTACTCTGAATTCAAGATGTAAGTGTGCATCCTTTCCCGTCACTTAATGAGT
Source organism: Microtus oregoni (assembly GCF_018167655.1). Taxonomy (NCBI): domain Eukaryota; kingdom Metazoa; phylum Chordata; class Mammalia; order Rodentia; family Cricetidae; genus Microtus; species Microtus oregoni. Next base: position 29,214,757 of record NW_024543080.1, on the reverse strand, counting down.
AGAAACAGGCCTTTTCTGGATTCGTCCACTCCTTCCCTTTGAGGGCTCCTCTGTGTTCTTGGACGAACCTTGTGACCTCTAAGAGCATTCTCCCCCAGGGGATCTTCCCTGACACAAGTCCTTATCCTGCCTCAGTGGGCGGAGGCATTAAGAGGTGTAGGCAGAAGTGGCTGATTTTTCTATGAGCTTAACCCGAAGATAGACAAATAACTCTGCATTTATCTCCCCCCAAACAGCTTACTAAACAGTGAAAGCACATGTCCCATGTGTTCAGAAAGATTAAACTCTAGTCAACTGAAAAAGATTTCAGACTGCACGCAGCACCTACGGACAGAGACGGAACAGTGAGCCGCAGGCCCAGGTAAGGCCCCACTGCGCACTCTCCTCCTGGGCCGCAAAGCCCAGGGTCCACAGCTTAATGCTTCATGCTGGCAATGGCTCCTTCTGTGCAATGTGTAATTCTCAACTGTCTTAACAGACTTATTTATTTAAATGTTAAAGTGATAGTAATATGGCTTCCCAAGTGGCTAAAGTTAATTTAGCCAAGCATCATGAATTCTAACTAGACTGATTTACCAAACTGAGCTTCTTTTTAATAGCCCCTTAAAGCTAGAGCCAGCTTTCTTTAAATGGGAGCTTTTTAGTTGACTATTTGCAGTACAAAGTTTGACTTCCAGAGATGTTGAAATCCCAGGGCTTTTTTTCCTAAGTCTCGCTTTGGCCACACAAACTTTGCAGATAGTCCTTCTACCACCTCATTCTGGTGACAGGATTTTTGTTCACATGGGATTAAAGGCTCACAACACCATCCCTCACTTTATTAGGATTTAAGAAATATCCTAATTAGTTTCTTAGTTTTCTGAATGTTGAATTTTGTCAATGAATCATGTGATGACAAAGGTTTCTCCCTTTATTCCATTTAGTGGGTTATATTGATAAAATAAAATCAACTTTTACTCAGGAGATAAACTCACCTCATCAGAACATGGTTTCTAGCCATTCCTTGGCTCAAGGACTTTACCCTCAAGTGCAGATACAGGGCCTGAATCTAACCCAGCAGATTCTTTGAAAAGATGACATCCTCCAGCTGTGCTGCTGTTGGTTGCTTATTCCTTTGGGCAGTTATTACATTTTGTCTCAAATCTACACCTGCATCTGTATGTCTCTACCACTTGTAAAAGTGGAGCCTTGTTAATAAAGCTCCAGGCTCTCTCCTGATACTGTCTTTGCATCAAGGTATGTGGTAGATTACAGAAGCCTGAACTGTGCTGTCAGAGCTCCTTGAAGTTGTCTTCAGTGAGTCAGGATGACCCACTGCTGTGCCGTCTCCTCATACAGTGAGGACTAAAGCTATTGCTCCCTGGCTTCCTTCAGAAAAGGAACCTTTGTCCAATTTCAGAAGAAAACATGCGCTCTACAGCCTGCCATGTTCACATCCCTGGCAGTAAGGCGGCTTTATTACTGCTCCTCCTGCTTGATAGCAGTGTCTCCACAGTGTGCCGTGCAGCTCAGTACTGTAGGTCCATAGGACGGGACGTCTGCAGGACTCATGCTCCAGAAATGAGCAGGAAGTCCAGCTTTCTTATGAGCAGGACAGCATTGAGACCTCCCTAAGGCATCTATTTGTCCCTTTCTTAGACAGCTCCTGAGTAGACGGCAGCTCCCTCAGGAGGCAGTGTCCACCCGGCAGACTTGAAGAGTGGTCCTTCCTGGATACAGTGACACGACCTGCTGCTTGCTGAGCTCTGTGTGTCCTCTTCAAAGTCCCACACGGTGTGTGCTCTGTACCGTTAGTAGTATATTGTAAATATCCAGTTTTCTAATGACTTTTTTATTTAAGTATCTTCTTTAAAATTAAACTGTTAACTAGATATTTGTAATATTTCCCTGGATTTGGATATAGAGAAAGTGATGGAGGAGGTGGCTTGGAGCCCTTATAGAGTCTGTCCCTTAAACCAAAACATCAAAGACAATTCATCTGTACAAAATGCATAAACCTAGTATCTGTCTGTCCATTCCGGTGCATGCTATGGATTCCTAGTGCAAAATTAAATCATCTGGTTTCCCCGGAAACATTGTTATGTTCCCAGAGCACGCGGCATACTCACTTGTAGGAAGTCTGTGCTTACCCACACCCTCAGCATGACCTGTGCGTAGCCAGTGTCACCAGTCTCAACAGCCAGCAGACATGTGAGTCGCCCGAACCAGGTGGTTCACGCACAACAGCCAACAACTGAGCATCATCAATAGCTTCTCTGGCATCCAAGCATCCCACCTTCACACCTCCGGCTTTATCTGTCTTTTGGGGGCTCACCAGAGGCTGTGACCTCACTAAGCAGCATAACATAATGAGACAGTCACCAGTACCAAGCTTCTTGCTACTTCCCCACACCACTGAGGTCACCTGGCATCTGTGTATTCTGGGATTTACAGGCCTCAGCTTTCCCTTGTGAGGACACTCATCCTAGAACTTCAGGGGGATGCCCATCCTAGTGTGGACAAGTCATTCTAACTCTAAGAAGTCAACAGATAATGCTATTGCAGTTATGCCGAAATCTCTCAAAAGGAACTAGAGGGACTTGTCTGAGACACAGCATCAATGGCCATGACTTGGTACTCTACACAGAATGTGCAGAGAACCTAGGCAGCGTGGGGCACCACAGGCCACTTCAGGAGCTGCAAGGAGATTCGATCCCAACACAGACATTTAGGTCCGCACAAATGCCAAGGCATTAACACCTACCTTCTTTTTTTTGGGGGGGGGGGGGGGAGGGGCGGGGGTTCAAGACAGGGTTTCTCTGGTTTCTCTGTGGTTTTGGAGCCTGTCCTGGAACTAGCTCTTGTAGACCAGGCTGGTCTCGAACTCAGAGATCTGCCTGCCTCTGCCTCCCAAGTGCTGGGATTAAAGGCGTGCGCCACCACTGCCTGGCTTAACACTTACCTTCTTTAATCTGCATCCTTTATGGCATGCTTAGGAGGGCTTCAAAGAGGAATCCAATAGACCACCATTGCTTATCCTGTTGCTATCGTCCTGTATTAAACATCATATAGTCTCTAACTCTAAAAAAATTTATTTTTATAGCTTGTTCACAACATTCAAAATTTAAATCATAACTATATTAAATAAGCAAAGACCATTTTTTGTTCTGAAAGCAAGCAGAATGCTGGGCCTTTCCTGGAATGTATATTCAACTGAGGGAGGCATGGTTTGCATGTCCAAATGAACAGAAATGGAAGAATGCGCACGAGTATCCTTCCCCTCTGGGTGAGGAAACCATTACCATAGCAGCCAAGTTTCAACAGAGGAGAGAGGGCAGGACGCAGAGACTCAGGCTTAAGCACAGTGTTTATTTATTTCCATACTGAACCAATCTCTGGGAAGCATACCTTTACCCTGGTTAATATACCTGCAATGTCTCCAGGACTTGTCTCCTCTCCCAACAAGGCCATGAGTCCTCAAAGGCAGAGCATGGTCCTCATATTCTTTCTGGCATACACCTCACAGAGGCAGCATAGACCTCTGAGCACTTACTGATTTAAAAAGCTAAACACCCAAAGGCCAGGTTACGTCCATGGCCCTAGGGTCTTTCAACAAGCACAGTTCTAGATCTAGCCTGAAATTCCAGTAGGGATACGAGCTCCTCACAGGACAGCATCTCCCAGTCAGAATGAACCTGTGAAGCTGACCCATCCTCGACTACTGGTCTCACCCTGAAGGGTGACTGCAGGAGGACAGGAATGTGTGGCGGTCCAGTGTCTGCATACCCGAGAGGCCTCTCAGCGACTTCCTACAGCAGCAACATGATTAGTGCAGAGGGATGCTGTGCTTTGATTCACAGGGTTATGCCAAATATTTTAATCTAATCAAATTAATATGGAAAGTAATATACTAACATAATATTTTTCTGTACAAGATGACAATCTTAAGAATATCCATGCAATCCATGGACACTCGATTCCTGACGCCTACTTTGCCAGCTTGACAATGAACCAAGAATACTCAGCTCCAGGTGGTGGCTGATTTGTATTAAGGTTTATTTACAGAATTTCACCATAAAATAAGAACTATCGAGTTTTTAAAGAAATCAGCCCTGGTCCTTTAACAGCCATGAGGACAAACTGTTAGGCTACAAAAGATGCCTCAGTTCCTCTGCGCCCAGACTTAACTAAAATCTGACTCCAAAGCCTGTGTGCTCCTAGTTTTGATTCCACACAGTCACTCTGAATCCCAGCACTCTACCTGGGTTGCCAGGGATGGTGGAGGCTGAAGCGTCCTGTCCCCCTCTATAAGAGGAGCATGAGAGCTGGCTAGCTAGCCCGCCTAGCTGTACCGTCCTCTATGATGGGACCACCAGGCCACCCCACTGTGCTGGACATGGATACTCTGGTAAAGGGCACGGCTTTCTAGCGGGAGTTGAGAGGGTAAGTGAAACACAGCTATTGGTACTGAACAATGGTTTCATTTCTTCCAACTTCTTCCTTTTCCTTTTTTGGACTCCTTATCTTTGTCTGGTTTTGAAGACTTTGAAGATCCTGTCTTTTTCTGTTGGAGGAGAGACACACAAAACAGTTAATATGTTGATGAGTATATAAAATGACAGCAAAGTCTTTATCTACAACTTAATTAGAAAAGCAAGGTCACAGATATCTACTGCTGCCCGAGAAGCAACAAGCCAGCTCCTTACAGAGAAAACATCTAGACCTACTCAGATCTAGAACTAAGGTGTGCCCCGTGTAAGGCAGTTTCCTGGATTCAGAACACAGTGTTCGTAGGGAGCCAGAATACTCAAGAGGTGGCTTACAGATATGGCAATGTCTACATGACAAGCTTCCCTTTTAATCTCACAGAAGATCTAAGCACACTCATTTTGTGAAGCGGGAAGAGAAGAGAAGCGGGGAACCAATCCAAACAAAGGACCTCTATTCCTAGACGTGTGACGCGGGAGAAGAAAGAGCCGCGCACAGGTGAAAGGAGAGAAGGCTGCAGCCCAGTGACTTGGCAGCTGCGAACAGTAGGCTGACTCCATGCCTCATTCAGATCTTTGTCTTTTGCTAGTAAAGTGTCAACTTCTGCTCTGAGAGACTTTACAGGCAATTCAATGGCTGTAGGCAACACGAATAGCCAAAGTGAACAATAGTTTGTTTAAAACATTTTTCTGTTCATGCTATGAAAATGCACTGTGGTATGAAAGTGCATACCAAAGTCCAAGTAAGTATTAACAGCACCCTGCTGGGGCAGGTGAGACGACTACCCGGTGGGAAATACTTGCTGCACAAGCTTGAAGACCTAAGCTCACATCAACACACACATAAAAGCAAGGTATGGCAGGCAACACACTTCTCTAAGCTCAGTGCTAGGGAGAGGGAAACACACACGCAGATCCTAGGACTCACTGGCTAGGCATCTAGCCAGAGCAGCAAGCTCCAGGTTCAGTCAAAGACCCTGTCTCAAAAACGAAGGAAGACACTTAGAAAACCATACACATGAGTACATGTATTCTTGCAGTACACATACATGACCATCACTACGATTGCCTACTTTCTTGCTATTTGGCTCCTACACTACTATAAGAAGTTCACATTAGGGGGCTGGAGAGATGGCTCAGAGGTTAAGAGGATTGCCTCCTCTTCCAAAGGTCCTGAGTTCAATTCCCAGCAACTACATGGTGGCTCACAACCATCTGTAATGGGGTCTGCTGCCCTCTTCTGGCCTGCAGCATACACACAGACAGAATATTGTATACATAATAAATAAATAAATATTTAAAAAAGAAAAAGAAGTTCACGTTATAAAAATGAAACTGTCAGGCATGGTAGCACACACACTTGGGAAGCTGTGGGTGGCAGAAGCAAGGCAGGTGGATCTGAATTCAGGGCCAGCCTGGTCTACAGAGCGAGTTCTAGGAGAGTCAGGGCTACACAGAGAAACCCTGTCTCGGAAAAAATAGATAGATAGATAGATAGATAGATAGATAGATAGATAGAGATATTTAGAAAATCATGATAAATGTGTGTGTGTGTGTGTGTGTGTGGAAATGAAACCCACCCCATCATCTTCAGTTATGATGAGCAAGACATACCTACACTTCCAGCTCACTGCTCCATGCGGAACCGGCCTTATTATTCCCATCACACAGGAGCACAGGTCATCATCTTACCCTGCTCCATGCGGAACCGGCCTTATTATTCCCAAATCACACAAGAGCAAAGGTCATCTATGAGGTACTCCTGCCATAGCTGAACACACTACCTTGATCATGGCATCAGTCTCTATGGCATCCTGCTCCTTCTCATCAGACTGACTGTCATCTTCCTGTGACTCTTCATGGTACTCAGAATCCAGTGCCGGGCCTGTGCTGAGTCTCGATGTCTTTACTGCCTGAAGCGAGTACGGGGTCAGGTGGACCTCCTTATTATAAGCTCTTGTGAAGGCTGCTTTCACCTAAAGAACAGAGGAAAGCGGTTACCCTGAGTGCTGGACAATGCGTTAACATCAGTTAAGCTGAAGCTTTGAGAAGCCCAGGAAATCCTTTAAACTATTTGCAAAATAGTTACATGCATAATAGAACCGGAAGTGCATTTATTCTCCTCTAAAGCTGTGTGCTACTAGAGATCAGGGTAAGCCTTGTGCACACTCGGCGACTCCACCATCACTCAGCTATGTCCCCAGCGCATAGCATTTTTTATATTATTTATTTGAGAATTTTGAACCCACAGCTCAAAAAAAAAAATTAAGAATAAGTAGTTAAAACGGGTATAGCAGCACACATCTTTAATTCCAGCACTCTGGAAACAGAGGCAGGAAGATCTCTGAGTTTGAGGTCAGCCTGGTCTTCAGAGCAAGTTCCTAGACAAGGGCTATACAAAGAAACCGTGCCTCAAAAAACACACACACACACACACACACACACACACAAAAGAATCAGTGGTTAATCTGATCGATAAATAAGTCAAAAAGAGCTGACTAAGATTCAAGTTGGTCTTGACTACAAACCATGGAAACCGGCACACATGGCAGTAGCACATGCTTGTGATCCCAGCAACTTGAGGAGACAAAGGAAAGGGCTGCCTAGACTATATAAAACACAGTGAAGGTCAGTCTGGGCAACTTAATGAGACCACGTCTCAAAAAGTTCAAAAGGAGCTGGAGAGACCTCAGCAGTAAGAGCACATGTATGGTACACAGAACGTTGTAGGTTCAATCTCTAGTTCTGGGAAAAGAAAACCAGTCTGGGGAAGGGAAGAGAAGGGAAGGAGGGGAGGGAAAAGAAGAAACAAAAGAAAGAGAAGGGAAGAGAAAAGTTAGAGAAAAACTTGATAAAAAATCCTCAGGCTGTAAAACACTCTACATCACCACCTCAAGTTTGCCCCCAAGCTCACCCCCGCCCATCAAGAACATATTGTTTTTGCACCTTACCCCTGTTCTCTTATTATTCCCCTTGAGGTCAAGATAAAAACACAAACTGTAGCATCGAATCCTGTAATTCATCAAATCCTCTGACCACTATCCTAAAACACTGTCTCTGCAAAGCACAGGCCAGAAAGGCAGCAAGCATTCAGGGAGGAATAATTGTCTAAAGCAACTATAATCCCCTCAAGCACTGCTAGCACAGCAAGGTCATTTAACCATACTTACTAAGGTAAGGTACATCTTACCTTAGGATCCAGCTTGGAAAAGGGACTGGGTTTGCCACCCCAGCTGCTAACTTCCATGATATTCTCGAAGTCTTCTCTCATTAAATAATATGTGTCCATAAGTGTGACAACGTGCTGAACTCCTTCTACCCCTTGTGAGGTCAAGGGTCGCACAAGTGCATCTCTGATGTGGGACAGGTAATCCATGTTCACCGTCCTTTTGCTGGAGTAAGTTCTGAAACACACAGGACAGAAGACACACGTCTTTATTTTTTAAATCGTGTCAATGGCACCCCATTACCAACCCCCCACATTAGATCATCACTACCAGTCAACCAGAGTAATTATTTTACAGCATGTAAATTTCATAGGTCCTTTTAATGAACAGTATTTTGTCCTTAGGAAAACAGCTCTTAGGGCGGTCAGATGCCATGAGTGGAGAGAAAGCCAACTCTATCCTTTGATCGCCACAGGCACTCTCGCATGCAGATGTGCACATATAACCAACCAACCAGTAACCACTCTTTAACCACTACAGAATACTGCGTTCAAAATGAGTCAATAAAATAAGACATTCATATGAGTCAATGGGCTGAAATACAAAAAGGTTTTAGCCAGATATGGTGGTGCATGCCTTTGATCTCAGTGCTCTGGAAGAAGAGGCAGGGAGATCTCTCTGGTAGTTCAAGGCTATGCTGGTCTACATAGAAAGCTCCAGACCAGACAAGGTTACATACTGAAAATATCCCTCTCTTTCTCTCTCTACACACACACAATTTTTAATTTCGATAAGCACTGTAACTTAACCAATAAACCAGAATTTATAAATTGGTTATGTATTTCTATGCATCCACTCTAAACTGCTGATCCACGTCTAATAATAATAATGTTCAGCAGAACTCCCGCCATTTAACAGGGGGTGTTGGGACATCTAGCACTCCCCCACTGTGCTCAAAGGCAGTTTTCTCCTTTGCTCTGACTGGAAGGCAAATACGGGTTCTACTTCCATATTACTCAACACCCCAACAATTGTACTTAGCCTTACCATAGCCATATCGATGCATCATTCCCAGCCCCAAAATACCAAAGGCAACAGGAAACAGCAGTGAGCGTGCCTACACTCAGTGCCACTCCTGTAGGAGTGAGGGGACAACACTTTTTGGTCTGACTGTAATCGAGATTATACATGAAGGCCTCCTTTGTACTTCCTCATGTCTATACTTGGAACTTTCCCATCGATGGCAGGGTTTTGCAGAGACTGCCTGCAAAGCTGGAAAGTGGTCTATGATCCAGGGCAAGCAGGGAAACCGGCTTTGGGCTGCTGAGAACGAGAGTGTTACCAAGAATTAACTGTTCTGGGCTGACGTGGTGACACAAGAACTCCAGAGGCAGACGCAGGCGGATCTCTGTGAGTTCAAAGCCACCCTGGTCTACAGAGTGAGTTCCAACCCAGCCAGGGCTACACAGAGACCTTCTCTCAGAAAAACCAAAATAAAAAAATAAAAAAATAAAAACTGACCTTTTCTTTCCCAAATACTGGCATTCCCCCTTAAAAGTAAAACACTGAGCAAATGCCTCCATTCCTCATTTTTACAACTGCTTCCAGCCTGGCAGTACTATAGCCAGGTGCTTCAAGCTGGGGGACCTCGGCTGGGTGTGGAAGTGACATTGGTGATCCTAGCAAACCCAAAAGAGTCTGTGGCTCCTCCATGTCCCATGCCACAGAACAGCACTTTCAAATCTCCCTGACTCTGACCCAGCAGCCTCCATTTTATAAGGACCTGGGGATGGCACTGTGCCCACCCTGAGAACCCAGTAAGTTAGTGTTGTTTTAGTCACTCTGTGTTAGAGCAGCAAAGGAAACTAAGGGTGGAATAAGAGACTCCTGCCATGAGCTAGGAAGAGAGAATTTAGTGAGAACTGGGACATACAGGACAGGAACTGCCCCAGCTTTCCCAGTGACCAGGGCAGGCCCAGAAATGGAAATAGGACTCTTCAGCAGGTTTCATGGTTATCAGCAGATCCTTCCCATGGTAAAAACTTATCAACTGTAACGAACTGTGACAAACTCAAGCACTGTTGAACTTCTTTAAACTTTTCCAAGTATGTTCACTTCCATTACCAGAGTGGCAGCTCCTGTCATGTGCCAATCTGTGTTCCCTATCCCAGATGACTAGGCCAGCTTTCTAGTAAAACAGGTTAAAACTATAATTTCTTTATGAAAACTTCTGGTTCCATATTACCTATCCTGAAGATCAAAGTTATTCCACTAATACAAACACACTTCTGGCACCAACAAACAACAGCAGACTTTTAAAAGATGTACACACTTTAAGAATGCTCTCAAATCATGACACATCTGCCATCTGGCTGGTTTTTTTAAAGCAACAGAACTCAGGCCAGACGGCAGGAACTTACCCAGATCATTTAGCTGATGAGCAATGAAATCCAGCCACCTTCAAGTGCATACCATCCCTACAGGGTAGCAGAGTGACAGGGATGGCGCTAATCCCGCTTACCTAAGACTCATGTGCAAGGCCAGGTCCTGAACAATCCGGTCATGTTTGCCCGTAGATGAATGCTTCCCCAGCCAGCTTGGGAAGCTGGGAAACTGAGTCATGTAGCCCCTCATCAACTCTCCAGGAAGAACACTGGCATAAATGGCCTGGGGGGAGAGGGAAGATCAAACATACAGTCCAGAATTTAAATTGGTATAAAGTTATTTCTTTAGTGTCAGGGTCCAATGCCCCAACATAAACCATTTTCTCCTCTCTGGACTGGCGTGGAGGCAAGGGAATAATTGAGACAAGTCACACAGCAATACTGGAAGGGAGTCTTAGGCTTTATTTATTTTTGAAGATCACCCGCATTTATTTTTTAAACATCTTTTATCCCCCAAGGTAAACTAAGGTGGAAGTTTATTAACATTTTGTTTTTGGGGTATTCTTTAGCAGCTCTCATCCCATTGTGAGGTATAAAGAGGGTAGAAACTTAACCCAAATGCAGCATTTGAAGATGGGGGTCACTGCATAGTGACTTAGAGCAGAGAATCTTAAGTGAATGCTAGACACTCCGTAAGAGAAAGAGACCAAGCATACCTAAATATACATACATACATGCACACATCCGTCTCCTGCCAGGTCAGACCTTGTACCACTCAGCACTCTTTAAGCAAGGAGGCCATCACCAGACACAGGCTCCTCATCTCCCACAACTGTGAGTGCAATAAACTGTTCTTTAAGTCTTAACTAGTTTGTGGGCAGGACATTATAGCAACCAAAAACAGACTAGCAGTCCATGGATGAAGTAATGGCCCGATGCCTAATTACAGCGCCCTCTCCCTGTCCTAATTACAGGTATCGGAAGTTTCTCCTATAGAAAACAGAGTAAAGACTGGGGAAGACAGTTTAGGTCAAGTGCTTGCCACCTGCACAAGAGGACCTGAGTTAGAGCCCCAGTAGTCATGAGAAAATGGTAATCCCAACACTGTAAGAGGATCCTTGGGACTCAATGGCCAGTCACCGTAAACTAATCAAGTTCCAGGCCATCATCTATTATCTTGGAGCCATTAAGAATGTACTATTCTTCCAGAGGACCCTAGTTTAGGTCTTAGCATCCTCACAAGGCTGTCTCCAATACCAGCTCCAAGAAGATCCAATGCACCTGCCTCCACGGGTACCTACACTAGTGTGCACATCCCTACACACACACACACACACACACACACACACACTCACACTCGTACATCTTAAATAAATAGGTGAGGCTGGAAAGATGACTCAGCAGTTAAGAGAACGTGGTGGCGCACACTTTAATCCCAGTACTAAGGAGGCAGAAGTTCAAGGCCAGCCTGGTCTACAGAGTGAGTTCCAAGACAGCCAGGGCAACACAAAGAAAAAAAAGTGCTATTTTTCTTCTGAAGAACATAAGTTCAGTTCCCAGCACAACTGGTTGGTTGTGTGGCTCATCTAGCTCCAGGGGACTCAGTGCCCTCTTCTGGCTTCCACATGCACTCACCCACACACGACATACATTTACACAGACAGACAGCCACACGCATGTACACACACACAGAAAACTAGGCACAGAGGTACACACCTTTAATTTCAGCACTTAGAAGGCAGAGGCAGGCGATCTCTCTCAGTTCAGGGACAGCCTTATATATAAAGAGAGGTCCAGGCCAACCAAGGCTACATAGTAAGACCCTGATCAAAAAACCAACCAAACAAAACAAAAAACAAGAAGCAAGGCAGAGGGGCACCTGATGGATAATCCCCAAGGCTAAGCTCTGGTCTCCACATACATGGGAGTGCACACACATACAGGAATGGAGAAGAGGAAGAGAGCCACAAGCAACCCTGGTCTAAAACTGTCTCAGAAGTCATCCTTGCAGCCTTGACCAACCAGCCTCAATATCACAGCCCAGAAGGAATCACACACAGAGGAATGTGGCAGCTGACGGCAGGGAGACCAGGTGAGAGCAGACTGAGTTGCCACCCGAGGGAGATGCAAAGGGGGGAGGTGTGACTTCAGACATCTTCTCTGAGCAGCATTTTCAGTCTGTTGAAGACTTTAATTAAACTTTCCACAAATGTTACATCCTGCCTTATTCTACTAATACTTTCTCCCAAGTTCTCATTAGATAATCTCTACAAACTGGTTTAAAGGTAGAAGGGCTTCACCAGGACGACTTACCATCCTCCTGTAGCTGGACATGGGAGTTTTCTGCAGTGTTTCCTATTAAAACTAATGCTTTGGGGAATATTTTTATATAGTGTTTTTCTGTGCTTAAAATTATTTAAGATAAAATCTCAAATGTATAACTACTAAGGAAAGAAAACATTTTTGTACAAATTTTGTGAAAATAAGATTTTTAAAAAAAGATCTAGTGGGGGAAAAGATGGTTAAGTAGCTGAGAGCACTGGCTGCTCTTCCAGAGATCCTGAGTTTGATTCCCAGCAACTGCATGGTGGCTCACATATATCTGTAATGAGATCTGGTGCCCTCTTCTGGTGTTCAGGTGTACATGCAGACAGAACACTGTATACACGATCTATACTTCAAGAGTGAGGCATTGTTTTTTTCTTTTCAAGCAAATGTATGGGTTGAATTAAAAGAGGGCAGGGAGGGCTGGGTGTGCGGATATGCACCTGGAAGAGACTGACACAGGACTGCCTCAAGTCTGAGACCAACCTGCATTACAGAATGAATACCAGACTAACTAGGGCTCCACAACAAGACTCAAACAAAACAAAACAAAAACAGAAGAGGGCAGACTTTCTTTCTGGAAAGCTTTGTTCCTCGGACCAGTAATGAATGGACACAAAATGCAGAGCTCTGGGCACAGGTCCGCGGTAGAGTGCTATCTTGCATGTACAAGGCTCTGGATTCCATGTCTAGTATGTATTCTCAAATGTAAGAACACTTTTAAAGATTAAGTGTATATTAAATCTGTTTTCATATTAAAATGGACTTCTGCAGCAATGAAGAACCTTACCATTTCTGCCCTGGGTGCACTTTTCTAGCAGGGCTCTGAGCAGTGACCCTCTCAGAGAGCCACAAATGCACAAAGATTCTTAAGGTAAAACAGTAAGTAAGACTTCTGATGTACACCTCTGGCTAGAATTGACACCTAGAACACTTACTCCCATTCCTCCGTTTACATGAAAACACTTTTTAGCAAATAAAGACAATAGTGACCAGAGTATTTTCTCTAAACAGACTATAATTTTGCCACAAAAGACTAGAGATAGCTCAGCAGTTACAAGCACTTGCTGCTCTTCCAGAGAACCTGGGTTCAGTTCCCACCGCCCACATGGTAGCTCACAACCATCAGTAACTCCATTTCTAGAGTATTTGATGCTCTCTTCTGACCTCCACAGGCACATGCATACAGACAGGTAAAACACTGATAAACATAAATAAAATTATTTAAAGAAAAAAACGAATTACAAGAACCACAAGAATCTTTTTCAGCTGCAGTAGGCCCCACGCTTACCTGTGTGGGCAGAAGACTCCAGTTCTGCTTACTCCGGATCTGGCTGTCCACTAGGTCACCGTCACATATGCTGTCTGCCGCCCGGCTTAAAAGCATCAAGTGCTTTTTCATGTCACCCCTGCAGAGAAGAGCCAGTCTGGGTTACAGCACCCTCCACCCCAGCTGTTCTGCACAAGCACTTGGCTTCTGTAGTGCTAGAAGATCCTGATCCTACCCCAGTGTCCTCAGTGCTTACCCTGCAGCCACAGGCTTTACATGGACATAGTTCTCCTGAACAAAGAGGGGGGCTATGGAATAGTCATGGAAAAAGAGATCCGATTTGTCCATCAGTGACATGTGTGCAGTCTCCTCTCCAGCTGCAAACACCTTCCGGGCAACATCAAATGGGCCCTGCCAAGAAGGGGCACAAAATGACTGAATGATCAAAACCTAATACTGGTAAAGAGATGAGCAACAGGAACCTTCACTGCCTGCTGAGGAGATAGCACAGCACTTTGGGGGTCCCAAATGAACAGCTTAAGGCACCTTTATCAATATCTGGAAGTACTAAGATGTCCTTCAGTAATAAAACGGATAAATAAACTAATACACGTCTAGGCCTTGGACTATTACTACTCAACAATTTTAATAAAAAAAATACCAGCTAGGAATGTTGGGATCTATCTGTAATCCCAGCACTTGGGAGATGGAGTTGAAGGTCAGCCTCAGCTGCACACTGTCTAGAAGCCAGCCCAACTGAGCACAGGCCACACAATCTCAAAAGACCAAATACACTAAAAGGACAGGGAAAGGAAAGAACAGTTGGTCAGTCCATTAGAAGACAGGACAGAGCCTTAAATGTACACAAATGTACTCTATGTGTGAAAGGAGTCAATCTCCAAAGGCTACATGCTATATGATTCTCACTATATAATACTCTGGAAAAGGCAAAACTATGGAGATGGAAGAGACTGGCGGTTATGAGCCAGGCGGTGGTGGTGCACACCCTTAATCCCAGCACTCAAGAGGCAGAGGAAAGCAGATCCCTGTGATTTTGATGCCAGCCTGGTCTACAAAGTTAAATTCCAGGACAGCCAAGGCTACACAGAGAAAACCTGTCCTGAAAGGGAGGAGGGAAAAAACCCTTATGGCTCTAATTATAATTTCTGACTAATAAAACAGAGCACAGAGGCAACCGATAGAGACCCCTAGCTGTGGAGTTAAACTAAACCGTCTGAAATACACAATTCCCAGCAGTAAAAACCTTACAGGCCATGAATGCATGCAGAAGGTATGCTGATGAAGCATGGGTCTCACTTAAAACATCCCTTTCTCAGAATCTGCAACGGACAAGGACTATGCCTGAGGAAAAGCTCACTGTCCCACTGTCTACAGGTCTGACAAGTCCTTGGGCTCCTCAGGTCCAACACAGGAGTGCATTATGTCTACAGAGCTAGTACACGCAGAACAAGAAACATTTCAACCTCATAACTAAGAAATGGGAACACATTTTACCAGTTTGATGTCCTTCTTGGCCCTCTGAGAATCAGTCTTGGCTTGGTCATACGTTAGTGCCTTACTTTGTGCACACCACATACTCATGTTATGTAAAACCTACAAGAAACATAAATAAGGCAATGTCAGGAGGAGAAAGGGTGACTATTCTCCTACCCTGGACAAGTTTGAAGAATGAGGGGGCAAAGGAATTAACCATTGTCAAGAGCTGGAGAGATAGCTCAGCAGTTAAGAGTATATGGTAACTCACAGCCATCTGTAATTCCAGGGCCAAGCATTCTAATGCCCGCTTCTGGCCTCTGCCAATACTAGGCACACAAGTAGCGCACACTTACATGCAGACAAAACGCCCATACACACAAAACAATAAAATTACAAGAGTAACAACTGACACATAATATATACCTAACTCACCTGTCTGACATCTTGATTCGCTCCCAAAATTATTTCATTCATGGCTGGAGGGGGGATCTTCAAACCCTCTTTAAATGCAATAGACAGCATCGCACTCTGAAATTGACAAGGAAGGACATCGTCACTGGCCTTTTTAACTCACAGCATCTAAGATTCTATTAAAATACTTGTGAGATACCTTTGAAAACTGACCCAAGTTTTCATTTAGCAATCATTGCATCTTGGATAAACTTCACTGGCTACAATATTGATGCTGCCTAAAGTTGAAATCAACCTTTATGTAAAGATGATAATGACATTTAAAAAGAAACTCTGAACCAGTGTGCTGGCTAGTGTTATGTAAACCCAACACAAGCTATAATCATCTGAGACGAGCAAAGGGGATTGAGAAAACACCTCCATAAGATCCAGCTGTAAGGCATTTTCTTAATTAGTGATTGATGGGGGGGGGGCCCCAGTCCACTGTGAGTGGTGCCATCCCTGGGTTCTGTAAAAAAGAAGGTTGAGCAAGTCATGAGGAGCATCACTCCTCCATGGTCTCTACACCAGCTCCTGCATCGAGGAAGGTTCCTGCTTTGTGTGAGTTCCTGTCTTGACTTCCTTCTATGGTACAGTGATGTGAAAATGTAAGCAAAAAAAATCAAAAAACAAAAAAAACAACCCTTTCCTCCCCAAGCTGTTTTTGGTCACCGTGTTCATCACAGCAATAGGAACCCTAAGGGAGTTAGCAAGATCACTCAGTGGGTAAAGGCACTTCCCATCACACCTGAAGCCTGAGACTGATCCCTAGACCCTACATGGTACAAGGAGAGAACGGTCACCCAAAGGATGCCCTCTGACCTCCACATGTATACCCTACTGTACATGCATGAGCTCACATGTGTGTGCACATGAACACACAGAGACATACACCAAATAAATGTGGGTTTTTTTTTTTAAATTACAATCATCATACCTTAATCTGTTCAACCCGAGGTCTTTGGAAACGAAGATCAAAACAATAATGAACCAAAGAGCGAATTTTGGGATGATTTCTATCATTGCACATACAAATGATAGGAATTTTAGTATGCTTTATCAGGCCTATGAGTTCCTAAAAGGCAAATTGGGAACATAAAAATCATTACTTTAATACTATTTAATATATTTTAGTATTTTTTTAAAAAGCCCTCAAATGCTATAACCCATATTTCTTAATCTAAAAAACAACAGTAAAAGAAAGATATAATGCTGTCACCTGAATGCCGCCCCTGTCCTCAGTGCCTGCCATGCCATCGACCTCATCCATGATGAGAGCATGCTTCGAGCTTACCGAAGGGGCTGCTCCGCCTGGCCAAGGGTGAGACAGGACAAAGACACAGGAACACCGTTCAAACTGCTATTCTGCAGAAAGTTCTAAACATATTTTAAGTTTCAAAAGCTGCAAGTGTTAAACCATGAGAAGAAATTCTCCCAACCCTTCCACAGTCCCAGTTTCTCTTCCCAGCAGCTCCCTTACAATGTGTACCTTGTAGTTCTTCACTTAATAATTTGTGGTCATTGATCCATTCCCCCTCCCATCCATCCATCCATCCATCCATCCATCACACTTCCTTTTTCTTAAGATTTACTTATTTCCAGGCAGTCGTGGCACACACCTTTCATTCCAGCATTTGGGAGGCAGAGGCAGGTGGATCTCTGTGAGTAGGCCAATCTCATCTACAGAGCGAGTTCCAGGACAGCCAAGGCTACACAAAGAAACCCTATCTCAAAAACAAAAATCTAATAATAAAAAGATTTATTTATTTTATGTATATGGGTATTTTGTATGCATACATGTCTGCATACCAGAAAAGGGAATGTTCAACCTCAAGAACATTTCCTTTTTAATGTAATTTAATAGTCTACTTTATAAATGTATAATAATTTAGCTTATTAATGAAATCTAGATACTTCCAAGCTTTTGCTATGTCATACTTATATTTAAATATCCCCAGATGTACGTATGTCTTATGTGTGTCTGTGTCTATAGTGTGTGTGTTTATGCCATTGTGCACATATTAAAGTATAACGACAGCTAAATTCCAGAAACTGGAATTCAGAAATTATGTATGATTTAAACTTAAAGAAAATGCCAAAATCCCAGCACTCGGGAGGCAGAGGCAGGCGGATCTCTGTGAGTTCGAGACCAGCCTGGTCTACAGAGCTAGTTCCAGGACAGGCTCCAAAGCCACGGAGAAACTCTGTCTCGAAAAAAACAAAAAAAAAAGAAAAGAAAAGAAAATGCCAGATTGCTTATGAGTTGTATTAATACTTCCACTAGTCATATACAAAAAGTAACATGGAGAGATAGCTGTCAGTACAGAGCACTGCAAACACAAGAACCTGAGTTCAAACCCTATAATATACAAAAAAACTCTTGGGTATGGTGATGCACACGTCACACACACACAAACAGAAAAAGACTGTGAGAGAAAGGACTTTTTCTGAGCAACTTTCAACAAGTAATTTCCAGCATTAAAAATACCAAGGTTCCAAATAAAATGCAAAAAAAACAAAGTTCTGAGTAATTCTCCACAGGCATGTGGAGCCTTACTAATATATCTTCACTAGTCACAACCTGAATACCATCTAGCTCAAAATGGGCCCCTCATTCTTCAAGGCTTTTTGAACAAATACATCCTTTTACTGGTAGATTACAGAATGCACCAATCAACCACAGGCCTTACAAAGGCCTTTTGACCTCACATATATCACACTGTATTTTTCATTTATTTTCCATACTCCTTTATGGGATTCACCTGCCAATGTGTAAAATCACATACAAAGTGCAAACTGTGTTACTATGCACACATTTTCTCACATTCAGAGCCACCGCTCAGGACAGCCCAGGATGCCCACACACAGCAGTGCTCACTACAGAACACTGAGACACAGCCACAGACGCAGTTCAAAAGGACACATACTTGTATAAAAGCCTTTGATGCTGGTGTTGTTCAATGACTCAGCAACAACTGCTTTCAAACTGTTCTTACTCCGAGTATCACTTGCATTTAATTCCACGTAACTGTAGCCCAATTCCTAGTAAAAATATTGGAAATTGTTACTATCACAGTGCAAATGACCCTCGGGGTGGGGAGGTCATAGTTAAGGAACACAGAGTTTCTAAATCACATAAAAAACACAAGTAAAAATATTAAATATGATACAAATAAAGAAATTTAATATTCTTCATAGTTTATAGAGATTCTTAAAACACCATACAGACATACAACACACATAGAAGTTTGCTCTTAAAACCACAGCTGGTAAGCTAGGTACAGTGGCTCACCCCTGGTTATCAGACCATCTGCCACAGCAGCACAGGGTCAAATAACCCTTTACTTAATAATGGCCCTAAAGAACAAGAGTGGGAATGCAAGGAGGGCACCAGGGCACAGACACAGAAGGTCAGACGAATGCTAGAAAAGGGGCACAGAGGAAAGCGCGGTACACACAGGGCTCTATACTGCCTGCAGCTACGGCATCTACTGGGGGCTTAGGAACACATCCTCCACCTTTAAGGGGAAATAGATGTATAACAATAGCCAATAGAATTATAGGTTTGGGGGCAGTTGTTAGTTTTCTTTGGTTTTTCTATAACATTCTATGTGTCCTGTGTAGGAATAAGTCCCGCCCCTTAGGGGGCGTGTTCGCCTCGGGCTAATGTTTGCCTATAAATTTGGCGAGTGTGCTCCCAGCCGCTGCTTCTGCTTTCCTGGTCTCCGCAGGAATGGTGGTTCTGTAAGTCTATTTCTACATTAAAGCTATATATTTTTACAATCTGTCTGCATTCGTTTACGCCGTTACAGTCCTGGAACTCACTACGTAGACCAGGCTGGCCTTGAATTTGGACTGTCCCCTGCCTCCCCAGTGCTGGAATATAGACAGGCACGCACCTTCACGCCCAGCCAGAATAATAGAATAATATAGATAGGCACGCACCTCCACGCCCAGCCAGAATAGTAGTGTTTCTTAGAGGATGGAGTGACAAACATCGCTAGAGCCAAAGAACTCGCTAGGAAAATATACACACAAGGTTTACACACAGCACACATGCACACAAGAGCTATGTAATCACTGCAAGGTTTTACGTTTCCAGCCGCACCCACCTGACACACAAGAGAAGCTGTAGTGGTTTTGCCAATACCCGGAGGGCCAGACAGCAATGCTGCCTTGAAACTGGAACCATCATCTTTGCTGGAAAGTTTGCCAAATTTTGCTGCTAGAGGAAAATAAGTTCCAGAGCATGAACATGCACCATCTAGCAGACTCTAGGACACAGGATCGTTCATGAACTGCCCAAGAGCATCCCAAAGCACAGAGGGACAGAGCAGACCTCCCCACTACTGAAGCACATCACACACGTAACTGAGCTTTAGGCCGCTGTGCCAATACATACCTCAGCTCCAGGCCTTTCCCTCATGGGCCCTGAGCACTCACGGTCTCTCACAGGCCTTCAGATCTTGGGACTGGTCATTCTTTTTGCCCAGTATCACACACCTAGCTATCTACTTGAGCTCCAAGTCTCCTCCAGAGAGCTCACATCCTCTTTCCTGACCACACCAGCATCCCCAGAGCTCCCTGTACTTACCCTACAGTAGTACTTGGCACATGCATTTAATAACTGGCTCTCCGGGAGCTCCACCTGAGCCTAGTACTGCACTTGGGCTCTGAACAGGTTCTCAATAAATACTTGCTGACAGATAAATGGACCAACCGTGAGCCTTTTGCCCATGTGTGCAACTGAGCCTTACATGCGACAGACACACATAAAATGACAAGTTGTAAAATCACCGTGTTTCTTCTCTTCGGGAGAACTCTTATGCCAGTTTCTGAGCCAGCGCAGCAGTTTGTGGGCACAGCTCTGGTCACCTTGCTGTCCAATTATGTGCTTGAGCGAGGTGGGCTTGTACTTGTCCACCCACAGCAGGCTCTCCACTTTGTCCCCGCCGCTGTCCTCAGCCAGACCCTGAGCCCTGCTGTTGCCAGACATCTCCTTGACCTTGTGCTCCATGAAGTCCAGGCCCCTCTGAAACACATCTGCTTCCTTCTTCACAGCCTTCGCCGGGCTGCACTTTTGGGGAGTCAGTTTGCTCTTTTTAGGCTCTGACTCCTTCTTGGTTGGACTAATTTTTCTTTTTCCTTGGTCATTTTTTTGGGGTGTTTGCCCCAATTTGGACTTTTCTTTCTTCATCTGAAGAGGGAAGATAAAAAAAAAAAACAAAAAACCTGAAATGCAGAAGCCTTCTATCCTGCTACACATACCCCAGAGGCAAGGTGACATAGCCAAGTGAGTTACTGCACCTAGGCTGCTCCTGTCACAATGGACTATGCAGTGCGCAGTCACCACTTCCCACACTTCACAAACATCACAGCAAGCCAAGAATGTAGTAGTCATTTTTAAAATGGAAAGATGGGGCCATGGGGTAAACAACAACTGCTTGTTTTAAAGTTTCTTGACTACATAAAGCTAATGTTTCCTCAAAAACTTGTATATACAAAGTCAGAGCAGCACTGTATTGGATGGTACACACACATTACATCCATAAGATGAAAGAACCCAAATATCCACTGCGGAACGTAGCATAAACAAAAAATTACTGCGATCCACACAATGGGACATTATTCAATCATAAAAGGGACTGAATAGTAATACATACTACAACTTGGTATGCTGTGAAGCCATTACAAAAAGTGAAAAGGCTAAAAACAAAAGGCCACATATGGTATGATTTTACTTATATTAAATGTCCAAATTAGGGAAATCCATAAAACAAAGAACAGTATAGTGACCGCCAGACAGAGGGTATAAAAAGCAACCATGATTAAGTAGAGAATTTATTTTTGGAGGCAATGACACAGTGTTTGGAATCAGATGCAGTAACTGGGCTAACAAGATGGCTCAGTGGGTTAAAAGGTGCTTGCCACCAAGCTTAAAGTCCCAAGTTCAATCCTCAGAAGCTACATTGTGAGAGAACCAACTCAAGCAAGTTATCCTCTGACCTCCACATGCATGCCATGTGCCCAAACACATAAAATACATACAATCAAAAATAAATAAATGTATTTTTTAGTTAGATAGTGATGATCACTGCACTGGTATGAATTATGCTTTTAAAAGGTGACTTTTAAGGAATGTAAGTAATAATTTAATTTCTAAAACAGTTAAATGTCTTCCAGTAATGCTAGACCTTATGAATGACATTTACTGTAGTAACATTTAATTTGTATTTCAATAAATAAAGCTCCCCCGAGGATCAGAAAAGTAAAACAGCCACACTGGCCACCCTTATAGACCAGGCAGCACTGGCACACACCTCTAATCCCAGTAGCCACACTAGATTGCCAAGGCGGTAGTGGTGCACGCCCTTAATCCCAGAACTAGAGAGGATTATAAAACAGAAGGAGACAGCTCTCAGTCTCAGTCTCAATCTGAGATTCCTGGAGGCAGGGTCACCATTTTCGGACTGAGGTTGAGGTAAGAGCCAGTGGCTGGCTGCTTTGCTTTTCTGATCTTCAGGTTGAATCCCAATATCTGTCTATGAGTTTTTATCAATTTAAGGGAAAACATTTCTGGAGATTCAAGGTGACTGTCCACTTATAGAAAAGAAAGTCATCAGTTACAAAATAGGAAATCATTCCACTCATGGAGAAGACCAGCAGACACTATCTCAACCAAGTAACCAAGACGTATCAATATCATGAACATGAGACACACCAAAAAGAACACAGTATCACCCTGCATTATTCTTGCCAAACTGGGCAGCACAATCTACCCTTGGGTGGAGGAGGCTGAGACAGCACAAGCTAATGGAGTCTAGGATCCTGGAGCAGAGAGAGGGCAACAGGAACAGTGTGCAGTTGGCCATGAAACAGCAACATTTACTCCCTACTGTTGGCAACTGGACCATGGTCACAGAATCCACACCATTCCCTGGGACTTTTCTCCTGGAATAAACTGGTCACACTGGTGACGGTCCTGTGTCCTGCAGTGACTGGCAGGTGGAGAGCAGAACGAGTGTGAGAGCACCACACGAGGAGATGCAAACACACAATGACAGGGTTCAGATGCAGTGGCAGCTTGTGTGTCCCCCTCCCCCGCCTACTCTACTGTTAAAAACCAATAGAGACTAGTTTCTGTCATAATGGAAAACTCCTAATAGAGTTTTCACTAAAGACGCTGATAAACTCCTCTTTAAAAAACAAAGAACAGAAAACAAAACCTTCAGGGAGTAGCATTTATAATAAAGTCAATACAAGAATACAAAATATGAACTGAGGACATAGCTCAGCAGTTAAAAGCACTTACTTTTCGTGCAGGACCTGAGTTCAGTTCCCAGAACCCATGTCAGATAGCTCACAACTGCCCATAACTCTATTTCCAGGGAAAGATGTCCTCTTCTGGCCTCTGTAAGCACTGCATTCATGTGCATGTGTACACATACAAAAAAAATTTTAACGGTGTGGTCAGGTGTGGTGGCATGTGCCTTTAATCCCAGCATTCCGAAGGCAGAGGCATGTGGATCTCTATGAGTTTGAGGTCAGCCTGGTCTACATATCTCGCTCCTTACCAACCAAGACTAAGTAAATTGCTTCAATCTTTTAAAAAATCTATGGAAAATAAGTATGAGTAGATATGTTACACAGAACACACTGTTTGCTACCTTCCCTCTCTCTTCCCGAGAGACATCCTGAGACACAATCTTCCAGAGCAAGAGGGAGTAAGGTGAATTAACTTGTGGTACAGAGGCGTTTGATCTTCTAGCTAACAATACTGTCTATTATGCATCTCCATCAAACAGAAGATTTATATGCCAACCTCATTAAACCAGGTTTGTCTTATACACACCTCAGCTTCAGCAGCTATTTCATACTTGGATTTCTTGCCTGGCATAGTTCGAATCAGATCCAACAGACCATCTTCATCAAGGATTTTTGTTCCCAGAGCTGCTGCCTGTTGATTAAAATACAAGTCATCAGAACTCCATCCAAATCACTTTTCTGTAGAGGAAAATTTTTTTTTTTAAGATTTATTTATTATATATACACAACTTTCTGCCTCCATTTATACCCACACACCAGAGGAAGGCACCAGATCTCTTTACAGATGGTTTGGAGCCACCATGTGGTTGCTGGGAATTGAACTCAGGACCTCTGGAAGAGCAGACAGTGCTCTTAACCACTGAGCCATCTCTCCAGCCCCCAGGAAAAATTATTTTAAGGCCTACTGGTAGATGAAGAGCCATATTGCAAATATGAATAACACTAGAATTTAATTATTTTTAAGATTTTATTTTATGTCTATGAGTGTTTTGCTCATCTGTGTGTCTCTGTACCATGAATGCGCCTAGTAACAAAGAAGATCTAAAGTTGGCTTTGGATTCCCTGGAACAAAAAAAAATCACCAGTTATCACTATGGATGAAATCCAGTACTCTAGTATGGATACATGAGTCATGAGAGAGGTTATAAAGCTCTGTTTTTCTAGTTTTAATTCTGTGTGGAGGCCCAAAACTATGAGCCTATTGCCGCCGTGTCTGATAGTGTGTGTGGAGGTTGCTCACAATGGCTGACAAGTGCAGCTGCACGTCCTTACTCAGGATGTGGTTACTGGGATCTTTTGACATAAGAAGGCTCACACAAGTAGATCCACTCCACCCTGACAGATAGTCAGGACATGCAAGAGTACTTCTGCTCCTTCTTTTATAATACAAGGTTACCTGGGGAATGGCTGCCTTCAGGATGTTTGGTCTAGGGTAGCTTCACTGTCTAAGCAACACAATGCTAATGATTTGATGCCTCAAAGTGTTAAACCAATTAACTGTTCGAGTTGTCCTTTGTATCGTGTTAAAGAAGTCTTTTGTTGCTTTCTTGACCTTTTGTACTGGAGTATAAAATGTATATGATGTGGGAGTGTCATATATCAATCTGTTGATTTCATTGGTTAAGCAATAAAGAAACTGCTTGGCCCTCATAGGTTAAAACACAGGTGGGTGGAGTAAACAGAACAGAATGCTGGGAGGAAGAGGAAGTGAGCTCAGACTCGACAGCTCTGCTCTCTGGAGCAGAGACACCAGGCTCCCCCCTCCCCCCTCCCAGGCGGACACACGCGATGAAGCTCCTACCCAGGATGGACGTAGGATAGAATCTCCCTGGTAAGCCACCTCGTGGGCTACACAGATTACTAGAAATGGGCTAAATTAATATGTGAGAATTAGCCTAGAAGAGGTTAGATAGAAACGGGCCAATCAGTGTTTAAAAGAATACAGTTTCCGTGTAATTATTTCAGGTAAAGCTAGCCGTGCGGGTGGCCGGGTGCCAGGGACGCAGCCCCGCAGCTCCGTATTACTACAGAATGTATAGAGAATTAAACACTGATGATTTCGGTACTCACTGGGAACGCCCTCACGGTACTACTCTATGGTTTCGGTTTTACTATTTTTCATACGTCTTCATATTCTTTACTATATTTCTAATCCCCACGCCCCTACCCTGGCAAGAAGTGTTTTTGTCCAGGCTGCCCTCCGACAATTCTGTTAATTCTTCGATTTTTCTGTTTGTTTTGGGAGTACGTGTGATAAAGAACATTAAAAATATAATTGACAGTGAAAGTACAAAATCCAATGTGAAGCTCCACAGTTTCAGACTGGTTATTATAACTATATGCAAGTTCCTCTGAGATATACAGATGGATAGTCTTTGAGTCTGGCTAATGTTACTACCTAATGTTTATTTGCAAATTCTTTACATACAGTTTTAATTTTTAAAAATTACCATTAAAACTGGGTGACAGTAGTGTATGCCTTTAATCCCCGCACTCAGGAGACAGAGGCAGGTGGAGCTCTGTGAATTCTAGGCCAGCCTGGTCTACAGAACTAGTTCCAGAACAGCTAGGGCTGTTGCACAAAGAAATCCTGTCTTGAAAAAAACAAAACAAAAACAAAAAACAAAGCTACACAGAGAAACCCTGTCCCAGGAAAAAAACGAAAAACAACAAAACAAAACAAACAAACAAAAACCTAACATTAAAAAGGAAAAAATAGGGTGTGGGGTGTAATTCACTAGCTATGTGTACTAGGTGCACCAGCAAAAGGACCTGAGTTCAAACACCCAGTACCTACATAAAAAGCTGGGTGTGGCTGCATATGTACCTATAACTGCGACTGTGCAAGACAAAGACAAAGGTGGGTTCATGGGCACCAATGTAGCCCCAGGTTCAATAAGACTATCTCAAAAGAATAAGGTGAAGAATAACAAAAAAATATCTTAACATCTCTGGTCACCACACATGTGCGCACATTCATGGGTGTGTGCGTGTGTGTGCACATGCACAAACGCACAAACACACACATGATTGAAAGGCAAGAGGATACAGACTTTAAGGCCAGCTTGAACTATGAGGCAAGAACCTGTCAAAAAATATAGACAGGGGGCTGGAGAGATGGCTCAGAGGGTAAGAGCACTGGCTGCTCTTCCAGAGGTCCTGAGTTCAATTCCCAGCAACCACATGGTGGCTCACAACCATCTGTAATGAGATCTGGTGCCCTCTTCTGGCCTGCAGACATACAAACAGACAGAATATTGTATACATAATAAATATTTAAAAAAAAAAAAAAATATATATATATATATATAGAGAGAGAGAGAGAGAGAGAAGAGAGAGAGAGAGAGAGAGAGAGAGAGAAAGGGAGAGGGAGAGGGAGTAAAGGAAAGGAAGAGGAGAAGGTTTGCCACAGCACCACATTCCTATAATACCAGTACTCAGGGTTCAGAGGCAGGAGGGCCAAGAGTTTAAAACCAGCTTCAGCAATACAGCAAGATCCTTTTTATTCCAAGAAACCAAGGGGTAGAGTACCTTTCTAGCATGTACAATGGCCTTGGTTCAATGTCTAGTATCATCAAATCAATAAATAAACACATTCCCTAAGCCTGGTCTCTTAGTTACAAGTCCTGTTGTGAGAAAACACTTAACCAAAGCAACTTAGGGAACTCTCTTACAGTTTCACAGCACAGTCACTGAGGAAAGGGGGTGAGGAACTCAAAACAGGGCAGGAACCTCAAGGCAGGAACTATGGAAAGGACCGTGAAGGTGTGCTACTTACTGGCTTGTCTCTCAGCTTGCTCAATCTGTTTTCTTATAGCGCCCAGGACCAACACCCCAGGGGTGACACCATTCCCAGTGAACTAGGCCCTCCCACATCAATCAAGAAAATGCACCACAGGCATATCTAGAAGGGGCATTTCTTAGCTGAAGTTCCCTCTTCCAAAATTAACTTTGAATGACATAACGAGGCAGCACAAGTGGTGAGTGTGTAGTAGTTGGGGTGGCATTTCTACTTTGTGTTCTTCTTTACCTTTGCTCCCTAGAAAGGAACAGAGCCAGGAGACTGAAGTCCAGCCTGTTGTAGCAGGCCACTTGTTCGTTTCCCAGCTACCCAGACTCCCAAAATAATTACACAGAAACCATATTATTTGCAATACTGTTTGGCCAATAGCTTAAGTGTATTTCTGGCTAACTCATATCTTAAATTAACCAATCTCCATTAATCTGAGTATCATCACGAGGCTTACCAGGTAAAGTTCCAGTGTCTGTCTCCAGCAGAGCTACATGGCTTCTCTCCGACTCCGTCTCTTTCTCCCAGCATTCAGTTTAGTTTTCCCTGCCTAGCTCTATTCTGCTAAGCCACTGGCCAAAACAGCTTCTTTATTCATTAACCAATAAAAGCAACACATATACAGAAGGACCTCCCACACCACCAGTCATTCTATTCCCTATGTTTTACTCAGGTGGCAGTCATTTCCCACCTTCCTGCTAAGGACTCTAGTATGTCCTTCTCTGAGGGAGACTGTTAATTGCAGCAGGCCCACCTAATGAGAAGGCCTGTTCTCTACCAATGAGCTGGCATTCTAGAGTGTTGCTGGGACAGCCCTGTTAAGACCAGTCCCAGCTACACAGCTTTTTCCTACCCAGAAGAGTAATTCCCTCTCAAGCACAAGGCAAGATGCTTGATGCCCAAAAGGCTGAGAGAAGGTGGCTGGGACTAAATGAGTTAGTTCCTGAACTGCTAAGATGTCCCAGTGACTATCGCCTCAGGAATTCTTTTTATGCAGAGAAAAACACTAGTCAGGTATCCTATTACTTCCTATAGACCTCTGCTTCTCTCACACAGCTTCCAATAATGAAAACTTAAGATAGGACCTATAATGGCATGTATAAGAAAACCTGGAACCAAAAACAAAAAAAAAGAAACTATATGCTTCTATGTTAAAAAAATATTTTGAAAAGATTTAAACTAGAATACACAATGAAAGTCAAGTAAACAGCAACTATGATTTTGATTAAAAAAACAAAATCACACCATGCGGTAGTGGGGCACACCTTTAATCCCAGCACTCAGAAGACAGAGATAGATCTCTATGAGTTCGAGGCCAGTATGGTCTAGAGAGCGAGTTCCAGCACAGCTAGGGCTGTTACACAGAGAAACCCTGTCGTCTCGACAGACACCATGTATATGGTATGAGGAGAAGACAATACTACAGGGTGAAGCCTTTCTCCTTTTCTTAGGAGTCACAAACAGCCACACTGTCACGCCACAGCAAGCAGGCACTACTGTGAGGAAAGCTGGCAGGACCCACCTTGTCACTCTTGGACTGTCCGCTGTCCCGGCCCATGATGAGATAGTTGGTTTTCTTGCTCACATTGCCTGTTACTTTCCCCCCATAACGTTCAATCAGAGACTTGGCTTCTTCCCGCTCAATGGACTCCAGCACGCCCGTGATCACAAATGTCAGGCCTTCCAAGCAATTTTCAGCTCCCTACAAAACCAAAATGTTCGAGCAGAGAGGAAATTAAATGGTAACTTTCCAAAGAAGTATCTGGCAGCCAAGCTTCAACAAGCTGACTCGTCTCACCCAACATCATAAATAACCCCAGCAAGAAACCTGGCTGAGATTACAGCAGGACCTAAGGTAAATCCTGATGGATTCCTGCATAGCTAACATCTAACAGACACCAAATGAACGAGCAAAAACAGTTAGCAAAATTAAAATTACCCGTTCATGCCATTCCCCACTTTTCATATTTAAATCAGTAATAAGCGTTCATAACTTGGTGTAAACAACAAATATAATCTGCCCACTGCCACTCCCACTGTGGTTAAAGGCCAGCTTTGGTTCTGGAAGCTTCTCTCAAGTTGGAGCTCTCACTGTTCTCTCTGTTGATTACTCCTACTGAGAGTAAACCTAAGAAACTGCTTCATACATAAAGGTCAGATCACAACATCCATCCCCACTGGAAAGAGAACTGGTCATCTAAGAGCTGACCAGGCTTCTCCTCACACATCTCAACTGCAACTCTGTACGGTTAGTTTTTTAAATTTTTATAACAGATTGGCTACATTATACAAACACAATGGTCATTATACATGATGTGCCCTGCTCCATCTTACTCCTTAAATAGAATTGAGATTAGTAAAGACTAACAAAGTCTTGAGAAGAAGCTAAACAAAACTCGAAGCATGCCCCAGCATAAGCTTGACTGTTCCCCCTCCACATAAAGAGCCTTTCTTGGAAGGAGAGAATAGTTACTGTTTACTCAGAAAGAATGTGGGAAATGGCTAACAGCATCTCTTCAGTTCCTCCATTTTTAGGAGTAAAATGAACAATTAAACCTTCTTGACAAACCCCAAATCATCCTGAGGAACTCCACATCAAGATGTTCCTCCATTTCAAACCCCAACCTACTGTCCAGAGTGCTCTCCCACTGAAGCACACAAAGTAATTTTATTGACCGGCCTCCTTACCAAGTGCGTCCATTAGAGGACTCCTTCCTTTACAGCTCTGACTCCGGGAAACTAGGTGCAGCCTTGATCTCTGCAACTTTCCCTCAGCCTTGCTGTCACAGAAACACAGCAGTCCCCTAGGACACCATTTGGCCGAAAGTCCTCAGACAGGCACTTGTGTAATCTTTCAGTGTTACACTGAGGACAGGAGGCAAGGCTCGCCTCTTCTTCCAGCTCCTCTCCCGTCCCTCTGGCTACCTACCCTTTCTTCATTAGGGGGACTACTAATCTCCTACGTAGCCATGGACACCAAGCAAAATGAAAATTAAATTTTTGTGTATACCGAACACATTTCCTCCCTTCTCAGAAGTCTCATGGTACAGCTAATTATTCTTCCCTTTCTGAGAGGGTCTATCTCATCAGCAAGAACACCTTAGGTTCCTCCTACCATTTCTACTTCACAACCAAACGTATAAAAGTATCTGTCTGCATGTCACCGCATAGTCTTCAAGCCACTGCAGAAGCTGTTCCCACTGCTCTCCTCAAACTGTCCTTGCGAAGTTGTCACTGAGGACCATTACTCATGCTCCTCATGCTCGTCATGCTCCTCATGCAACGGACAACTCCAGTCTTCTCTGTGGGACTTTCCCAGCACGGCAGACCATACCGCTCAGTCACCTTTCTTGCCTGTGCTCCTGACTTCTCTCACATCTGTGCCCACTACTCGTCAGCCCCATTGTGGTTTTCACCCCATTTTCATAAAGAGTCTGTGATAAGGCCTTCTTCTTAGTTTGCCAAGGTTTGTCGGATGATAGTGCTCCCTCTCAAACTTAGCTGTCCACTAACACTACCTAGGTTCACAGCAGTCATGCTTTTGTCGAGCTCCATTCCCAGTCACTTGTCTACTGAGCATCCCCACACAGATGCCTCACGCACATCTAAACCCCAATATGCCCAACAACAACCTCATCATCGTCCCAAAATGGTTCTGCCTCGGTTTACTCAGATGCTTATGCCATTGCCAGATCATTTCTGGTACCCATTCAGCCACACTTCTCACTTCCAAGCATCTGTGACTTCAGTTCCAGGGAACCAGTGCTCCCTTCTGGCTTCTGCAGGTACTACAAACACATGATGCACATACATGTAGGCAAAACTCCCATACACATAAAAGAAAAATACATAAATCTTCACACACACACAAAAGAAAATGTCACTCCTTAGCACTTCCCACCATTCCTAAGTGCTCACCTGTATCTTTTTCTACTCTAGCCATTATAATTTATTCTCAGCAGCCAAAATGATACTTTGAAAACTCATTCTCTTTGGGGCTTGGAGGATGGCTCAGTGGTTAAGTGCTCTTCCAGTAATTTTTTGGTTGGGGTCACCATATGAGTAACTGTCTTAGGGGGTTGCAGCATTAGGAAGGTTGAGAGCCACTATCTAAGTGATCCACCAAGGATCATCCGTGTTTCTCTTCTATATTCTCTAAGAGCACCGAGGACTTTTCTCTCAAGGCACATAACACAATTACTGTCAAATAATAATGTGCTTACCAAGCTTTCCCTTGAGCTCTGAGTACCAGGAAGGCAAAAGACACTGGCAATATCAGCAGGGCATGGAAAAGCCCATCCTTCTCAAGTTACTTTTTAATGGAAAATGTCTGTGTTCATCAGTGAGTCAGAATATGAATAAAAACTTCTAATTCATAAGGAGGTAGCTGAGACTTTTCTGTTAATGGCTCACTAACTCTGCTGGAACACGAGGCAGAGTCCTGACAGAGTTGCACAATCATGACTCTTACCTTGGGTATTTCTTTGGAGCCTAGAGCTTTGGGACCTTCCCGATTTAAGAAGCTTCGATAAGCTTGATAATTAGTGCGCTTCTTTTCAGAATCTTCTGGACTTACAGACTTTGCACAGAGGGAAAGAAAAAAGAAATCATACAAAATTAAAATGTACCCAGAAAGAATTATATATAATTCATTTGTGTGTGTGTGTGCATAAATGCATTTATTTCTGATTCAGAGATACTGGGTGTGTCTAGCACACGTATATTGGAGAGGGCTCCCTAGATAACTTTTAGAACCTACTACAACACTGTATATTCCTATTTTATATTGTTTTAATTTAAAAGTAACTTCAAATATCTTGAAGTAGACAAAATATTCATTTGTATAAATAAGTGATATGACTAATAAGATAGTTAAGCTGGTTTTGAGTTAAATCAACTACTGCAGCTGATCCTAGAATCAAAGCCTGTTGTTGTAGTTGTTGAGGAGGAGGAGGAGGAGGAGGAGGAGGAGGAGGAGGAGGAGGAGGAGGAGGAGACAGGAACTCACTGTGTAGCCCTGGTTGGCCAGGAACTTACTATGTAAACCAGGCTGACCTTGAACTCAGAGGTATAGCTACCTCTGCCTCCTGAGTGCTGATATTAGTGGTATATACCATCACATCTGGCCCCAACCCTACTAAACAATGCCTCTCACCCATTAAAAGGTCCTTATCAAATTATAGTTGCTTAGACCATGTGCCTTGGGAAGCCATATTTTTAACAACCTTCCAAAGACAGTCCCATATACCAATTAAGAATACATTCATCTGTAACAGTAATTCTACTTTGTAAAAATCTGAAATAACTTTGGACTATCTGCCTGCCTGCCTTGTTGTTTGTTCTCTGACTGGGTCTCACTGTGTAGCCGAAGCTGGCTTTAAACTATCAATCTTTCTTCCGCAGCTTCCCAAGTGCTAAGATTACAGGCATGCACCACACAGGGCTATAAAATAACTGATGCTTTTTCATTTACTAAGTCAGAATTACTTGACCAAGATCAACTGAATTTACTAAACTCTGATGTTCCTAAGCACAGGTTCTGAGATATTTCAAGTCCAACTTTGGAAAACACCATAACAATAACAGTATCACTTTTTAAACTTTGATTTCTGCCTCCCCCAAAATAGTCACCCTCTACAAACTTCCCCCACGCATTTAGTGTGCCTGGAGAAAAAGGTCTCCACCAGGTAAGCATTTAGTGAAGAAAAAGCTGAGGGCAAAAAGCTAACTGGTCCTCTAACCATATTCATGACTATTTCCTGCAGACAAAGCATTTTAAACCATCACCATCCACAGTTCTCCACACACACAACGGTGATGAGCAGTTCAGACAGACACGATTCTGCCTTTGACGCTAAGTGCCTATGCAGAAGGAAAGAATGGTAGTTTTCTTATAAATCTAAAGTGCTTTCAAAATGGAGGTCCAAAAAGACCCTCTATTTGTGCTTTTGTTTTTCAAGACAGAACCTCTCTGTGTAATGGCCCTAGCTGTCCTGGAACTCACAGAGATCCACCAGCCACTGCCTCCCAAATGCATGCACCACACCTGCCCCCCCCCCCAAAAAAGTACCTTCTTAAATATATCTGAATCAAATTCTTTTTGTGTCTCTGGGGAACTTACTTCGTGACTCAGGCAGACCTTAACTTTGAGGTTCTCCTGACTCAGTCTCTCAAGTAACTGCGACTATAAGGCCTGTACCACTAGTTGGGGGGGGGGCACTTTTGAAAAGCATCATTTTGGCTGGACGGTGGTGGCGCACGCCTTTAATCCCAGCACTCAGGAGGCAGTGGCAAGAGGATCTCTGTGAGTTCTCTCCTTCCACCATGTAGGTCTCAAGAACAGAACTCAGGTACAGCAGCACCCTTACCCACTGAGTCATCTCATGATGCCAAATACACAATCTTATCTCTATTCTACATACACACCAAGAAGTAACTGTGTGTCACAAGCTGTTGAGTACCGTGAGCCAATTACAGCAGGTGACAGTTGATATTTATAAGGCAAACCCACCAGGTGATCAACTAATCTGATGAAGGAAATTCATAGGCAAGGCTTATGAAAATATGGCCTATAAATATCGACTGCTCCTGTCTGTAAATCTACGATTGCAAAGAAAGCTATGGTATCTCCATAATACTTACTCTGTAATGTGTAATTTCATGTGATATGTATATGTAATCTCATGATTACAGCTCTATCTTATAGGCACATATATCTGTGGAAGGTGAGGGAGATAACTTCTCATTAACCTGTATAATTTTGATATATAGAAAATATACTAGGAGGGCTGGAGAGATGGCTCAGTGGTTAAGAGCATTGCCTGCTTTTCCAAAGGTCCTGAGTTCAATTCCCGGCAACCACATGGTGGCTCACAACCATCTGTAATGAGGTCTGGTGCCCTCTTCTGGCCTGCAGACATACACACAGACAGAATATTGTATATATAATAAATAAATAAATATTTAAAAAAAAGAAAAAGAAAATATACTAGGATATGCTTCTTAACCAGATATATTATTCCCTGAGGACTGTAAGACACTTAGGCCCTGTTTTTTATCACTAGCTCAGACTAATATAAAGAAAACAATTTCTTCTCAGTTCTAAAACAAGCCGCATACAATTTACTGATTCATAACCTCAAGAGCAAATACATACTTTTCATAAATTTCCTACCTCTCTTTTAGCTGGGGAACTTTTGGTTTTCTTAGGAGTTTGCTTCTCTCCTTTGAGTTCAATGGTATTTTCTTTTCTTCTTGAGGCCATCGGCTCTGTGTCTTTGTAAGAACTTTCTTCTTTTGCTTTCAGAAGTGCCAGCTTAGAGCTGGCCTTGGGAGAGGAACCGACTTCCCTCTGATGAGCTGATGAGCTGCGGGGCTGCTCAGATCCTTTGGAGCTTCCACCCTTACTGGGCTTAGCAGGACTGCGGGTCTTTCTTTCATTTAAGAAATGCCCTGCTTTTACAAAGAAAAAATTATGATTGTTATTTGGGCAATATGCCCAGCATCAACATTTTTATTCTTCATCTTTGAACAGTATGACTTCAGTAGCACATAGTATCACATGACTTCAAAACATTTACTATAGTTCAGATGGCATTCTTGTTTTTTAAACTTAAATATTCACATGATACGTCTTTGCAATCAATTCATATTAAGAGATCTGTCATTTTTCCAGTTAGTGGAGGGCACACCTTTAATCTCAGCACTTGGGAGGCAGAGGTAAGTAGATCTTTGTGAATCTGAGGCCAGACTATTCTACAAAGTGAGCTCCAGGACAGCCAAAGCTACGCAGAGAAATCCTGTCTCAAAAAACAAACAAAAAAGGAGATCTGTCATTTTAAATTTAAGCTATCCACGTAATATATTATTGTTAATAACACAGAAAGATATGGGTGTAGCTCAAGAGTACAGTACTTGTCCACTAACGCACGAAGTCTGAGTTCAATTCCAAACTGTGTGAAAACACAAAGATTTCATTCCACGGATATGCTATAAAATTTACAGAGACACTGCAAAATAGTGGGAAAGCCTCAAATCCTGAACTGCCAAGACTAAAATGTACTATATAAGCAGATTTACTTCTATAATTAGATCTTCTATTAGCCCCTCACATCTACAGGTTCCATACTCATGGAGACAATAAGCTATGAATAGAAAATACTTTGTATAGATACAACCCGTGTACACTTTATCCTGATCACTACTCTCTAAACATGTAAATAGCATAGAAACTATTTACACAGCACTACACTGAATCAAAGTATCTAGTGATGGCTTAAAGTGTATAGGAAGTCAAGCTGTCTACAAATTATATGCAAATTCCACACCTTTTGCATAAAGAGGTTGAGTCCCCACAAACATGGGTACCCATAGGGATCATGACACCAATCCTTCACAGATAATGGGGGAGGGGAGTAATCTGTATCCCAGCTACTTAGAAGGCAGAGGCAGAACACTGCAGCTCTAAGGTTGAGGTATAGAATGATTCAAGGCCAGCCTGGTTATATAGTAGGGCCCTATCTCAAAATAAAAAGTAGAAGGCTAAGAATATAACTCAGGAACTTTAGCAGCACGTGCAAGGCCCTAGGTTTAATCCCTGGTAGTGCAAAATAAAAAAGGGTAAGGAAAGGTGAGGAATGACAGTATCAGTCGATGGTTCAGTATCAAGACCAGCACAGAACAGGCCACCCAAGACAACCAGAAGAACTTCAGATGGTCTGAACAATCAGAAGCCAATTCCGTGACAGCACCTCTAACATGAAAGCTCAAGGCATTGCCTCTTTGTTGTCACATACCAAACTCAGGAAGCCAAGAGTACCTAATGCACTCTTCATAACCAGCTAGTGTCCAGGTTTCAAAGTGCAGGTGATCTCTGACTTAGGACTGTTCAACTCAAAAGTTTTCAACTTTATAATGGTACAAAAGAAACATGCATTCAGCAAGGAAACATGACTAATTTTGAGGTTTGATTTTACAGGATTGTGACTGTATATCAGCCCACCATCTCTGTGGGTCCCAAACTCATGGATTCAGTACTCTCTTGAGATACTGGGCATCAGCAGTGAGATTCTCACAATGTACTATGCTGCTGACACTCAGAAGACAGCATACATACCTGCACTTTTCACTATGACATGTTTCAACTTCTGACCAAGTCTTGAGCATAAGGACATCATGAGAATAGGAGCAGCTTATCTAAATAGAGCATACACTAATGGCTTTCTAAAACACCCACCAAACAATTAGTGAAAAGAGTGCTTAAGCAAAGTTACCAAGAATTCTCTTCTATTAAGACAAGTAAGCGTTTTCTTATATTCTTTGCTAGAATTACCTTTATTAGGGCTCTTATGGCTTTCTGCTTTGCTTAGATCAGCTTGGAGAGGTGAAAATGATTCTCCCTCTTCAGGGTCCTTTCGGGCCTAAACAGTGTAAAAAGTGTCAGAAGAATTAAGTAATAGGAAAACTGTTACCACAAAATCTGCTGTTAAAATAGATTAAATTTTTAAGTTTAAGGGTCATCTTTCAAGCCAAACCAGCAAGACACTATAATAAACTGCCATTCATTTATCCACAAAATATATCACAGCAAAGGCAGTATTTTATTACTTCATTTACTGATAAGGAATCAGATAAAAGATTACAACAGTATGCCAATAAAACATCTAAATTCCATCCAGTCTCCTAAACCAGAAACAGAGTCTTAATAGTGTTTCGTTTATCTCGGCTTCCAAACTACTAATAGTATTATGCAGCTAAAATAGAAACAAACACAAAAAACTGAAAACAAATTAAAACCCAGTAGGAAAATAAAAGAGAAGCCAAGAATAGCAGCTGATGCCCTGATTGAT
Source organism: Microtus oregoni (assembly GCF_018167655.1). Classification (NCBI taxonomy): domain Eukaryota; kingdom Metazoa; phylum Chordata; class Mammalia; order Rodentia; family Cricetidae; genus Microtus; species Microtus oregoni. The sequence goes on along the minus strand of NW_024543080.1, from coordinate 29,178,234 downwards.
CTCAGCACTGGTCGGCGGAGGGTTGAGCCAGGAGAAGTGCCAGTTTAAAGCCATTCTGGGCTACACAGTACCAGGCACCCAGAACTACATGGCAAAGACTGCCTCAAAAACCAAAGCATAAAAGAACACTCAAGAAAAAGAAGAACAACAGTGAGATTCTGCTTCCTGAAAAGAGCGCTACAGTTATTAAACCCACATTCTAGAGAACTGAAATATTCTCAAATATACATAAAAAAATTCTTCTGATAAGGAATAAAAGCAAAACCTACGGTTTTGTAGGACAAATTATGATTTGTTTTATTTCTTGCAATCTTTTGAAAAGACTAACTTTGTAAATGAATTTCCATACACACACACAAAAATTACAAACTCAAACAATTTAGCTAGTCAGATGACTCAATGGATAGTAACCCCACTTATTGTACCTACATGGTGACTTGAGTTCTGATCCCCAGCACCCATGGAAAAGCAGGCATGGGGGGCTGGAGAGACGGCTCAGAGGTTAAGAGCACTAATTGCTCTTCCAAAGGTCCTGAGTTCAATTCCCAGGAACCACATGGTGGCTCACAACCATCTATAATGAGATCTGGTGCCCTCTTCTGGCATACAAACATACATGGAAGGAATGTTGTATACATAATAAATAAATAAATCTTTAAAAAAAAAAAAAAGAAAGAAAAGCAGGCATGGCGGGGCATCCCTGTAACTGCGCTGCTCGGGAGGACAGAGACAAAAGGGTCCTGAAGGTTTGCACTCACTGGTCAGCCAACCCAAAAGAAATGCCAATAAGCTCCAAGTTCAACTAAGGTGGAAAACAACAAGACCTGACAATCCACCTCTGGTCTAAATGCACGCGCACTCGCGCACGCACGCATACACTCTGGTCTAAATGGGCGCACGCACAATAAGCAATCCAACATCATAACATACACACACAATAAGCCATCCAACATTATAATACCATAATGTTACCTACCATTTTGGTCTTGGGTTCTTCATCCAACATGGCTAATGTTCGAGCAAACTCTTCATCTTCATGCAACTGCCTCTCCAGCTGTAAGATGCACAACACAGTAGGATGCTTTTGTTATTTTTGTATTTAAACACTTTTAAATGTGTGTTTCATGTTTAGAAAAAAATTTTTTAAAATAACAAATGATATCTTCCTACTAAACATTAACAGTATCACAGGCTTGTTTCAAAAAAACCAAGTTTACAGATTATACACCTTTAGATCTGCAAGCATACTAAAGTTAGTGCTCATTTTAAATGTTCTTTGTTACATTTATTGTATATGTGGGTGTGTATGTCATGGCACTCATGAGGAGGTCAGAAGACAACTTGTAAGAATTGTTTCTCTCCTAATCCGGGCCCTCAGACGCAGCAGCAGGCACCTTTACCCACTGAGTCATCTTACTGGCCAATGGGGTTGCCGTATTCTAAAGTGATATTTCTTTATAGCATCTGAAGTTACATTTTCTCTTAATGGTCTTAGTATAACTTCTCTTTATTGTATGTCTTGAGATTTGTTAGTTCTAAGGAAAAGCTCATGTGTATATGTGCATCTATGTGGGTATATAAACTTGAGTGTTTACAGATGAGGGCATCAGATCCCCTGGAACTGGAATTACAGACGGCTTTAAGCCACCTGACATAGGCACCAGGAACCAAACTATGGTCCTTCACAAAGGCAGTATTAGAGCTTAACACACAGACAGTAACACCCTATTCAAAAGGAGAAAAAAAACTACAACATCTTGGTTATTTATAAATATGCACCAAGTCATGTCAAGTTATTAATGCTAACCAAGCGGAACGGCAATACCTCTGCGTCTTCATCGAGCTGCAGCTGCTTGGCGATCGCCTCATCACTTAATGTGGAGTCGTCCATGTTCTGAGAGGACTGAATTCCAAAGAAAGTCAAGCAAGATAAACATAAATTAGGCTAAAAGTAAAGTGCATTTTTAGCAACACCTAATTAAATACATCAGTCAGAGATAGGTCTATCAGTAATGGTCACAATCCACAGCAACAAAGTCAAGATCAAAGCTGTTCTGATGACGTCTAGTTTCATAAAGAATAAACATCCTACAGACAGACGGTTCTCACTTTAAGAGAAGTGTGCACACACACTACTGGTTAGTGCTCTGGCTTGAAAAGTAGTCTAAAACATTGGTCATCCATATAAGGATGACAGTTCAGCCCTGTGAAGGTACCAACGAGTCAGTACACGCGACAGCACAGCCTACACTGAGGCACAGCCTTCCCTGTGCTTCACCCATGCGTCCATTTCCTCAACAACCACTCAGACTAGAGACTCAGAATAGCTATACTGTGTTAATACGATGTTTATCTCATTTCAAAATAAAATTGTGTACTCTGTTTGCTGAGGTCAACAGTATAAGTTTCCCTTTTGAAAATTCCATTTAAATTCTAAGAACTGTGAGTTTTTCTTATAGTTAAAATGCTTTCTTGTTTTCAAACAAAAAAATACATATCTACATTGTGTGTGTGTGTGTATGTGTGTGTCTATGTCTGTATAAATCCTAATTCCCATAGTTTCCAAATGGGCAGTATTTGTCTATAATCATGGAAAAAAATATTCCGTTATGATTAAAGCATGCTTACTAATTTTATAACATCCCAAGTTTTCTTTAATAGTATCCATGACTGAGTATCAAGTCCAAACATTCTTTTTCTGTTGTTTCAGAGTATCCCTTTATCTAGCCCAGGCTGACCTCAACTAATTAATGCCCTTCTAGCTTCCCTCCCCCAGGTCATGCCACACGCCCGCCAATCCTCACACTCCCGCTTGCATGCAGAATACCCACCTCTTTTCTTTTGCTCGCCACCATCTTCTTACCGGATCTCTGGACACTTTCAGTTCCAAAATAATCGAGCACTGATGTTGGTGTAAGTTTTATTGGTGATAAAGGTTTATTCTTAGTCTTGGTGTTTTCTTCATTCTTTTTCATGTTTGATGTTCCAAGGTAACTGTTTGTAGATACTCCATTCTCTTTTGCTTTGGAGGTTGCCTTTTTACATACAAAGTCATCGTCTTCATCTTAAACGGAAAATATTTTTGATAAAGCATAGGTCTTTATATAAAATAATCTCGTTTCTAGTAACTTTTTCTAAAAAGCAATACCTTGAGTTGTTTTTTTCTTCCTACCTTTTGAATTTAAGAATCACTCTTCCATTCACAAGGCCAGGCCTATGATTACACAAATATTTGCAACACACCCATTCTATACCAGGCACTGAGGATACAGAAGAGACAACTTCTGTAGTGAAAAGATACACACCTGACCCCATGGAACCTGTGGTCTACAGGAAGAAACAGACACACTACACACACACACACACACACACACACACACACGTATACACACATACCTACATACAGATACCTTTATTTTCGAGCTGCATTAAGAAGCAGTAAAGAAAACAGTCTAAGGAGTGATTAAGAATACCAGAAGCAGCCAGTCCAACCCCAGTCATGACTCCCCACACCAAGAAAAAAGGGAATGATTATAGAAAGGGGTCTAATTCAGCGACTGCCTAGAACACATAATGAGGTCCCAGGTTCACTAACACCACAAAGGGAAAAAAAATGTCCAACAAAGTGAGGGATGTTCTTTCTGATAAAGCAGTCGTCAAGGAAAGCCTATTCTTGGGAGATCAAACTCAAGGCCTTGTGTGTACCAGTCAAGTACTCTTCCCCTTGGCTACAATCCTTTATTTTTTGAGACAGAGTCTATGTAGCTCAGGCTATTTTTGATATACTTACACAGCTAGGCCAACCTCTGCCTCAACAAACCCTACTACTGAGATCGTTATTGACCCAGCACACCTGACTAGGGAAAATCTCTCTGATGAACAAAATCTGTTTATCAGGTGTTGTTGATCGTTGTCATCAGAGCCCTGAAACGAAGACGGCTCCAGCAAGAAGAATCAGCTAAGGTACACTACAAGCACCAAGCCTTACAGTGAGTGTGCTACAGGTTGAAGGTGCAGCTACACCAGCTCAGGCAAAGAGGCAGAAGTCAAATCCTATAGGGCTTCCTAGATAATAGAAAGAAACTCAGGTTGTAACATAGATGCCCGAGTAGCGCAAGGTAACACCCAGTTAAGTCTTGTCTTCGGAGAAGACACTGTAGAGGGAAAGGCAAAGGTAAGGAGTTCACTCAGGAAGCCATTACAGCTCCAGACAAGGCGCTGACTCAGTAGCTTCAGAGACTCTGCTACACGCATACTGAAGGCTGATGTCAACAATTACCTAACCATTCATTTGGAACTTCAAACTGTTTTGTTACATTTTCTATCCTAAAATATGTAGCCTCAGTAGGTACAAGTGCTCTGTTGCTAATCCTGATGACCTGAGTTCTCTCCTTGAGACCCACCTGGTAGGAGAGAACTGACTCCCATGCGGGGCATTCTAACCTCCAATCATTTTGTCTACCCTGGAGAGGACCGTTGTCCTACCACAGGCTCTACACCATGGTGTTCTGCCTCGTCAAACGGCTATAGATGGGCCCAGAGAGGTCAGTGGTTAAGAGCATTTGTTTTCATACCCAGCATCTATCTGGTACTGCACAGCCAGCTGTAACTCCAGCTCCTGGGGATCCTGTGCCCTCTTCTGACCTCTACAGGCATTACATAATGTGGTACACATAAACAGGCAAACACTCATACACAAAAAATAAAAATAAGCTTTTTAAGATTTATTTATTTATTATGTATAAAGTGTTCTATCTGCATGTATGCCTACACACCAGAAGAAGGCGACAGATAGTATTACAGATGGTTGTGAGCCGCCATGCAGTTGCTGGGAATTAACTCAGGACCTCTGGAAGAACAGTCACTTAATCACTGAGCCATCTCTCCAGCCCCTAAAAATAAGTTTTTAAAAGAAAAAAATCATAAAGAATTATTCTTTTAAAAAGCCTATAAATAGGGGTTGGGGATTTAGCTCAGTGGTAGAGCGCTTGCCTAGCAAGCACAAGGCCCTGGGTTCGGTCCTCAGCTTCAGAAGAAAAAAAAAAAAAAAAAAAAAAAGCCTATAAATAAAACAGTCACATAACAGAAACCTCTGAAATAATGAACCAAGTGCTTTGTCACACTGGTGGAAATCTACCATAATACTGTCACAGGCACATCTGAACACATCCTGTCATCTTGCCCTGCTAAAACAAAACAAAACAAACAAACAAACAAACAAAAAAAAAACCCTCAAGAAAGAACAGCTCTGTCTCCACATCAACTGGCTGTCTTTTTTTAAAGCCCCTTTAGGCTTTAGTACCTTAAAGGCTACATGGATGTATTATGTAGACAGACGGCAATATGAGCTATGCGGCCAAGTGTGATGGTATAGCCCTGTAACTCCAGCACTTAGGAAACTGAGGCAGGAGTTAATTCCAGCGAGTTCTAGGCCAGCGTGGCAACACAGTGAGAAAGCATCTCAGAAAAACAACAAAGTAACTGGCTTCCCACAAAGCCACAGTCATTGAGCAGAGGCTTTGCTGAGCTGTCCTCAGGTAAAATAACTACTCTGCAAGCCCACACATGTGCAGAGGTGAAGCATCCTCCTTTTTCCTAATGAACCTCATCTGTTTGTCTTTGTCAGAAGCCAAAGGCAAGCTGTTCTCTCCTCCCCAAAATCTGTAATAAAACCCTGATAAACAGATCTAAGTCAGATTTCTGACAATTACTTGAAAATCATAGGCAACTAACACTTAAAATTTCCCTCCAGGATATTTGTCTCCTTGTAAAAACACCATTTATTTTTATTTATAGACAACATAATCTCAAATGTGCTACCAATGACCGAGTAAACTAGCATTTTTCAACACGGAGCAGAGGAATTGCCTAAGAGAGGAGATTGTTCTGCCACTCTGAGTTAGCCATGTTCGTTTATTTAGAAGGATAACGGGTGAAAGAGAAAGGAATAATGTGAAGGTCTATAATCAAATCTATTTACAAGCCCAGTAGGAAAAGCAAATCTAATTCTGGAGCTCCTGCGCTCAGAGTTTGGCTCTGCAAATGGATCTGACTGTCCTAATGCTATGAATCTCTTGCCTTTGGTCTGGAACATACCAAAATCCAATTAACAGGTAGATTTCATTACAAAGATTAAAAATAATTGACTTAGCAACAAGTGAAACTCTAAGTAGGGAGCGGGCGCGCAAAGTCTCAGTGCATGTATGGAGAGACTTCAATACTGCTCGCTGCTGTCGGTTTGGAAGGAATAGTGCACTTCTCAGGCCTTCAAAATACTGGTTAATTAAAAGAATGGAAAAGGCAGGCAGCAAACATCCCATCTCCATTCATTCATGTGGTAAATCAGTCTCGCATATAAGCAGAAAAACCAAACTAATCAAGAAGCCAGGAGTCTCATGATTTGTTACCAATAAATCCTTTCAGAATCAAAATGAGTCAGGTAAATAGTTTTTTCTTTTGTGTGTGCTAAGAAATCACACCCAAGTCTGAGCATCCTACGGGAAGAGGTGGCACAGGCAAGTTAAGACATTAAACAAGCCGGGCGGTGGTGGCGCACGCCTTTAATCCCAGCACTCGGAAGGCAGAGGCAGGCGGATCTCTGTGAGTTCGAGACCAGCCTGGTCTACAAGAGCTAGTTCCAGGACAGGCTCCAAAACCACAGAGAAACCCTGTCTCGAAAAAATCAAAAAAAAAAAAAAAAGACATTAAACAATAGAAAAGTGGGTTGCATAAATTTATACCCAGGTAAGTGCATGTGTGCTTAAATACACAAGCTTGTTCAATGCAGCTGCATAAGGCAAAGGACCAGATGAGGGATGGAACATGCACTAAGTGACTTAACACACTGTTAATCCAAACACTTCATCCATGCTCAAAATCTCAAACTTACATTCTTTTATACAAAATCCTAGCATGCTTGCCTCCTAGGGGAGAAACAGACCTGTTTAAATGTTCAGTAGGGACAGTCATCGTGAAACACCATGCTTTATAAACTCAAAACTTCCACATTTCAAAAAAAAAAAATCCTAACATGTAAATTAATATTGATTCTCAACAAATGTAATCCAATACAAAAGACAGTTCTCTCAAGTCGGAGACACAGTCTCCCGCAACCATTCTGCACTTTCCTGACAGAATCTATAAGAAAGCTTTCAGACAGAAAACTATACTTGTGGGGCTGGAAAGATGGCTCAGAGGTTAAGAGCACTGGTTGCTCTTCCAGAGGTCCTGAGTTCAATTCCCAGCAACCATAGTGACTTACAACCATCCATAATAAGATCTGGTGCCCTCTTCTGGCCTGCAGGCAGAACACTGTATACATAATAAATAAATAAACTTTTAAAATCATTAAAAAAAAAACTATACTTATTGCCTCAAACACAAAATAATGTAACTCTAAAATTAAGCACAGAAGGATATTATACTAACCCTTAATATTTCCTGCTGTTTTCCCAAGTTTTGGTCACTGACCTTATATAGCAACCAAAAAGTACACCACCACTTTTTTCCCCAATTAATACCTATCAGATAAATATAACTTCCAAAGCACTGCCTCCAGAATCATTCTAAAGTTATCAACAAACAATCCTACAGAAAAGACAAGACAAGGAAAAACCCTCATTTCTTCAATCAAACAACAGTTCCTGGTGAACCTGCATATAAGGTTCCTTTGGCAGTGCTGGGATTAAAGGCTTGTGGCACCATGCCCAGCAGCAGTGGTTTCAACTCCACAGTCAAGAAACAGGGGATGGTGGTGCATACCTGAAATCTCAGTGCTGGCAAGGTAAAAGCAGGGGGATCAAAATCAAGATCCAGAAATCCACAGACTGGGCTACAGGACACCATGTCTTCAAAATAGAATAAAACTAGTTCCTACATTTCCTTTCTATAGGGTTGAAGAAATGGCTCAACAGTCAAGGGCACATACTGCTCCCACAGGGAAACCTTTCAGTCCCAGCCTCCACATGGGAGCTCACAAGGGATCTGACAACCTCTTCCAGCCCTCCGCAGGCACCAGGCACAAACATAGTGTACAGACATACAAGCATAAAATTACATAAAAAATAAATGTTTTAAATCATGTGGGAAAGCAGATACTATGTAACACTAAACATCACAGTAGACAGGTGTGATGCTAATCTAACACTAAACATCACAGTAGACAGGTGTGATGCTAATCTAACACTAAACATCACAGTAGAAGGGTGACATAATCACAACTGTCAACTTGATGAGACCTAGAGTCACCTGAAGTTAGGCCTCTCAGCGTACCAGCGGGAAATGTCTTCTATAGATTAAGTGAGGTGGGAAGACCCGCCCACTGTGAGCAAGACTAATTTGGGGGCAATGACTGGACTAGAAAAGGAGGAGGAAGCAAGCTGAGCCAGCATTCATTCCTGCATCTCATGCGGATGCCACGTGACTGTTGCCATGCCGTCCTCATGTGTCACCTCACACTGGAAAAGATAAGCCTTTCTCCCTTAAACTGCAACAGAAATATAACTAAGATAATGGGCACAATGGACCCCAAATTCTTAGCTAAGATAAGGACAGTCCTCGCTTGTACATACATATGCCATGGGCTGAATGGAGCAAGCATTGAGTCAGATGTGATAGCTCACACCAGTAATCCCAAACTGAGTTAGGAAAACTGATGTGAGTTCAAGGCCAACCAGGGCTATACAGCAAGACCACGTCTCAAAAAGAAAGTAACAAAAGACGGGGAGGGGAAATCAAATTGTCTAGTGATTGTAAAAATCTCATGTACGATACTGAACATTTCTTCAGAAGGTTGTAATTAAAAATTATTCTAATAAAAAGAGAATCTGTGATCAGAGCCCTTAGTGTACTTAAATTAGAAATAAGGATAAGCCCCGGTCCACAGTTAAAGTCACAGCTCTGGCACTGACATTTTTACTGGAAAGCTTGACTACACATCCTCACTTACACAACAGACCTACTACCATACTGTTTTAACCCTCCACACATTTAAAATGCCACAAAGGCAAAAGGGACCTCTTAAATGTTGTACAATATGCCTAAGCAGATATTTAGCAACAAAGTAAAAGGGTTAAAAATGCCACTCTGTCCCTGTTGTAAGAAACACATCAGTCCTGCCCAGCTTGAGACCCATACCATGAGAGGAGCTCACCCCTGAGGGCCAGGACCCAGAAGAGGAAGAGCTCAGAGACCTAAGATAGAACCAAACACAACTGGCAAAAAAAAAAAAAAAGGCAATGAAATGATTCCTACTAACATGCTGCTATATTCACAGTTGCCTAGCCCAACTGTCATCAGAGAGGCTTGACCAAACAACTGACAGAGACAGTTGCAGAGACCTGTGCACAGTCAAACATTAGGCGGAGTTCAGGGAATTCTTCGGAAGAGGGGAAGGGAGGAATGTAGGAGTGAGTGGGGTCAAAGACACCACAACAAAGCCCACAGAACTAACTAAGCTGGACTCATCATGGCTCAGAAACTAAACCAAAAACCAGGGAGCCTACAAGGCACTGACCTAAGGCCCCTGCATATATGTTACAGTTGTGTAACTTGGTCTTCTCATGGGACTACTAACGGTGGGAGCTGGGGTTGTCTCTGACTCTGCTGCCTGCTTTCAGGAACCATTCCTCCTACTGGATTGCCTTGTTTAGCCTTAATAGAAGAGGCAGTGCCTAGTGTCACTGCAACTTGATATGCCATGACTGGCTGGTATCCATAGGAAAACTGCCTTTTTTCTGAAGAGCAGCAGAGGAGGAAGAGTGGACTGGGGGCAGGGTTGGAGATGGGGGGGGGGGGGGTAAAGGCAGGAGGGATGGGGAGGAAAAGAGGGAGGGAAAACTTTGGTTGGGATATAAAAACAAAACTAAATAAACAAAAAAGAAACACAACAGTATTAAAAGTGTTTCAAAAAATAGTTCAGGTGTGGAAGAGATGGCTCAGCAGGTACGAGGACTAGCTACTGCCAAGTGGTGGTGGTACACACCTTTAGTCCTAGCACTCAGGAGGCAGAAGCAGGCAGAAGCAAGTGCAAAGGCTCTATCTAGGTCATGATGCCCTTCCTCTGACAGATACAATTCAAAAAGCCAAAATACATTTGATGCCTTACCTGTCTCAGAAACGTAAGTAACAGGATCCTTCCGAGAAATTTTACCAGGTTTAGAAGACAGTGGCAATTTTTCTGATTTCTTTTTAGCATTTTTTACCTGCACTGTCTCCTCTGAGTCTGAATCTACAAGAGAAGGATTAAAACCATGAAAGGAAATACCAGTGTATTTTTAAGTGGTCATTATGAACCAATCCCCTAAGAAGCATCTCTTGATGAATTCTTTACATTACTTTTATCAGTAATAAACTCCTGCATTAGATACTATTACTGTTTTAACGACCAACCCAAACCTTAAAAACTACCCATGTGGGCTGGGAGCATGGCTCAGTCAGTACAGGTGCTTGTTGTCAAGCCTGATGACCTAAGCTCAGTAACCAGTACCCACACAGTAGGAGAAGTCAACTCCCCAAATCACCTATCCTCCACATGTGGTACCCACACACACACACACACACATACAAAAAAAAAGCACAACAGGGGGCTGGAGAGATGGCTCAGTGGCTAAGAGCACTAACTGTTCTTCCAGAGGATCTGGGTTCAATTCCCAGCAGCCACATGTGAGCTCAGAACTGTCTATAATTCCAGTCCCAGGGGACCCGACACTCATAGCAAAACACAAATGCACATAAAGTAAATAGTTTAAAAAAAAAACCAAAACAAAGACAAAAACAAAAACAAAAAAAACCCCACAAATATACTATCTTTAACAATTCGGGAGGCAGAGGCAGGTAGATCTCTGTGAGTTCGAGGCCAGCCTGGTCTACAAGAGCTAGTGCCAGGACATGCTCCAAAGCTACAGAGAAACCCTGTCTCGAAAAACCAAAAACCAAAACAAACAAAAGAGTCAGTTCTCTCCTTCCACCATGTGGGTCCAAGGATCTCATCAGGCTTGACTAAAATAGGTGGGGGAAAAATACCAGAAAATATGAAAATTAAGTCAGGTATGATACGTGTGTGTGTGTGTGTGTGTGTGTGTGTGTGTGTGTGTGTATGGTGCAGGGCACTGAACACAGGCCTGCAGTGCTAGCACTTAGGAGCCTAGGCAATATTACAACACCCTGTTTCAATATATAAACAGGGCTGGGGGCTATGGTTCAGTGATAGAGTGTTTGCCTACTAGGCAGAGGGTCTCAGTTCAATCTCTGGTTTTACAAAATAAATAAATGAATAAATAAGACATATGCACAAAAAGTCCTGTTCCCCATCTCAAAACTATATCCAAAGAAAATCCTTTAAATTCTGTTTATTACTTTTTCAACAGAAATGAAATTACCATATCTTCCTATCATACACAAAAAATAAACTTTGAATATTTACTTTTGGGCAAGCAAGATGGTTCAGCAAATAAAGACACCTACCACCAAGCCTGATTACCTAAATTCAATCCTGAGGACCTACCAAGTGCAAGAGAGCACCGGCTCCTACAAGATATCTCTGACCTCCACTCACACGCCATGGTACACATGACCACATACACACAAATTTATTAATTAATGTACCCAATATTTGCTTTAACAGCAGCACTGTAAGGTACTTTCTTGTCTTTTTCAAGCAAACTCAACTTCTAAGAACCTCGATTTGAAAAAAATTAATGGGAATATTCCTTTTTTTTTTTTTGGTTTTTAGAGACAGGGTTTCTCTGTAGCTTCGGAGCCTATCCTGGCACTAGCTCTTGTAGACCAAGCTGGCCTCGAACTCACAGAGATCCACCTGACTCTGCCTCCCGAGGGCTGGGATGAAAGGTGTGCACCACCACTGCCCGGCCACACAGCAGTTACTAATGTCAGAATCACATGTGTCTCAGATGTCAGTTTGGAAAATAGTTACATGCGAAATAAAAGACTTTTAAACTTTTAAAGACCTCAAAAAAAAATTTACCTGAATCATAGATGATCCTCTTTTTCTTGTTGTTCGGCTTCGGTTTGGAGGCATCCTCTTTACAGGAATTATTAACCTGTAGACAGCAGGATGTAATTAGAACAAAGGAAGCCTATACAACTTAGCCTGTCATTCTCATTACACTCAGGCTTAGTGGCTGCCAACAGAAGCAACTCCAAGTACTTAAAAGGTCAAAGTTTTAAAAGGCTAAATTAAAAGAACTAAACCAAGTCAAGCGGTGGTAGCACATGCCTTTAATCCCAGCATTCAGGAGGCAGAGGCAGGGAGGTCTCTGAGTTAGAGGCCAGCTTGGCCTACAGAGTGAATTCCAGGACAGCCAGGACCACACAGAGAAACCCAAGATTTCACCTGCTGCCCTGCAAACAGGAAATCAAGAATTTAGAGCCTGAGTTTGGTCAAGTAAATTACATGGTAAGCCAAAAGAACCAACAATCTTTTGAGGAATATAACTGGATCCAATACAATAAACCCAAAATAAAGAAAAAAATTTCGACCTGTGTGGTTAAGTGCATCAAGACAACGAATCATAAGGATCCAGATATCTGTCAATCATCACTGCGATGTTTGTGTGAGCTGCTTTTGGATAAATTTAATATTTAAATCAATAAAATAAAGATATCCCTCCTGGAAATAGTTGAGCCGTATCAAATTAGCAGCAGTCCTGAGAAGCTAACCTTCCCTGGAATGAGAAAGAATTCTTCCTGCCTGACTTCCGCCAGAACGTCAGCTTTTTCCTGCCTTTGGACTGGAATTGGACCACCACTTCTTTTTGTTTTGGCTTTTGTTTTGTTGTTGTTGTTTGGGTAGGATTGTCTTTCTTTTTTAAAACAGGGCTTCTTTGTGTAAACTTGGCTGTCCTGGAACTTGTTCTGTACACCAGGCTGGTCTCAAACTCACAAAAATCCACCTGTCCCTGGCTCCCTAGAGCTGGGATTAAAAGCATGTGCCACCACTGCCTAGCTAGACTCATGTTTTTACTCACAGTTCCTTTATGGCATTCTGGGCTTTTTCTAGCATGTATCTCAAAATCCCTCCAGTCATAATTTTTAGAAAAATAACTTGGTTATGTTCTAGTGCTCTACGGAAAAGTAAGAAATTTAAGCACTGAACTGAAGAGTTTGAAACAGAATGCTGACTGTACAGGTTGAACTCTAAAAACTTATGGTAAAGATGAATTACACAAGAAAATTCACAGAATCACGAACCTGGGCCCTTAGAAGCTCACAGAGACTGAACAACAATCAGGGAGCCTGCATGAGTCTGACCTATGCTCTCTGCATACATGGTATGGTTGTGTAACTTGGTCTTCTTGCGGGACTACTAACAGTGGGAGGAAGGGCTGTCTCTGACTCTTTTGCCTACTTTTGGAACCCTTTTCCTCCTACTGGGTTGCCTCATCCAGTCTTAATATGAAGGGATGTGCCTATTCTTATTACAACATGATATGTTATGTTTGCTTGATAACCCTGGGAGACCTGCCCTTTTCTGAAGGAAAACAGAGAAATGAATCAGGGGGAGAAGGGAGGTGCGGGAGGAACTAGGAGAGAAAAGAGGGGAAACTGCGGTCAGGATATAATTTATGAGAGAAGAATTAAAAAAAGCCATATGCTAGACCTTGGTAAAATGAGAAAGAGGAGGGAGGGAGGGAGGGAGGGAGGGAGGGAGGAAGGAAGGAAGGACGGACGGACGGACATGACTTGGAAAATTATCTTAACTACTCACCCTGCAAAAATGAGACAGAATATTTTGAAAAAAAGTACCAAGGGTGTAGTCGAACTATCACTAAAGAAGTATTAATACATGCAGAAACACTGCCAATTTCAACTAAAGGAGATTAAAAACAGGACAAAACAAATACTAATAGACTAAGAGATCATCAGGACTGACTTCATTTTCAAAGGGGAAAACATCATCTTATTCAAAAGACCAGTCTTCCCCTGAAGCCTCAAAGGTAAAAGAGTCATAAAGAGTCCCAAGGACAAGACTGCTGCCTGGACTTCAGGAATGGAACCCCGGTGGGTCTGCAAAAGATTAAAAAACCAAAGCTTAGGGGGCTGGAGAGATGGCTCAGAGGTTAAGAGCATTGCCTGCTCTTCCAAAGGTCCTGAGTTCAATTCCCAGCAACCACATGGTGGCTCACAACCATCTGTAATGGGGTCTGGTGCCCTCTTCTGGCCTGCGGTCATACACACAGACAGAATATTGTATACATAATAAATAAATATTAAAAAAAAAAAAAACCAAAGCTTATCTGCACCTTTGCTGGGTTCTGGCCTTGCCTGAGAGCCATTATCCTTCCCTCTTAATACCTTAAGAATGGAAATGTCTACTCTGTCTCTCTACCGCTATTATATGCAGGTTTCCGAGGTTCACAACAAGAAAAAACTTGCCTAAAAATGAATCACACCGCCGGGCGGTGGTGGCACACGCCTTTAATCCCAGCACTCGGGAGGCAGAGGCAGGCGGATCTCTGTGAGTTCAAGACCAGCCTGGTCTACAAGAGCTAGTTCCAGGACAGGCTCCAAAACCACAAAGAAACCCTGTCTCGAAAAAAAAAACAAAAAACAACAAAAAAAAAATGAATCACACCTTCAAGCCTTATTTATATTTGACAAGTCTTTATACTTGATGGTAGAATGGATCAATACTGGGAAGAGGGTGTGGCTGAAATAGAATGGATAATACTTTTAGTTGGCCATGGATAAAATGTTATAGACTGGATGTTTACATCCCAACTTCCTGTGCTGGAGCTCTAATCCTTAATCCCGGCACTCAGAAGTCAGAGGAAAGTGGATCAATGTGAGTTCAAGGCCAGCCTGCTCTCCATAGCCAGTTCCAGACCAGCCAGGGCTTCTTAGTGAGACTCACTCTCAAAGCAAACAAACTTCCAAAGTAAAGTTAAGGATTTAACGAGGTGGTATGGAGGAGGTCCTGATCTCACAAGTTTAGCATCCTTGTAATAAGCATCAGCAGGCTCAATCTCTCCTTCCTGAGCACAGGCACCCAAGAAAAAGCTGTGTGAGAACACAAGGAAGACAGCTGTGAATCAAGAGTCCTCACTAGAAACTACATCAGCCACAGAATCCTCATCGTGGAAAAACAGGCCCCAGAAGTCAAAGAAGTATGGTTGTCCTGTTTAAGCCACTGAGACAATGGTATTATGTTGTTGTGTCCAGAACAAATTAAAATATGGCCAGCAGACTCAAGAGTAAAGGCATTTAATAGAGATGATCCTCATATATTCCAGATACTGGAATTAACAGAAAAGCACTTGAAAGCAGAGTCTAACACCATCTACCTGAAGACAGGCCCTGTGTCTCTATGAACAAAACTGCTTTGTTTGTTTGCTTTATTTGTGGCCCGAACTGACTTCAAACTTCTGCCTCACCCTCTTCATCTTGATTATTTCCAGCATATGCCATGCCACCACAGCTGGCAAATTTTGATCTTAAAATGCAAATGTTTTGCCAGGCACTGGTGGTGCACATCTTTAATCCCAGCACAGGGTGGGGGGCGGCAGAGACAGGCAGATCTCTGAGTTCAAGGCCATCCTAGTCTACAGAGTGAATACCAGGACAGTCAGGGCTACACAGAGAAACCCTATCATGAAAAAAAAAAAAAAAACAAAAAAAAAAAACAAAACAAAACAAAAAGCAAAGGTTTTATTTGGTTTTGTTGCTACTGATGTTTTTTAATGAGTGTAGGAGTTTTGCCAGCATATTAGTCTGTATACCCTATCCAGGCCTGGTACCCACAGAGGCCTGAAGAAGGCTTCAGATCCCCTGTAAGTGAAATTACAAATGGTTGTGAGCCACCATCTGGATGCTAGAAATCGAACCTGGGCCCTCTGGAAGAATAAATAATGCTCTTGACCGCCAAGCCAACTCTCCAGCACAAAATGCAAAGTTTTAACAACTCAAAGGAGAAAGGGGGAGAAAACAACAGGATTGAACACAGCAAGCTAGATTAGACATATTAGCTTTATTTCTTCCTCCTCTGTCAACTGCACTGAAATCTCTAATTCTTCAGCACTCCCAACAAATCAAGGTTAGGAATTGAGCTTCCTGGACGCCTCTTGGACGTACAGGACAAACTTGAACGTGGAAACTGACCTTGGCTTCCTTTACTCCTTTCTTTCCTTTGACAGTTCCCACAGAAGGTTTTATTTTCTCATTCTTCTTTACCGTCTCATTTACAGGCTTTTTCCCACTTGATATAACCCCAAAGAATTTCCGAATGTCCTAAAAACAGAAGAGGAGACATGTAAATATTACACACATAACATTCTAATTTCAGTTACTAACAGGACAACTTTACTCAACTGGTCTAACCCAGGTCATCTCTCCAAATCAAGGCCATCTGTATTCAGCGGCATCCTTTTTATAAATAAAAGCCACCTGATAAAATTACCTGAATTAAAAATAAGTTTCCTGCCTGGTGGTGGTGGTGCATGACTTTAACTCCAGCATTCAGGAGGCTGAGAAAGGAGAATCTCTGTGAGTTCGAGGCCAGCCTGGTCTACAGATTGAGTTTCAGGACAGGCTCCAAAGCTACAGAGAAACCCTGTCTCAAAAAACAAACAACAACAACAAAAAGGTTTCTAATATAAACTAACATTAATCCCAGGCAGTGGTGGCGCACGCCTTTAATCTCAGTGCTCAGGAGGCCGAAGGCAGGCAGATCTCTGAGAGTTCGAGGCCAGTTTGGTTTACAGGCTCCAAGCTACTAAGAAACTGTCTCGAAAAAAAAAATTAATATTAATCCTCAGAATGTAAGCAAAAACAAGTAAAACTTTTGACAGCATTTACTGCTCTTGCAAGGACCTGGGTTCAGTTCCCATCACCCATATTAAGTGGCTCACAACCACCTATAACAACCACCTATTTGGGTTCTCATGCCCTCTGCAGGCACCTACATGTATGGTGCACTTAACCTCACACAGACACATACACATAAACAAAAATAACAAAGCAGTTTTGTTTCCTTGTTTGCTTCTGTTTTTGGAGACAGAGTTTCTCTGTTTAACAGCCCTAGCTGTCCTGGAACTAGCTCTGTAGACCAGGCTGGCCTCAAACTCACAAAGATCGGCCTACCTCTGCCTCCTGAGTGGTGGGATTAAAAGAGTGCTACACCACCATCCGGCAACAAACCAGTTTTAAAGAATTGTTTTTGAGGAGCTGGGCGTGGTGGCACATGCCTTTAATCCTAGCACTTGAGAAGCAGAAGCAGGTGGATCTCTGTGAGTTTGAGGCCAGCCTGGTCTACAAGTTCCAGTATAGCCAGGGCTGCTGAACAGAGAAACGCTATCTTCGGGAGGGGAGAATCTGTTTTGACAATAGCAGCACAGTTATGAAGAGGCAGGTAGTGACTGAAAACGCATGCACATACAAATCCCATAGTCCCAGGTGACTGAGAAGACACAGCTTGATACCACCAACAGCGACAAGACTTACACTTCAGTTTGAGAACCTGATTGTTCTTAGAAACTAAGAACGTTGAAAAAAATTTCCTCTACATGATTCTTTTCAAACTCTAAAGAAAGAAAAAAGAAAAATTGGTGCCTACTATAACATACCTTCATTATTTGACCCTGGGCTAAACTACAGCTTTCAAATTAATCATACAAAAGACTTTACAATACAATTTAGCATTAAAAGCATTCAGTTTTCTTATTCTTCACATATATATTTTTCTTACCTTCCTTTTTTGCTTTATTTTTATTTTGTTTGGATACACAATGTATCCCTGACTGTCCAGAGGCTCACTATGAAGGCTAGCTAGGCTGGCCTCTAACTCATAGAGGTCTGCCCGCTTCTGCCCTCACCCCAGTGCCGGGGTTACAAGAGCACACCACCACATCATCCAGCTCCTTACCTTTCTAAAACTACTGTAGAGAGGAAAGTGAACAGAACAGACCTTAGAATCAAGAAGCCTTTGAGTCTGCGCTCTAGTGCATTCTACTTGTGTGACCCTGGACAATTCGTTGGTATCTCAAGCTATTTTCAGTTAGGTGACATATACCTACCCTTTACAAAGCTCCAACATGCATCTGTTATCATTTTAGCTCAGCAAAAAGCTTCTCCTCTATTATTCACTCAAATCCCTGAAACAACACCTTTTATAAACTATTTAAAGCGAAGAGGTAGGATTTCATATCTTCCTTTGCAGATCTGTTATATAAAAAGTTCTAACTCTTCGAGGCCAGCCTGGTATACAAGAGCTAGTTCCAGGACAGGAACCAAAAAGCTACGGAGAAACCCTATCGCAAAAAATAAAAAAAATAAAAAAAAAAAAAAAAAAGTTCTAACTCATTAATTTAATCTAAGTTTAAAAAATCTTGCTAACATGGTGGCAGCATGTGCCTATGACCACATGGTAGAGGCTGGAACATGAGGAGTTCAAGACCAGCCTAGGCTACACAGCAAGTTTTAAACTAGTCTGGGATACAAAAGACTCCCTCTCAAAAATAAACAAAGATATAAACAGTGAGCCAATGTGATGACCCAGAAAATAAAAACGAGTGTCTGGAACCTATGTGAAGGAGGGAGGAGAGAACTGCCTCCTGAAAGTTGTTCTCTGACCTCCACATGTGTGTGGCATATGTACATCCACACAGATATCACACACATGCACACATACACACAAATCTAATTATAATAATATTTAAAAGTAAGTAAATAAAACACAGCCTACTGAATAGATGCCTTGGCTATAAAACAAGACACTGGTGTCAAGTCGTGAAGAACAGGACAATAAGGAAAGCCACAGTCATGTATAATTTGCCAAGAACCGAGCTTGAGGCTGACTACTTTATTGCTTCTGGAGGAAATGACAGTTTCTAATCAGTCTTGCTTTTTAGGATTATACAGTGATTCTTCCCTCAAACAGTGGGGCTTAAACACATACAAAGGAAAGAAAAAGAAAAGAACAGAGATGATGCAGGTGCTCCACAGAAACAGCAAAACTCTAAATTAAAAATCAGGGAGCAAGCCAGACGGCTCGAGGGTAAAGGCTCCTGCTGTCAGCCTAGGGACCTGAGTTCAAGCCCTGGAGCCCAGGGTGAAAGACGAGAACTAACTCCACATTGTCCTCTGACTTCCACACCTAAACCACGGCACACACATACACATACAGAAAGAAACAAAATGTAAAAAACATGATAATTAAATTTCTGGGTTTTTTTTTTTGGGGGGGGGGTTTCGAGACAGGGTTTCTCTGTCGCTTTGGAGCCTGTCCTGGAACTAGCTCTTGTAGACCAGGCTGGCCTCGAACTCTCAGAGATCCGCCTGCCTCTGCCTCCCGAGTGCTGGGATTAAAGGTGTGTGCCACCACCGCCTGGCTCTTAAATTTCTGTTTTATACACCACAGACTAAAAGTAAAATATTCAGGGAATGAAGCAACTGGTAGCACTGAGCACTGACGTGTGGGAAAGTCTGCCCTGCACTCAGCCTTACTGCCCTTCTTCCTAAGGAGCTCTGCCAGCTCCTCCTCAATCCCTACTCTGATGGCGGCAATGCATACTACATTAGTTTACATCTCAGCGTATACTAAATATATACTATATGAGCCCTACCTCAAATAAATCAACTAAAAAATCTGACTACATAAATATGAAAAAGACATCATAAACAAAAATATCTACAATAAGTGGACTTCTACAAATGAACAAAAGACAACCATATAAATATAAATATAAAACTGAATAAAAGTTAATAACAGAGGGGCTGGAGAAATGGCTCAGTGGTTGAGAGCACTGCCTGCTCTTCCAGAGGTCCTGAGTTCAATTCCTGGCAACCACATGGTGGCTCACAACCATCTGTAATGAGGTCTGGTGCCCTCTTCTGGCCTGCAGGCATACATGCAGACAGAATATTGTATACATAATAAATAAATATTTTTTTAAAAAGTTAATAACAGCAAAATTATAAAAAGAGAATCAAGTACCAAAAAAATACATATACCTTTTCTTCCAATAATCACATTTCTTATATTCTGAGTTGTGAACCTAGCTTTTAACAGCTGAATCATCTCTCTGGCCCAATCATCACGTTTCTAAGAATGATAGGGGATGGAGAAGTACATGATGCTCTTGAAAAAGACCTGAGTTTGGATCCCAGCACCACATCTCATGGCTCCCAACTGCCTGTATTGCTAGCTCTGGTGGATCCAAAACTCACTTCCGGCCTCCAAAGGCACCTGCACTCACATCCACATACCCACACACAGATGCATATAATTTTTAAAAGAAAAATTATAAAGGGGGCTGAAGAGATGGCTCAGAGGTTAAGAGCACTGCTTAACCTCTCCCAGAGGTCCTGATTTAACTCCTGGCAACCACATGGTGGCTCACAACCATCTCTAATGAGATCTGGTGCCCTCTATTGATGTGCAGGTGTACATGCAGGCAGAACATTGTATACATAATAAATAAATCTCTAAAAAAGAAAGAAATTAGCCGGGCGGTGATGGTGCACGCCTTTAATCTCAGCACTTGGGAGGCAGAGGCAGGCAGATTGCTGTGAGTTTCGAGGCCAGCCTGGTCTACAAGAGCTAGTTCCAGGACAGGCTCCAAAACCACAGAGAAAACCCTGTCTCGAAAAACCAAAAAAAAAAAAAAAAAAAAAAAAGAAGAAGAAGAAAGAAAGATAGAGAGAGGGAGGGAGGGAGGGAGGGAGGGAGGGAGGAAGGAGAAAGAAAAGTTATAAAGAAGCTGAGCATAGTGGCACATGTCTAATTCTAGCAGTTGGGAGGTAGAGGCAGGCAGATCTCTATGAATTCGAGGCCAGCCTGGTCTACATAGTAAATTCCAGACAGAAAAAGATTGGCAGGGGAGAGGAGCCAGGCAGCTCTTGGGGAGACAGAAACAGGGAGGGGAGGCAGATTGAGTTCAAGACCAATCTGACTTACAGAGCTAGTTCCAAATGGCCAGGGCTACACAGAGAAACCCTGTCTTATTTTAAAAGCCGAAAAAGAAAAGGGGGGAGGGAGATGGGAGTAGGGGAAGAACGAAGGAGCGGGGAGCAGCTAAAAGTAACTCCCCTTTTTCTCTAGCTGATTATTAGTTTAAAAAAAACAGGGAAATTCAAGCAATACAAACAACTCAGGCAACGCTCACACAAAAGTTTTAGCAGCAATAACTGTTCTGCATGGCATCTCAGGAATAATGCCAGCTCAGTTTCCTGGAGGAATGCCCAGAGGTTCCTGAAGCTATGCAGGATTCAGAAGTGATTGTGGTCTTTCCGGATATGGCAGAGAAACAGGTAAATATGGCAAGTATCTGAGCAATCCAAAGATTATGAATCTCACCAGTAAATGTTCAGTCAAACTGAGAAGAAAAGCATATAGTCTTTCTGACAAAGTTTTTACTAAAAGTAACTACCTAAGGGATATCCAATTATACAAATCAGAGTCTTAGCCATACCATCAACAAAACTGTGTCTTAATGCTAATCTCTACCTCTTAGCACCAAATGTAGCTCAAGATTTTTACAATAGTTTTCTAGGAAGGAATTCATTAAAATCATGTTTTTCTAGTAGAAATAAGTTTTCAACTTTTTACAGTCCTAGGGCTTGAACCTTGTCCACAGTATACACGTATTTTACCACTAAGCTACACTCCCAGCCCAACTCTTACTCTTTATTGAGACAGGGTTCACTAAATTGCCCAGGCTGGCCTTGAACTTATTCTGTAGTCTAAGTAGGTCTTAATCCTCCTACCTTAGCCTCCCCGTGGCTACAATTACAGCACTGGCTGCTCTGGACCTGGGTTCAATCTCAGCAGCCAGAGGATCTAACACCCTCTCTTGGCTTCTTATGGGCACTGTATTCACATGGCACACAGACACACATACTATAGAGATTTGCATTGATATAGATCTTGGCTTATTGATATAAATTTAAGGTCAATTTTGTTATATATATATTTCTGCTCTTGATTAAGGTACTGTGTTTGTACAACTCATTTAAAAATGTAATGTATAATTATAAAACACAAGTTAATAGCATCTATAATAGTCAAGCTTGTAGTCATGTTAGTTAGGTTTTTTAGATATATAGAGATATATTTCAGTTAGGTAGAGATTCTTCAGCTCTTTCAGAGGTCTTCAGAATATGGCATTTAAAATGTTTTAAGAACTTACGACTTTTCATGACAATGAGACACAACTGCTCCTGGCAGTACCAGGCTACCTCAAGATGATGGGCATCGAAGAGGCTCCTTATGGAGTTTGGTAGTCATTTGCCTGGACTGCTTGATGTTATGCTGTATGAACTGGACAAGCAGGACCCACAGAGAAATGACTGTTGAACTTGCCTAAAGGTGAGACAGTGCTTTAGGGTTCCTGCTTCATGAGAGAGTCTGCATGACATTCTGCAGGACACAGAAGAAAGTGACTGACAAGCTGCCAATATAGGTGGAACTGTCTTGAAATTTCCTGCTTCATGGAAAAGTCTGCTGGATACTATGGGTCTGTGGGCTAAAGATGGATGCCCCAACGGCACAGAAGAACTTTAGGTGACTGTCCAGGCAGCAAGATGTCTCTGTCATTTCTAGAGTTTTGGAAGTTGCTTACAATTCACTTCCTGTTAACTTAGGAAATATTACATCCTTCTAAAGTCTTTGATGGTTTTGAAGAATAGATATAATTATAGTTTTCCTTAGTTATGATAAAAGATAAAGTAGATATAAATGTTGTAACTATAATTCTTGCTTGATATCAGTTTTGTTTTATGTAATTTTACTATGTTATTTTGTTTTATGTAATTTTACTATGTTAAAGTTAAAACTTTCCTTTTTATTTAAACAGAAAATGGGAGGTGATGTAGAATTCCCCTCTGTATGCTGTGATTACCATTGATGAACAAAGGGACTACTTTGGGCCTATAGCAGAGCTATAGGGGGACAGAGCTGGGTGGGGAACTAAACTGAATGCTGAGAGAAAGAAGGTGGAGTCAAGGAGAAGCCATGTAGCCCCACCGGAGACAGACATGGGAACTTAACCCGGTAAACCACAGCCTCGTGGTGATACACAGATTAATGGAGATGGATTAATTTAAGATGAGTTAGCCAGAAATATGCTTAACTTTTTGGCCAAACAGTATTGCAAATAATACAGTTTCTGTGCGATTATTTCGAGGCTGAGCAGCCACGAACAAACAAGTGACCTCCTACAATAACACATGCAAAACATCCAGGCACATAAAATAAAAATGTTAAAAAAAAAAAACTTTTCATTAGTGGTGTACACCCTTAATTCCAGCACTCTAGTGGCAGGGAGAGCTCTAAGAGTTCAAGGCCAATCTGGTATATACACTGAGTTCCAGATGAGCCAAGACTACATAGTCTCAAAAATAAGTGAATAAATAAACAATGTAAGAGGACATGTTAATTGCAAAACAAAATAAATATGTGTGCTAAAACAATCTTTAGCTGGGTATGGTGCACACACATGTAATCCTAGCACTGAGGAAGCTAAAGCAAAGGACTACCAAATTCAAAGCCAGCCAGGGCTACATAACAAGTACCAGGCCAGCAATCTAGATAGCAAGGCCCTATTTCAAACCCTCCACCAGGAAATCCTTAACTGGGGTTTTTGCTATGATTTGTTTGAAGAAAATGTAAGAAGAGGCTAGGGAGACAGCTCAGCTGTACAAGTGCATGCTATGTTCAAATCCCCTAACCCAGATAAAAAGTGGGGCATGGCTGCTCATACCTGTAACCCTAACACTGGGATGGGGCACAGACACAAAGATTGCCGGCATGGGGTTCAGTTAAAGACCCTATCTCAGAAGAAGAGGATGGAGAGTAACAGAGCAGGGCGCCAGTGTTTTCCTGGGGGCTCCTCATGAACTGGGCCCACACCACCCACACACCCACACACCCACACCCCTTAAGATATTAAATTAGCACTGTGACTAAAATTCACCTCCTATCTTAGGTCTGTATGCCTTACTCTCATGTCATGTCATATTACAATATTGTGGCTATACAAGGCAAAAACTACTTTCACTTTTAGTAGGCCATTTCCTCTTCCTTCAAAATTGGTTTTTAGCCAAACAAATTACCTTTTTTAGAAATCAAAACCATCCCTACACATACGATCAACATTACTGGTGCAGCAAAGTCCAGCACTTGCCTCAAGCACTTCCCTGAGGAAAACACCATGAGCTATTTAAGTATGATCTAGAAAATCTTAAATTTTTCAAAACTTCCGGGGGCAGGGAGAGGGGCTATTAACTGTACAAAGAAGAATCTGTAATAAGTTCCAGGGAAGAAAAGTCTAAGGTCCCTCACGGACTCCTTCATTCACCTAGGTTAACACTCAGTACTTCTAAAAGCCTTCAACAGACCAGGATCAACGGTTAGTGGTCAGAAGAAACAAAACAGGAAGCAGCAGGGCCAGGGTGGCACAGCCCTATAATCCAAGACTAGGGAGGAAGAGGCAAGTGATCTCTGTGAGTTCAAGGCCAACCTGGTCTACAGAGTTCCGGGAAAGCCAAGCCAAGGCAACAGAGAGAAACCCTGCCCCCCCCCCCCAAAATAAAAGGAAAGAAAAGAAAAAAGGAGGGAGGGAGGAGAAAACGGTAAAGAAGGAAAACAACCCAGCCCTCAGCTCTCACAGAGTCTCAATGCTCTTCAGCGTCTTCAGAAAACAAAAGCTGAGCCTAGAGAATGAGAGCAGTGGGACCTGCTCCTGCCCCTGTGTCTACTGAAGGTCTCCTGAAATCTCTGCTGACAATGAAAATCCTCATCGTGTCCAGAGGATACAATAGTGTCTCTCAATTAAACATTCATCTTAGAAATTTTTTGGGTTCCTAACCAAAATTACAAATGGACAAAACTGAGCACAACACAGAAATAATTATCTAATTTAGGTTTAAAATAATTGGTTTCTTTCTACACCTGCTTAACTTGGATAACTAAAGTTTGAGGCGGATCATGCCTGATGAAGTGGTTTATTCCAGGATTCTGACATTTTCACCACAGTTAACGTACTGAAATTCTCGTTCATACAGAGGTTAATTCACAACTTACTTCTAATCAAAAAAAGTCAAATTTCAACTACCTACATGACCACATAACTTCAAACTAAAATTAGACCTAAAATATAATACAGGAAAACACCATACTTCTCTAGACTACCTTACTGTCATGAAGAAAAAAAAAAACTAAAGCCAAGGTCTCAGCAGGTAGTCCTGACTGGTCTCAGACTCAGGAGCCCACCTGTCTGCCTTCTGAGGACTGACAGTAAAGGTGACTACTGCCAGCCCACTCATGAAATGCTTTAATAACTCAGTCATCAACAAAAGGGTGGAAAAAATTTAATAGATTTGACATTAGTGTTTTGTCTGCATGTATGTGTGTGTACCATGTAAGTGTCTGGTGCCTATGGAGCTCAGAGAAGCCTGGGGTCTCCTGGAAACAGAGTGATGGATGGTTGTCAGTCACTATGTGGGTGCTGGGAACCAAATTTGTGTCCTCTGCAAAAGCAGCAAGTGCTCTTAACCACTGAACGAGCACGCTTGTCCCTAGAACAGTGGGTCTCAACCTTCCTAATTCTGTGACCTTTAATACAGTTCCTCATGTTAGAGTAACACCCAACCATAAAATTTTCATTGCTACCTCATAAGTGTAATTCTGCTTCTGTTATGAACTGCAATGTGAATATCTGTGCTTTCCAATGGTCTTAGATGACCCCCGAGAAATCATCCAATACCTCACAGCATATGACCCACATGTTGAGAACCAATGCTCTAAAAAATGCCAACAATTTTTACCTTCTTCACGTAGAGATGAACAAACATAACTTGTTGCTATTTCCCCAACACCAAAGAAACGCAGCACAAGGCGCCTTCAGCCCAGAAACCCCAGGTGTAGAGCTCTGCACAGTTGCTCTGCAGCACTCAGAAGCTCTCCTTACTCTTCCACCTGTCAGCAGCTCAGCCACCAGCGAAGCACATGAGGAAGGAGGAGGGCGCAAATTATGTCACTATGTTAATTTATCTGTGACGAGCACAGGATTCCATGCAAAGTACAGACCACAGTGCTCTGCAGAGCAGCTGCCAAAATAATACACATTGGTTTTTACTTCTCTAATTTAAAATTAGCAAACAAATGAAAATATTTAACATTTTAACAGTCCACCAAATTTACAAGAAAATTTATAATCAACATACTTCACAAAATCTACTCAAATTATCTAACAAGCTTTTACTTTATAAAGCACCAAAATGCACTGTCTTGTTTCGTTTGTTTGTTTTGGGTTTTCAAGACAGGGTTTCTCTCTGTGGCCCTGGCTGTCCTGTAAAGACCAGGCTAGTCTTGAACTCAGAGATCTACCTGCCTCTGCCTCCCAAATGCTGGGACTAAAGGTGTATGTCACGAAGCTGGGCTTGACGTTTTATTCTCTTGAATTTTGGATGATCTGAAAATGTTAGCTATTAAATAGATAGAAATGCAATATTAAAAAAGTAATAAGGGGGGCTAGAGAGACGGCTTTGTAGTTAAGAACACTGACTGACTCGGGTTTAATTCCCAGCACCCACAGGCAGCTCACACCTGTCTGTAACTCCAGTTCCAGGGTTTCTAACACCCTCATACAAACGTACACCAAGGCAAAACATCAATGAACGTTAAATAAAAATAAATTATTTTTTAAAAAATAAGAAGCCATATTTGTACTGCTGTGAGATTTAACTGCTTAAAATATAAGTGAAGCCCTATAGATACTATTTTCTTTTTTAATCAACAAGCTTTCTTTTTTCATCAATAATTGGTTGGTATAATTATTAAAATTGCCAGGCGGTGGTGGCACACGCCTTTAATCCCAGTACTCGGGAGGCAGAGGCAGGCAGATCTCTGTGAGTTCGAGGCCAGCCTGGTCTACAAGAGCTAGTTCCAGGACAGGCTCCAAAGCTACAGAGAAACCCTGTCTCGAAAAAAACAAAAAAAGAAAAAAATTATTAAAATTATGTGTATGGTTGAAAAAATACATATCAGTTCTTTTTTCCTTTTTTTAAATGTGCCTGGCTGTTTTCCCTGCATATATGTCTGTGTACCATGTGCATGCAGTAATACCTTTTTTAAATTTATTTTTTTTAAAAAACTATCTTTCCTCATTTTATATGCCAAATCCATTTCCCACTCCCTCCCCTCCTCCTGCTCCCTCCACCTCCCAACCTACCCCCTCTACTCCTCAGAAAGGGTAAGGCTTCCCTTGGGGAGTAAACAAAATCCAGCATTGCTTTGAGGCAGGACCAAGGCCTCCCCCCCCACACACACACACATCCATAGAGAATGAGTTTCAATGTCACGCGGGAGACCGGGGTTCGATTCCCCGAGGGGTACCAAAGAAAAAAAAAAGGAGAATGAGTTTCAAAAAGCCAGAACAAGCAGTAGGGATAAATCCTGGTCTCACTGCCAGTGGCCCCACACTCTGCCCCAGCCATACAACTATCACCCACATTCAGAGGGCCTAGTTTTGTCCTATGCTGGTTCCCTGTCAGGACGGTGTTGGAAGGCTTCCATTAGCTCAGGTAAGCTGTTTCAGTGGGTGTCCCCATCATAGTCTGACCTCTTTGCTCGTATTCTCACTCCTCCCTCTCTTCAACTGGACTTTGGGAGCCCAGCCCTACATGTCAATCTTGAAGGAAGTCTTTGGAGGTGGGGGTCAGGTGTCTCAACTCTGTAGTCTGAGCATCGTGTCCGCTCTACAGGCATCTTTACATCACTCTACACATCGTAACTGGCTGTGTCAAGTGCTCTCCCTGGAGCAAGGCTGCCTGTACTGCAATACAACCTTTTCCATTTGTATTACAACTTGGCCTGTGAGGCCTCTGCTTACTTTCCTGGCTTATCCATCTGTTTCCTATGAGGTATGAATATAGAGGTCCAAGTTTATTCTTTATTCTTTGCATGAGAGTATCTGGTCTTGGCACTTTTTTTCTTTCTTTTCCTCCTGCCTCTTGAGTGCCGAGATTATAGGTGTGCATATACCTTTATGCCTGGCCTTGGCATCACTTAAACTGACTACTGAATTATCTCAACACCTTTGTCAAAAGCCAAAAAGCTGGAGACCTCAAGTTCAATGACTCCCAGAGCAAGAGCTAACCTTCTGTCTGTGGATGAGCTTCAGCAAAGGGGAAGAACTTCAGGCGGTGTGGCATGTACCTACAGGCATCTCTGCTGGCCAGAACATTTGCATACCTCTCACCACATTTATCTAACAACTACTGCACTATACTATAACTTATGTACAGATGCTCAATAAACACTCATTAAATAGAACTTTATTCTGGAGTTCTGTTAGGCTTCTTTTCATGTTAACTGCTGGAGGATTAGATTAAATACCAATACATAATTTTTTTATTTATTTTTTATGTGTATACTGTTTTGCATTATATATATATATATATGCATGTGTACCACATACATGTCTGATGACATTAAAGTTCAGAAGAGGGTTCTGAATTGCCATCGAACTGAAGTTACAGATGGTTATAAGCTACTATGTAGATGCTAGGAATCAAACCCAGGTCCTCTACAAGAGCAACAAGTGCTTCTAAGTAGTGAGCCATCTCTCCAGCCCAGCGTGTGTGTGCGTGCATGCGTGTGTGTGTATGTGGTGTACTTATTTTCTGTGTCTATATGTGGATATGTGCACATGAGTGCAGTGCACAAAGTCCAGGTGCTCTGACTCCCTTGGAGCTGCATTTGCAGTCAAATGTCAGTCACCTGACACGGGTGCTGAGAATAGAACCAGATTCCCTCTGCAGCAGCAGCTGGCACTCTTAACCACCAAGCCGTCTCTCCAGCCCAATACAAAATTCTAATCTACTTACTAGAAACGTTTCCTTTCAGCAAACAGTAAAAACTGATCGACTTAGCTGTTTCTTTTCAGCAAGAATTACTTTTAGTACTAGAAAAGTGAAGCAGGAGCTGGGGCAAGGGCTCAGTTGGTAAAGTGCTTGCCACCCAGGCATTAGGAGCTGAGTCTGAATCTCTAGCACCCACATACAAAGGTGGGTGTGTGGTGGTATACCCCTGCAATCCTAGCACTGGTGACACAGAGACAGACAAGATTCCTGGGGCTTGCTGGCCGGCCAGCCAACTTAGGCACTGGTGAGCTCCAGGTTCTGTGAAACCCTCACAAAAAACAAGGTGAGTCTAGGAGGCTGACTCAGTACAAGCATGAGGACCTGCATGCAGACACACAGTGCCCCATAAAACCAGGCAAAGCTATATATGCCTGTACTACAGCACTAGGGGAAGCAGAGACATGAGGACCACTGGTGTTTGCTGGCCTACAGTAATAGAACAAACCAGCCTGTTCTATATATATTGTAAGGTCAAGGCCTGATACATGATACCACTACCCAAAATTTTCCTTAAAAACAATGAACTCAGAGCCAAACATGATGACAAAGCCAGGAGCATCTCTGAGTTTGAGACCAGCCTGGTCTATAATGTAAGTTCTAGGGAAGCCAGGACTATTATAAGGAGACCCTGTCTCAAAAAACAAAAACTTGAGAGGTTTGAGAGGCTTGATTGAGAACACATGTTACTCTTGCAGAGGCCCTGATCAGTTTCCACCACACACAAAATGGCTCACAGCTGCCTTCGACACCAGTTCCAAGAGATTCAAAGCCCTCTTCTGATCTCCTTGGGGCCAGGGTTGCATATGATGCATGTACATGCACATAGGCAAAGCATTCATACACATAAAATAAGAAACTTTCTTTTTAATTTTTAAATGCCCGGAGGGGCGTGACTGGAGAGATGGTTCAGTAGTCAGAGTACTTGCAGCTCTTCTGAACCTGAGTTTAATTCCTAACACCCACAACCATTTTTTTGTTGTTGTTTGTTTTGTTTTGCGAAAAAGAGTTTCTCGGTGTAGCTTTGGTGCCTCTCCTGGAGTCCTGGAACTCCCTTTGTAGACTAGGCCGACCGCGAACTCACAGAGATCCGCCTGCCTCTGCCTCCCAAGTGCTGGGATTTAAAGACGTGCGCCACCACTGCCTGGCTCACAACCACCTTTAACTCCGGCTCCAGGCATGCATGTTCACAGAAATACATCTAGGCAAAACATACATATTACAAACTAAATAAAAAAAAAACTAATGAACATGGAGCTTGGAGAGATGGCTCAGTGGTTAAGAGTGTGTACTGTTCTTGTAGAGGGCCTGAATTTCCACAGCAGGCATCTTCAAACCACCTCGAACCCCAGCTCCAGAGGATGACACCCTCTTCTGGATGCCATGGGCACACATTATGTGCATACACAAACACAGATATACATAAACACATAACTAAGCTTTTTTTTTTTCAAGAAAGCACTTTAAATGAATGTTTAGAAAGTGTTTAAAGCCAACAATTCACATATAAACCTGGGGGGAAAAGGCTGACCCTGCGTGGCTACTATTATCTTTTCCCCAAGAAGAAAGAGAGCGCTGAAATTTTTCCAATCCAACATAACTTTTCCCCCTTGAATGCTGGCATTCGGAAGAATGCTGGATAACAACTAAATGAGGAATAATAGAAAATATACGTACAGATGATTGTTAAATACCCTCTAGATTAACTGGGGATCTTCGGTTATCCTTTAAATTAAAAATTGCTTCCAATATGCAACTATCTCATATGCCTGCTGCTATTTCACTTTCGAGCTGTTAGTTCATTGTACAGAATTATGAACTGAAGTTGCGACTGAGGGTTTTTTTTAACACTTTAACAGGTGACAAGAAATGACAGCTGTCAAATACATAACATCCCTCTATACTCAATGTGTTTTTTACTCCTGGTAAACCAGGTTATCTGTTCAACTCCTATA
Source organism: Microtus oregoni (assembly GCF_018167655.1). Lineage (NCBI taxonomy): Eukaryota > Metazoa > Chordata > Mammalia > Rodentia > Cricetidae > Microtus > Microtus oregoni. Next base: position 29,147,404 of record NW_024543080.1, on the reverse strand, counting down.
AACTACTCAACAAAGTAAAACAACTTCCTTGTGTCATCAGCTTTCAAAACACCTGAGACGCGCTTCAGGAAGAAACTGATTATTAAAGCGAAGGCCCGAGCAACTTTTCCCTAAGAAAGCAAAGTATTGCATGCTTCCTCACAAAGCTTGAAGTCACGGTTTTTAGGAAGCATTCCAACTGAGATTTGGGACACTGCCGTACACGAAATAAACTTTTAACTCCAGGTCCAAATCAACGTTCCTCTTCTTCCTCCCTTCCCCCAGGAGTCGGGGGGTGGAGAGTGAAAGTGCCGCGTTGCAGCCACATCCCTGCACGCTGCGTCCGCGGGGCGCCCCGCACCCTAAGCGGGCCCCTCGGAGCACCCTGCGCCGTCCTCCCCAGCCCGCACCGGGGCGGCGCCCCGTCCACACCCGGCCTGCAAAGCCTCTGGAGCTGCACGGCCTCCCGGACGGCTCACCATCGCAGCCCCAAGACCGAAGAGGAACAGGTGGGCAGGCCCGCGGCTGGGGGAATCCGTTATCGGGGCTCGGGATCCATTGGCGCCAACAACTTCTCCCGCGAAGTGGCAGAAGCGCAAGCGGCGGCGCGCGGCGATGACGTCAGGAGGCGCGCTCTCGCCACGCGGCCCCGCCCCCAAGGCGGGAGTTTCACGCTTGGGGGCGGTACGGTCCCGGCGGCGGCTTGGAGGATTGCTGCTGCCTCTGTTGGGTTCGTGTGCGCGAGCGGTAGCAACCCAGACGCCCAATCCTTGTTCTGCGGCTGACTTCCTCTAAGGAGGGTTCCCAGGTGCCTTCCTTCCGTGTACACGTGCACAGCAAGGACAGTGCCCTGCAGCAACTTCCAGAAGGGCTTACTCCCACCCTCAATAGAATGAAATGTATTCAATACACACTGCCCACATCAACTGTTCCCCTCAAACTTTACTCTGATTTGTTTTGTTTTCTTTTTAATGTTTGACCTATCGATTTTGGCTCAAACTAAGAAACCCGTAGTTAGAAAAGTCCCAGGATAAAGTACAAATATTTATTACTTTTTACACGTTTATTTATTGGTGGTGGAGTTTGCCAGTGACGATCAAAGAAAATCTTATGGGAGCCCTTCTGCCACGTGGGCATATGTTTGTTTTAAAGGGGCTATTTACATTAAAGGAATATTTACATTAAGTTTTTTTCTTTTAAATATTTTTACTTCACGTGCATTGGTGTTTTGCCTCCATGTGGGTCTATATGAGAGCGTCAGCTCTCCTGGAACTGGAGTTACAGACATTTGTGAGCTGTCATGTGGGTGCTGGGAATTGAACCTGGGTCCTCTGGAAGAGCAGCCAGTGCTCTTACCTACTGAGCCATCTCCCCAGACCCTACATTAAGTTTTGTTGTTGTTTTGAGACGGGATCTCATGTGTACCATCCTGGTCTCAAACTCCCTATATAGTTCAAGTCACTGAGCATGACCTTGAACTAGTAATTTTTCTACAGTATCCTAAGTGCTGAGATTTCATGTATATATATTAACATGCCTGGTATATATCAAACTCTGACCTACTATGAACAAATGCAACCAACTGAGCAACCCCAGCCCCAATAGCTCTTTGTTCTAAAACTATCAAACTACAAAAACTAGCCCCTTAATTCCTAAAGCTTCAGTAAAACGTTTAAAGAATAGTGAAGTACCCAGGTAGTGATGGCGCACTCCTTTAATTCCAGCACTTGGGAAGCAGAGGCAGGCAGATCTTGGTGAGTTTGAAGCCAGTCTAGTCTACAATGTGAGTTCTAGGAGAGCCAACAGAGCTGTTACACAGAGAAACCCTGTCTCAAAAAAGTCAAAAGAATAGGGAAGTCGATTTGATCTGAGTACTGGAAAGGCAGAGGCAGACAGTAAATTCAAGGTCAGCCTGGTTTACAGAGCAAGCCAAGGCTTCATAGAGAAAGCCTGTCCAAAATAATAAATTAGAGAGGGAGAGAGAGAATGATAGTGAAGTCTTTGAAGCAATGCATATCAAGATAGACACCCACAGAAAATCTAGAGTCAGGAGAGAGTTAGGATAAGCAAGTCTCAGCAAGGAGCGAGGTTGTTTCACTCGGTCAGTTTGGGTAGCTGGCTTGGTATGTGACTCAGGTGGGCCCGGAACTCATGATAATGCCTCTGCCTCCACCACCCCCACTCATTACATTATTAGGTAATCCTGTAATCTGCACCTGGCCGGCAAGTTTCCGATTGATAATTAAACACCTTGGTTGTGGAATAGAATGTAACATTTTCATACAATTTCAAGAGAAAACATGAGATTATCCAAGAATTTAGTGAGGAGAGCAATATCAAACTTTGGCCTTAGACTTTCAAATCTTTTTCTAACACTTCCCGTTGGGCCTTGTCCCTTTGTGACACCATATCTACCAGGAGAGGCTGTAAAGCATTCAGGAATACAATAGTGTGTATTTACTAGTTATCTATTGTGACATGATTTTGGTTTTGTTTTGTTTTTGTGACAGAACTTCTTGATGTAACACTGGCTGACCTGGAACTCCAGAGGTTCACTTGCCTCTGCTTCTCCGATGCTGGGATTAGAAGCGAGTACCACAACCTGCATCTATTTTATATGTGCCCCATGTGCAGTTCTGCACTGTTCTAGGTTAAAATTCACCACTAAGAATAAAAATCTCCTAGCTGGGCAGTGGTGGCGCACGCCTTTAATCCCAGCACTTGGGAGGCAGAGGCAGGCGGATCTCTGTGAGTTCGAGGCCAGTCTGGTCTACAAGAGCTAGTTCCAGGACAGGCTCCAAAGCTACAGAAAAACCCTGTCTCAAAAAAAAAAAAATAATAAATCTCCAATTAGAAACAAGTGAACTGTTTCTATGAGCAAGACTTCACTGCTGGGTGTTAGGAATATTTCCTAAGCGAGCTCTCTGGCGACGCAGAAATTCCCAATCAAGCCAAATCAAAACAAGCCAAATTAAGAAATATCCAGGTTTGCTCCAAAACCACAGAGAAACCCTGTCTCGAAAAACCAAAAAAAAAAAAAAAAAAAAAAAAAGAAATATCCAGGTTTAATGGGAGATCTGTGCTCTTGGGTGGCCCCGAGGGGGAAACCGGGAAGCAGCAGGAACGTGACCCCCGGGAGGAAGAGAGACCACATGTTCTTCTTTTGGGGGATCACTTAAGTACCCTGAGGAGTGGTCCTGACCCCACACCCCACAGGAGTGGCCTGCTGGGATTTGAAGTCCAGACCAGGCCTGGGAGCTGGTATAGATGCGAGGGACTGGGGCCTACGCTCCCAACCTAACACCGGGGTCCCCCCAAAATCAGTTACTCAGTTCCTGCTCCTCTGTGTGCTCATTATGTGACCATAGAGAAGTAACCGTGACTCAGTTTCCTCACCTGTTAAAGACACACATCAAATAATGATAGCATTTTTGGGGGTGGTAGTTATTTGCTTTGGCTGGAGTTTAATCCAGACAGTCTCGGTATGTAACCCAGGCTGGCCTGAAACTTGAGCTCTTCCCGCCTCAGACTCCCAAGTTCTAGGATTGCAAGCATGCACCACTACGCATAGATGATAATCATGTTCTTACATCAAGACTTATCTTTATTACTCTGGAGTTCGCACATGTGTAGCAGAAATGACCAGGGAGACCCTGCCTCATAAACAAGGTGGAAGGAAAGAAACAGCACTAGAAAACAGTCCTCTGACGGGCACACACGCTCTGTGGCAGGCGTGTACTCACACCCAGAGACACAAAAGAAATAAGTAAAAATAAATATAAAACAAGAGAGCCTTCCAAAATTACGGTATTCTGCCTGCAGGCCAGAAGAGGGCACCAGATCTCATTACGGATGGTTGTGAGCCACCAACCATATGGTTACTGGGAATTGAACTCAGAACTTCTGGAAGAGCAGCCAGTGCTCTTCTTAACTGCTGAGCCATCTCTCCAGCCAGTTAAGTTAACTTACTGTACAGTTTTGTTTAGGGAAATAACTAATTTTGGAAGACTAGGTCTGTTTGATCCATTGAGAAATCAATAAAATCTGTGAACCAAATCCCTAGAAAGACACAGCAGATACATTATACAATTTTGTTCATACAACCTTAGAGGAACTAAACCAATGTACATTGTTATAATCAATAAATCAATGACTAGGTTGCATAAAACTTTCATACGACAGCAACATAGTGAGGCCCTGTCTCAAATAATAAAAGACAAAACATGATGTTTACTCCTCTTACAGAGGACCCAAAATGGGTTCCCATCACTCACATGAAATTGAAAATTGAAACTTATGCCCGGGCAATGCTGAAGCATGCGTGGGCAGCTCATATATGGCAGTTCTGGTGAACTTGTCCCTCTTGGGTTTCATGGTCTAAGTTGATGAGGACAACTAACCAGGTCTCTTCCTCAAGAGGGCACCAGATCTCATTACATATGTGGTTGCTGGGAATTGAACTCAGGACCTTCGGAAGAGCAGGCAGTGCTCTTAACCACTGAGCCATCATGGCAGTTCACAAATTCCTGGAACTCCAGTTCTTTGGGATTCATTGCCCTCTTCCAGCCTTCACAGGCACTGCACATACATGGTGCACACACCTACACACAGATGCACATCTGCACAGAATTTTAAAATGAATTTTTTTTAAATAAATAAAATCCTAACCATCAAGACAGAAAGAAAACTTGCAAAAAGGGTATAGTGGCTCACACTTAATCCCAGTGCTTGAGAGACAGAAGCAAGAAGATTTCTGCTAATTTCAGGACAGCTTAGTCTATACAGCAAGTTCCAGGAAAATCCAGGACTGCCTAGAAAGACCTAGTCTCAAAAATGAAAGAAAAAGAAAACGCGTGGCCGGGCAGTGGTGGTGCACGCCTTTAATCCCAGCACTCAGAAGGCAGAGGCAGGCGGATCTCTGTGAGTTCGAGACCAGCCTGGTCTACAAGAGCTAGTTCCAGGACAGGCTCCAAAACCACAGAGAAACCCTGTCTCGAAAAACAAACAAAAAAAAGAAAAGAAAAAGAAAAGAAAACACGTATACTTTTTGTATTGTATTATTTTTCAGCATTTTTTTTTCTTTTCCTTTTTGAGACAGGGTATCACGTATCTTAGGTTGGCCTCAAACTTGCAATGTAGCTGAGGCTGATCTTGAACTTCTGATCCTCCTGCTTCCACTTCCCAAGTGCTGAGTCAGATGATAGTCCTGCACCACCACACCCAGTGTAAGACATGCCGGAGATCAGACCCAGGGCAGTTCTGCAAGAGCAGCAGATGCTCTTAACTGCTGAGCCATCGCTCCAACCCGTTTGCTGTTATTTGTTTGTTTGACTGATTTATTTTCTTTTAATGATTCAAGACCCAGGGTAAAAAAGACACATTTGAAGGGAAGTATTACATATTAGATCTGATTACATGGTGCTTGCGGGCTTTGTCTTAATCCTTAAAAGAAAGGCTGTGGGGGAAAAAAATTAACTTTATCAACAAAAACAATTTTGTGAAAGCCAGAGCTATTTTCTTTCCTACTTAGAAACAGAATATTGACATTAGAGTCTTTCTTAGTTGTTTCTCGGCTTGTGAATAGTTCGATCTAATAGTTTCTAATAGGCTTACGTGATCTTCATCCCCTAACACAGAGAGGAAAGGCAGTGCTCTGAAATATTTGAAAATGGCGTAGCAGCAGTGTGCCAGGATACCAACACAAGGCGCAGGAGCTGATTCTTGGCCCTCCTTTGTATTCTAATTGCAGGCGTGGATAATTGCAAACCACTCAATTAATTGGCCTCTGTAGCAATGCCTCTGTCTTCTGCTAACTTGTCTAAGCTGTAGGATGCACCCCTGATTCACTTTGGAACCATCTTCAGGAGCACAATGCTCACATTGTCTTTCCCTAGACTTTGAAAAATCAAGGGAAATCAATTGCCTTTTCACTGTGCCGCAACAAAATGACCTTCCACCCTCTGGATAAATATTAGCATGCCCTGCTTCATCAGGGTTTATTGGAACACTTTCCTTAGAGACAACAGTCTGTCAGGCAGCTTCTCTGTGGCAACTGGAGGCCCACACTGCTGTGTTGACCTTGAAGCCATTTAGGAACAGGAACATCAAAACCTGTCACCATTAAGGTACAAGTATTCTAATTTAGGGAATCAGGTCTGAACTATGCCAATTATCTTCATTCTTAGATGATATCCAGTTATCCTTGGTATGTTAACACTTGAGTGATGTAGGTCTGTAAAAACTTGCCTGTCGGGGCTGGAGAGATGGCTCAGAGGTTAAGAGCATTGCCTGCTCTTCCAAAGGTCCTGAGTTCAATTCCCAGCAACCACATGGTGGCTCACAACCATCTGTAATGAGGTCTGGTGCCCTCTTCTGGCCAGCAGGCATACACACAGAATATTGTATACATAATAAATAAGTATTTTAAAAAAAAAAAAAAACCTTGCCTGTCCTGGAACTAGCTCTTGTAGACCAGGCTGGCCTCCAACTCACAGAGATCCGCCTGCCTCTGCCTTGCCTCTGCCTCCAGAGTGCTGGGATTAAAGGTGTGTGCCACCACTGCCCGGCATCCTATAAATAATAGGAAATTTCTGCCAAGTCAATCTGCACATTCACTTACTTGAAAAGGGACTTTTCCTTTCAGAATAATAAGATAATAAAAAGGATATCATTTCACTGTTAATGTACGTAGTTGTATATAATCCCAAACTATAACTTCCTAAAATACTCATTGGCCATTGTTTTTAATTTAATTTTGTTTCTTTGGTAGTAGGGGCCTCGCCCATGCTATGCATCACTTCATCACTGAACCACAGCTCTGCTCTCCTCTTTGATTTTGTGCTAGAAGACCTTGAATTTATTGAAGGCTTGTTTTGTTTTGTTGGTTTAAAGGAGGGGTTGTTTACCTTCTATCTTGGGCAAGCATAACCTTGAGCTTCCAATCCTCTGGCACTACCTTCCAAGTAACTGGGATTATAGGCCAACCACCACCAGGCCCTACTCTCAATGGCAATTTTTGTTTGTTTGGTTGGTTGGGTTTTTTTGTTTTGTTTTGTTTTGTTGTTTTTCAAGACAGGGTTTCTCTGTAGCATTGGAGCCTGTCGTGGAACTCACTCACTCTGTAGACCAGGCTGGCCTCGAACTCTCAGAAATGTGCCTGCCTCTGCCTCCCGAGTGCTGGGATTAAAGGTATACACCACCACTGCCCGGCTCTCACTGGCAATTTTAGGGCATGTGAAGACAGAGGAATAAATGTTCCAACAGCATTTTGCAGTGATAGTAGATTTATGGTCAGTGTTATCTTTTCCTCCATGTGTTATAAGGCAATAACAGGATTGCTGTTGATTCATAGAAATAATGCGAGATACAGCCAGTGAAGGGAACTACTGTCTCTTCCTTGCAAACTCCTGCCGTGGAAAACCACACACATGTGGGATACCATAGGCCTCTAGGACCTTCTTGGTTTTAGACCTGTGTTTGTGTGTGTGGTGTGAATATCCATATAAATGTATATTGGAGTGTGTGGGCATATGTGTATGTATATAGGTTCACATACACATATGCTCAGGATGTAGAGGCCCGAGACTGATATCAGGAGTCTCCAGGGATTGCTCAGTTGAACCCAGAACTCAGTGATAGAGCTAGGAACTAACCTGTTTGCTCTCAGGTTCCTCTGCCTCAGTCTTTGGAGAGCTGAAATTACAGGTGGCTCACCGTTCCCACTGGGTTTTGGGTTTCTGAACTCTGGTGAGCCACCTCCCAGCCTGCCAAGGTTCTTAGGTATCTTAGGTCCAAGTAACCAAAGGCCGAGACGGGAGGATCCCTTGAGTCCTAGAGTTCAAGGGATCTCAAAGCATAGCATAGCCGGGCGGTGGTGGCGCACGCCTTTAATCCCAGCACTCGGGAGGCAGAGGCAGGCGGATCTCTGTGAGTTCGAGACCAGCCTGGTCTACAAGAGCTAGTTCCAGGACAGGCTCCAAAACCACAGAGAAACCCTGACTCGAAAAAAACCAAAAAAAAAAAAAAAAAAAAAAAAAAGCATAGCATAGCATAGCATAACAATACTTCATTTCCAAAAGACGCAGAGGAAGGTGGAAGAAAGGGAGGAGAAAGAAGAGTTGGAGGGGAGAGCAGGGGGGTGGAACAATAAGAAATTCTTTGATAAGGCAAGCCTGGAATCGTCTTTCATAGTTCAAAGGTTTTCAATAAAAAAAATTTTTGATTTCATAGACATCTTTCCAATCATCTTTACTGACATGCAATTGAAATAAACTAGAATATATTACCCCTCCGTTTATATAGAGCAGTACTCTGCATACCTTTTTTTAAAGCAAAAAGATCTTTCAGGGTCTGTAATGATGATATATCATGCATGATGATGTGTGTGTATCAGGCATGATGTGTGTGTATCATGCATGATCATGATGTGTGTATTAGGCATGATGATATGTGTATCAGGCATGATGATGTGTGTGTATCAGACATGATGATGTGTGTGTATCAGGCATGATGTGTGTGTATCAGACACGATGGTGTGTTTATCAGGCATGATGTGTGTGTATCATGCATGATCATGATGTGTGTATTAGGCATGATGATGTGTGTGTATCAGACACGATGTGTGTGTATCAGACACGATGATGTGTGTGTATCAGACACGATGATGTGTGTGTATCAGACACGATGATGTGTGTGTATCAGACACGATGATGTGTGTGTATCAGACACGATGATGTGTGTGTATCAGGTATGATGTGTGTGTGTATCAGACACAATGATGTGTGTATATCAGGCATGATGATGTGTGTATATCAGGCATGATGATGTGTGTGTATCAGACACAATGATGTGTGTATATCAGGCATGATGATGTGTGTATATCAGGCATGATGATGTGTATTAGGCATGATGATGTGTGTGTATCAGACACGATGATGTGTGTGTATCAGGCATGATGATGTGTGTGTATCAGACACGATGTGTGTGTGTATCAGGCATGATGATGTGTGTGTATCAGGCATGATGATGTGTGTGTATCAGACACGATGTGTGTGTATCAGACTCGATGGTGTGTGTGTATCAGACACATGGTGTGTGTGTATCAGGCATGATGGTGTGTGTATATCAGGTATGATGTGTGTGTATCAGACACGATGGTGTGTGTGTATCAGACACGATGGTGTGTGTATCAGGTATGATGTGTGTGTATCAGACATGATGATGTGTGTGTATCAGGCACAATGGTGTGTGTATCAGGTATGATGTATGTATCATCTCAGCCCTTGCTAGACTTGAGAGTTTGCAACCATCCTGAGATACATAGATAGCAAGATCCTGTCGCAAAAAGAAAACTTTACAAAAGAGCATAGGTTTGAATTACTGAACTGGGTCTCACTGTATAGCCTTGGTTGCCCTGAAACTCACAGAGATTGAATTCTTGCCTCAGAAACTGCCTCTGTCTTCAGGGTTCTGGGATCAAAGGTGTGTGCCACCATGCCCACCACTACAGGTCTGAATTTCAAAGGCCTAACAAAAGGAAGTCTAACAAGGTCTTACACAAAATATACATAAAAAATCTTTTTTTTTTTTTGATTTTTCGAGACAGGGTTTCTCCGTAGCTTTTGGTTCCTTCCTGGAACTAGCTCTTGTAGACCAGGCTGGCCTTGAACTCACAGAGATCCGCCTGCCTCTGCCTCCCGGCTACACATGAAGAATCTTGCATTGAGGCAGAGGCAGGTGGGTCTTTGTCAGCTGGAGGCTAGCCTGATCTTCACAGCAAGACTCTGCCTCAAAAAAAATGTTGCAAATGAACACAAATCAGAACTGAATTACTTGATGTATTTCTTTATACTTAAATATTTAGTTATGCTGGGCAGTGGTGGCACACATCTTTAATCCCAGCACTCAGGAAGCAGAAGCAAGTAGATCTCTGTGAGTTGGAGGCCAGCCTGGTCTACAAGAACTAGTTCCAGGACAGACTTCAAAGCTGCAAAGAGTCGGGCGGTGGTGGGGCACGCCTTTAATCCCAGCACTCAGGAGGCAGAAGCAAGCAGATCTCTGTGAGTTTGAGGCCAGCCTGGTCTACAAGAGCTAGTTCCAGGACAGGCTCCAAAACCACAGAGAAACCCTGTCTCGAAAAAAACAAAAAGAAAAAAACAAAAAACCAAAGCTGCAAAGAAACCCTGTCTTGAAAAAAAATTATTTATTCAGCAAGTACAAGGACATCCAAGTTGTCTGACCTCCACATATGTGACATACGTGTATGTGCTCCACATGTGTACACGGTACATTAAAAAAAAGCAGACAACAAACATTGACTACTCACAACAGAAAAATTTTTTTATTTTTATTTATTTATTTATTTATTTATTTAAGATTTCTGTCTCTTCCCCACCACCGCCTCCCATTTCCCTCCCCCTCCCCCAACCAAGTCCCCCTCCCTCGTTGGCCCAAAGAGCAATCAGGGTTCCCTGCCCTGTGGGAAGTCCAAGGACCACCCACCTCCATCCAGGTCTAGTAAGGTGAGCATCCCAACTGCCTAGGCTCCCACAAAGCCAGTACGTGCAGTAGGATCAAAAACCCATTGCCATTGTTCTTGAGTTCTCAGTAGTCCTCATTGTCCGCTATGTTCAGTGAGTCTGGTTTTATCCCAGGCTTTTTCAGACCCAGGCCAGCTGACCTTGGTGAGTTCCCAATAGAATATCCCCATTGTCTCAATGTGTGGGTGCACCCCTCATGGTCCTGAGTTCCTTGCTCGTGCTCTCTCTCCTTCTGCTCCTGATTTGGACCTTGAGATTTCTGTCCGACATCAGAAGAAATTTAAGATCAATAAAAATATGAAAAGATGTCCAAACTTTTCACTATAATCAGATAAATGCACAAAAATTCAAGATAGAGACCTTACCAAACAAAAAGAAGAAAGGGTAGGGAGAAAGGAAGAACACAGTCCAGTAAGGTGGTAAGTACCTGTAATCTCAGCACTTGGGAGGATGTAGGAAGGAAGGTCAGGAGTTCAAGGTCATTCTCAGCTATCTAGTATATTCAAAACCAGCCTGGGCTGCATGAAACCCTGTCTTCCTTACCACGAAAGAAACATCAAGGGGGCTGGAGAGATGGCTCAGAGGTTAAGAGCATTGCCTGTTCTTCCAAAGGTCCTGAGTTCAATTCCCAGCAACCACATGGTGGCTCACAACCATCTGTAATGAGGTCTGGTGCCCTCTTCTGGCCTGCAGAGATACACATAGACAGAATATTGTATACATAATAAATAAATAAATATAAAAAAAAAGAAACATCAAGTGTCTATTTAGATCTGTTAAGTCAGTCTGCAAGGGTAGAGATTAAATATGGTAGAAATTAGATAAAATCAAATAAAAATAATTTTTACAATTAAACTCCCAGGTTAGAGAAAGGTGGCTCAGCGGGTGGAAAGCGTTTGCTGGCAAGCCTGACTGCATAGAGTCAATCTCTAGAGCCCACATGGTGGAAGGAAAAACCAATTCACACAAGATGACTTCTGACCTTGTGTGAGCTGTGATACACGTGTGTGCCCCCACACAGTAAGTAAATAAATAAATAAATAAATAAATAAATAAATAAATGTACCTTTTTGAGGGAAGGGGAGTTCATGACAATGTTTCTCGGTGTAACAGCCCTGGCAGTCCAGAAACTTGCTTTGTAGACCAGGCTGGCCTCAAATTCACAGAGATCTGCCTGCCTCTGTCTCCTGAGTGCTGGGATTAAAGATGTGCACCACCACCGCCTGGTATAAATGTAATTTAAAAAAATTTACAGATGCCGGGCGGTGGTGGCGCACGCCTTTAATCCCAGCACTCTGGAGGCAGAGGCAGGCGGATCTCTGTGAGTTCGAGACCAGCCTGGTCTACAAGAGCTAGTTCCAGGACAGGCTCCAAAACCACAGAGAAACCCTGTCTCGAAAAACCAAAAAAAAAAAAAAAAAAAGAGTTAGTTCCAGGACAAGAACCAAAAAGCTACGGAGAAACCCTGTCTCAAAAAATCCAAAAAGAAAAAAAAATTTACAGATGGTTGTGAGCCCCCATGTGGATGCTGAGAATTGAACTCAGGACATTTGGAAGAGCAGGTAGTTTTCTTACCCACTTAACCATCTCTCCTCTCAAAAACAGGCTTAAAAATGAGAGCTAAGCACAGTTTCCTGCCTTGACAGTCCCAGCTTCCCTCACAAGGCAGGAGGATTGCCTGAGTCTAGGAGTCTAGGAATTTGTGGTCAGTCTGGGCCTCAAAATAGCAGCAGCAGGAACAACAAGAGCATCAACCCCGGATCATGCTAAATTGAAAAGCTAGACGCAAAGTAGAAGTCCCCGTTATCCTGTCAAGATAAAGCTCATGGCGTGCTCAGATTTACAGCCACAGAGTAGAGCGATGATTGCCAGGGGCTGGAAGGATGCGGGGCAGGGATCACTCACTGGATAAAGAGTGGAGCTGGGGATAAAAAGTTTTGGGTGAAGATGTTGGTGTTTTTCTGGCTAGATCTTTACTGAGATTTTATTGAGACTATAGGTCAAAGTCCATAGAAAATTGGCTATTTTGTTTTGCTGGGTTTTTGCTTTTGTTTCTGAGATAGAGTCTCATGTGTCCCAGCCTGGCCTCAAACTCACAACATAACACCATCCTCAGTATGCAGTGTTGGGGATCAAACCCAGGGCCTCGAGAGGCAAGGCAAGCACTCTACCAACAAAGCCACATCTCTAGTCCTGGGAGTGCAGGAGAAAATCATAATAATTTTTTTTGTTTGTTTGTTTTTTGGTTTTTCGAGACAGGGTTTCTCTGTGGTTTTTGGAGCCTGTCCTGGAACTAGCTCTGTAGACCAGGCTGGTCTTGAACTCACAAAGATCTGCCTGCCTCTGCCTCCCGAGTGCTGGGATTAAAGGCGTGCGCCACCACCGCCCGGCTTTTTGTTGTTTTTTTGTTTTTCGAGACAGGGTTTCTCTGTAGCTTTGGTGCCTGTCCCGGAACTAGCTCTTGTGGACCAGGCTGGCCTCGAACTCCCAGAGATCCACCTGCCTCTGCCTCCCAAGTGCTGGGATTAAAGGCGTGCGCCACCACCGCCTGGCTCATAATAATTTTTTTAATCCATGTAACTGGTCTATCGCTCCATTTATATAGATCTTGTTACTATTGTTTTTGGTCTCAGGCTGACCACGTGTCTGAGGATGACCTTGAACTCCTGATTCTCCTGCCTTCACCCACCAAACTCTGGGATTACAGGAATGTACCACTACATCTAGCTTGTAAATTGAGATAGAGGTTCTTCATCAAACTCCCTCCAATTTCTACCTCTGATGCACTGGAATTTCGGGGGCGAGGGGCTGCCATGCCCACCTGGCATTTGTGTGAGTTCTGGGGATCCAAACTCTTGCCCTGGCTCTTGCTGCCTATACAGCAAGCACTTAGCTACTGAGCTACCTCCCCAGATTGATTTTTTAAGATTATTTTATTTTAAGACAGAACATTGTGTAATGAAAGCTGGCCTCAAGCACACTGATTACAGAGAATGGCCTTGAATTTATTATTATTATTTTAAGATTTTTTTAAGTGTGTTTTATGTGTATGAGTATTCTACCTGCATATATGCCTACATGCCAGAAGAGGGCATCTGTCCCATTATGGATAGCTGTAAGCTACCACGTGGCTGTTGGAAACTGAACACAGGACCTCTGAAAGAGAGGCCAGAGATCTTAATCGCTGAGCCATCTCTCCAGCCCCAGGCCTTTAACTTCTGATCTTCCTGGACAACAGGCATGCACCGTTCAGTTAATACTGTGCTGAGACTCGAACCTAGGGCTTCCAGCATGCTAAGCACGCACTCAGCCAGCTGAGCTACATTCCCCAGCCCTGCTGCTGTCTTTTTAAAAGACGGTGGCTAGTTAGCTTACTTTGTGTACACAGTATGTTTGTGTCCGTGCACACTATGGGAATGCACACGTTCATGTCTCCTCGTCCGGAAAACACTGGAAAGTGGGTGCCCTGCTCTGTCACTCTACGTCACTCTACCTATTCTCTTGTGACAGGACTCGCTAAATCTGGGCCAGGGAGGCTAGCTGGTCAACAGAAGCTCTGTTCCTGCCCATGAGGACATCTGTGTAGAAGTAGAAATGGTCTTTCCTTTCGGCCCCAGACTCTGAGAGTTCCAGGGCCCTAGAGAGCACCAGCTTGCACATCTTCTTGAATGGAGTGTTTCTCCAGATTCTGAAAGGTGTCAGGGCTCGAGAAGCTGCCACACCCGGAGATGCATGTCCTTGCCACCCCGTGGCAATCCTTCAATCATTCTCTACTCCCTGGATATTGAATGCTACCTGTGTGCGTTATACAGATATTTAAATGCATTTCTTTATAGTTTTTGTGTGTGGAGGAAAAAAAAATCTGCCCCTCAAACTAGGGCTTACAAAGCCGTAGCCATGACAAATTTCAAAACAATAGTAACAATAAAACCCAGGGTCTCAATGTATGGCACTCACTGGACCAGAACTCAATATATAGACCAGGCTGACCTAAATCACCCAGAGATCTGTCTGATTAACCACACCAGGCCCCCTGTTGAACTTTCTCTTTGTATACATACTGGGGATTCAAATTCAGGTCCTCAGGCCTGCACAGGAAGTGCTTGTACCCACTAAACCATATTCCCAAGTCCAATTTAACCTTTTCAATATCAGGTTTTAAGATTTTATTGATGGAGTACAAGAAAGCAATTTAAAAAGATTTTATTATTATGCATACAGTATTCTGCCTGCATGTCTGCCTGCAGGCCAGAAGAGGGCACCAGATCTCATTACAGATGATTGTGAGCCCCCATATGGTTGCTGGGAATTGAACTCAGGACCTCTGGGAGAGTAGCCAGTGCTCTTAACCGCTGAGCCACCTCTCCAGCCCTCTATATTAACTTCCATTTTGCAACTTAACAATAGCTGTTCGTTTGTGCCAGGATTTTCAGCTGATTCTTTGGGATTTTCTGCATAAAACAGTCAAGATCACCTATAAATTTACATTTTTTTGTTGCTTCTCCGTGTGTAGATTTTGTGGTTGCATTAGGTAGAGATTCTAGCATGGTGATGAACTGAGAGAAGAGCAGGTGTGCAGGTCAGTGGTAGAGCGAGCATTAGGGACGTCCCAAGGCCAACCATCAGGTCAACCATCAAGACTGCACACACTAACAGTGATGAGAACAGACATCTGCTTCTTCCTGCCTTAGTGGGAAAGCATCTGGCTTCTCATCAGGAAACTTTTACCTCACTGAGTCACACACATACACATTTTGTTTAACCTTACAGATTTTTTTCAGCTGAGTGTGGTGGCACACACCTTTTTCCCCAGCACTCGGGAGGCAGACGCAGGAAGATCTCTGCGAGTTTGAGGCCAGCCTGGTCTACAGAGGAAGTTCCAGGACAACCAAGGCTACACAGAGAAACCCTGTCTCAAAAAAAAAAGTTTAGATTTATTTACCCATATTTTATGTGAGCCCATCTGTTTGCCAGGGTGTGTATACATATGCCACACGGGTGCGTTTGGAGGTCAGAAAAAGCCATCAGACTCCCTGGAACTAGAATTGCAGATGGTTGTCTGCTGCCTGTGAGTGGCTGGGAGCCAAACTCAAATCCTCTTCAAGGGCAGCAGTGCTCTTAACTGCTGACCCTGTTACCAGCCTCAGTCAATATATCTTTAAAATAAATAAATAAAATTAAATATATAAAAGAAGGAAAATTAAAACTCAGCCGTGGTGATGCACACTTTTAATCCCAGCACTTGGGAGACAGAGGAAAATGGATCTCTGAGTTCAAGGCCAGCCTGGTCTACAGAGCTAGTTCCCGGAAAGCCAGGGCTACACAGAGAAACCCTATCTCGAAAAATCGAAAGAAGGGCTGAAGAGATGGCTCAGAGGTTAAGAGCACTGCCTGCTCTTCCAAAGGTCCTGAGTTCAATCCCCAGCAACCACATGGTGGCTCACAACCATCTGTAATGAAGTCTGGTGGCCTCTTCTGGCCTGCAGGCATACACACAACAGAATATTGTATACATAATAAATAAATAAATATTAAAAAAAGAAAGAAAAATCGAAAGAAAAAAAGAAAGAAAGAAGAAAGGAAAAAAAGAAGGAAGAAGGAAGAGGAGAAGAAGGAAAATTAAACCACAACTCACCATCCAACCACAAGTTGGTAGAAATTGTGAGTATTTTCTTATAATTTTATGATGGTAACGATCTGATTCGTTCATAAGTCACGCTGTTTTTGACTCAGCTATTCAATTCACCTCCAAGACACAAACAGCCACCGAGCTGCAGCTTCAGTTCCACCTTAAGTATTTAAATGTCTCTGCATGGTCCTCAAAAACATTAATGATCCCTTTGGAACACACCAGACATAGTGGCACGTGGGCTCCTTGGCAAAATCCTGTCTCAGAAAAAGAGAAAAATTGCTCCACCCATTAACTTACTGCAGCTATAGCTGCCCACATAAGACCAGCCCAAGAGCCAGACCTGGCTGCGCAAGCCTTCAGTCCTAGCACTCACAATGTAGGTGTGTCCCTGTGAGGGCCTGGTCAGCTTCATCTGCTTAGTAAGTTCCAGTACGTCCAGTGCTACATAGTGAAACCCTGTCTCAAAAAACAAGCAAAACCAACCTACACAAGATCAAGTCAGTGGATATTTCAGCAGGACAGGTGAGCTATTGGCAGCTGATGACTTCTGGGGTTGAGTCAGATTTCTTTAAGGGTGTGGCCCTTCCTAGGTTGACCATACTCCAGTGGATGGCCCAACACCCATGAGTATATAGGCAGTACAAATCTGACTCAGTAGTTATCTGGGAATTCAGAGTCAGCATATTCTATATAGTAAGATCTGGGGCAGCCTCTCTCAAACACAAAAGTTGAGAAGGTCTAGGAAGTGGGGGGTGGATCCAGGAGGAATTAGAGAAAGGGAGGGATGAGGGCAAATATGCCAAAATGCCTATGTGAAATTCTCAAAAAATAATAAAATATTTTTAAAGGAAAAAATAATTGAGTCATGATTAACTTCAAGAATTATTGCACTGGGGCTGGACAGATGGCTCAGTGGTTAAGAGCACTGCCTGCTCTTCCAAAGGTCCTGAGTTCAATTCCCAGCAACCACATGGTGGCTCATAACAATCTGTAATGGGATCTGGTGCCCTCTTCTGGATTGTGGACATACATGCAGGCAGAACACTGTATACATAATAAATAAATAAATAAATAAAATATTTTTAAAAAGAATTATTGCACCAAAGGGTGATGGCACACACCTTTAATCCCAGCACTTGAGAGGCAGAGACAGGAGGATCTCTGTGAGTTCAAGCCTAGCTTCATCTACAGGGTGAGTTCCAGAACAGCCAGGGCTCCATGGAGAAACACTGCCTCCAAAAACCAAACCAAAACAACAACAATTAAAAAAAACAAACCCAGACACGATCTAGATAAAGGGAGACTCACATAGCCAGTGGGGGGGGGCACACCTGGGAAAACACTGATGCTGAACTGGGTGTGGGCAGGTTAGTGTGTGTGTCGAGCTAGAGGGAGGTGTGCACACACCGGCTCAAGTGATGATAAGGGAAGCCTGAACCAAGTCAGAGCCGGGCTTTCAACACTGCCTGTGACTGCCACTTACTGGACTCTTTTCCTTCCGTGTAAAAAAAAATGCTTTTTCTCTGGGGAGGCTGAGGCAGCCCACATGGATGACAGGCGGGGTCAACCTTGGAGACACAACAAAACCCTGTCTGTAAATCCAGCACTCAGAGGCTGAAGCAGGAAGAGCTTCAGACGTCCCAAGCCAGCCTGAACTACAGAATGAGAACCTGTCTCGGATAGTTTTTTAATTTAAGTTTATTGAGCATTTACTATGTGTCCATCTCTAGTTGAAGTGGCTCAGGTGTGCTAACTTTACCCTCATAATAATCCATAAATATCATCCTTATTATGCTTCTTGGGTTGTTTGTTTTAGTTGACTTTCTTGTTGTTTTTGAGACAGGGTCTCACCATGTAGCTCTGGCTAGCCTGGAACTAACTCACTATGGAGTCTGCCTACCTCTGCCTCTCAAGGGCTGAGATGCTCACCACCACACAATTTATGCTACTTCTATGTAGCAGGAAGCTGTAGTGCACAACTGAGTTCCAGGACAGCCAGGGCTATGAAGTGAAACCATCTAAAATAAATAAATAAATAAATAAATAAAAATTAATTTAGGCCACTTCCTTTGACCTCGTGATGTAAGCCTGAGGCAGGGGAATTGCCACAAGTTACAGGTCAGCTTGCACTACATATCAAGTTCATAGGTAACAGAGTGAGCCCCTGCTTTAAAATAAGAGTCAAAAGAGGACTAGAGACATAGGCCCGTGGTGGGGCATGCACATGTCCTGAGTTCAAGCCCTAGTATTGCCAAAAGAAATTCAATTCATTTACTCCAGCAAATCCTCAAACTCAAGTTATCTCCCACATTCAATGCCACGTAGCCCCGGTGACCTCAAAGTCCTTTTGTAGCCAAGAATGACCTAGAACTTCTGGTCCTCTTGCCACCACCTCCTAGGGGCACCGATCCTAAAGCACCTACTTGGCTTGGTTTGCAGTTCTTTGAGATGGAGTCTTGCTTTGTAGCCAAAATGGCTTTGAATTATGTAGCTTAGGCAGGCCTTAATAGACTCACAGCAATCCTCCTGCTCTAGTCTCCCAACTTCCGGAGTTACAGGCATGAGCCAGTGTGCTCAACTAAGCTGTTTGTTTGTTTGTTTGTTTGTTTTTGAGACAGGGTTTCTTTGTGTAGCCCTGTCTGTCCCGGAACTAACTCTGTACACAAGTCTGGCCTCAAACTCACAGAGATCCACCTGCCTCTGCCTCCCAAGTGCTGGGATTAAAGGCATTCACCACCACTACTCAGTTCAACTAAGTTTTCTTAAAACAGATGACATTTACTAAGAATATTCTTGGGTGTGTATGTTTTTGGTTGAAGTGTGGTAGCCTGCTTTTAATTATTTATTTCCGGCTATTGACTTGTATGTAAAATTGCTTTTCCTAAAACGGGAGATGTTAAAATTACCACTCTAAGACTCTAAGAATAGAAAAGTAGATCCCTTATTCAAATAAAGTTCAAAACGTTCAGAAACGATCTGTGTGGAAGGCTGCACAGACAATGCCACTCTTGGACACCGTTCTCATGGGTTTAACACATTCAAATTAGCGCCAGAGATGCATTCCCATCCATCTCATTTTGCTCATCCCTAGAAGACGACACGTGTTGCTGACTGCACTGAGGCCACCTCCCTCAAACTGCGTGGCTCTCATGACCCATCCTAAGTCTCCCGGTCCAGGCTAATCATTGACAGGGCTTTACAATCACAGGCTTTTGCTGGAAAGCTGATAAAGACAGTCCAGCAGTTCGTGGCAAATGAAGGCAGGCGGTGCAGCGGGGTCTCCAGGGAATGAATGGATTTTCTTCAGCTCTGATGAAAGAAACACACGCTCTAGGAAAACAATGTCCAACAGGGCACTGCAAAGATCTGTTGTGCTGTCAGCGTTTGTTCTGCTGCGAGCTGTTACCGGATTCTCTGGAGACGGGAGAGCGCTATGGGATAAAAAACATTATGTGAGTCCGGTCAATGCAAGTCAGCTGTTTCTCTATGACACTTTCCCTAAAAACTTTTTCTGGGGTGTCGGGACTGGAGCATTTCAAGTGGAAGGGAGTGGGCAGACAGACGGGCGAGGACTCTCGATCTGGGATCGTTTCATCCACACACACCTGAGAGATGTCAACATCACAGCCAAATCCGCCGACAGTTACGTGTTTCTGGAAAAAGACTTGTCGGCTCTGGAATTTTTAGGAGTTTCTTTTTATCAGTTCTCAATCTCCTGGCCACGGTTGTTCCCCAATGGAACAGTAGCAGCCGTGAATGCAAAAGGTCTCCAGTATTACAACGCGCTTCTGGACTCGCTGATACTCAGGAATATGGAGCCCATCGTTACCTTATACCATTGGGATTTGCCTTTGACACTACAGGAGGAATATGGGGGCTGGAAAAACGCAACTCTGATAGATCTCTTCAATGATTATGCCACATACTGCTTCCAGACCTTCGGGGACCGTGTCAAATACTGGATTACAATTCACAACCCTTACCTCGTTGCTTGGCATGGGTTTGGCACAGGTATGCACGCGCCAGGAGAGAAGGGAAATTTAACAGCTGTCTACACTGTGGGACACAACCTGATCAAGGTACTGTACAGCCGACTTCTCACAAGAGCTTCTGAGCTCAGGTGTGGGGGTTCAGACACTCTGTTTAAGGGGTAGTCTAGTAAAAATCGGCACCACTAACTTTATGCTAACTCACAAAGTCTGTCCTTGATTTTTATGTTTAAAGTAAGATATGTTTCATCTTCCAAAGCTGGTATTAATATGTTAGCTTAGTTTCTTTCACAGTTGCAACTGAAGGCCATTTTTAAAAATCTATAGTTATGTGGTTAAAGTTATAGTAATGGGCGTCTAGCTTTATTCTGTGGGAAAGCAGCAGCTTATAGATTTAGAGGTTGGGCTTCTTTTCCAACAACACATCCCGATTCCAGAAGAATATTAATGCACAATCATTCTCAGTACGGATTTGTTGCTCCTGTTCTTGGTGGTACTTAGCTATAGTAGAAAGGGAATCGCCTATAGCTCACCTGTGCATATTAAATATGGAAAGTGAAATGATTTGTAGCCCACGTCTGGCATTATGTGTGCCACGCAGCAAAACAGGTGGGCCGACATGTGTTGGGAGCTAAATGAAAGCAATAATATAAAAACTGGTAATATTAGACCCTACTAAGGTATTTAAAACAATGTGTTTCAGAAGTCAGAATTTATGCTGGAAAATGTTCGGTGTATTAAAGCAATCATGAAAGCACAGGAGAAATAATAGCTCCTACTGGGTACCACAGGTTATGGGAAGCACTTTTTTGTGTACCACGTTTGACCCTCATATCAACCATGAAACAGGCCCTCCTTTTCACTGTTCCCGTCTTAAGGAGACCTGAAGCTCAATGAGATTAACTATCTTAGCCACTGTTCAGAATAAAATTCAGCAGCTATAAACCTAAGCTGTATGACTGGCAACATAATTAAATGCTCTTTAAGTCTTTTTTATTAAAGAGTAACTTAGGGACTTCGGAGTGGCACAGCCTCATGGGAGGCTACCATCTGAAATCAGATATAACCTCTTGGATAAATAGTTCACTTGAGAAAAATAAACTACTCTAAATATTGTTATACTTTAAAATGAAAAAAAGTGAGCAATAACATTTTATAATGTGCTAAGGGAAATCATTTGACTCCTAAGGAATCAACATTTCAAATATGTACAAACAGAAAAAATGCCCAGGCACATAAAACATACCCATTTAACCCTCTTTTCTTTGGATTTTCTGAATTTGCGTAAACATATATCTTATATATTTAGTCCGATAGTTTCAGTCACATCTTCCCTTGGCGAGAACCAGGTTGTCTTACGTTTTCAA
This sequence comes from Microtus oregoni, assembly GCF_018167655.1. Lineage (NCBI taxonomy): Eukaryota > Metazoa > Chordata > Mammalia > Rodentia > Cricetidae > Microtus > Microtus oregoni. The sequence continues at coordinate 29,125,899 of NW_024543080.1, read as the reverse complement.
GGTCATTCATTGCAGCCGGCGTTAACTTTTAAAAAGCTGTATTTATGTGGTTTCCCTTTTCCTCTATTTCATCAGCTAGACTTTTTTTTTTAAGTTTCTGTTACATTTGTACATGACTGTGTGAGTGTGTGTGCGCACGCGTGTGGTGTGAGAATGTGTGCACACACCAATCCCTGTGCACGTGCCACGGTACCCTTGTGGAGGTCAGAGGACAACTTGCCGGAGTCGGTTCTCTCCTCCCACCACGTGGGTCCTGGGGAACAAACTCAGGTTGTCAGGCTTGACTACAAGAGCCTTGACCACTGAGCCATCTCAGAAGGTTCCATTTTTAAGTAATCATGTTGTCCCAAGTCACTTCTCTGATGTGCTTATGATTTCTAAACCACTAGCCTAAATAAGTGACCTAAGGAGTTCCTTGATGCCAGCCAGACAGTGAAATGCGCTGCCTAGCCCGGTGACCTATTGCACAGAGAGAAGTCTCGTAAGGCTTTGGTAGCCTCAAGTGAACTTGTTCCCCACATCTCCTCTCAGCCTTTTCTTTAACATAAAAGAGATTATTTTGATATTTTTGTGCTGCAAGAGTATTTTCCCTTCCTGCTTTTCCTTGTGGCCCAGGAGAAGCATTCTTTAGAGTTAGTTTGTAGTTTAAAAGCACTTACTAAATTAAAGCTAATTTAAAGCTCAAGTGTTATGTGACCTTAGGATACTTTATTCTCTACTTCTCAGAGGTTTTGAAAAACCATACAATAACTGTTAGAGTCACTTTAGCTCTAGAATGATCTCCAAAAGTTTATCTCAATTTGAAATGTCCTGGTTTAGAGGCAACCTGAACTGTCTAGCTCACTACAGACTAACGAGGAATTTGGGTTTCTGTTTGCTTGTTTGTTTTTAAGATGAAGCTTCACACAGCCCAGACTAACGTTGAATTTGTTGTATTTATTATATAACTGGGAATGACTTTGAAATTCTTACCCTTCTGCCCCAGCTCCCGTGCTGTGAATAGAGGTGTGGGCCACCATTCCTGATTGGTGTAGCTTTGGAGATCAAACTGAGCGCTTCGTGCATGCTAGGCAAGCTCCCAACTGACTTAGACTCTGTGTTATTGAAGCTACTTTATGATTCCTTGATGTAAGTCTATACCCCTGGCGTAAATTTCCCATAATCCTACTGGCCAATGGATGTTCTGAATTTTTAATAGTGTTTGGAGCAGAATAAGGGTGAGATTTGTCTTATCCATTTTTAAGCATCTAATTAACTCTTGTATGTAATTTTCACAACATCCTTACAAGGCAGCTATAATCATGCCCATTTGACAGAATAAGATTGGAAATATGTATCATGTTGTTTCCCTGCATAAAATCCTTCAGTGGCTTCCTAAAGCTTTGAGGCGAGGGTCTTCATTTGTCCTTCAAAACACAACCCCTGCCGTCACGTCAGCTCACGGCTGGCCACTCTCTCATCCAGCTGCCATGTCACTCTGGGAGCACGCACGACCCATCCTGATGTGTTGTTGGCAGTGGCCAGGTTTACCTTGCTAGTGCTCTACACCCAGCCCTCCTAGCACTTTCCAGCCAGACAAAATGCCTTTCAGAGCCCCGTTTTTTCTGTCCAATGTTGTGGGAAAATTGTTTTAGACTGTTACCCCCTCAGAGGTAACTGTCCCTTCTGTCCTTCTGTGGGCTCACAGCAGCCATGTCGTCTGAGCCTTCTTTGTTTGTTTTTGTTTTTTGCAGACCAGGCTGGCCTCGAACTTGCAGAGATCCGCCTGTCCCTGCCTCCCTAGTGCTAGGACATGCCACCAAGCACATTACATTACATGCACCGTGCATTGGTGTTTTGCCTCCTGTGTGTCTGTGTTTCAGACAGTTGTGAGCCGCCATGTGTGGTAGGGGGTGGGAAGAACTGAACCCGGTTCTCTGGGAGAGCAGCCAGTGCTCTTAACCACCGAGCCGTCTCTCCAGCCCCTGATCCTCTCCTTCCTCTTCATTTAGACAGAGTTCCTACAGAGACTTTCTTTGATGCTGCTGCTGTGTTGTTGTTTTTTGTTTTTATTTATTTTTCTTTTTTGTCTGCTTGCTTCTTTGGTTTTGTGTTCTTATGCCATGTTTATTTGGTTTGGGAAGGAGCATGGGCAGGCTAAGGCACAGGGGTGAAGGTGGGAGGATGACCTTAGGGAGTCATATTCTCTCTCTCTCTCTCTCTCTCTCTCTCTCTCCACCACGTGGATCTTAGGGATGGAACTCGGGTCCTCGGGCTGGGTGGGAAGTGCTTTTCCCTGTTGAGCCCTCTCACCTGCTCGGCTTGCTCGCTCTTGGGTTTTATGTTTCCAGCATCTAACGCAGAACAGTTGGCACACATTAGGGTATGGATGTCCAGTGAGTGAATACTTTGGGGTTCTAACTTAATCTTTGTAATCCGGGAGCCATGTATCAAGGATGTAATCAAGTCCATTCCTCCTGCTCCTTTGTGCTGTCACTTGTTCCGGATATATCGCAGATATGAGTCTGGCGGTATATTCATCAGGATGTGCTCGCTGTAGTGACAGACCGAATCCAAGTCGGCATTAAGCAAAAGAGAGCAATTTCCTGGCTGACTCAGCAGGGACAATGGACGCGGCAGCTAGGACGCCCTCAGAGGGCCCTGTCCTCCCTCCCTCGTGTCCGTTCCTTCTGATATGTGGATGTTGTTTTCTCCTTCATAGAAGAAAGATTTTAGCTGGGTTTGATGGCATGTGCCTTCAATCCTAACACTCGGGAAACCTATCTTTGTGAGTCTGAGGTTACCCTGGTCTACACAGAGTTCCAGGCCAGGTAGGGCAACAGCAAAAACACTGTCACAAAATTCAATATATTTTAAAAAGAGAAAAGGAGATCTCTTACATTCAGTTTTTTGTTTTGGTTTTTGGTGTGGTTTTTTTTGTAGGTTTTGTTTTGGTTTGGTTTGGTTTGTTTGCTTTTGTTTGTTTTGGTTTTGGTTTTTTGAGACAGGGTTTCTCTGTAGCTTTGGAGCCTGTCCTGGAACTAGCTCTTGTAGACCAGGCTGATCTCGAACTCACAGAGATCTGCCTGCCTCTGCCTCCCAACAGTCAGATGAGTGAGGCAATACACGCCCAATGTACCAATCCAAGCACTCGGGGTGGAGGCAGGAAGGTTTCAAGTTTCAGGCCAGCCTGGGTTACATAGTAAAAGTGTCTCGCTGGGTGTGGTGGCATATGCCTTTAACCCCAGCACTTGGGAGGCAGAGGCTGGTAGATCTCTGTGAGTTCGAGGCATGCCTGCAGTTCCAGGACAGCCAAAGATACAAAGAGAAACCCTGTCTCAAAACAAACAAACAAAAACACAAGAATCTGTCTCTAAATAAATAAACAAATAAGTAAGTAACTAAATAAATAGGACTAGCAAGACGACTCAACTGGCAAAGTCACCTGCTGCCAAGCCTGATGACCTGGTAGGAGGAGAGAAGCTCCCATGAGGTCTAGGGCCTGCGCCCACCCCCAAACAGACACACATATACACACATGCCTACAAAATAAATAATATATAATTTTCAAAGTAAATAAGTAAAGTTGCCTTCTCAGGTGGTACCCTTCCTTCTTTGATCATCAAAGCTGAAAGAGTTCATATTAGTTAGTCAAGACAATAATGGCATTCATTTTTCATTCTATTCTTAAATTCATAAATATGAATAATAATCTAAGTTTGTAAATTTGCCCCAGAAAGTGGGGCACCTGGGAGCCCCTGAGTAAATAGTCTCAAGGTTGGGGTGTGAGTTTGCCAATGAAGCAGTCAGCCATTCCAAGTTTATTAGTTCACAAAGCACTGCTGGCGTCCACATTAGCTGTGATCCTTCTGCGGCTTTGACGTGTTATCTTTCATAGACATATACTGTTGACATAGTGAGGGTTTCTCGACCCCAGAGCGATTGACATTTGGGGCTGGGCAACTTTCTGTTGTGATGGATTATCCTGCGTATTCTACGGTGTTCATCAACAGCCATGGATCTCCCCGCCCCTTCTAATTCCTCAGCCTGAACCAGCCTTGCTTCAGGCTGGTGACAGCCCGAGTGTCCCTAGACCATTGCCAAATGTCCCACAGTGGTCAAGAGTCCTTCCCTTTCCTCCACTTCTCAAAAACCAGTGACTTCTATCTGTACTGGACAAGCTTTCAGATAAAACATGGCTCTGTCGAAGGGTGGAAAGACGGCTGTGATCTTACAACACAGCTTCCAGATTTTCGTTGGCCCTCTAAAGGGCACGTCTAACTTCAAAGTTAACTCGTTTGCTAGGAAGACACCATACTTTAAGAAATGTTTTCAGGAGGGGGCTGGAGAGGCTGACAGCACATATGGCTCTTGCAAAGGACCTGAGCTCAGCTCCTAGCACCCATGACAGGACCTGAGCTCAGCTCCTAGCACCCATGACAGGTGATTCTCAATTGCCTGTAACTCCAGCTCTAGGCGAGCCAATGGCCTCTTCCGAACAGTGAGGGCACCTGTGTTCACATGCACTTGCACAAAGACAAACATATACATAGAATTTAAAAAATTAATCCTAAATAATGGTTTTAAAAGTTGGTATAAACCAAATGATGGTGACACATGCCTTTTATCCCAACACTTGGGAGGCAGAAGCAGGTGGATCTCTGAGTTTGAGGCCAGCCTGGTCTACAGAGCGAGTTCCAGGACAGCCAGGCTACACACAGAGAAATCCTGTCTCAAAAAACTAAAAAATACAAAAAGAAAAGAAAATACCACTGAATATGAATACATAAATTTTACACAGCATTTTAGCATGCATTTACTTCTTTAACCAAACCTGTTATGCCATTTTAAAATATGCCACAAAAATGCTTTCTCTTATTTAAGTAAAATAATTTAAATGATGTGTGTTGTTTATTAGTTAGGAAATGCCAGTGTTTGCATTTTGTTTTTTAAATTTACTTTTCTTTCTTTTTTGTTTTGTTTTGTTTTTACTTTTTGTTTTTGTTTTGTTTGTTTTTATTTTTGAGGCAGCGCTTCTCTGTAGCTTTGGAGTCTGTCCTAGAACTTGCTCTGTAGCCCAGGCTGGCCTTGAACTCAGAGATCTGCCTGTCTCTGCCTCCTGAATGCTGGCATTACAGGCGTGCGCCCCCACTGCCTGGCTTACATTATTTTTGCATCTTTTTTTTTTTCGAGACAGGGTTTCTCTGTGGTTTTGGCTGCTTACATTATTTTTGATTTTTAAAATTTATTGTGTATGCCAGACATGGTAGCACACACCCTTAATTTCAGCACTTGAGAGACAAAGTTAGATGGTTCTTTGTGAGTTCAAAACCAATCACATCTACTTAGTGAGACCCAGGACAGCTAGAGCTACGTAGAGAGACCTTGTCTCAAAAAAAAAAAAAAAAAAAAAAAAGAAGAAGAAGAAGAAGAAGAAGAAGGGCTGGAGAGATGACTCAGTGGTTAAGAGCACTGGTTGTTCTTGCAAGGACCTGAGTTCAATTCCCAGTACCCATGTGGCAGCTCACAACTGTCTTTAATTCTGGAACCTAACACCCATGGTAAAATACCAATGTGCATAAAATAAAAATAAATTAGTTTAAAAAAATTAAATGGTCAGCCTGGACAGTAACTCGAAAAAAAAAAAAGAGAGAGAGAAAAAGAAAAATTGTGTTCTGTGTATGTGCGTGTGTTGGGGATAGGGCTGCTCACGTGCAGTGACTCAAGTGTTAACGTCAGAGGTCTGCTAGGAGAATTAGTTTTCTCCTGCTCTGCGGTTCTCTAGATCCAACTCACACCACGAGGCTTCACAACAAGCCTTTCCCCCACTGAGTCAGCTCACTGACCCTGACTTTATTGTAAACGAACTTTACGCTACAGTCTTCAGTAACATGGTTTTCTATCAAACGCAACCTATGTCAACACTTTTTTGTATGCCACACACAAATGCTGACATGCTTTTTGACATTCCTTAGGGATTTTAGGGATTGCTTCACACTGTGAAAGAGGTGTCAGGGCACGAGATGTTGGGAAACTCACTCGAGGTCAAGCCCTCACCGGCTGGTTCCTGAGCTTGGGATAAGTCTATTTTTTCTCCTTGTTTTCCACGTCTTTGAGGACTTTGTCCAACCATTTCTTTGCATCATTAGTTGGAGAAGCTCACATAACACTGGGCAAATGTTACGTATATGTCAAAGAAATAAATAGATCTTTTAAAAATCATTTTCTTTTTCAAATTTTTTTAATTTTTTTATTCTATTTGTTTATTTTTATTTTGTTTTAGGGTTGAGACGGGGGGTTTTGTTTGTTTTGTTTTTTGGGTTTTGGTGGGGTTTTTTTGTTTTTTGGCTTTTCAAGACAGGATTTCACTGTAGTTTTAGAGCCTGTACTGGATCTAGCTCTTGTAGACCAGGCTGGCCTCGAACTCACAGAGATCCACCTGCCTCTGCCTTACGAGTGCTGGGATTAAAGGCATGTGCCACCACCGCCCAGCTGAGACAAGGTTTTATCATGTGGCCCTGGATATCTGGAACTCACTTTGTAGACCAGACCAGCCTTGAAATCACAGAGACCAACCGCCTCTGCCTCCCCAGTGCTTGAGTTAAAAGCAAGCACCACCATGCTGTCAAGTTTTTATTTGCATGTGTGGTGGGATATGCCTGTAATCTCGGCACTTAGGAACTAGAGGCAGGAGGATCAAGAGTTCAAGATTAATTGCTGCAAAGTTAGCTTGAGCTCCATGAGACCCTGTCTCAAAAAGTCAAATAAATAAAGTTTTTAAAGGCAAACAAATAAACAAAGTAAGGCACAACTCCTCCCGCAGAGGTGGTTGCTGTGTGGCTCAGAGCACTCACTGCTCTGCAGAGGACGGAGAGCGGAAGCTACAGCTCCCTGTGACTCCAGCTGGACCCCATGCCTTCTTCTGGCCTCCCCACACACATATGACATGCTCACACACAAGCAGACATATACACATAAGTACAAAGAAAATAAACCTTAACATTTTCAAGTGGACAAGGCTCTGGGTTTGAGTCTCAGCATCCCCCACCACCAAAAAAAGCTTTTCAAAATAGCCCGAGTTGTAAAAGCCAAGTGGTGTGTCAATGAGCGTTCATCATGCTCTCCTATTTCGCTTTGTTTTGTTCTTTGTTTCTCAAGACAGGGTTTCTCTGTTTAGCTGTAGAGCCTGTCCTGGAACTTGCTCTGTCCACCAGGCTGGCCTCGATCTCACAGAGATCCGCCTGCCTCTGCCTCCTGAGTGCTGGGATTAAAGGTGTGCACCACCACCGCCTGGCTGTGCTCTTCTATTTTTGTGTTCATGATTTTCACAAGCAAAAATAAAAATAAAACAAGATAGCAAATAATTTTTTTTAAGACAGCAAATCTTTAAAAATCCTGGTGGGCCGCTAACCCTGAAAGCACGAGTTCAGCCCCCTACTTCCCACAGGGTGGAAAGAGAGAGCCAACCTCTACAAGCTGGCTTCTGCATGCACCGAGACAAACAGTACCTCCCCACACGATAAACCTTAAATATGTAGTCAGAGCTTAAAAAATAAAAGTGAAAAGAATAGAAAATAGCTGGGGTGGTTGTAATCTCAGCACTTGGAAAGCTGAGGAGGTTCCAGAGTTGGAGGCCAGCTGGATATGTTAAGATCTTGTCGCAAAATGCAAGAGGAAGGAAACTGTCTTTATATAGCTTTTTTTTAAAAGGTGTTGAAATTCTTAAGCAAAAGTTAGTGTTAAAACCACAAAAACAACGTTGAGAAATGAATCCCATGATTTATCCATCTTCCTTGGCCCACATACCACCCAAGCTTCTGTCTGGAATGTCAGAAGACTGCAGGTTTCTAAGATGCACTGACGTACATTAAAAATCACCTCTGCCGGGCGGTGGTGGCGTACGCCTTTAATCCCAGCACTCGGGAGGCAGAGGCAGGCGGATCATTGTGAGTTCGAGACCAGCCTGGTCTACAAGAGCTAGTTCCAGGACAGGCTCCAAAACCACAGAGACACCCTGTCTCGAAAAACAAAAAAAAAAAGGGAGAGATGGCTCAGAGGTGAAGAGCACTGACTGCTCTTCCAGGTATTCTGAGTTCAGTTCCCAGCAACTACATGGTGGCTCACAACCACTTGAATGAGATCTGGTGCCCTCTTCTGGAGTGTAAGCATACATGCAAGCAGATTACAGTATTCATAATAAATAAAAAAAAATTTAAAAAAAAAAAAGAAAAAAAAATCACCTCTAAGTCTTCCAGCCAACCCCCCACAACAGTATTCTGAAAACTATAACTAGTGTCCAAGGGAAGAGCAGGGAGGCTTTTGGGTGCACCTCATTCCTTTGAGGCAGGGTCTCTCCCTGAAGCCAAAAGCCCAGCAGCCCTTGTCTCTGCCCCCACAGCACTGTGCTTGTGTGGACCACACCCAGGTTGTTGTCTCCTCCGCTCTGGGACTAAACTCAGGTCCACCTGGGTGTGCAGTGAGTGTGTTCTTAACCTCTGAGCAGTCTTGGCAACTTCAACGGGAGGCTTTTTGAGGTCTTGTACATATCGAGGTAAATCTTCAAAGATTGGAAGAAATAAATTTTCTTTGGAAAAAGAAGTTTTGAAAGCTCCTTTGGGAAAGTTGTACGATATTATTAATACAGGCAAAATTAAGATTTGCTGCAATTAGAACTAAAAGACTAATACGTTTTTATCTACCAGATCCATAAACTACTTAGCCCGTGGCTAACATGATTTATTTATTTATTTGTTTGTTTATTAATTTTATGTGTGGGGGTGTTTTCCCCACATGTGACACATGTGTGCCTTATGCTTACAAGCCAGAAGAGGGATTCCCTGGAACTGAAGTCACAGTTATGAGCCACTATGTGAGAACTGGAAATCAAGAGCAGACGGTGCTCTTAGCCATGGAGTCTTCTCTCTGGTCATAACATTTCATTTTATTTTTGAGACAGGGTCTCTCGCTGTATTCCTTACTGTCCTAGAATTCTTTATGTAGACCAGGCTGGCCTCAGATTCACAGATCCTCCTGTCTCTGCCTCCTGAGTGCTAGGGTTAAAGATTAGCCCTGGGGCTGGAGAAATGGCTCAGAGAACAAGAGCAGTCTTCCTAGAGATCCTGAGTTCAGTTCCCAGCAATCACATGGCAGCTCACAACCACCTCTAACAAGATCTGTTGCCCTCTTTTGATGTGCAGGCAAACATGCAGGCAGGATACTATAATAAATAATAATAAACCTTAAAAAAAAGATTAGCCCTAACATAATTTTAAAATAGTATTTTTCATTTGTCTTTATAATGTTAATTGTATTTGCTCAAAATTTTAGTGTCCCATTGAGGGGATATTAGACCCTTACCAATATTATTTAGACTTTAAGCAAATTAGTTAATACAGTTATAATTAGTTAATATAATTCATTTAATTATCTAATGTCACAGGTCTTACATTATAATCACACACACACACTTTTTTTCTCCTTTTGAGACAAATTCTCTTTTTTGTAATATACATGACGCATTATTTCTTTTTTTTCCTCTTTATTTTTTTAAATTTATTTATTTATTAAAGATTTCTGCTTCCTCCCCGCCCCCCGCCTCCCATTTCCCTCCCCCTCCCCCGATCAAGTCCCCCTCCCTTATCAGCTCAAAGAGCAATCAGGGTTCCCTGACCTGTGGGAAGTCCAAGGACCACCCACCTCCATCCAGGTCTAGTAAGGTGAGCATCCAAACTGCCTAGGCTCCCCCAAAGCCAGTATGTGCAATAGGATCAAAAACCCATTGCCATTGTTCTTGAGTTTGAGACAAATTCTTGCTGTGTAACTCTGGGAGGCCTGAAACCCACAGAGGTCCTTCTGCCTCTGCCTCCAGAGTACTGAGATTAAAGGTGTGCACCACCATCCCCAAATGCACTTGATTTATTTATTTTTTTCCCCCATGGTATTTATTGAGCTCTACATTTTTCTCTGCTCCCCTCCCTGCCTCTCCCCTCCCCCTTTCAACCCTCCCCCAAGGTCCCCATGCTTCCAATTTACTCAGGAGATCTTGTCTTTTTATACTTTCTACTTCCCATGTAGATTAGATCAATGTAAGTCTCTCTTAGTGTACGCATTGTTGTCTAAATTTTCTGGGATTGTGGTTTGTAGGCTAAACTTTATTTAATTTTAATAAAATGTAGGAAATGCTAACCTGACAGATTTGTTGTTGTTGTTGTTGTTGTTGTTGTTGTTTTGAGACGGGGTTTCTCTGTATAGCTTTGGAGCCTGTGCTGGAACTCTCTTTGTAGAGCATACAGGCCTCAAACTCACGGAGATTCTCCTGTTCCTGAGTGCTGGGATTAAAGGCGTGTGCTACCACCCCCAGCATGACAGATTTAAAATAGTAATCTTGAAGCATGATGGCTTCAAAAACACTTGCCCTCAAGACTGACAACCTGAGTTCAATCCCCAGATCACAGTGGAAGGAGAGAACAGGAACTGAAAGTTGTCCTCTGACCTCCTGCTTGGGCTGTGACTTGTGGGCTCCCCCACCCACAAATCAGAAAAGGAAGAGAAGGCGAGGAGGGGAGGGAAGGCCAAATGGAGGGACAGAGGGACGGAAGGAAGAGAAGAGAAAAAAGGAATGACTCACATTTTCCCCCTCAACCATGTGGTTTCCAGGGATTGAACTCAGCTAGGCAAACTGGCTACAAGCACCCCATCCCCCAACCTTTTAAATTTTCTTTTGTTGCATTTATTGTTTGAAACAGGGTTTCTCTATAAAGGTGAGACTGACTTCCAACCCCCAATCCTCCTGCCTCTGCCTCCCGAGTGCTGGAATTTTGAGTTTGTGTTTCCATGCCTGGCTTCATTATTCTTTGAGATACTTCTAATCAAATTTAAATAAGAGATAGAACTGCTTGGGGACAATTGCCAAAGATGGTTTCTACAACCATAACACCCTGCTATTTCTAAGAGCCACAGACTCAAAGGGTAAAAATGGCACTCTGAAACCTTAAAGAGTAATAATATTTACTTTTTCTAACTACTGAGTAGAAAAAGTTAAACTTCAGTGAATGATTAACAAGAGTTTCGATAAATGTAATTATAAATGATCATAGAATAACTTTGCAGTCTGGTCTAAACAGCTTTGAACTCTCTCATACATGAGAATACACCAGAGAGAGTAAAAACTACTACAAGTCATGGAAATGGGAACAAATGGTTTGAAAACATGACTGGAGGAGAACCGCTCTATGTACTAGATCATTTACGATGAAATGTTGGGGAAAAAAAAAACACCTTCCACATTAGGGTAAGTGTGGCACACGCTTTGATCCCAGCACTAGGGTGGGGCAGAGGCAGGAAGATCTCTGTGAGTTAGAGACAGGAGTTCATAGTGATACCCTGTCTCAAAACAAACAACAAGAACAATTTAAAAAAAAAGTCCGTAGACACACACGGGCTCTAGGAGAGGTGACTGGGCGGCAAGAAAGCTTGCTTTGCAAGCGTGAGATTCTGAGCTCGCATTCCAGCGCCAAGTGAAAAGCCGGGCGTGGCCGTGCTGGTGCCTGTAACCTCAGTACTATTGGGGGTGAAGGCTGGAAAATCACTGGGGTTTCCCGGCCACCACCTACCTTCCAGTTCAGTGAGAGACGCCGTCTCATAAAGCAGAGAGTGACAGAGTAGAACACTCCAAGACTGGCATATCAGTGACCACTGAGACCTTGCCTACACACACACACACACACACACAGTGTGCTCTCACACATGTAAAATATGCACGAGAGAGAGAGAGAGAGAGAGAGAGAGAGAGAGAGAACAAACAAATGAGAAGCACCAGAAACAGGAACATTTGGTGATAAAACGTGTTCTTGCTGTTTATATTATTACGTTTGCCCTGTCCTTAACATCACCACTGTACTATCTGACAATGAAAGTCAGTCACCTCTAGGAACGTGCACTTTTCCTTGTACAAGGGTGGTGTTGTCCTAAACGCAGTGCAGGCGCCATGTCCCTGTCCTCTGCATCTGACACTGGTGATGGCATAAAGGCCACCATCTTCTGGGAAAGACAGCTGATGCGGGAGCGCCCTGAGGGACTCGTGTGGCCTCTGCCACCCTGAAGGAAAACGTCCAGTGCCAGCATTACTGGATCTAGGAAAGAGGCACAGGGTTTTTCCCATCAGTGTTACATGCCATGCTAGGCGCTTGGACATGGATTTCCAGTCTGGGGTAGGAGGATTTCTGGCAGTCCTCTAGGAGCTTTCTAGAGAGTTCTGAATTCCAGAAATATGCAAAGTTGGAAAAGTGGTACTGTCTTTCCAGGATGATGGAATAGCCAGGTATAGCCATAGCACCACATGCCTGCAATTGCAGCATTCAGGATGATGGAATAGCCAGGTATAACTATAGTACCACATACCTGCCATTGCAGCATTCAGGAGGATGGAGAGTCATTTGCAGCTTGTTCTTTCAGAGTTTGGGGCTTCCTTTCTTGTTTTGAGACAGGGTCTCTCATTCAGCACAACCTAGCCTGGAACTCCATATGTGGTCAAGGTTACCTTAAGTTTCTGATCCTCCTGACTCCTGAGTGCTGTTGGGATCATAGATGTGCCACCACACCAGTGGGTGCCTGCTGAAGATGGAAGTGAGGGTTTCCAGCATTCTAGGCAAGGCTTCCACCAACTGCGGGACATCTATAGCCCTCTGTCTGCTCTGCCACAGTCCTGGGGGGTGTAGTTTCAGCTCACTCTAACAAGGGAAGCCACTAAGGACTCGGAGAGGGACATGATTTGGCAAGCTCATAAACCTCAGTGACAGCAGAGCCAAAAGCAGAACCCAGATTTCTTCCGTTCAAAACCAGGGTCATTTCCCCAATGAGAGGATGTAAGTGGAGGACATGATCGTATCATGCTCAAGGATAATTTCCCTGTAAACAAAGCAGCAGATGATCAGAGAACTCATGTACCAATGGCAAAATCAGGGAAGTGATTTGGAAATATTTGAAGCAGTTCTAAGAATTAGGCTGTCCAGGGCTGGTGAGATGGCTCAGTGAGTAAAGACATCCGCCACCAAGTCTGATGACCTGAGTTCAATCCCCAGGACCCACTTGGTGGAAAGAGAGCATGGGCAGCTGCAAGTTGTCTTCTGACCCATGTGATTGTGCACGCACACACTTAGGCACCTGTGCACACACACACAAATAAATAAATGTCACTTGTCTGTCTGGTGCCAGAAAAAGGCATCAGATTCCCTAGAACTGTTGTTATACATGGCTGAGAACCACTACATTGTACTGGCAATTAACCTGAGTCCTTTGGAAAAGCAGCCAGTGCTCATAACCTCTGAGCCATCTCTCTAGTTTCAATAAACATAATTTTTATACTAAAAATGGTCAGCTGGTCATTGGTGGCTCACACCTTTAATCCCAGCACTTGGGAGGCAGAGGCAGGCAGATCTCTGTGAGTCTGAAGCTAGTTTGGTCTATAGAGTGAGTTCCTGGACAGTTCCTGGCTTCACAGAGAAACCCTGATTCAAAACAAACAAACAAAAAAGTCAATCGGGGGGCTGGAGAGATGGCTCAGCGGTTAGGAGCATTGCCTGCTCTTCCAAAGGTCCTGAGTTCAATTCCCAGCTACCACATGGTGGCTCACAACCATCTGTAATGAGATCTGGCGCCCTCTTCTGGCTGTGCAGGCATACACACAGACAGAATATTGTATACATAATAAATAAATATTAAAAAAAAGTCAATCTGTTCCTGTTTCTGACAGGAAAGAATTCAAATAAATTAAAAACTGCATTCCCAAAGTCAGTTACTGCAGCCTTACTTACAACAGGTATAACAAAAAAAAAAAAAAAAACAAGCTTGTATCTATCAAAAGACAAAGCCGACCAAGCAAGTACTGTGTCCTCAAATCCGGAACTTCCACAATGTTGAGATAATTATCAAGACTACAACACAGAAAATGTCTAAACTGAAGTTAGCTGGGAAATGCCTTCTAAAAGGTGGCATTAAAATATCTTCTAAATGTTTTCACAAAAACATGAAAACGTTTTGTTATGTTATGGAGACATTTATTTTTCTGTTTGCTTCTTAGTTTCTTGAGCTAGAATCTCTCTACACAGCCAGGCCAGGCCTGAACTCATTATGCAGCCAAAACTGGCCTCAAACTTACATTCATCCTCCTGCCTCAAGCCTCCAGAATGCTGAGATTATAGGTGTGTGCCCCCACACGTACTGACTGTGATATTTTAAAGTAAAATTTAAGTTTTAAGTTTGAGCCGGGCGATGGTGGCGCACGCCTTTATCCCAGCACTCGGGAGGCAGAGGCAGGCGGATCTCTGTGAGTTCGAGACCAGCCTGGTCTACAAGAGCTAGTTCCGGGACAGGCTCCAAAGCCAGAGAAACCCTGTCTCGAAAAAAACCAAAAAAAAAAAAAAGTTTTAAGTTTATTCTCTACTCAATAGTTTTCACAATCAATAAATTTACAAACTACATGAAGGTATTTCAACCAATATGTGACTGAAATCTGGGAGATTTAGAAAATGGACTTTCTATTTTTTCTTTTTAAAACATTATTATTATTATTATTATTATTATTATTATTGAGATAGGGCTTCACTATGTAGGCCTGGCTCACCTGGAACTCTCTACACAGACCAGGCTGGCTTTGAACCCACAAATATCCACCTGTCTCTGCTTCCCAAATTCTGGGATTAAAGGCATGCACAATCTCGCCTGTCCCTGGAAACTTAAGTATCTTTTATTTCTTCGGTTTCAACAAACTATCTTGATCATACCCATCCATTCTCCATCTCCTTCATTCCACCCCCCCCCCCAACAGGTGGAATAACTTTTCAAAGGACCAGGGGTCCCCTAATGCCCTCAAACGGTGGCAAGGTTCACCATCTACCTTAAGTTATCCTTCCTGCCAGTGTCCCTCCATGGCATTCTGGCCCTTAACACACCTCTGTTTTATTATCTTATTTCTTTCTATCTGTCCATTGAATTTATCAACCTAGACTTCTGAAGAAATCAAAAAGATCATCCTGTTGGACGTGGGAGGGACCTGAATATGGATGAGATTTGGGGATTCCTACTGTCTCTCAAGGGTACTGAGTCCCAAGAGCTGGCTCTAACACAAAAGGCAGTTAGGTTCCTGTCGAGCTACTGAGTCTAAAGAACAAAGGTTGACATGCTCTTCATCAATCATTCCAAAGGTAGATGGCCTTGGACAAGGTAGAAGGCAACCTTGGAAAACCACAGGAGGTTGTGCAAGGGTCCTGGCTGCAGGCCCTTTTGTGTCGTGCAACAGATCCTGCGTACCGTCCATCTGAACATCTGCAAGATTCGGGGCAAATGGACCATCTCGGGGCAAAACTTTTCCCTGTTATTTGACAGTCAAGTCATACCATAAGAACTGCTTGGAGAGCCTCCCCCATTTTGTCTGGTGAGACACGTCTTTGCCTTCAGTCAGAGCAAAGATAACCTGAGATACCTTGATAGCTTATACAAACAGCAGCGAGGGAGCAAGACACAGGGTGAAGCACGAAGGTCACCTTGGGCTATGACAAGAAAATCCAGGTTGGGCTATGTACCAGAAATTTAGGTTGCAAACACGTGGCAAAAGTGCAAACTATTGCCTTCTAAGCTGCCCTGGTTCCTCTTTTAATGCTGATGTAACCGAGATTTTAACACAATTTAAGGCATCTTTCCTATAATCACCTAGTTAATAGAGGGTTATTTTTAAAGAGACTCGCTTCCCTGTCCTTCCCTGCTAGGCTGGTTAAATTCTGTTAGTTTCTCTTTAAACCATTTTTTTTATTTATAGGGGGAGAGATGTGTGTATGTGAGGGGCGTGAATGCTACAACACACATGTAAGATCAGAAAATACCTTTCAAGAGTTGGTTCTCCCCTTCATA
Organism: Microtus oregoni; assembly: GCF_018167655.1. Classification (NCBI taxonomy): domain Eukaryota; kingdom Metazoa; phylum Chordata; class Mammalia; order Rodentia; family Cricetidae; genus Microtus; species Microtus oregoni. Next base: position 29,110,017 of record NW_024543080.1, on the reverse strand, counting down.
CGTGTAGCCCAGGCAAGCCTTGAACTGCTGATTCTCCTGCCTCTACCTCCCAAGGGCTGGGATTGCAGGTGTCCACCCCCACACTTGACTCTGGCTAATTCCTGTTTGGAGCATGTTCATGCATTGATCTCGATTGTGTCCCGTTCTCCCTGCAGTGTTGGTGGCAGTCCTGTGAATGAGGTGGCTTACTAACGGCCCAGCTCCCACACTTGGGCAGTGTTCTCCTTAGTGTCCACATCTGGGGTGCACAACTCTGAAGGGAATTGGCAGCTGCTGTGTGTTCTAAGTATGAAACTACAGAATTGTCCAAAGACCAAGTGACCGCAATCAGGGTAGGACGTCCCCTCTGGAGCCTACCATTCACAGCCATAAAGAAAGCAGTCTTCAGAACTTTCCACGGAGATTCTAGCCTCCGACTCGCTCAGGAAGGTGGGGTTTCAGACAATTCTTTGATAGTTTCACACAATATATTTTAATATTCTTTCCCACCTCCCAACTCCTCCCAGGTCCCTCCCCAACCCAACATCATTTGTGTTCTTTCTCTCTCTTAAAAAAACAAAAACTAAAAAGAAATTCACTATAAAAACAAAACGAAACAAACAAACCATGTAATTGAAATTGTTTTGGCCAACTTCTGAGCATGGGGCTTGCGTGAAAGTGTAGTTGGTATACCCAGTGTGACTCCACAGAAGAAAACGGCTTTTCCTCCTCCCAGCATCTGTTATTTACAAATGGCTGATTGACTAGGGTGGGACTTTGGTCCCCGCTCCTCCACCATCATGAGACTCTGTTCTGGCTTCATCTTGTGCTGGTCACAGTCTCTGTGAGTTCGTGGTAACCAGCACAGACCCACAACTGTATGGGGTAGAAAGTAACAGACTTTGGAGTGCTCAGCCTAAAAGGGATGTCTACACACACACACACACACACACACACACACACACACACACCCTCAAGGCTCCCATATCTATGCAGAAGAGGAGCCAGGAAAGTTGGAAGAGTCAGAGATGGTAGACAATTGTAAGGAAACAGCATTTTCCAGACACAAAAGGAAGATACACATATGAACTTCAGAGACTGTGGTCGAGACCATTTAAAGCAGTCTGCCTTGGTCTTTACTGGCTCCCAGCAGAAACTATGACCTCAGCCTGCAAGCAAGAGAGGAGGTTAGAGTTTAAGACCTTATCTGAGACAAAAAACATTCATAAAGATTTTTGTGCTTGGTGGCACAAGTCATTAATTCCAGGAGCGGCAAAGATAGGCAGATCTCTATAAATTTGAGACCAGCACAGTCTACATAGTGAGTTCTGGGACAGCCAAAGCTACATAATGAGACTCTGTCTCCAAAATAAATAAATGAATAAATAAAAATTAAACTAAGCCCTAGAGTTGCATATGGCAGTTCACAACTATAAATAACCCCAGTATTTATAGGTTGAAATATGAGAATTGTATTTTGGAGGCTAGCCTGGGGTACATTGTGCATTCTAGTCTCAGAAGAAAGGAAATCAGGGTGAGTTGAACATTTAAGTTCTAAATTATTCTAGGATCTTACAATGAAAATTCAGAGAGAGGACTGGAGAGATGGCTTAAAGGTTAAGAGCACTGGCTGCTCTTCCAGAGGTCCTGAGTTCAATTCCCAGCAACCACATGGTGGCTCACAACCATCTGTAATGAGATCTGGGGCCCTCTTCTGATGTGCAGGCTGTATACATCATATATATATATATATATATATATATAATATAAAAATAAATATAAATAAAAAACACTATATACATAATAAATAAAACCTTTAAAAATGGAAGAAAAAAAAAAGAAGACACAGAGAGGAAGGGGGCAGGGTGGTGAGTAAGGACCTATTGCTGAGGTGATGTCTCAAAATGGCTTCCTCTAGAAAGTTCTCCAGAAAATAGTTTCAATTAGCTTTTTATTGTTGTTGTTTTGTTTTTCGAGACGGGGTTTCTCTGTAGCTTTGGAGCCTGTCCTGGAACTAGCTTTTATAGACCAGGCTGGCCTCGAACTCACAGAAATCCACCTGCCTCTGCCTCTTGAGTGCTGGGATTAAAGGCGTCTGCCACCACTGTCTGGCGGTTCTAAAGTTATGTACAGTGTTAATTCAACCCTCGCACCATCCCTTCGTGAACTCTATTGTTACTCATTTACAGACTATGCAGCCTGCCCTGTCCTGGACTTCTACAGCAGGACCAAATGGAGGGCTGAGGAGATATCTCAGTTAGCAAGCTGCTTGCCACACAAGCACGAGTACCTAAATTTAACTTCCAGAGCTCATGGAAAGGCTGGGTGTTGGGGCCGTCCAAACGGCTCAGCCGGTAAATAAGCGTGCGGCCAAGCCTTATGGCTTGACTTTGTTCTCCAAGACCCGCACCGTGGAAGGAGAAAACCAGCTCCCTAAGGTTGTCCTCCCTGACCTGGGCATGTTTGCCTTGGCGTGTGCGCGAAAACACATACATGTTAATAACTGTTGAGGATTTGCTAACTGTGTCACAGCCCCCGTGAAACCCAATGATGTTTTCTTTCCCACCAGGCTCATGCGAAGGTGTGGTATAACTATGACAAAAACTTCCGCCCCCAGCAGAAGGGCTGGCTGTCCATCACCTTGGGGTCCCACTGGATGGAACCAAACCGAACAGAGAACATGGAGGATGTACTCAACTGCCAGCACTCCTTGGCTTCCGTGCTGGGATGGTTCGCCAACCCCATCCACGGGGACGGCGACTACCCAGAGTACATGAGGACGATGGTCGGCATGCCCGTGCTCTCTGAGGCAGAGAAGGAGGAGGTGAGGGGCACGGCTGACTTCTTTGCCTTTTCTTTCGGGCCTAACAATTTCAGGCCCTCGAATATGGTGAACGCAGTGAAAATGGGACAAAACATGTCACTCAACTTAAGACAGGTGCTGAACTGGATTAAGCTAGAATATGACAACCCTCGGATCTTGATTTCGGAGAATGGCTGGTTCACAGATAGTTATATAAAGACGGAGGACACCACCGCCATCTACATGATGAAGAATTTCCTCAACCAGGTTCTTCAAGGTTGGTTGCACTTTGGCTCAGTTTGTAATAAATTTATGTACATATGTTTGCTTATGTGAGTGTATGCCACGTGTGTACAGGAGCTCCTGGAGGCCAGAGGAGGGAGTCAGACGGCATGGAGCTGGAGTTATAGAACAAGTGCAGGCCCTCAGGAAGGGCTGCAAGCATCTGTAACTGCTGAGCTAGGGGTTTTTGTTTAAGGTTACCATGGATATGTCATTATTGATGTTGGTTTTCTTTTTTTTTCTTTTTTCTTTTTTTTTTTTTTGATTTTTTGAGACAGGGTTTCTCCGTAGCTTTTGGTTCCTGTCCTGGAACTAGCTCTTGTAGACCAGGCTGGCCTCAAACTCCCAGAGATCCGCCTGCCTCTGCCTCCCGAGTGCTGGGATTAAAGGCGTGCGCCACCACCGCCCGGCTTGATGTTGGTTTTCTATTGTTCAATATTGACCAAAATTTGTGACAGGGTTTCTCTGTGTAACAGTCCTAGCTGTCTTAGAACTAGCGCTTCTAGACCAGGCTGGCCTCGAACACACAGAGATTCACCTGCCTCTGCCTCCCAAGTTCTGGGATTAAAGGTGTATGACATCACCGTGGGTAATGAAATCAGGTCCTTTTATCTTGACCTGATTGAACAATGAAAGTTCTACAAACAAAGCCGAGCCCTTCCTACTCTCTTGGAAATTTCTTCCTACCTAAGCATCACCTAGTTCCTTACTCAGGCAGCGACACCTACAGGCCAAAGGAAAAGATGAGGCTAAAGCCAGCTCAGGCTGTATCCCCATCAGAGCCGGGTTTCATCCCACCTGAATATAATTCCGGTGGCTCTTTCTCCAGCTGGACAGCGCTTTTTAGAAGTTCTAAGTATTCGAGCGAAGGAGTGGGTAAAGTACTTGCTATGCAAGCAAGAGGACCTGAGTTTGACCCCCGGCAGCCACGTAGACAGCTGGGTGCAGGACTGGTGAGATGGCTCAGCCAGTAAAGGCAATCGCCCCACCACGTCAGATCCCCGAGTTCAATCCTGGGCTCACCTGCATTCAACAAGCTGTCTTCACACATGCATGCGTCCATCCACACACACGCACTACACACACACACACACACACACACACACATCTTCCACCACAATACATAAAGTATAACTTAAGTACTAAATGCGGAGAGAAATCCCAGATCCTGCAGGAAAAGAGGCTTCAGAAAGGGTTTTCAGAATGTGCAAGTCCTGGGGCTGGAGAGATGGCTTAAGAGCACTGGCTGCTCTTCCAGAAGTTCAATTCCCAGCAACCACGTGGTATGGTAGTTTACAACCATCTATAGTGGGATCTGATGCCCTCTTCTGGCATAAAGGAGTACTTGTGATAAGCACTCATATACATAAAATAAATAAATAAATAGATCTTTTTAAAAAATATTTGTTTATTATGTATACAATATTCTGTATTGTGTGTATGCCTGCAGGCCAGAAGACAGCACCAGACCCCTTTACACAAGGTTGTGAGCCACCATGTGGTTGCTGGGAATTGAACTCAGGACCTTTGGAAGAGCAGGCAATGCTCTTAACCTCTGAGCCATCTCTCCAGCCCCAATAAATAGATCTTTAAAGAGAGAGAAGGGGGAGTGGCACATGCCTTTAGTCCTAGCAAAGTGGACGTCTGTGAGTTTGAGGCCAGCCTGGTCTATAGAGTGAGTTCAAGGACAGCCAGGACTGTTACACAGAGAAACCCTGTCCAAAAAATAGAAAATAAAATAAATTAAAAAAATCCCTCTCCTGGTCTCACTTCAAAAAGGGACAGCATGAAACACAGCCACACCACCCAGCCCTGAGCCATATAAACATGGTGGCCTTCACAGGACACTACCTACAGGTCAAGTACAAAAAGGTGTCTATTCCACCCTTCCTCACCACACCACAGTGGGACCAGAGTGCGGCTGTTGAAACACATTTGTCTTTTTGGAATCTTTTGTTATGGTTTTCTACTTTTTTTTCAAAAAAGAATTTTCTACCTTTTAGAAAAGCAATGTCGATGGAAGGCCCCATGCAGAAATGAGGTATTTCGGTGAGAGAAACAAAAGGGGTTTGTTCTGTTTTTTTGTTTTTTTTTCTTTCTTTCTTTTTTTTTCTAAGTGATTCAGTCAGGGGGTGGTGGTGGCGCATGCCTTTAATCCCAGCACTCTGGGGACAGAGACTGACAGATCTTGTGAGTTCGAGGCCAGCCTGATCTACAGAGCAAGTTCCAGGACAGCCAAGGATACACAGAGAAACCCTGTCTCGAAAAACAGAAAGAAAGAAAGAAAGAAAGAAAGAAAGAAAGAAAGGAGGGAGGGAGGGAGAGAGGGAGGGAGGGAGGGAGGAAGGAAGGAAGGAAGGAAGGAAGGGAGATGGCTCAGAGGCTGCTCTTACAGCTCACAACTCATGTGGCAGCTCACAACTGTTTCTAACTCCAGTACCAGAGGGTTTGATGCCCTCTTCTGGCTCGCATGGGTACAGACACATAGGTAGTTCACAGATACACATGCAGGCAAAACACTCCTGCACATGAAATATAACACAAGTAATAAAAACTCTAAAAATGTTTCGGGGCAAATTTCAGTTTTTATTTTCGACCAGGCTGACCTTGAACTTACAGAGTGCTGGGATCAAAGTCTCCACAGCTCATTTTTAGCCAATCAGAGTTTTAAAGCTGGAGACGTCCTTAGAGATGATCTTCTCCAGTAATTTTTTTTTTTTTTTTAAATATTTGTTTATTTATTATGTATACAATATTCTGTCTGTATGCCTGAAGGCCAGAAGAGGGCGCCAGACCTCTTTACAGATGGTTATGAGCCACCATGTGGTTGCTGGGGATTGAACTCAGGACCTTTGGAAGAGCAGGCAATGCTCTTAACCACTGAGCCATCTCTCCAGCCCTTTTTTTTGGTTTTTCGAGACAGGGTTTCTCTGTAGCTTTTTGGTGCCTGTCCCGGAACTAGCTCTTGTAGACCAGGCTGGCCTCGAACTCCCAGAAATCCACCTGCCTCTGCCTCCCGAGTGCTGGGATTAAAGGCGTGCACCACCACCGCCCGGCTTCTCCAGTAATTTCTGTATACAGATATAGGAAACTGCCATTCGAAGCCTTGCCCAATAGCTCCCTGTCAGAGACAGCAGGACCTGGCCTTGGGCCCCTGCCCTTCAGCCCAGCCACTTCTCACCCCACTTCTCTGCCTTCCATGCCTCCCGCCTGCAGCTGCTTGTGTTCATCCTGAGAGCTGGTATTTTAGTCCCTGAAGGACAGTTTCACAGACTGGACAGTGGGGCACAAACAGGAACCCGCCCGAACTCAGAATGAGGAACTCTAGGTCACTAGTAAACATCACATCCCAAAAGGCTATGAAACCGCCATGCCCCGTGGCCCAAGACACACATCTGCACACTAAATATTTCCTATTTCCTCCTCTTTTTTTTTTTAATTTGAGAGAGTTTTACTATGTAGCTCTGGCTGACCTGGAATTCAATATGTAGGCCAAGTTAACCTTGAACTCTGAGATCTTGCCCATCTCTGCTTCCTGAGTGTTGAGGTTAAAGGCATGTACCATCATACCCTGCTAAACTACATGATTAAATCTTTTTGTATTTTTTCGACACAGGATTTCTCTGTAGCTTTGGAGCCTGTCCTGGAACTAGCTCTTGTAGTCTGGGCTGGCCTCGAACTCACAGAGATCCGCCTGGCTCTGCCTTCTGCCGCTTGGCTTAAAATTTTTTCAGCTATCAGAAATGTTTTTAATGAGGTCCTTCCACTGTCGCTCATCTGTGTAGGGAGGGTACAGTGTTTATTTTGTGTGTGGCGTCCATGTGGAGATCAGAGGACAACCTTCAGGACTTAGTTCTCTCCTTCCACCACACAGCTGACTTAAACTGTCAAGCTTTGTATTAGATCCCTTTACCGACGTAGCCATTTTGCTGGCTCCAAACGAACAATTTTTTTGTTTGATTTAAAAGGCCTGCTATTAGGAAAAGTGTTGCTTGTATAACAAGCCATGCCTTGGCATGTTGTTCATGAAGCTGTACACATGAACTAGAATGCTTAGCCCTCTGAAGACCCCTGCTCTTCCTTTTCTCCATGCAGCCCTGAAGTTCGATGACATTCGAGTGTTTGGCTACACAGCCTGGTCCCTCCTGGATGGCTTTGAATGGCAGGACGCCTATACTACTCGCCGAGGGCTGTTTTATGTGGATTTTAATAGTGAGCAGAAAGAAAGGAGACCCAAGTCCTCAGCGCACTATTACAGACAGATCATACGAGACAACGGTTTCCCTTTGAAAGAATCCACGCCAGACATGCGGGGGCAGTTTCCCTGTGACTTCTCCTGGGGAGTCACTGAGTCTGTTCTTAAGGTAAATTAACCACACGCTAGGGGAGAGGGTATACAATATGTTTTTACAAATGTTACAGGTTCAGATGTTTTGCTTGCATATATATCTGTGTGCCTGTGCTCATAGATCCAGAAGAGGGCACTGGATCATGGACCAGGCTGGCCTTGAACTCAGAGACCCACCTGCCTCCGTCTCCCGGGGGCTGGGATTAAAGGCGTGTGTCTGGAGACACAGATAGTTATGAACACACATTGCAGGTGCTCTGAAACACTGGTCAGTGCTCTCAACTACTGAGACTCTCCAGCCCTGAGTTGGGATTTAAAGCTTGATTACACTGAATTGTAGATGTTGTGGTGCAGATCATGGCACACGTGGAAGTCAGAGGACAAACTGTGGCGTTAGCTCCTTCCCCTCTACCTTTATATGGGTGCGAGGGATTGAGCTCAGGTCACCAGGTTTACTCAATAAGTGCTTTGCCCACTGAGCCATCTCCCCAGCCTGAACCCCCTAGTTTTTACTGGTGTATGCTAATTATACAAACTAGTGTGTTTCAGAACCACCGCTTCACAAGTATATAAAACACACTCTGGTCATGGTCACCTTCACGTTACATCCTTTACCCTCCTACTTGGCCTCTTCCTTTGGGGGTGCCTCACCTTTACGTGGTCTCTGAGCAGATAACCACATGCACTGTCTACAGCTCGGGCTTTCTGGGGCTCTGTAAAGTGTAGGGCAATTTTTTGATCTTGCCCCTTTTTTTTTTTTTGTGGCAAAATTGCCTTTTATAAACATCTTTTCAATAGCACTGGGATGTTCTGAACTTTTCAAAACACGAGCTGGCCTTAGCTGGGAAGACTGCTCGGGTAATTGATGATTATGCACAGATTGAACTCCATGCCCACATGATCAATGTTCTCTCAGTTTAATGTTCTAGATAACCGGTTGGCAGATGGCAAGAGGGCAGTGATATGACTTTGTAATTAGACTATGAAAGATGACACATGAGAAAACAATTAGAAGGAAAATATTTACTAAAGGTTAATTATCGGTTTTCATGGTGCATTTAAATTCAGTCGGGGCGAGGGAGGGGGAGTACTTTAATGAAAGCACAGAATTTTTCCTTTCTCTAATTAATCTTGAATTTGGAAATGTTTTTCTTACATCTTTTGTTTTATTTTATTTTACTAGTTTTTTGAGACAGAGTTTCTCTGTGTAGCCCTGGCTGTTCTGAAACTCAATCCAAGTCACCTTACTTTTGAACAATGGTTTTCAGTGGAGACCCCACCTTCTGAGAGCATCTATCTGGTTCCCACAGTGCGCCTGGGAAGTGGGCGATGCAGGACCATCCCCATATGATTGTGCAGTCCAAGCTCAAAGAGAAAAATTCAAGGTTGAGGTTATAACTCAGTCAGTACAGTAACTGCCCAGCACACTCACGGTCCTGAGGTTTTTTTGTGTTTTACTTTTTTATTGTTTTTTATTGACTCTACACTTTTCTCTGCTCCCCTCCCTGCCTCTCCCCGCCCACCTTCAACCCTCCCCCGAGGTCCCCCATGCTCCCAATTTACTTTTTACTCAGGAGATCTTGTCTTTTTCTACTTCCCATGTAGATTAGATCTATGTAAGTCTCTCTTAGTGTCCTCATTGCTGTCTAAATTCTCTGGGTTTGTGGTTTGTAGGCTGGCTTTCTTTGCTTTATGTTTAAAAACCACCTATGAGTGAGGACATGTGATAACTGTCTTTCTGTGTCTGAGTTACCTCACTCAAAATAATGTTTTCTAGCTCCATCCATTTTCCTACAAAATTCAAATGTCGTTATTTTTCCTTATCCATTCTTCGCTCGAGGAGCATTTATGTTGTTTCCAGGTTCTGGCTATGACAAACAATGCTGCTATGAACATAGTTGAGCACATGTCCTTGTGGCACGATTGAGCATCCTTTGGATATATACCTAAAAGTGGTATTGCTGGGTCTTGAGGAAGGTTGTTTCCAGGGCCCTGAGTTTTATCACGAGTATTGCACTAACTAGGTGTAGTGGCATATGCCTGTACTCCCAGCACTTGGGAATGGAGACAAGAGACACAGGAGTTCCAGGTCATCCTCGGGTGCTTATTAGGTTTAAAGCTAGCCCTGGGCTATATAAGCCAACGTGCGCGTGTGCACGCGCGCACACACACACGGGGGTGGGGTGGGGGAGGAGAACATCCCATACACTCTGCTGCTGAGTAGCTATGCTCACAGACACATGGTGGAGGAGATACTGCATAAAAATGGGATAGGCCGGGCGGTGGTGGCGCACGCCTTTAATCCCAGCACTCGGGAGGCAGAGGCAGGCGGATCTCTGTGAGTTCGAGACCAGCCTGGTTTACAAGAGCTAGTTCCAGGACAGGCTCCAAAACCACAGAGAAACCCTGTCTCGAAAAACCAAAAAAATAAAATAAAATAAAATAAAAATGGGATATCTTTGGACCTTCCTTCCTTTTTTTAAAAAAAAAAAACATTTTTGGAGGGCTAGAATAAGGCCCTTTCTCCCATATTACCAACAGAGCAGCCAGAACTCAGAAACCATTATGAAGTTTTGTATTTTATCTTGTAGTCTCTGCTATATAGCCTAGGCTGGCCTCAAACTCATAGTTATCCTCCTGCTTCAGCCTCTTGAGAGCTGAGATTATAGATACGACCACTACTCTAGGTTATCACTTGGTCTTTTCAAACAAGAACTACTGAGAGTTGTAGCCACTACATGCAAGGGGCTACTGCCTACTGTCACCCCTACACACACACACACACACACACAGCCTCTTTCAGGGGTGGTCTGGCTCACCCAGCCTCCTCTGAATGCAAGTGCTGCTGTCCGTGACTTTACAACCCCATTTTTACCTTAGTCATCAGCTTCGACAGTGCCTTTGACTGAGGGCACCCAGCCAATTTCCTGATTCATTTGCACACCACCAAACAAGATGCTATATAACCTGGATTTGTGGGTCAAATGAGCTGGAAAATGGCCCCTAGGCTTTTCTCAAACAGCTGTCCTTCCCCTGCACTGTGTGGTTCCTGGTCTCCCTAGAGATTTGAAGGACTAGAATCAGGCCCTTTCTGCCTTATTACCAACAGAACAGTCAGAGCACAGAGACCATTATGGACAAAAGTTATTTATTGCATCTTGCCGTGAGAGGCTTCTACTCAGTTCTCATCTGAGGGTGGGATATGCTAGGAGCCACACGTGATTTACCTGAATGCGTTTGTTGTTTTCCACAGCCGGAGTTTATGGTCTCCTCCCCCCAGTTTACCGACCCTCACCTGTATGTGTGGAATGCCACCGGTAACAGACTGCTACACCGTGTGGAAGGAGTAAGGCTAAAAACAAGACCGTCCCAGTGTACAGATTACGTGAGCATCAAAAAGCGAGTGGAGATGTTGGCCAAAATGAAAGTCACCCACTACCAGTTTGCTCTGGACTGGGCCTCTGTCCTTCCCACTGGCAACCTGTCTGAAGTTAATAGACAAGTGCTGAGGTACTATAGGTGTGTGGTGAGCGAAGGGCTGAAGCTGGGTGTCTCCCCCATGGTGACGTTGTACCACCCCACCCACTCCCATCTAGGCCTTCCGGAGCCACTCCGGAGCAGTGGGGGTTGGCTAAACACATACACTGCCCAGGCCTTCCAGGACTATGCGGGGCTGTGCTTCCGGGAACTGGGAGACTTGGTGAAGCTCTGGATCACCATCAACGAGCCTAACAGGCTGAGTGACATGTACAACCGCACGAGTAATGACACCTACCGTGCAGCCCACAACCTGATGATCGCCCATGCCCAGGTCTGGCACCTCTACGACAGGCAGTATAGGCTGGTCCAGCGCGGGGCTGTGTCGCTGTCTCTACATTCTGACTGGGCCGAACCTGCCAACCCCTATGTGGACTCACACTGGAAGGCAGCAGAGCGCTTCCTCCAGTTTGAGATCGCCTGGTTCGCAGATCCGCTCTTCAAGACTGGGGACTACCCATTGGCCATGAAGGAGTACATCGCCTCCAAGAACCAGCGAGGGCTGTCCAGCTCAGTCCTGCCGCGCTTCACCCCGGAGGAGAGCAGACTGGTGAAGGGTACCATCGACTTCTACGCGCTGAACCACTTCACTACTAGGTTCGTGATACACAAGCAGCTGAACAGTAGCCGCTCTGTTGCAGATAGGGACGTCCAGTTCCTGCAGGACATCACCCGTCTCAGCTCGCCCAGTCGCCTGGCTGTAACGCCCTGGGGAGCTCGCAAGCTGCTTGGGTGGATCCGGAGGAACTACGGGGACAAGGATATCTACATCACAGCCAATGGCATCGATGACCTGGCTCTGGAGAATGATCGGATCCGAAAGTACTACTTGGAGAAGTACGTCCAGGAGGCTCTGAAAGGTGAGGTTTGGGGAGCTCACATCCAGAGGTGGGAGGGATATATGAACTGACAGCAGTGAGACGCTGGGCGCCAAGATCACCAGCAACTCAGATTTGTGGTTCCCGACTGACTCCTGTCCATTGGATTTCCCCCTTATAATGGGCCTTTATTAATGAATTTTTATTTTTTTCTTTTTTGTGAAACAGTCTCTTTAGTCCTGATCATATATCAGAAAAAGCTGTGTAGACTAGGCTGCCTACCGAATGTTGGAATTAAAGGAGTTTGCCACTATGCCCAGCATAATATTCAATTTTTTCTTTCATTATTAATGTTTCTTAGACAGGGTCTAACTAGTCATCCAGACTGGTCTCCAAGGCCAGGCTGACCCCTATCCTATTGCCTCAACCTTCCAAGTGGTGGGATTACAAGACTAGACTACCACACCTGTATGTGTGGAATGCCACTGGTAACAGACTGCTACATGGCGTGGAAGGAGTAAGGCTAAAAACAAGACCATCCCAGTGCACAGATTACGTGAGCATCAAAAAGCGAGTGGTAGGGCTGGAGAGATGGCTCAGCGGTTAAGATCACTGACTGTTCTTCCAGAGGTCCTGAGTTCAATACCCAGCTGTTATTCTTTTTTAAAAAGCAGTAGGCAAGCCGGGCGGTGGTGGCGCACGCCTTTAATCCCAGCACTCGGGAGGCAGAGGCAGGCGGATCTCTGTGAGTTCGAGGCCAGCCTGGTCTACAAGAGCTAGTTCCAGGACAGGAACCAAAAGCTACGGAGAAACCCTGTCTCGAAAAATAAAAAAAAAAAAAAAAAAAAAAAAAAGCAGTAGGCAGCCGGGCGGTGGTGGCGCACCCCTTTAATCCCAACACTCGGGAGGCAGAGGCAGGTGGATCTCTGTGAGTTCGAGACTAGCCTGGTCTACAAGAGCTAGTTCCAGGACAGGCTCCAAAACCACAGAGAAACCCTGTCTCGAAAAACCAAAAAAAAAAAAAAAAAAAAAAAAAAAAAAAAAAAGCAGTAGGCAGCAGAAATGCTGTAGGTCCCAAATGGTGGTAGTGGGCCATGTGGTGGCAGGCAGCGGGCTCTGGGAGCAGCCAGTCCCAGGCAGAAATGGCTGCCGGTCCCAGAGCGGTGGCCTGAGCAGTGGTGGCGGGCCATGTGGCCGCAGACAGTAGGCCCTGGGAGCAGCAAGTCCCAGGCAGAGACAGCTGCTGCCATGTGGCAGCAGGCTGCTGGTCCCTGAGCAATGGCTGGTCCCAGGCAGGGAGACACATGGCGGGCAGGCAGAAGACAGAAACATGGATAGACACGACATGCAGGGTGAGGTTGAATGTTTATTCAGGGAGTTATGGAGGAGGAAGGGTGAAGGGGGAGACAGAGAGAGGGAGAGAGAGAAGAGAAAGAGACAGAGAAGGGGGGAAGCAGAGAAGTGGGGAGAGAGGCAGAAGCGAAGCTGCCTCTCCGAGAGGAAGATGGAAAAGAGAACCAGCTCAGGCCGGAAGCTGAAGATCAGCCTGCCTCAGTGGATGGGGAGGGGAATGGGTGTGGCTTGTCTCTTAAAGGGACCAAAACCATAACATTCCCAGGTCTTCCTTATAATAAAAAGCATGCACGTCAAGGAAACAGAAGAGGAAGGGCCCAAGATGGCGGTGGGCAGGTCAGAGGTAATGGGAGTGGGCGTGGCTTGTCTCTTAAAGCGACAGGAAAGCACAACACCAGCAACCACATGGTGGCTCAAAACCACCTATAATGAGATCTGGTGCCCTCTTCTGGCCTACAGGCAGGATACTGTATAAATAAATAAATCTTTAAAAAAAAAAAAGCAAGAAAAAAAAAAAGCGAGTGGTAAGGTGCCATAAACTCATTATGGAAAATTTGGAAAGCATTTATTTTCCCTAAACAACACCTCACTCTCACTTCACAAGAAAAGCACAGTCAATGTTAGATTACGTCCAGTGAGCTCCCTAGATATTGTTAATACAGTCAATATTAGATTACGTCCAGCGAGCTCCCTAGATATTGTTAATACAGTCAATGTTAGATTACGTCCAGCGAGCTCCCTAGATATTGTTAATACAGTCAATGTTAGATTACGTCCAGCGAGCTCCCTAGATATTGTTAATACAGTCAATGTTAGATTACGTCCAGCGAGCTCCCTAGATATTGTTAATACAGTCAATGTTAGATTACGTCCAGCGAGCTCCCTAGATATTGTTAATACAGTCAATGTTAGATTACGTCCAGCGAGCTCCCTAGATATTGTTAATACAGTCAATGTTAGATTACGTCCAGCGAGCTCTCTAGATATTGTTAATACAGTCAATGTTAGATTACGTCCAGCGAGCTCCCTAGATATTGTTAATACAGTCAATGTTAGATTACGTCCAGCGAGCTCCCTAGATATTGTTAATATAGTCAATGATGTTAGATTACGTCCAGTGAGCTCCCTAGATATTGTTAATACAACTGAACTCAGGCTATCACTCTCTTGCATACACCTTGTTCGCTTGCTTGGGGAGTTGAACCCAGGTTCCGTTTGACTACACTACACTAAAAAGCTACATCCCCATATCCCTAACTTTTCTATTTTCATGGAGCTGGGAATTTAACCAAGGACCTCATGCATACAAGACAAGAACTCTACCACTGACCTACAACCCCAGCCCCCAACTTTGTGGTGCTGGGGTTCAAATCCAGGACTTGTTTGTTTTTCGAGACAGGGTTTCTCTGTAGCTTTGGAGCCTGTCCTGGAACTAGCTCTTGTAGACCAGGCTGGTCTCGAACTCACAGAGATCCGCCTGCCTCTGCCTCTCGAGTGCTGGGATTAAAGGCATGCGCCACCACCCGGCCCCAGGGCTTTCTTTACGTGTGCTAAGCCACCAATCTACCACGGAAGCACAAAACAGCCGTGTAGTTGATTTTCTTTCTTTTTACACAGGCTGGTCATAAACTCCTGCTCTCCAGCGTGTGTTGCCTCCACTGGAGGCTGCAAGCTAGTGTAACCACTCCTGCCCCTTTTTAAAACATTAGATGTGTTTCATGTCATTAAAACTCTTACAAATGTTAATGGCTGCTTAATGTCCTATTATTAAACATATCTTGATATAGTCAATGTCGGAGACCAGCTTCGACAAAAATACCACTTACTAGGGTAGGGGCATGGGAATCAGAAAAACAGTAAAGAGGACAAAGACACAAGTGAAAACAATAAAACAGAAAACATAGGATAGTACCAGGAGGGAGGTCAAATGACTAATGAAATCCACCTGCGTTTAATTATCCCAATACCGCGGGGGGGGGGGGGGGGGGGGGGGGAGACAAAAGACTGCCTAAACATGGTACAAAGCACAACCAGAACAGTTACCTGCTTCAATACTTTGAGCCATCAAGCAATTAATTCATGAGAAAACATTCTATTGTTTAGACCAAGTATCCTGAAGGCAGCCGCTCCCAAGGGTAAGCCTCCTATTAGGAGCAGAAGCATGCTTGAATACCCTGACCATTAGTCAGGGTGAAATGGATCTAGCTGTGTGGGCCATCTTAATGTCAAAATGACTAAGGAACTACACCCTAGGTTGGGCTGTTGTTGTCAACAATTCTGAGCAACTTCAAACTCTCTTACCTCTAGACAAGATGAAATAGGCTTACATTTTTGGGCCTCCACAATTCAACCATTCTTTAGTTGGGGATATCACCCCACTGAAAAACTTATCTTTGTACAGAAATGTCATTTCTAATTACCTTAGACTGCCCAATATATGAAAATGTGCAGATCAGAATCAACAAACAAGACTGGGGACATAGTTGACAGTGTTTTTTTTCACATGCAGAAAGTCCTGGGCTAGATCCCTAACACATATGAGCCAGGCATGGTGGCAAAACCAGGTAATCCCTGTCCTCTGGAAGTGGTGGCAGGGGGATGAGAAGTTAGTGGTCACCTTCAGCTTACACAGGGACTTAGAGGTCAGCCTGGAATGCATGAGACCCTGCCTCCAAAACAGTATCTTCAATGAAAATCATGACTTCATAGCTTTTTGACCTTAGCTTCAATGAAAACTAAATTTAAAAAAAAAATTAAAAATTGTGTATGAATTTTTTGCCTTCGTGCATATCTGCTTGCTACATGTGTCCCTGGTGTCTGTGCATGAGAGTCCCTGGAACTGGAGTTAAAGGTGCTTGTGAGCTACCACATGGGTGCTGGGAATTAAACCTTGGCCTCTGCAAGAGCAACCAGTGCTCATAACCATTGAGCCACTGAAATCTAAATTCTTACTCAAAGATACTTTACTGACCATTTGTGATCAACAATGTTGCTGTTTTTTTCCTAGCCTACCTCATTGACAAGGTCAATATCAAAGGCTATTATGCATTCAAACTGACAGAAGAGAAATCTAAGCCGAGATTTGGATTTTTCACATCTGACTTCAAAGCTAAATCCTCTGTAGAGTTTTACAGCAAGCTGATCAGCAGCAGTGGCTTTCCTTCTGAGACCAGCAGGCCCTCATGTGGCCAGCCAGCAGAAGACACCGAGTGCACCATCTGCTCATTTTTCACTCAGAAGAAACCACTGATCTTCTTTGGTTGTTGCTTCATCGCCACTCTGGCTCTACTACTGTCAATCACCATTTTTCATCATCGAAAGAGAAGAAAATTTCGGAAAGCAAAGAACTTAGAAAATATACCACTGAAGAAAGGCCAGAATAGAATTCTTAGCTAAACTATCATTTCTGACATGGTTTAAAGATTCACTCCAGTTCCAAATACTGGTAACTTACAATGTGAGAGACAGCTGTAACCAAGGTGATGACAATCGATGCCTTTGCAGTGTGGTCCAAATCCTTCCCTTCGGTATTGACAATCAATCAGCGAATGGAGTTCTTAGAGCTGAAGGCTTCATCTTGACAGGAATTCTGGGGATGACCCCAAACATGGCTAACATGGTTTGAAGTTTGAAGCATGTTTCGCATCATTTTTCTCTAGCTCTTCTGTAAATAGCAATCACTATTCATGGTAAAGAAATTAATTTTAAGTGAAGTTCTGTTGTTTTAGACTTCATAGTTTCAAACTATTTTGCTGTATTGTTTTTTGAGACAGTGTCTATTATGTAGCTCTGGCTGTTCTGGAACTCACAAGATCCACCTGCTTCAGCCTTCTGAGTGCTGGGATTAAGCACACCCAGCTAAGACTATTCTTTAAACTGGACAGTTAGTGACAGATGCTGTCACTTCTAACAAGGTGCTCTGTTAGATGAGGTAGTCCTCAGAGTGAATGTAGAAACAACAGAATTTTAGATGATGCTCGTCCATAGGCAGTTAAAGCATATGATTTAAAACATACAAATCTTAGCTTTTCTGTTTGTTTTTTTTTTGTTTTTTTTTTTTTTTTTTAAAGAAAAACCAGGCATTTCTTAAATGTCTGATTTTGTGAGCCCTCTCTTCCTGAACTTCTGTTTTGGTAAGGGGTTTGGGGGAGAAGGCTCAAAACAGGGTTTTTTTTGTAGCTCTGATTGTCCTGAAACTCGGTCTGTAGACAAGGATGGCCTTGAACTCAGAGATCCATCTGCCTCTGCCTCCAGAGTGCTGGAACTAAAGGCATGCCCACCATATCCAGGTTGGAGCTCTGATTTTAAAAGTAGCTTCCACAACTCATGTCTTGGAAAGATCACAGGATGGACAACTAGACCAAGTGTCTGTGAAGATCACATTCACTAAGCCTTACAGCACAGCAATTTCCTTTTTTTTTTTTTTTTTTGGGTTTTTTTCGAGACAGGGTTTCTCTGTGGTTTTGGAGCCTGTCCTGGAACTAGCTCTTGTAGACCAGGCTGGTCTCGAACTCACAGAGATCCGCCTGCCTCTGCCTCCCGAGTGCTGGGATTAAAGGCGTGCGCCACCACCGCCCGGCCAGCAATTTCCATTTTAAAATAAACTGGCATTACCCCTACTGCCCCGGAGGCAAGACGTCTGGCACACTTAGAGTTAAAAACATGTAGATTTTACTATGAGTAAAGGGCAAAGTCCTTACCATTATTCCTAGAGCTTCATAACTTCTCATGCACATAGGTACAGAACACAACCAGGGTATCTGGACTGACAAATCTATTTTACCTTTTAAGGCTAACACTAATTATATCTCAATTTGGATATTTTTGTATTTGATCACAAACACTAGGGATAATTTGAATGTGTACCCATTCATACCCATTATTTCAAGTCAATATATAACCACGTTACCTAGTCACTGTTAACCCTCTCCAGGAATTTAGGAGTCAAAGAAAAGTAGCTCTTCCAAAAAGAGCCTTAGTAACAAAGCATCCTAAATGGTAAGGTGATTTTAATTGTCTTTCAGCTCTACCTATTGTTAAGATGTCAAGACATAATTAGGGCTTTTTCCCCACCCTGTAGACAGGTGTTTCTATCCCTGGCCATCTTAGAACTCACTCTGTAGACCAGACTGTCCTCACTCAGATTCACCTGCCTTTGCCTCCTAAATGCTGGGATTAGAGGCATGCGCCACCGCTGCGCGGCCACAACTGTAATCTGTAATTCTTATAATCACTAATTTTCGATTGCGTGTGCCAAAGCGATGAAAAATAAAGCTGCTACTGGACTAGCCGAATCTAACAGCATATGTCCGCTTTCTCCTTCTGAAACCCCTGCCAATCTGAGGTTTTTCCTTTTTAAAATGTGTACGGGTGTTCTGCCTCATGCATGTGTGCCCCACTTGTATGCCTTTGTCCTTGGAAGCCAGAAGAGGCACCAGATTCCCAGCAACTGGAGTTACAGATGGATGTAAACCAGCACGTTGGCGGCTGGAAGCCAAACCTGGGTCTCACTGCATAGCTCTGGCTGGACTGGAATCCACTATACAGACCTTGAACTCCCCCTGCCTGTCTTTTTAGTAGTAAAAGAATCTACTCTCTTTGAGAACGTCTAAGGACACCCACTGTAGTTGGCTGAATGACTGTATTGGCAGTCACACAGAAAAGCTATGGATCACTTGGTCTTTAAAAAAACAAAAACTTGCCGGGCGGTGGTGGCGCACGCCTTTAATCCCAGCACTCGGGAGGCAGAGGCAGGTGGATCTCTGTGAGTTCGAGGCCAGCCTGGTCTACAGAGCTAGTTCCAGGACAGGCTCCAAAGCCACAGAGAAACCCTGTCTCGAAAAAACAAAAACAAACAAACAAAAAAACTTCCTAGAACTGAGTATTTTGCCTGCATGCATGTGCTCCTGGTTTTGTGAAGGACAGAAGAGTACACTACTTCTCCTGGATCTGGAGTTACAAATGGCCGTGAGCCTCCACATGGGTACTGGGAATAAAACCTGACTCCGCTGCGAGAGCAACAAGTGCTCTTACCCACTGCGGGGTCGCTACAGCCCTACTTGGGTTTTTATGTCACATGAATTCACTCAAGAAAAAATTTTAAAAATCACCTTATTAACTTCTTAGAATTTATAAACCTCTGTATTAGTCTTGGAAAATGCAGCAGGCAATAGGAGTAACAGAGAACTTGGTATCAATCCTTAATTCAAGTACCAAATTTTAAGGTTTTATTGTTTGGTTTTTTTTTTTTTTTTTTTGGTTTTTTTGAGACAGGGTTTCTCTGTGGTTTTGAAGCCTGTCCTGGAACTAGCTCTTGTAGACCAGGCTGGTCTCGAACTCACAGAGATCCGCCTGCCTCTGCCTCCCAAGTGCTGGGATTAAAGGCCTGCGCCACCACCGCCCGGCCAAGGTTTTATTGTTTGGGTGTCATTATATAGACTAGGTTGGCCTCACACTGGCAGTGATGCTCCTGCCTCTGCCTCAAGAGTGCTGGGATTAAGGTGTACACTACCATGCTCAGTTCAGTTATGATTTCTAACTCAATTAACAGCATTGTTTTGTGTTTTTGAGACAGGTCTCATATACAGTCCTAGTTGACCTTAAACATCTCTCTCAGGAAAACCTCCAAGTCCTGATCCTCCTGCCTCAACTTCAAGGGTTACAGGGATGTGCCACCACATACCCAACTAAAACCTTTACTTCATGTGGTTCCAGGGCTGGAGAGATGGCTCAGCAGTTAGAGCACTGCCTGTTCTTTTCCAGATGTTCTGAGTTCAATTCCCAGAAATCTCATGGTGACTCACAACCATCTATGAGATCTTGTGCCCTCTTCTGGCCTGCAGGCATACATGCAGACAGAACACTGTACACATAATAAATATTTTTTAAAAATGTGTTTCCATTAAGCTAAGCTTATAACATGTTCCTCCTTCCTAAAATTGCCTTGCTGAGTTGCCCAAATGCAAAGTTCCTAGCCCAATGCTTCCTACTGCTACACTTGGGGGGTTAGGGAGCATGTGAAGTTACCCATTTTAATTGATCATATGAAAATCACTAGGTCACTCTAGTGATAGAGAAATTCTCCAAGACACAGTTTGACTGATACTGAAGGATGATTTTTTTTTTAAAGATTATGTATAGTGTTCTGCCTCCATGTATGCCTGCACAGAATAGGGCACCAGACCTCACTACATATGGTTGTGAGCCACCATGTGGTTGCTGGGAATAGAAGTCGGGACCTCTGGAAAAGCAGCCAGAGCTCTTAACCTGAGTCATCTCTCCAGCTCCCAAACAATTTCTTTACTTATTATGTAGTGTTCTGTCTGCATGTATGCCTGCAGGCCAGAAGAGGGTGTCAGATCTCAGACTGTTGCGAACCACCACCACCATGTGGTTCTGGGAACTGAGCTTAGGACCTCCACCCAGATAGGTCCATATAATTGGCATCAACCAAGTTGTTGGTATAGCACTGAAGGGTAAAACAGGGGGACTGGAGAGATGGGTCAGCTGTTAAGCGCACTGGCTAGCAATTTTGTTTACCAAACTGGTCAAGTATGTAGTTGAGGCTGGTCTTGAAGACTATGTTCCCACTTCTGTAAGGTCAGGATCACTGACAGGCACACACCAGCCACACCAATGTGCACTGCCAAGGCTTTGTTAACACTAGGAAAGCACCCTGCCAATTGAGCTACAAACACCTCACACAGCCTCACTGATCCTCTTGCCAGGGATTATGGACATGTCTGTATAGTTTGTAGGATTCGGCTAGGTGACAGGTATGTGCAAACCCAGTTCGGATTGAAAATAAACCAGCTTAAAAAAAAAACAAAACAAAAAAAAAAAAACAGCTGGGCATAGTAGCACAAACCATTACCCCAGAAGGCAGAAGCGGGTGGTCCTGGGCTAAAGAAACCTTATCTCAAAAAACTAGAGTCTACAGGATAAAGTTTAAAAAAAAAAAAAAAAAAAAGCCTGGCTTTGCAAACCTGACAACCTGAATTTGATTCCTAGAACATAAGCAGATTCCAGGTTGTTCATTGACCTCTATACATACACTATGGCCAGGCCATCTACCCACACAATGACAGGACAAAAAACCAAACAAAAAGGTAACTAAAAATTCGGAGTTATTGACTTTCAAATTTCTTGTGTGGCTGTCAATTGCTAAAGTTTTGTTCAGTGTGTCTTCACCAAATAGCTCATAAAACTCCTATAACTCTAGCCCCAAGTGATCAACACCCTGTCTGACCTTCAAATCTCATGTGCTGGCGTGTCATGTCAGCCTGTAATTTTCACATGCATGAGTGACGCCCTGTTACCAGTAGAGTAGCAAGTGCCTGTAACCAGCCCTGTATCTGTTTTGGCTGTTAGCAGGAAATGAGATGGTGGTAATTCCATGTTTGCTGGGTTCATTCTTCACCACCAGATGGATAGGAAAATATTTCACACAGAACTTACAAATAAATCACCATGATTTACATTTTTCAGTCCTTATTGAGACATCTGCACATCCAAATAGTCAATATTATGCCCAGGTCAAGGCCAAACACCTCTAGAATCTTCTCAAAGTGCCATGCCCATTGAACATCCATCGTCTGTCATGGTTACTACACTCCTGTTTCCCGAATGTCTGGTTACAGCTGACCCATCTGCTAAGTAATCAGAAAGATCAAGGACACCCCAAATCAATACAAGTCTTTTATTGTCCCAAAAGATACCCCAAATCATATTAAAATTCAGGTTCTTGTTTCTGGAACTGGTAACTGTAAAAAGAAACAAGGTACACAAATTTTCATAAATAATCCTGCCCAGAAACTTTTCTTAGTTCAACTATATTATAAATTAGAGTAAAACAAATCCACCCATGATATACTTTAGTAATGTTTAGTGTACCAAGCTCCACCTACCTTAGGTCTACTCATCAGCCTGCTGCACTGTTCCCTTTTCAGACACATAGATACCATCCAAAAACTTCCTGATATCCTTGTTCTTAACTGTTGTGGCCTGCTGTATCAGAGCCGCTACAGAGGAAGAAGCAAAGAAGCCATTATCTCACCAGCCAAATTCATTTCCAACCCTAACTACTGGAGCTCAATCCCCAGAATCTACACGATGGAAGGAAACTCGTTCACTGCCCTCAGTCGAGGGCAGCAGCAAACAGCCCCCCAATATAGATCTAAAAAGTCATCCATATGCTACCCATCACTTTGAACTACATACACAACCACCATGTATTCATGATACAAAGTACAATACACAGAACAGATTCTGAATGTCTGACCACTCAAAAGTTTTCAAACAGAAACCAGCTATGCATTCAACCTTTAGGCTTAGATAAAATTTTCGAGATAACAGTCATAAGCATACATACCCGAGTTTGAAACAAGTTCAATATCATTTCCTTCAAGGACTAATTCATCCTTCTGGGCTTGAGAGACAGAACAAGCAACGCCTAAAAGAGGTGTGCATTCGATAGCATTAACACGAGGCATGTACAAAATATAATTTCATTTAAAACTCCATGCAAACCATCAACTTTAGGACTGGGCTTTCTAAACATACTGTGATTACAGGAGTGACAGATTCAATTTCCAGCATCCACAAAAAGCTGTGTGTGTATATATATATATATACACACACATATATATAGCCACATATCTCTGTCCTACAAAATTCTCCCACATGGTCTCTTCAGGAAAAATGACTTAAACCTCAAGCTAGAGCAGGGGGCAGTGCATGCCTTTAATTCCAGCACTTGGGAGGCAGATGGGTCTCTGAGTTCAAGATCAGCCTGGTCTACAAAGTTTCAGGGCAGCCAGTACTACTACACAGAGAAGCTGTTTCAAAAACAACCACCCCCCCCCCGCAAAAAAACTAACAAAAACACCTCAAACTCAAACTAGCAGTTACCAAAACAGAGTTCTGAAATAACCTTCAGCACAAACACCAGCACCCCAAGACTCCAAGAAAAAGAACCATAGCAGCTTATCATTTGTGAAGGGACACACATACCTGTCCTCATCCGAACCCTGCGGATGTATTTTTCACCCAAGAAATTTCGGATTTCAACCAAAGACCCATTCTCTTGAATAACGACGTTGATGGGGAAGTGAGCATACACGGACCTCATCTTGTAGCGGAAGCCCTGCATTAAATAAATGAACAATCTCAAAACATTTTCATTTCAGGCTGGCCTAGAGTCCGAGATTCCTTCTTCAGCTGTATGCCACCAGGGGCAGCTCTAAAATTCCCCAAGGTGCTTCTGTCTTAACTTGAACTGTCTCTTTAGATAGTAACACTCCTGGAGGAAGCATCTGTTTTACTATTTTATCCTGGCTTGCTCTTTTCAGTGAGAGCCCAGGACCCTTATCTGTGGTACTAGATTTACTGAGTTAGACACAGCCGACCATAGACTTCACATTTTCAAGCTAAATTAAAGGTCCAGTCCTCCAACGAAACTGGGAGCAACAGGGAAGCTTGACCCAAGAGGTACAGGTTGTTTTTATGAAACAAACCTCTTCAGCATTATCTTTGGAGAAAGGATTCCAAATTAGACATGTACAAGCCAGACCTTTTCTATGAGTACCACACATACCAAACAAAAACGAAATCTATGCTACAGCAGATTATCTATTAAAAAAATGCTGGAGTACGTTTGCCCAGCAATTTCCTAGGTTTGATCCATAGCATGCCCCACAAACAGAAAACAACGAAATCGTCCCCTAACTTATGAGAGTCCAAAGCCCATCCTGGTAATAAACATTTGCATATACAAAATACAACCAAAACCTCTCCCAAAGGGTTAAAAGACAGCCTGATGGGCTGGCTTACCAGCGTAACACCCTTGATCATGTTTTGAACGTGGCTGCAGATGGTTCTGACGGTGGCCAGTTCCTTCCTGTTGCCCCACCATTTGTCAACCCGGAGCTGCAACAGAACAAGATTTCAGAATTAAAACATCTAGTTTTTAGCTGGTGACCACAAGAGCATTTAAAGTCTCCCACAAATGACCAATATACTGTTTGTCATAGGCACAGGATTCCAGAAGAACGACATCCCCACCCAAAAAAAAAAAAAAAACTCCGAGAACACAAGGGTCACCCCAGGATTAAGTCCAAAAAACTCCTCAGAATTCATTTTATAATTTCACCAAAGCAAAATTGCCTATAATTCCAGGCACCCCATCGGTAACATCTTAAGTGACAGATTTTTTTGTTTGTTTTTTGAGACAAGGTCTCAGTTACGCAGCCCTGGCTGTCCTGGAGCTCACTAGGTAGACCAGTCTAACCTCCAGTTGGCCAAGAGATTCATCCGGGGCTGGGATTTATGGCGTGTACGCCGGGCCCAACGCACCAAACCTCACGCTTACCACTTAACTACCCTGCAAGCAAGCAACTTGGCTATCAAAGTAATGAGGTCCTTACCCTCTTCTTCTTCTTCCCAAGAAGGCTCAGCTCTACGTTGATGTGATTGAAGTCCCTCCGGAGGGTTCCTCTGGGGCCCTTCACAATGACTGTGCGCCCCTTCAGAGTGATGTCCACTGGAAGAGAGGGCAGGACGAAGCCGTGAGACCACAGGCCAAGGCTCAGAGCATGCAAAAAAAAAAAAAAGCCGTCAAGACAAAGCACCAAGTCGCCTACCATTTTCTGGAATGTCGACCGTCTGATTGCTGAGAATGGTCTTCATTCTGAAACACAAACACCCAGGTAAGAAGGCTGCAGGGCACGCTCTACCGCGGAGACGGGGCAGAGTTCCGCCTCAACCGTTAATCTCCAGGTAGAAAATCCAGGAGCAAGGCACAAATGGGGGTCCGTGACAAAGGGCGGCCCGGGAGCGAGCGAGCAGGGAAGGTGCGGGCCCCGGAGGGACGGTAGCAAGCCCAGCCCGGGGCGCCATGGCGGTAGGGCTGCGGCCGGGGCAGGCCTGAGAGCCCAGAACGCGGCG
Organism: Microtus oregoni; assembly: GCF_018167655.1. Classification (NCBI taxonomy): domain Eukaryota; kingdom Metazoa; phylum Chordata; class Mammalia; order Rodentia; family Cricetidae; genus Microtus; species Microtus oregoni. The sequence goes on along the minus strand of NW_024543080.1, from coordinate 29,084,954 downwards.
TCCAGCCCGCAACGCCATATCCGGGGGACGCCTGTCGTGCTGGGGGACACTCGGGACAAGGACTCGGGGCACCGGCCCCACGCCACCGGAGCCCCCCGAGAGAGGATGGCTTCAGATTCCCGGGGAAGAGTTCGGAAGCTGCTCACCTCGCAGTAGATGGGGCAAAGAGAGAACGTCTTTCGTCATCACGTTCTTGTAATCCGGCAGGGTCCTGGCGTGTGACGTCATAAGCGCGCGACGGAAGGCCGAACTAGTCGCTCGCTATCAGGTCGATCCGTGCAGGGTCGATGAAGACGTGTCATAAGCAAAGCGACCGGTGTTTAGCGGCGTCCTATTCCGCCGGTGCTGGTCCCTCGAGCCCTTGACCCTCCTAAGACCTGACTGGGGGGGATGTCTCTACGCTGCGGGGACGCGGCTCGCAGCCTGGGGTCCTGGGTGAGCGGCAGAAACGCTGTTGATTAGCCGAAGTCCAAAACTAGGGAAATCTTTCCAGATATCCTTTTCTGAACGCCCTGGCTCGTCAGGAATGAAAGTCACAGCGGTGGCATATCCTGATGATTGCAGTTTAAACTTGTTGACAGCATGCTTTTAGTGCCTGTTTTAAGAATAAAAGACTTGAGCCGGGCGGTGGTGGCGCACGCCTTTAATCCCAGCACTCGGGAGGCAGAGGCAGGCGGATCTCTGTGAGTTCGAGACCAGCCTGGTCTACAGAGCTAGTTCCAGGGACAGGCTCCAAAACCACAGAGAAACCCTGTTTTGAAAATAAATAAATAGATAGATAGATAGATAGATAGATAGATAGATAAAGAAAGAAAGAAAGAAAGAAAGAAAAAAGAAAAGACTTGCCGGGTGGTGGCGGCGCACGCCTTTAATCCCAGCACTCAGAAGGCAGACACAAGTGGATCTCTGTGAGTTCGAGGCCAGCCTGGTCTACAGAGCGAGTTCCAGCACAGCCTGGAGTACACAAAGAAACTCTGTCTGAAAAAAGACATGAAAATGTGACATGCTGGGGGGACTTGATTGGGGGAGGGGGAGGGAAATGGGAAGCGGTTGTGGGGACGAGGCAGAAATCCTTAATAAATAAATAAATTTAAAAAAAATAAAAAAAAGAAAAAAAAGAAAATGTGACATGTTAAGTCAGTTCCTAAAATTTTCTAATCTGCATTTAGTGTTTTAACTCTTAGTCTCGTACCCCACCCCTACCCGCTTTCTATGGGGCAGGGGATGCACAGATCTCTTTCGCTGGCCTGAAACTAAATTTGTAGACCAGACAATCCTCCCTTGCCTCCTCTGAGTGATGAATTACAGGTTTGAGCCACCATAGTTAGAGGTTCTTTTGCCTTGAGTCTTTTTAAGACTACCCAAACACTAAATAGTTTCAGCTCTTAAACCGTTTTACATAACTTCTGAATCAGTCCTTTGGCTTTGGTATTATAATGGGTTAAAACTAAATTATTCCAGAGTGTGCTGAATGAATGTTATAATAAACCTTTTCTGCAGGTATTTGGAAGATATTTATACAACCCGACTAGAGCATTAAGTTCTTTGCCCGATAAAAAAAAGGAATTTTTACAGAATGGACCAGATCTTCAAGATTTTGTGTCTGGTGATCTTGCGGACAAGAGCACCTGGGATGAATATAAAGGAAATTTAAAGCGCCAGAAAGGAGAAAGGTAACTGAATATTAGATATTATTTTAGTATCCCACCCTTTGATTTTGTGCACTGTTTTTAATCAAGCCCTGTCGATTTTAAATTTCAGACATGTTAAATTTACCAAAGATACTAGAAGTGATGACAAATCTAAATAGGATAGGCGAGCAAAGCTGTTAGCATCGTTTTAGTGTTTCTGGGCCCTCTGGCCATTTTTCTTCATCCTTCTTAAAAGGACCTGATCATTTTACAGTGTGATCTCCCATTTTATACCCCAGCATCTAATTGGATAAGTGTAGACTTTCCTCTAGGTAATAATTGATTTATATTATTTGGTTTATCAAGACAGGGATTCTCTGTATAGACCTGAATGTTCTGGAACTCGCTCTGTAAACCAGGCTGGCCTTGAACACACAGAGATCCACCTGCTTTTACCTCCCAAGTGCTGGGATTAAAGGCCTATGCCACCGCGTCTGGCTCTAACTTGTTCTTTTTCTGAGAAAGTTTGCATATAGCCTACAGTTACTTTATCTTCGTTAATGATGAAAGGTTGCCTGGCAAGCAGAAGCCTCAATTCCTAGTACCACAATAAACAGAAATCGTAACAGAAGTATGGTGAGGTTTGGATCTACAGGGTCATTTTCATAATTACTTACTAACAGTTTCTAGATCACAAGGGAATAAAGTGAAGGGGGAAATAAGGGTATATATAGCCTCCATTCCAAATTGTTGATCTACCTTTTGTTGTTGTTATTGTCAGTTTGTCGTTTTCTGGTTTACTGTGTAGCTAAATTTGACCTTGAACTCCCGATCCTCCTACCTCTTTGGTTTAAATTCTAGCATTACAGACATGAACCACTACAGCTAACAAGTTGTCTCTCTTTATTAATGACTAGAATCTAGAATGCAGGGTAGATAGTGTGCAGTTGGGCTCTTTCCTTATTTGGAGTTACTGCAGCAGTTTGTACTATGATGTGGAATATTATTTTAAGGAGGTGAAGATGTGTTCCATTTGTTTCCGCTGCCTTTGTTAACAATGTGAAGATGTGTTACATTCAGCGCATCTTGCCTGCCTTAGGCACCTGATTGGCCTAATAAAAAGCTGAACAGCCAATAGCTAAGCTGAAGAGTTATAGGCAGGACTGGTGAGCAGAGAGAGTAAGTAGAAGGAGGACTCTAGCTAGGCTCAAGAGAGGAGGAGGAGGAAAAAATGAGGAAGAAAGAGAGTGACATGCCTAGACTAGATGCCAGGCAGCTGCCAGCCAAACATGTGAAGCAGTGAAGTTAAGATATACAGAGGGAAAAAAGGTAAAAAGCCCACAGGCAAAACAGATTAAGAGAAACAGATTAAAGTAAGAGCTAAGGCCGGGTATTCATAACTAAGTCTCTATGTTGTGATTTGGGAGCTGGTTGTTGGTCCAAAAGAGAAAGCCTGGTACAGTAGTGTTCACAGGGAAGGACACACTCAACGACATATCTGTCCTTTAATTAGAATAGTATAGCAATGCGCCTTTGCATAAGGTAGCTGTAAGCATAGCATGCCTTAGACTCCATTATCAGTGTTTCCTAAAGCAGCTTGAACAGACCTGAGATTGAGTCTTTGGTCTTCTTCCTGTGATGGAACTGAGTCCAAGAATGTGGAAAAAGCTGCTAGAGCTAAGCTGCATGTCTTCCAGAGGTTGGTAACGGGCAGTTGTTCGTTTGGCTTTCCCTAGGTTAAGACTACCTCCGTGGTTAAAGACAGAGATACCCATGGGTAAAAATTACAATAAGCTGAAAACTACATTGCGGAATTTAAATCTCCACACAGTGAGTAGCCAGTGTGTTTCCCCTCGATTTTAATCCAAGTCTATGCTCTCTCTCCATATTTATAACAAAAAGGTTTTGAGATACAGTCTAACTATTTAGCATAGGCTAGAGCTCCCTGATTGGTCTCAAACTTGTGATTCTCCTGTCTTAGCCTCCTAAGTGCTTGGGTTATAAGATGTGTGTTGCCAGGCCAGACCAAGAAGAAGTGGTTGATAAGTATGTGACTCTTAGCAGGGAAAGTGAAGCGTGAGCTACAGTAGTGATGGTGTACGTGATGCCCGGCAGTGGTGGCGCACACCTTTATCCCAGCACTTGGCAGGCAGAGGCAGGTGGATCTCTGTGAGTTTGAGGACAGCCTAGTCTACAGAGTGAGTTCCAGGACAGCCTGGGCTACACAGAGAAATCCTGTCTTGAAAAACCAAAGTGAAAACAAAAAACATACATAGACCTGTAGGGCCTGAGAGTTTAACCCAGTGCGTGCTTAGTGTGTTTGATAGCACTTTGGTCCCTAACTCCCCTTTATATTTTCCTGCAAAATAAACAATAGGTGATTATATTTCTTCTGAAATGCATTGGAAACAACAGGCAGTTTAAATTATGTAATACTGGGCTGGAGGGATGGCTCAGTGGTTAAGAGCAAGGCTACTTTCTCTTCTAAAGGTCCCAGGTTCAGTTCTTAGCACCCACATGGCCACTCACAACCATATCTACCTCCAGTTTCAGGGGATCTGACACTCTCTTCTGGATACCGCTTGACATTGGGCATGCATGTCGTACACAGAGATAGATGCAGGCAAAACACCCATACATACAAAATTATAATAAAAATAATCTTAAAACAAAACGAAACAAACCTGGGACCATCTAATGCTTCGTTGTTGGTAGGTAGGTCTCTTCAACCTGCTGCACCGTTTCCCTTTTCACAGGTCTGCGAGGAAGCCCGGTGTCCCAACATTGGAGAGTGTTGGGGAGGTGGAGAATATGCTACAGCCACAGCCACCATCATGGTAAGGAGGCCCGCTCAGTCTCTACAGCTTTGGTCCAGGCGTGGGGCAGGGGTATTTTATGTCCTCCTCCTAAGGATGTGCACTGTGAACATCCAGTGAAATCTTTATTGCATATGAATTCCTGAAACTTACAAAGAAAAAGAAGTGATAGAATCTTGTCACCTGTTGTGATATGACTCTTCTCTGAATTAGTCTATTATTGGTTCTTCCATGTATCTAGTAGTTAACTATTTGGTACCTTAGGGGAAGTGTTGGATCAATGTTTGGAGATATTCTTCATAATTATTTAACTTTTGTGCACTTTTTCCTATCATGTATTTAACAAGAATGAGCTGTATTTCCAGTTCCACTCTCCTCAGATCTGCATGATGTCTTCCCACTGAGTATATCAGCAGCCAGTGGCTCAGGGGGCGGAATCACCTGCTGTCAAGCCTGGTGACCTGAGTTCAACCCACAGGACCTACACAGTGGATGGAAAAAGTCAACTCCTACAGTTGCCCTCTGACGTCCTTGTGTTTCCACACACACAGATGCCCATACAGACAAAATAAATTTAAAATGTCATTTTAAAAGAATATATTTTAAAATCATATTTGTTGATTTTTAAGTAGTAAATAGTCTTTATAAACCATGAGTAAGCTGTAAAAAATAACGATTTGTCAGGCAGTGGCACACGCCTTTAATCCCAGCACTCGGGAGGCAGGGGCAGGAGGACCTCTGTGAATTCGAGGCCAACCTGGTCTACTGAGTGAGTTTCAGGATAGCTAAAGCTAAGGCTACACAGAGAAACCCTGTCTCAAAAAAAAAAGAGAGAGAGAGAGAGAGAAAGAGAGAGAGAAAGAGAGAGAGTCAAAGGACAGCTTTGTGCGTCTGTTCTTCCCACTTTTGCATGGGGTCTGGGAATTGAACTCAGGTCACCATGCTTGTTGCCTAGTGAGTTATCTCACTGGCCCTTAAATTATAAAATTTAAAATTCATATGCTCCCTCCTGATCCCATAACCCTCCAGTTCCCTTAACACTTACTTGAGGGTATCATTTTCTTTTTCCACATAAATTTGTATTCCTTAACCATATGGTATTTAATTTTGAATATTTCAGATTCCTTATAGACAGAGTCATTCTGTTGATGTTCTTTGCCATGTTTTTGGCGTTGTATTCCTGAGAGTCATCTGATTTGAATTGTAACATCTCTATTTTAGTTGATGGGGGACACATGTACAAGAGGTTGCAGATTTTGTTCTGTTAAGACTGCAAGAAACCCCCCTCCGTTGGATGCCAATGAGCCCTACAATACGGCCAAAGCAATTGCAGAGTGGGGTCTGGATTATGTTGTGCTGACATCGGTGGATCGAGATGGTCAGTAGTGTGTCGTGGTGACTCCCGCTGGGTGTGGCGCAGCTCGAGCAATAACTGCTTTTCTTTCTAGATGTGCCCGACGGCGGAGCTGAGCACATCGCCAAGACCGTGTCGTGCCTGAAGGAGAGGTACTTGTTCACGTTCGTTATGTGTTTAAGGAACTTTAGACACACACATTCCTTTTGAGGGCTTTGTCTCTCTTTTTCTTTCTTTTTTTCTTTTTCTTTTGAGACAGAGTCTGTGTAGCCCTGGTTGCCCTGAAACTCACTAGATAGACAAGGCTGGCCTTGAGCCCACAGAGAACCACCCTCCTCTGCCTCCCAAATGCTAGGATTTTTTTTTAATCTCATGCATTCCAAAAAGATTAAAAAGGAGCAAAATTCACCAGATTAGCGGCACACACCTTTATTCCTAGTGTTTAAGTGCAGAGACGGGATCTCTGAATTTGAGGTCAGCGTGGTGTACATAATTGTTAATGGAGACTGCTTGTTTGTTTCCCGGCTGCCCAGACCAGAATAATCACACAGAAACTATATTAATTACAACACTACTTGGCCAATAGCTTAGGTGTATTCCTAGCTAACTCTTATATCTTAAACTAACCCACTTCTATTAATGTGTGTATTGCCACGAGGCTGTGGCTTACAGGAAAGGTTCTGGCAGTGGCGTTTTGTTCCTTCGGCCTATACATGACATCTCTCTGATTCCGTCCACTCTCTCTCTATAGTTCTTCCAGCCTGGCTATATTTTGCCCTGTTATAGGTCATACCAGCTTCTTTATTGACCAATGGTAATAAAACATACTGATAGCAAACAGAGGGGAATCCCACATCACATAATGAACTCCAGGCTAGCCAGGGCTGCATAGTGAGACTTTGTCTCTAAAAACAAAAGGAGCGAAATAGTTTCTGGAACTCGGTGCTGGTATAATGTCTATTGTACTAACATGTTTTTCCAATGATTTCCAAGTTTTTCTGATTCTTAACACTTTAAAAAATTGTGCAGCTCACGAAGTTTCCTTCACAGGCACTTACTAATGGATCTCAGGTGTAATTTTTAAAGTCAGTTTCAGAGTTACACACCAAGAACTTTCCGCATCTTCTGTTCACAAGGGACCAAGTGTGGTCCTCCGTCTCTATTCTCAGGGAACTGCTGCATCCTGCCTTTGGGTTTGCAGACTGCTCTGTGACCTAGTTCATATTACAGTGCTCACTAGATAGGTACAGCCAGTATAAACAGGAAGATTAATGTTTGTTGGTACTTCATTTAAAGATAAAAACTCATGGCTCAGCAAACCTAGAAACAGCTTTTAAAGCTGAAAGCACGGTGAGATATTTGCCCACAGGAGATGAGGAGGGGAGTGTTTGGTGAATTACAGAGGAAATCAGAGTCAAAGCAGATGGCATTTGCATCCACAGAAGAAATACCCCACTTTGTTTTCTAAACAGTAAAATAATAAGAAGAATACTTATGCCTTATTTTGGTTCCTTTAAATGATTTTACTTTTTAATCACCTACTCCCATTAGGTTTAAGTGGGAGTCTACTGATGGCTGTTGAGGTAGATGCTCTGGTCATTATGGAATACAGTTTACCACTCTGAGGGTTTCCTACGGTTGCTCACTTAGGACTATGGTGTGCCCAGGCCCTCCTTAGCAGGGCTCAGGGGCTGCTGCGGTCACCCTGGGCCAGCGGGGACACTGTGTAGGCAGCAGTCCCGTCGGCTCTTTTCTTCCGTTCTGGGCTTATCTTTTTTTCTTCTAGGAATCCAAAAATCCTTGTGGAATGCCTCACCCCTGACTTCCGAGGAGATCTGAGAGCAGTAGAAAAGGTCGCTCTGTCGGGCTTAGATGTGTACGCGCACAATGTAGAAACTGTTCCAGAATTACAGAGGTGACTGCATGTTCGTGGGCCACAGCATGCTATGGGTCTCACTTTGCAGGGGGACTTTGCAGTGGACTTATACAAAGGCAGCTCCTTTGTTTCCCTTCCCCCTTTCCTTTCCTTTCTCTCTTGATCTTCATTTTGTCCTTCCTCCATAAGTTAATAAAAAAAAATCAGAAAAGATAACCACCAAAAGTGAGTGACCAAGGGCTAGAAAGATGGCTCAGTGATTAAGAGCCCATATGCTCTTACAGAAACTAGAGTTCAGTTCCTGTCACTCCAGCTCCATGGTGTTCCCACGGCCTTGGAAGTTGGTAGAGTGCAGCTGCACTTGTGCACACACCCACACACGAGCATACACACGTACATATAATTAAAAAGAAAAGTCTTTTTAAAAAAATGTGCAAACATCACCCATGATGTTTCTAGCCAGTAATGAGAGCTACTGTCACTGTGTATTGTGTTACACCTATAAATATCTATGCGATTGTTGTCGGCGGTTTTCAGTTTTTGTTGTTGTTTTGAGACAGGGTTTCGCTGTGTAGCCTTGGCTGTTCTGGAACTCACTCTGTAGACCAGGCTGGCCTCGAACTCACAGAGATCCACCTGTCTCTGCCTCCCAAATGCTGGGATTAAAGGTGTGCACCACTACCACCTGACCTACGATGTTTTAATGACACGTAATGACATCTTTACTGTTTTCTAGCAGCATTATTGTTGCAGATGCACTGAATTCCTTTCTTTTCCAGAATATTTCTCAAATGAAAAGTGATGTATCAGAAAAACCACTGTTTTAAACCTCTTAATAAATAGACAGACTCTGAAACAGAAAAAAAAAAAAAGTAGACAAACTCGCCGGGCGGAAGTGGCTCTTTAAAAAAACAAAACGAAACAAACAAACAAAAAAACTCAAAACCAAGAATAATAGTGCATACTTTTAATCCCAGCACCCAGGAGACAGAAGCAGGTGGGTCTCTAGTCTCTAAGTTTTAGGCTAGCCTGTTCTATATTTCACATCCTAGGACAGCCAAGGCTACATGGTCAGACCTTGTCTCAGATAGAAACCCAAACAACACCCAGCTGCTCTCTGACATGCCCCGCCTCTGAGAAAATAAACAATAAAGACAAATGTTTGAAGTCCACCTTGCTAAGTGTGGTGGCACACAGCTGTCACCCTAGCCAGCACACAGGCTGAGGCAGAAGGGTTGCAAGTTCAAGACCAACATAGTTAGCGTTAGCGTGACCGCCCCACAAAGTGTTGGCTTTCTATACTGTCAGTTTTATGGAGGTTTTTAAATTGCTCTTTTTAAACTTACATTTGTGTGTGTGTGTGTGCAAGTCACAAGATAACGTACTGTTCTTGTTGTTTGTTTGTTGTTTTCCTTATATATGGGTGCACTGCTGTGCACTGTGTGCATGCAGTGCCCTGGAAGGCCAGAGGCCAGAGGGTGTTTATCCCTTGGAACTAGAGTTACACACTTATTAACGTCCTGTGGGTACTGGCACTTGAACCTGAATCCTCTGGAATAGCAGTCAGTTCTAACCGCTCAGCCATCTCTTTAACTCCCTGCCTCTTATTTAAATTAAAACAAAACAAAAATACAGAACATAGGCTGCATTAGAAGTCAGCTAAGCTCTGGTCTTCCATTATCCCTTTGCATTCCTTCTCATTTAAGCCACGGTGGTTTGGCCATGTTGAAGGGTCGCCACCCAGTCTGTGGTGAGATCGTCAGCAGTGGGTGCCAGTCTTCCTGATTTCACTTCAGAAACTTACCCTTTCCAGCGAAAATCCCAGAATGCTTTTTCCTCCAAGCCTGCAGTGTTACTACGTGCCAGCAGAGGGCAGCCCAACCTGCAGGAAGAAAAGCACATAAAAGTTTCAACCCCAGAAATGAGCGTTCTGGTACGTTTTGTGCTCAGAGTGGGGTTTGTCTGTCTTTTGTCCAGTTTCTTTTCTTGCTAAAGGTCATTCTAATTTTGAGCTTTAGGTTCTCAGTTTTCAGTGTATAAACCAAGTAGCTTCCAGTCTGGGCTTCTCTGTCCCACGCTTGAGAGGCCTGAAAAGTTGATATATCTAGGAAGCCAGTGAGGCCTCCTTTTCTTTCCCACTTTAATTACCTCTATGCACATATGTTCCACTGGTACAGATGCTCACTAACTGTGGGTCACGTGTTCCAGAGCAGTGTTTCTCCTCCTTCCTGATGCTGGGACCCTTCAATACACTTCCTCATGTTATAGTGGCCCCAGCCATAAAATTATTTTCATTGCTACTTCACAACTATTGTTTTGCTACTGTTATGAATCATAATGTGAGATCCAGTGGTCTTAGGCTACCCCTGTGAAAGGTTGAGAACACTGTTCTAGAATGTGCTTTCTGGTTGAACTTGCTTTGTCACTGAGAGCTGCCCATTTTCCAGGAAAGTTCGTGACCCCCGGGCCAATTTTGACCAGTCTCTTCGTGTATTGAAACATGCTAAGAAAGTTCAGCCTGATATTGTTTCCAAAACATCAATAATGCTGGGCCTAGGTGAAACGGATGAGCAAGTCCATGCAACGATGAAAGGTAAAGACATTGAAAACCAGAAACCCCTTTCCTTTAATGTTCAGTGGTAGCCGGAACTCCATTTCAAGAGTCTGTTAAATGCATGCTTCCTCCATATTCTTAAGCGCAGGTGACGGTGAGAACAGCGTACCTGGCGTGCAGCTGTAGGCCTGCAGGAGCATTCGGCCTTCTTTATCATCATGGAACAGTGTGCGTGGAGCTTAACACAGGGATCTTTAGTCCTTGTCCTTGCCTGTTCCAATGAGAACAAGATTGCACTCTGTCATTGAGTGGTGTGGAAAGCCAGTTCGGCACCAGGCTCTGGTGGATGAGATTCTGAAGGCTGTGGCTTTAGCTTAGTAGTAGAGTGCTTGCCTACCAAGTACAACTGAAAAAGAAAGACTCTGATATGTCACAGGCCAAGTCACACTCCGGGAGCACAGCCTGCTCACCAGAGCAAAGCCCAGGCAGCACGCTTGACTCTTTTTACCTTAGGATAGTTGTTCCTTCACCTTTTTTTTTTTTTAAGGCAGAGTTGGAGTTTATTTTTTTTTAAATATTTATTTATTTATTACGTATACAATGTTCTGTCTGTGTGTATGTCTGCAGGCCAGAAGAGGGCACCAGACCTCATTCCAGATGGTTGTGAGCCACCATGTGGTTGCTGGGAATTGAACTCAGGACCTTTGGAAGAGCAGGCAATGCTCTTAACCACTGAGCCATCTCTCCAGCCCCCGGAGTTTATTTTTTTTTAATATTTATTTATTTATTATGTATATAGTATTCTGTCTGTATGTCTGCAGGCCAGAAGAGGGCACCGGATCTCATTACAGATGGTTGTGAGCCACCATGTGGTTGCTGGGAACTGAACTCAGGACCTTTGGAAGAGCAGGCAATGCTCTTAACCGCTGAGCTATCTCTCCAGAGTTGGAGTTTATTAAGAAAAGATTTTAGGTGTTAGGGCTGAAATGATGGCTCAGCCATTAAAGGCCAGGCTAACAACCAAATATATAAGAATTCGGTTCCTAGCACCTTTTCAGTCACCAAAAACAGAAAACCAAAGAAAAAAAAGATTTTTTACATAGACTTAAGCATGGGGATGACTAGAGATACACTCAAGAGAAGGAAAAGTACAGCCAGGCATGGGCATGGCTTCTATTTGATAGCATTAAGTGGCTTTCTTCTTTCTTTTTTTCTTTTTTTTTCTTTTTCTTTTTTTTTTTTCTTTGTTTTGAGTATCTGTGTAGCTCCAGCTGTCTTAGAACTTGCTCTGAGGCCAGGTTGGCCTCAAACTCAGAGATGCACTTGCCTCTGCCTCCTGAGTGCTGAGACTCAAGGCATGCGCCAGCATATCCAGCCTTGAGATTTTCTTTCTGTCTCCCGGTTTCACACTACAGTGGTAACCGTTCTGTGTTTCCGATTCCCACCAGCATCCCTGGCTCATGTGTTTCTGAATGACTGGGTTTCCTCCCGCCTGTCATTGCCTGTGGTGACAGAGCACACAGGGTGGGAGCTGTCCTCGCGGGACCTGTGCTTAGTCTGTAGCTGTGCCTGAAACAGCTGCTGCTGGAATCCTTGCTGTTCTTCCCTTTCAGCACTCCGCGAAGCTGATGTGGACTGTTTAACTCTAGGACAGTATATGCAGCCAACGAAGCGCCACCTTAAGGTACAAGTGTCCTGAGTTGCCAAATATTTTCTTAGTAATTTGAAGTAAATCTTCACTGTCCACAGGTAAAAATAAGAAGCTATTAGCTTTTTAGTATAATGTTCCATGTGTACGTGCAAGTTTCCATCTTCTTGCCCACATAAAGCAGTGACTTACTGCTACCCAGTTGTTCGAGTCAAGTGGACATACAGAGAAAGTTAAAGGTTGGGAGATTTTGCATTTGGTGATCCTGCAAAGGAAGGCAGGTGTCTGTTTCTGTAATAGAGTGTATATTTACTGGAGAAAATTGTGTTGAGTACTATCATGTCCTATAGCACATTCAGGCTGTTGCTCAGTGGTAAAGCACTTGCCTAGTATGTGTGAGGTCCTAGTCCAATCATTAGGACTGCCAAACAGACAGACAAACCAAAATAAAACATGTGCCATGTACAGTGCTAAACATGAGACACAAGATGAATTAGTCTTGTCCTCAGGCATCTTATAAGGGGACTTAGAGTGACATTAGGGTGCTTGCAGACTTGAGTTCACGTCCCAGAACCCACGTTGTCTTTTAGCCAGACAGTGGCGTGTGCTTATAATCCCTGCACAGGTGAGACAGACACAGGTAGATTCCTGGGGCTTGATGGCCAGCCAGCCTGACCTACTTAAGAGTTCCAGGCCACTGAGGGTCCTGTAGCAAAAGAAGGTGGAATGTCTGAGGAATGACTTCCAAAGTTGTCGATGGCCTATACACATGTACACAAGCACCCACAAAAATGTGCTCGCGCACACACCACACACACACACACACACACACACACGGAATCTTACAGGAAGGACCAATTCTTGCTTCTACTATTAATACATGAAAGAAAAACATAAGTAATCTTTGTACTCTCATTTTTCCCCTTTAGAACAGCTAATGTAGTACAAGGTGACACTCTCTCCTCTCTGAGTCCTCTGTGGTTATGCTCTGATAGAGGCCAGCAACATGTACATGGGGAGGGGGCTGGATAAATGCTGAGCCCTTCCGAGTACATAGACTTTATATAGAAGCAGAGTTACTTAGCATTCTGAAATCTGTTCTGAAGAGATTCTTTACATCAAGGTTGAAGAGTACGTTACTCCTGAGAAGTTCAAGTACTGGGAAAAAGTAGGAAATGAGCTTGGATTTCATTACACTGCAAGTGGCCCTTTGGTGCGCTCTTCATATAAAGCAGGTAAGTTCGCCTCGGGTGCTGCTTCTTTTTAGAATTAATTTCCATTAATGTTCCACCCCAAACCACCAAAGTTCTAAAGCAAATTGCAATAGGTGGTTGTCGGCTGTCAGGGGAATAAAAGGAGATTGTCTTTTCCTGGAGCGTCGTTCACAGCTTGGCTCTGTGGGGTCACAGAAAGAGGGTGCTCTCCAGGCTCACCTGTCTGTGCACTCTGTGGGGTCACAGACAGAGGGTGCTCTCCAGGCTCACCTGTCTCTACATTCTGTGGGATCACAGACAGAGGGTGCTCTCCAGGCTCACCTGTCTCTGCATTCTGTGGGGTCACAGACAGAGGGTGCTCTCCAGGCTCACCTGTCTCTACATTCTGTGGGATCACAGACAGAGGGTGCTCTCCAGGCTCACCTGTCTCTGCATTCTGTGGGGTCACAGACAGAGGGTGCTCTCCAGGCTCACCTGTCTCTACATTCTGTGGGATCACAGACAGAGGGTGCTCTCCAGGCTCACCTGTCTGTGCACTCTGTGGGGTCACAGAGGGTGCTCTCCAGGCTCACCTGTCTCTGCATTCTGTGGGGTCACAGACAGAGGGTGCTCTCCAGGCTCACCTGTCTCTACATTCTGTGGGGTCACAGACAGAGGGTGCTCTCCAGGCTCACCTGTCTCTACACTCTGTGGGGTCACAGAAAGAGGGTGCTCTCCAGGCTCACCTGTCTCTACACTCTGTGGGGTCACAGACAGAGGGTGCTCTCCAGGCTCACCTGTCTGTGCACTCTGTGAGGTCACAGAAAGAGGGTGCTCTCCAGGCTCACCTGTCTCTACATTCTGTGGGGTCAGAAAGAGGGTGCTCTCCAGGCTCACCTGTCTCTACACTCTGTGGGGTCACAGAAAGAGGGTGCTCTCCAGGCTCACCTGTCTCTACATTCTGTGGGGTCAGAAAGAGGGTGCTCTCCAGGCTCACCTGTCTCTACATTCTGTGGGGTCAGAAAGAGGGTGCTCTCCAGGCTCACCTGTCTCTACACTCTGTGGGGTCACAGAAAGAGGGTGCTCTCCAGGCTCACCTGTCTCTACATTCTGTGGGGTCAGAAAGAGGGTGCTCTCCAGGCTCACCTGTCTCTACATTCTGTGGGGTCAGAAAGAGGGTGCTCTCCAGGCTCACCTGTCTCTACATTCTGTGGGGTCAGAAAGAGGGTGCTCTCCAGGCTCACCTGTCTCTACATTCTGTGGGGTCACAGACAGAGGGTGCTCTCCAGGCTCACCTGTCTCTACACTCTGTGGGGTCACAGACAGAGGGTGCTCTCCAGGCTCACCTGTCTCTACATTCTGTGGGGTCACAGACAGAGGGTGCTCTTCAGGCTCACCTGTCTCTACATTCTGTGGGGTCAGAAAGAGGGTGCTCTCCAGGCTCACCTGTCTCTACACTCTGTGGGGTCACAGAAAGAGGGTGCTCTCCAGGCTCACCTGTCTCTACATTCTGTGGGGTCACAGAAAGAGGGTGCTCTCCAGGCTCACCTGTCTCTACATTCTGTGGGGTCAGAAAGAGGGTGCTCTCCAGGCTCACCTGTCTGTGCACTCTGCCTGCTGCTCTCGGTACTGCAGCCATTGACAGGAGCAGAGAGTTGTACAGTCAGTTACTGCATGGGTGCCTTCAGTAGCGGATCTTCCAGAAACAACAGCGCATGCAGAGCATGGGTACTGTTTTCTGGAAAATGTGTGTTTATTTGACAGCGGTGCCAGCTGCATCTCATGCTGCCGATTCCAGAGCAGCGCAAGCATTGAGACCCTATAGTGCTGCTTCTTGTACAGTTAAAAGAGAAGAAACTGTAAAATCACCTTTTCCCTAAGCAAAGTTTAGTGGTTTTACTAACTTATTGTTTCACTTTTGGTATTTAGCTCTTGCTTTAGTCAGTTGATTGAACTGATTATAAAAATAAAAGCGTTTTCCAAGGAATTAAAAAGTCATTTCGGGCTAGGAATGTAACTCAGTGGTAGAGCTCTTGCCCAGCGTGCATGAGGCCCTAGGCTGAGTTCTCAGCAGTGCAGGAAGAAAGAAAGGAGGAAAAAGAAGTCATCTGAGCCAGACTTGGCAGTATACGCCTGCAATGCCAGCATTTAGGAGGCTAGTGAAGGAGATGGAGGAGGACGATGTTGCCCTGGTAGTTGGGGTCAGCAATTGGGACTGGTAAACTAGGTGTTTTGGGATATGTACGCAGTGTGTTAATACCATTAATGGTCATTTACTTGATTGCTGTATATACTGGGGTCTAGATCATAGACATATTTAAGTTAAAGTTCTGTGTAGAAAAATCAACATTTACATATCAGTGATACTCAGTATCCCTATAAAGGAATTTAAGTGAGCTGGGCATGGTGCACACTTGTAATCATAGCACTTGGGAAGGGGGTCAGGCCACCCTCTGCTTTGTTGTGAATTTGAGGCCAGCTTGGGCTCCATGAGACTCCTGTTTAAAAAAAGCCAAATAGGAAGAAAGAAAAGAAATTTTTTTTTTGCTTTGCTTTGTTTTATTTTTTATTTTATTTTTTTTTAATTTATTTATTTATTAAGGATTTCTGCCTCCTCCCCACCACCGCCTCCCATTTCCCTCCCCCTCCCCTGATCAAGTCCCTCTCCCTCATCAGCTCAAAGAGCAATCAGGGTTCCCTGACCTGTGGGAAGTCCAAGGACCACCCACCTCCATCCAGGTCTAGTAAGGTGAGCATCCAAACTGCCTAGGCTCCCACAAAGCCAGTACGTGCAGTAGGATCAAAAACCCATTGCCATTGTTCTTGAGTTCTCAGTAGTCCTCATTGTCCGCTATGTTCAGCAAGTCCGGTTTTATCCCATGCTTTTTCAGACCCAGGCCAGCTGGCCTTGGTGAATTCCTGATAGAACATCCCCATTGTCTCAGTGTGTGGGTAAACCCCTCGCGGTCCTGAGTTCCTTGCTCGTGCTCCCTCTCCTTCTGCTCCTGATTTGGACCTTGAGATTTCTGTCCGGTGAAAAGAACTTTAAGATATTTTTATGAATAGTTTATCCTACTTATAAAGGCCAAAAATTTGAATTCTAGGTTTTTTTTTTTTAAAGTAGTAAAAGAAAACATGAAGTTGGGTGTGTGTGGGAGGAGTTGGGGGAAGAGTGGAGAGGACTCAAAATGTATTATATTCATATATGGATTCTCAAAGAATTATTAAAAAACCTAAGACTTTGGCTCAGCACTGACAGACTGTGAAGGCTTACACACATACATAACTAGAAGTGAGGGTGGGGCAGGATGATTGACAAGTTGAAATACATACAGAAGCCAGAAGTCAGTTTCTAGAAGTGGGCACCCTAGAGTAACATTTATTTTATTTTTGCCTTTTTTATGTGCATGGCAGGTGACTTTATTTATTTATTTAGTTTTGTTTTTTTGAGACAGGGTTTCTCTATGTAGCCCTGGTTGTCCTGGAACTAGCTCTGTAGACCAGGCTGGCCTCCAACTCACAGATCCACCTGCCTCTGCCTCCAAAGTGCTGGGATTAAAGGTGTACACCACCACCACCCAGCTTCTTATTTTTATTTACTTTTTAATTTTTGAGACAGGGTCTCACTATACAGTCCTTGCTGACTTGGAACTCAGGCCTGCCTGTGCCTCCAAGTGCTGAGATTGAAGATGTGAACAACCATGGTCAGCATTAAGTAGTACTTAAAGGGAAATCTAATATTTGTAAGGAAGTGAATTGTGACTCTTTAGTATTTGTAAAGTCACTACTAAAAGATTGAATTCTGGTGTATTGAGCATTGAACACAGATTTCACACCAGATTTCAGTCTGGTGATGTCAGTTCTGTGTCTACCAGATTTCGGTGAAGGACTGAGCAGTATAGACAAGAGGCTCAGGATCCTTGGTGATTGGGTTTGGATGTGGTGGTGGCGTTCTGATTGTGCCTGTATGGTAGCAGAGGGGAGCTGACCAACTCCTCATAAAGTCAAGCACCGAGCTCCTCTGACGCATGCTGAACTAAATGGAGCCTCGTGGGCTGAGAGGGATGTGTAGCTCAGGCTCGGCTCAGATGGGGACAGGCGCCCATTACATTCAACCAGATCCCACCCGAGTGCTCAGCTGCATGAGGTCGGCTTTATAAACATCAGGTTCAGGCTAATGACAGACAGGCAGCTCTCTGAAATGCCCTGTGCTAACGGCAGCACTTTATAGAACGAAGAGTAGTTAGCACTCACGGCGGGGTGAACGTGCAGAAGCAGACACGTGGGCTCTGGTCGTCTTGCATAACACTTGGGTATTGCAAGGAACAACAATTGAGAGCAATTCTTTTTGGTCCCTGAGTAGCCCTGTGCTGTTATGGAGAGAGAAAAGGGAAGGGGAGGTGTGGTAAAGTATTATAATCTCAAAAAATATAATAAAAAATCAAATCAAAACAGTAGGGGAAAATTTAAAAGATATGGAGTATTTAGGTGATAAAAATAGTGCCTTTGAGATTTGAGAGGAGGGCAAGCCAGTACATACAATCCTTCTTTGTGTGTGGGGAGAGGTGGGTGTTTCTGAAGTAGCAGCTTGTTGCTGCTTGCTTTAAGATGACATTAATATATTCTATTTTTCCCAAATAGGTGAATTTTTCCTGAAAAATCTAGTGGCTAAAAGAAAAACGAAAGCTTCTAAAGTTTAGCCAAGACCTTCAGAATTACAGGAATTTGAAGATTTTACTTCCAGTTGGTGCCAGCCTTTCAGAATTCCTGTGCATCCAACCAACGCTGTTGTCTCTGCAGTGTCTGGTGTCTGGTCCAGGAACAGTAGCAAGTAGCTGTAATTCCTCTCAGGCCATCCCCAGCTACCTGAGTAAGACCCGATCCCAAAATAAAAAAAAAAAATTAAAGAAGAAAAGAAGAGAAAAGAAAAAAATCTGTAAGCTATACATTTAATGATAATTCATTTAACTTCTTGCTCCTTTCCTTGTCCTTGTCATTGTGATGATAGAATCATAGAACATCTTGAACAGTTTGCTGTTACATTAACAACGTTCAGAAGAGCTCATAAATCACAGTAATAGATCTATAATTATGACATTTCTGGCTTTCTTTGTTGTTTGTTTGTTTTGTTTTTCAAGATAAGGTTTCTCAGTCTCTGTGGAGCCTATCCTGGAACTCGCTCTGTAGACCAGGCTGGCCTCAAACTCATAGAGATCCGCCCGCCCTTGCCTCCCGAGTGCTGAGATTGGGATTAAATATGTGCGTCACCACTGCCTGGCTCGACATTTCTTTTTTTTTAAATGACTTATTTTTACTTATTTGTGTGTGTGTGTGCAGTACACATGTCTGTGGAAGGTGTCTTCTGGACCAACTGTGTGTGTGTGTGTGTGTGTGTGTGTGTGTGTGTGTGTGTGTATGTGTGTGTGTGCAGTATACATGTCTGTGGAGGTGTCTTCTGGACTCTGTGTGTGTGTGTGTGTGTGCAGTACACATGTCTGTGGAGGTGTCTTCTGGACTGTGTGTGTGTGTGTGCAGTACACATGTCTGTGGAGGTGTCTTCTGGACTGTGTGTGTGCAGTACACATGTCTGTGGAGGTGTCTTCTGGACTAACTGTGTGTGTGTGCAGTACACATGTCTGTGGAGGTGTCTTCTGGACTAACTGTGTGTGTGTGTGCAGTACACATGCCTGTGGAGGGTGTCTTCTGGACTGTGTGTGCAGTACACATGTCTGTGGAGGCGTCTTCTGGACTGTGTGTGCAGTACACATGCCTGTGGAGGGTGTCTTCTGGATGGTGTGTGCAGTACACATGTCTGTGGAGGTGTCTTCTGGACTGTGTGTGTGTGTGTGTGTGTGTGCAGTACACATGCCTATGGAGGTATCTTCTGAACTAGAGTTAGAGGAACATGTGCACCTGCACATATGAACTCAGTGGCACATGATAATAACACATCTCTTTAAAAGACCTGCACAGGCAGAACCAAGTCAGTCAGCATCACAGTGTGGAGCTGGGAATGGCTCACGAGCCCCACTAGTGTTGGCAGCTGAGGAGCTACTGACAGTTGATAGCTGCGGGGAGGGGGAATGTCAGTTTTCTTCAGGGGTGTGGTCTCCATAGGTTTACCATTGCTCTAGAACAGTGATTCTCAATCTTCCGAATGATGCAACCCTTTAATACAGTTCCCAACCATAAATTTATTTCATTGTGTCAGGTAGTGCTGGTGCACGCCTTTATTCCCAGCACTCAAGGGGCAGAGGCAGATGGATCCTTGTCAGGCCAGCCTGGTCTACAGAGTGAGTTCCAGGACAGGCTTCAAAGCTACACAGAAACCCTGTCTCAAAAAAAAAAAACTGAAAAAAAGAAAAACTAAAACAACTAATTTATTTCATTGCTACTTCATAACTAATTCTGCTACTTTTTTTAAAAAAGATTTATTTATTTTATGTATGAATCTCCATTGGCATGCCTGACTTTATGCCAGAAGGGGGCAGCAAATCCCACTACAGATGGTTGGGAGCCACCATGTGGTTGCTGGGAATTGAACTCAGGACCTTTGAAAGAATAAGTAATGCTCTTAACTGATGAGCCATCTCTCCAGCCCCCTAATTCTGTTACTCTTATGAATTATAATTAAATATCTGATATGCAGGATATCTGATATGTGACTCCCAAGGGGCACTTGACCCACAGGTTGAGAATCTCTGCTCTAGTGAATGACTCAACACCCATGAAGATATGGGAAGCCAAAATGGACTCAGTGATTTGTGTGTGTGGTTTTTTGAAACAGGGTTCCTCTGTGTAGCTTTGACTATCCTGGAACTCACTTTGTAGATCAGGTTACCCTTGAACTCCGAGTGCTGAGATTAAAGGTGAGCGCCACCATGCTAGACCTGGACTTGGTGAATATTAAAAGAAAAACGTATGAGATTGGGAGGGATGGGTCCATTGCTCTATTTGTCTCCATGCTGCGTCCTCATTTCCTACCCTGCCTGTTCTTTGAACTCTTAGGCTATGATGGTCTAACTATAAATGCTAGGTAGGCTGCTTCCCACTCTGTGGAGTCTAGGAATGGAGACAGTTGGAGGGTTGTTTAAGATAGATCTAGAGCTGGTCCCACAGTCAGTCAGTTCCCTTCCCACCCTTCCCTTGGGGTAGAGCCTGTGGTTCTGGTGTATAGTAACAAGGCTGCGAGTTTGTTCCCAGCTGCTTAGCCCCAAAATAATCACACAGAAAACTGTATTAATTAAATCACTGCTTGGCCCATTAGCTCTAGATTCTTATTGGCTAACTTTTATAAATTAACCCATTTGTATTAATCTGTGTATGGCCATGTGGCTGTGGCTTACTGGGTAAAGTCTGTCTCCAGTGGGGCTACATGGTATCTCTCTGACTCCACCCTTCTTTTTCAGCATTCACTTTAGTTTTCCCTGCCTAGCTCTTTGTGGGCTCTGCACTGCTATGGACTCAAAATTAACCTATGGTATTCACAGCATACAGAGGGAAATCACACATCATCTCCCTTTTTCTGTTTAAATAAAAATGGTTTTAACTTTAACATAGTAAAATTACTTCTAACAAAATAGGTATCAAGCAATAATTACAGTTACAATATTTATATCTACTTTATCTTTTATCATGACTAAGGAAAACTATAACTATAAATTCTTTAACTCCATCAAAGACTCCAGAAGGATATAATATTACCTAAGTAAACAGGAAGTGCATTGTAAGCAACTTCAAAAACTCTAGAATTGAGAAAGACATCTCGCTGCCTGAACAGTCACCCAAAGTTCTTCTGTATCATTGGGGCATCCATCTTCAGCCCACAAGCTCATAGTATCTGGCAGACTTTTCCATGAAACAGGAATTTCAAAGACAGTTCTGCCTATATTGTCAGTCACTTTTTTCTGTGTCCTGTAGAATGTTTTGCAGACTCTTCCATGAAGCAGGAACCCCAAGGATAATCTCACCTTTAGGCAAGTTTAGCAGTCATTTCTCTGCGGGTCCTGCATGTTCAGTTCATTAAGCAGTCCAGGCAAGAGCAGTTTTTTGCCCAAATGGCTAACCAACTCCATAAGGAGCCTCTTTGATGCCCATCTTTGTCTTTTTTTTTCTTTTTTCAAGACAGAGTTTCTCTGTAGCTTTGGAGCCTGTCCTGGAATTAGCTCTTATAGACCAGGCTAGCCTTGAACTCACAGAGATTCTCCTGCCTCTGCCTCCAGAGAGCTGGGATTAAAGGCATGTGCCACTACTGCCTGGCCCATCTTCTTCATGAAGTAACTGGTGTTGCCAGGAGCAGATTTTAAATGTCATATTCTATAGTCTTTGAAAGATTTGAAGAATACCTATGTATCTGAAATATATCTCTGTACATCTAGAAAATCTAACATAACTACAAGCTTGACTATTATAGATGATTATCTATTGACCTTTATTAATTATACATTACATTTTTAAAAGGAGCTGCACAAACACAATACCTTAATCAAGAACAGAAATATACATATAACAAAATTGACCTTAAATTTGTATCAATAAACCAAGATCCATACCAATGCAAATCTCTATAGCATATGCCCCTTTAAATGTAAACCAACCTTTAAAAACAATATTTGGGAATATGGGTGTAGTTCTCTCCAAACTGCTTCCTGCTGTTTATTGGGTGAAGTAATTTTTTTGAGTGGTGTTCAAGGCAATCTTTCAGGGGCACTTAGTCCATCAAACCATATTAGTCTGGAAGCAATCCACAGGTTCTCATCTTTTGTGAAAAAAAAAGAACTTCTTTTCCAAAGCAACGTATCATTAGACTCAAATTTTGAATTCAAAATACCTTTGAAATATATATTGTAGTAATATGGGCAGCGGGGCTGCGTCTCCAACACCCCAGCCGCCTGCTCGGCTAGCTTATGCCCGAAATAATTACACGGAAACTGTATTCATTTAAACACTGCTTGGCCCTTTAGCTCTAGCACTTACAGGCTAATTCTCACATCCCGATCAACCCATCTCTAATAATCTGTGAGCACCGGTTTTACCGGGAAAGGTTCAGCATGTCTAACCTGGCGGCTTGTTTCATCACATGCATCTGCCCGGGAGAGCGGAGCATGGCATCTCTCTGAGGCATCTGCTCCCGAGAGACCTATGGAGTCTGAGCTCACTTCCTCTTCCTCCCAGCATTCTGTTGTTTACTCCTCCCACCTATCTTCTAACCAATGAGGGCCAAGCAGTTTCTTTTTATTTAACCAATGACCTTCCTCCATCAATATATGTTGATTTAGCTCAGCAGCCCATATAATGTCTCTTTGTACTTAGCTCCCTCACAGTCAAAAAATTCAAAGAAAATACAATAACATACATAATCCAGATTCTCTGTGAATTTTCCATCTTTATGTGGCTTGTCTTTATTACTTTTTCTTTATTTTTGACTGTCTGTACCCTGTCTCTTTAAGACTATTTTTTAAAAAAAAAAACATTTACTTCTTTTCTTCTCTTTCCCAAGCCTATGTACATTTATGCAACACTGTGACCCATTTAGAAGTCTTTTATGTCTGAATCTGTCCTATTGTGTATCTGTAGTTCTTTGCTGTCCAGGAGCACTCCTTAAAATGCTATGTCCTTCTTATGAACTTAATCGGCCGCATTGCTAAGGAAAATACGGCACTGCCTGCTTGCCCCGCTCAGTCCAGCATGGTGGAGCTGTTTGCTGCCTCTGAGAGCCATGCTTATAGCCCCATTTTTAGGCAAACAGCCAGTCTATGTTGCCAGTAAGCAAGTTGTAGCAGTCTGCTCATAGACCCCACTCAAATGCTCTTTAGCAGGACTGCCAGAAATAAGAGTTCATGCTGGCAGCACTGCCCAGAAAGCCAGCATTTCAAAACCATGGCTTTTTTCTGCTACTGCTGAATCAGGAAAACCGCTCTTAAAGGAGCCATGCCTCTGCTTTCTTCTAGCGGTGGGGGCACACACCTTTAATCTCAGCACTTGGGAGGCAGAGGCAGGCAGATCTCTTTGAGTTCCAGGCCAGCCTGGTCTACAGAACAAGTTCCAGGACAGGCTCCAAAGCTACAGAAAAACGTTGTCTCGAAAAGCCAAAAACAAAAACAAAAAAACTACCTTTAAAAAATGTATTTTCTTTCGTATTGATTTTTTGGTGTCCAATTTCTTGAATTCTTTGTATATTTTGGAGATCAGACCTCTGTTTGATATGGGGTTAGTGAAGAGCTTTTCCCATTCTGTAGGCTGTCGTTTCGTCTTTTTGACTGTGTCCTTTGCTTTACAGAAGCTTTTCGGTTTCAGGAGGTCCCATTTATTGTTTCTCTCAGTGTCTGTGCTACTGGGGTTATATTTAGGAAGTGGTTCCCTGTGCCAATGCCTACAAGTGTACTTCCCACTTTCTCTTCTATAAGGTTCAGTGTGGCTGGCTTTATGTTGAACATACTTTCTTTTTTAAAAAATGTGTTTTTTAATTCTACACAGTAGAAGGCCAAAGGGTCTCAAATTGCTGTGCCCACTTATATGCTGAATCATGTATTTCTTCCCGTCACAAACAGAAGACTTCCAAGGCTTCCTGTCTTTGACCCATTTTCTTCCACTTCCAATTTTTCTACCTTTTGAACTATAACTGTATTCTACAATAATTATTTACTTTTCTACTCTAGGACAGAAGCTTCCTGCAACTAAAAAAGGAGTGAGTACCTAAAGCTTTCTTTTGCTGCTTTTTTTTGTTTTGAGATAGGGTTTCTTTGTGCAGCCCTGGCTATTCTATAACCTTCTCTGCAGAACAAGTTGGCCTCCTACTCACAGATATCCACCTGCCTCTGCCTCCCAAGTGCTGGGATTAAAGGCGTGCGCCTCTATCACCCGGCTCATCTTTGAGTTTATAATCCTATTGACAAGCAGATATGGATTAGAGCAAACTCTAATCCTAAACTCATTCTCAGAAGTCTTATAAATAAGGGTTAGTCCTCAAGCCAACATGAGTCCAGAGGGTCTGCAACTTTTCTCAAAGGTCAAATAGCAGATAGTTTTTAGGCTTTGTGGGCCAAGGGGCAAAATCGAGTCTATTGTATAGGAAATTCTATAAGCATTGCAACTGTACCTTAACAGTAAAGGCTAGAGAGGTGGCCCAGTGGTTACAAATGTGCCTCAGTTCCCAGCACCCACACTATGGCTCACACATCCCCTCCAGTAACAGGGGCTGACATCCTGACATCCTCAAGTTTCTATTTGTACTTAGTCACAGAAGTCCTAAAGAATGGGACATGTATCTGTTTAGCAAAGTTTGTACATTCTTGGTGCACACGGCATAAAAGGGGATATGACATTAGTCCAAGTGAAAACAACCACTACAAATAATTCATCACGAGACAGCAAACACAGGGCTGTAGATGTGTCTCAGACATTAAAAGCACTTACTGCTCTTGGAGAGGACCTGGGCTCAGTATCCAGCACACACATGATGGCTGACAGCCATCCATAACTCTAGTTCCAAGGGATCTGATGCTTTCTTTTACCCTCCCTGGACACCAGGCACACACTTCATATACACACATGCAGGAGAACATACACATAAAAATAAATAAAATGAGCCAGGTGGTGGTGCACACCTTTAATCCCAGCACTCGGAAGGCAGAGGCAGGTGGATCTCTGTGAGTTTGAGGCCAACCTGGTCTACAAGAGCTAGTTCCAGGAAAGGCTCCAGAACTACTGAGAAACCCTGTCTCGAAAAACCAAAAAAAAAAAAAAAAAAAAAAGTAAACATACATAAATTTAAAATGTAAATGGGAGGGCTGGAGAGATGGCTCAGTGGTTGGGAGCACTGACTGCTCTCCCAAAGGTCCTGAGTTCGGTTCCCGGCGACCACATGGTGGCTCACAACCATCCGTGGGGAGATCTGGTGCCCTCTTCTGGCCTGCAGGTACACACACAAACAGAATACTGACAATACTGTATACATAATAAATAAATATTAAGAAGAAAAAAAAAAGAAAAAAAATGTAAATGGGAAAGCACACAATTTTTTTTTTTAAATGCTGAGATGGCTGAGTTCGAAGCCCAGGACCCACACGGAAGGGGAGACCTGACCACTCTAAGTTGTCCTCTGACCTCTGCACACATGGTTTGGCTGTACATATCCCACCTCCCCTCCAAATAAATACATGTAAAAAAGATATATGTAACTTAGAAAATTTTTTAGTTTACACATGAGATTTTATTGGTTTTCTTTGTTAAAGGAAGAACTTAGAATTGTAGTAGAAATAATCAAAAGAAAGGTAACAAACACTTTCTGACTCCGGCTGCAAAAGCAACAGTCAGTGGCGGAAGCTAAGGGACAACACAGACCACAATACTGATTTTCTCCTTGGGTTAAACTCTTTCAAAAAGAAAGTATTATTCATGTTAAACAGGGAAGGGATTGCAGAGTGATCATTTGGGGAAAACAAAAACAATTAAAACCACAAATGACATATCACATTAAAACAATAAGGACAGAGAACCTCGACCGGCCCAAACATGGTAGCACAGTGATTTCATGGCTTCAAAACCCCACTGAGTGATAAGCCCAGGAAAATGAGACCGCCTTTCCCTGGTATTCAAGTCAGTCTGTAGACAGTCTGTGATGCTAGAAAGAGTTCAAAGTTTCTATTTTACAAAAATTGACCACATTTAAACCAACATGATTGTTTTCCATCCAATAACTG
Organism: Microtus oregoni; assembly: GCF_018167655.1. Classification (NCBI taxonomy): domain Eukaryota; kingdom Metazoa; phylum Chordata; class Mammalia; order Rodentia; family Cricetidae; genus Microtus; species Microtus oregoni. The sequence goes on along the minus strand of NW_024543080.1, from coordinate 29,059,181 downwards.
AGAGGACAATAATATAAAAATATGTAAAAATTATTCTACACTCATAATTCCTCGATATGCTAACACCCATATAGCTAGTATAAATTTGATGATTAAAAAAATATTTTTGTTTCCTTAAAAACATGTAGTTCATTTCCCATTTAATATCAGACAGACACCGGCTATCCTGAAGTACCAAAATAATCACAGAAAATGGCAGTATCTAGACTTTTGGTTTCTTATTAGGTGGATCCTGAAGACTAAACTTCGGAATTTCACCAGGAGTGTACGGAATTCTCTTGGAAGACACCTTTTTGCCAATTGTTTCAATCTGAAGAGGAAAAAAAATAGAACCATTAATCCCAGTGCACGTATGTAAGAGTTCCACAGTGTAGAGAGAGACGGGAGGACGAGGAGAAAAACTTTCCAAGTTGTCTGAGTGGCTGAGAGATCTTCGGCTCCTTTATTTTTGTGTTTCTAGAATCAAGTGTCACCCCCCCTTTGCTGGCCTGTATTTGTTTGGGTTTTTAGAGACAGGGTCTTTCTATGTAACACTGGCCTCTAACTCACAGACCGTCCTGCGGGAGTTCAGGGAACGGCACGCCTGTAATCAAGTCACAGACATGGCTGCTCCACTTCTTTATGTCTATGAGTCATTCTGTCTGCGTGCACATCTGCACCAGAAGGCATCAGTCGTGAGCTGCCATCTGCGTGCTAGGAACTGAACTCAGGACTTGGAGGAGAACGGTGAGTGCTCTCTCCAGCCCCATACAACCACCCCCTTTTTTTTTGGTTAGCCCTGGCTATTCTGGAAGTCACTCTGTAGGCCACGCTGGCCCCAACCTCAGGATCCACCTGTCTCTGCCTCCTGAGTGAAACCACAACTGGCTAAAATAATTTTAAGTATGTATCTTGCTACATATGTCTTAGAAATAACATTTTAAAATAACACTCAGCTAGGTAACCTAGCACTTGGGAAGCAGAGGCAGGCAGATCTCTGTGAATTTGAGGCCAGCTTGGTCTATAGAGCTATTCCAGGACAGACAGGGATACACAGGAAAACCCTATCTCAAAAAAGAAAAATAAAACAAGAGGAAAATTAAAAATAACACTATTGCCAGACTGTGGTGGCACATGCCTTTAATCCCAGCACTCAGGAGGCAGAGACAGGCGATCTCTGTAAATCCGAGACCAGCCTGGTCTACCAAGTGAGTTCTAGGACAGGCTCCAAAGCTACAGAGAAACCCTGTCTCAGAAGAAAACAAACAAACAAAAAATTTAACACTCCTGACTTTTTTTTTTTTTGGTTTTTGGTTTTTCGAGACAGGGTTTCTCTGTGGTTTTTGGAGCCTGTCCTGGAACTAGCTCTTGTAGACCAGGCTGGTCTCGAACTCAGAGATCCGCCTGCCTCTGCCTCCCGAGTGCTGGGATTAAAGGCGTGTGCCACCATCGCCTGGCAACACTCCTGACTTTAAATGACAGCTCTGAAGAGCAGGCCTGCTGTCCGCTTGGGAAGGTAGGATGGAGGAATTCCCAAGGTTGGACAGGAGTGAACAAAGTTGTCAACTAACTCTTGCTGGAAGCCAGTGTCTCACAAATGACAGAGACATGGCCCCTCAGCAAGTGAGTAAGAAGCTAAAGAAACCAGACACAGTTATCCTGGAGCCTGCATGCCGGTGCTGAGGCACGCACAGGCCCTCCGCTCAACATGTCTCCGTGTCTCCTGCCAACAGCTCTCCTCCAGCAACTTTTTAATCCTCCCTAATTGACCCTGCTGGAGCCTCCACTCCAAGCCCACATTGCTGCAGGAGATAGAAAGTAACAACTTGTCAGTAGCCTGAGAACACACAGAGGCACGGCTCTGGGCAGCTTCAGTCAGCTTCCCCGAGCTCCACTAAAGAGGGCTGCCTCACCAAGCCCGTGCTCTCCCCTCAGATCTGTCAGCCCAGGAAAGGTACAGGATGAACCAGCTGATGGGCCTGGGTACCGGATGAGTGGATGCTGGCTATGCTCACAAGAGGACAATGTTGCTGCCACAGTGAAGCATTTTCTCAGTGGCCACCCACCCATCGCCCATGTCTTCCCTGGGGTATAAGGACAATGTAACTAGTGTCTTCTTACTTGACTCATGGTATGAGGTGAGCTAGGGCACATGCTGTTTCTGTATGACAGACACCTGAGGCCCTCTTAGCTGCTAAGTAAAGGAGCTCAACTTTATGTCAAATATGGAAGGAGTGAACAGTCACCAAAGAAATCAGGACTTCCCAGAGAAGACCTCTTGCCCAGTTATCTTACTGCTAACTTAGAAAATACGGCAATTCTAGAACCCATACAATGAGTTTATAACAGACCAGACCATTGAAATGACTCAGAGGGCAAAGGTGCTCACTATCCAAGCCAGAAGCCCTGGGGGACAGATATAAAGGAGGGAGGAGAGAACAGACTCCATAGGGCTATCCTCTGAAGACCAACCCAGAATCCTGATTACCTGGAAGCCAATGGCCTGCAGCTCATTGTGGAGCCCATCCAGGACACGTCGCCCATCAAAGATAAAAGCTGGTTTCAGCATTTTTTTGTGAATCCGTTCATAATCCAGTTCCTGTGAAGATAGCAAATGCAGAACTAGAACACCATGTGGACACATATCCAACCAACGCTGATACTGGAATGTGCCTAGAATTTTTCTTAATGTAATTTCTGAGACTTCACCTTAAACATGTCCCATTCGGTGCAGATAACAAGGGCGTGGGCACCATCACACGCTTCATATGGATCCTTGGAAATGGTCACCAGTCTGGACACTAGAAAACAGCAACAATGCCCAAAAGAGAGATGGGAAACAAGGCATCTGAAGTTACGCACATAACACTAGCCCTGCAGAAAGAGTGTCTGACAGAAGTGAATAATGGGGAACCAGGAGCACCCCAAACTTTCTCCAGAAGTATTTCCTGGGACTCTCTGGGCTTTATGAAATACCACTGAGCTATATACATCCCTGACCCCTGCAAAAATTGCTGGATTGAAACACCAGTGGTGACTTCAGATTAAAGCTGAGAACATAATACCTAAGAGTTTAATTTTTGAGAAATGAGGCTGCATACAGAGCCAACCGTGATAGTGAAAGAAAATGCAACCACTAAAGGTTCCAAAGGAAAACAGTTGTGTGGGTTTATACTCAAAATGGTTAGAGAACAGAGTCCTACCTTGGTCATCCGCCGACACGCCTGGATGAGACAGATCCACGACGATTTGTTCCCTGGGGACTTTGGGGTCGTATATATGGAGGTGTGCGCCTTCGTCCATCAGATATTTGCTAATGTAGATACTGGAGGACTCTCTGCAGGAGAGACCAGTCATTGCTTTAAATGACACAGTCGTTTGGTTTGTTTTGTTTGAAAAATAGTTTCTCTGTGTGGCTCGAGCTGTCCTGGAACTCCCTTTGTAGAGCAGGCTGGCCTCAAATTTAGAGATCCACCTGCCTCTGCATCCAGAGTGCTGGGACTAAAGGCAGACGCCACCACCAGCACCCAGCTAAATGACATATTCTAATATCAGAATATCAGGAAATTTAAGATATGGGGAAGTTCTAGTTAAGCTAAACTGTTGAGGATATAGACTCTTTTTTTTTTTTTTTTTTGAGTATTTTTTCGAGACAGGATTTCTCTGTGTAGCTCTGGGTGTCCTGGAACTCACTTTGTAGATGAGCCTGGCCTTAAACTCACAGAGATCTACCTACCTCTGCCTGCTAAAAGGCTGAGATTAAAGTCATGCACCACCATGACAGGCTAACACACACACACACACACACACACACACACACACGAGATACACAGGCCTTCTTCCGCTTAGTGAGGCACCTTGTTAACAGACCTCTTCTGGCATTGTTATATATAGAGAATAAAATACTATAGAAAACACACATATACACATATGCACAATCACATGTACTTCAATTCTTTTCTATCAATGGGAAGATAAGGATTAGATGAAAGATTCCCATACTCTCTCAAAAGGTTTGAAATGTTATTCTTTGGTTCGTTCTAGTTCCATCAGGCTTAGAAGCAAGTGCCTTTACCCACTTCCGGCCCTGAGATGTTTAGCAGGTAAAAAAGGGAGAGACTTGGCTGCTCCAAGTTGTCCTCTGACCGCCACAGGAATACCATGGCTTGTGCGCACATGTACACACTTCTCGCTGTGTAACCCTGGCTGGCCTGGACTTGCTATTATATAGGCCAGGCTGGCCTCCAACTCACAGAGATCTGCCTGTCTCTAGCTATGCCTCCTGAGATTAATACCCTGAGTCACTAAGCATAGGTAAAATTGAAAAAAACAAAAACAACTTTTTCCCCCCCGAGACAGGGTGTCTTTGTAGCTTTGTAGCCTGTCCTGGAACTAGCTCTTGTAGACCAGGCTGGCCTCGAACTCACAGAGATCCGCCTGCCTCTGCCTCCCAAGTGCTGGGATTAAAGGCGTGTGCCACCACTGCCTGGCCAAAAACACTTTTAATGTTTTAAAGAACTAATACCTGGGGCTGGAGAGATGACTTAGCAGTTAAGAGCACTGGCTGCTCTCCCAGAGGACTGAGGTTCAATTCCCAGTACCCACATGGCAGCTCACAACTGTTGGTAACTCCAGCTCCAGAGGATCTGACATCATCACATAAACATACACACAGGCAAAACACCAATGCACATAAAATAAACGAATCTTAGGAACAACAACAACAACAAAAAGAACTAATACCTGGTATCGCCAGTGTCCTTTTTGAATGCAAACCCCAAGATGGCTATCTTCTTATCAGTTACTGTATTAAACAGGCTGTCTATGATCCTCGAGGCAAACCTCCTCCTCTGGTAGTCATTCATGTCTATGACCTGAAATCATATTATAATATACAATGTTAGCTTACAAAAGTGTCATCTAGTATATGCACATGGTGTTCTAGTAAATGCTGCTATACAAATATATGGTTCACATATTACAGCAAAGTTTACTCAACACTGTTATTCAGATTTAAATCTGAAAATTAAAAATCCACCAATTGGGGGCTGGAGAGATGGCTCAGAGGTTAAGAGCACTAACTGCTCTTCCAGAGGTCCCGAGTTCAATTCCCAGCAACCACATGGTGGCTCACAACCATCTATAATGAGATCTGGTGCTCTCTTCTGGCATGCAAGCATACATAGAAGGAATGTTGTATACATAATAAATAAATAAATCTTTAAAAAAAAATCCACCAATTGCCAGATGTGGTGACACCTGCCTTTAATCCACTAGTCCCCTTCCATAGAGCCTTTCTGAAAATATTCATTTTCATTTGGCTTGGTAGACTGTGAGTGACGTTCGGGTAGATGAAAGACTCCAGGAACACAGCTAGGCTTGAATTCTGAAGGCATGTGAGATCCAGCCACAAAGCCAGCCAAAATAAGGCACCTTCACCCTGCTTCTTCAAGTCCCCAGAAGGGACAAGGTGGTGAGCAGTCAGCTGTCCAAGCACTCACCAAATGCTGCAAGCTCACCAACTCACCACAGCTCACCAACTCACCACAGCTCACTAATTCGCCAAAGCTCACCAACTCACTCACCATCCACCAAGCCTCACCATGAGCAGACAGGAACAGACACCACACAGAGGGAGAGCTGCTTCTGCACAAACCGTGACAACACAAGTACTGGAAAAGCGTTTTAACCAAATGCCCTGAGTCAGAGCGTCTCAGAGCATCCGACATCTGCTAGGTTAAGTTGCTGATGAAGTGAGCTGGGGGAGAAGGGGGGGCCTTTTCAAAAGCTTTCAGAAATGGTCTCAAGTCTTGGCAGCTTGGAAAGGAGCCCAAAGTGTCGGGAAATCAGGGCTTCATCTTAATTGGATGGCAAGATGAAGCCATCTACTTGGCTGAGTGAAATACACAGAAAATGAGTCTGTATAGACAGACTCACTCCCATAGCTACTGCTGAAATCTGAAGATTATGGATTCAGGAAACCATTGGGAACGGTGCATATTCTGGCTGGCACTTTAGGCAAATCTGTCATTCTCAAAGTATCTTCTCTCATCTAAAAATGGGGGATAACGTTAGTGATGAGGGGTAAACGGTGTTCTGCATGCAAAGAGTACCCAGAAAAAACAAGCATTTGATAAGCCAGGAAGGGGTTCCCGTTTTAGCTCTGTGAATTTGAAAGAGGGGAGGAGAGTACCAATAGATGCAAACCACTTAAAATATTACAATGTGCGTGTATTTCTAAAATGGCAGCAGCGATGGATGTGGATACCCCCAGTGGCACCAACAGTGGCGCGGGCAAGGCACACTTTGAAGTGTGAAAGAGGAACGCAGTAGCCTCTGGGCCCGGGATATTGTGGTTGATACTGTGCCATCCGCAGGAGCCACATCATGGACTGCTCCATTGAACGTCACTTCTCTGTGGCGTGGGGAGTCTGTAGTTACGCTCTCCTTCCCACTGCACCTCTCGATGGCCCAGAACGAGGCAGGTGTGTCCACTAGACAACACAGTGGGAATTCCAAAAGTAGGGGCACTGCTTAGAAAAGACTCTCCCCAAAGCTTAGCCTTTTGCTATGCGTGCTACTCACTTTCCTGTTAATTATAAATTACATAGAACTGTGGTTTTTTTCCTTTGTTTTTGGTGTTTGCTGTTCCCACAGACATATGGTATTTTGTGTCAAATAAAGTCATTAAGTTCAAGAGAAAAAAATATTACAACGTGGGCGCGTCACACCAAGTTCCAAGCTAGCCTAGACTACACAATGAGACCCCATCTCTTATGATGGTACACGCCTGTAATTCTAGTATTCACGAGGAGGAGGCTGAGGGAGTGGGTGTTCAAGGCCAGCCTCTTTATGAGACAGTCTCAAAACACATATCCCCAAACATAAAGGATATTACTTCCTGACTTATTCTGGGAGAGATTTAATTATAAAATAGGAAATACCAATGTATAAAAAAATGCCCATCACAGTTGACTAGGAAAAAAAGACTAATTGAAAACAGATACTCATCAAATAAACCTGAAATAAAAAAATTGAGTTCCTGGAACAAGTTCAAATGGTCAAAACCATTTCATCAAGGAGGCCATGTTGAATTAGACTCTAATCAGAAGTCATTGACGACAAAGACAGATACCTGCTGCCAATAGCGAGCTACTTCAGGCAGATTCAGAGCCTCACAGAGATAAACCAAATTCAGAACATCTTTTTGGAAGCAGCTCCCACCAAAACCTGAGGAAAGAAAAAAAAGAACTCACATTTTTTCAGGTAAGATCCAGAAACTAAATTCTGTGGTAAAACCTCTACAATATCGGCTACATGGTGAGTTCAAGTCCAGCCTGGGTTACATGAGACCCAGTATCAAGATAAAAAAAAATTGGAAAAGCAGATTTATAAATCACGTGACATTTATAGATAATCAGCTCAGCTCTTCAAATATTTACCAAACAGTACCCCAAAACAAGTTTTATTAAATCTACATTTGATCTTTTCCTTTTAAAAGAGGATTTTATTTTTATGTGGTGTTTTGCCTGCATGAATGCATGTGCACATCCTCAGAGGTCGGAAGAGGGATGGATGGTTTAGCTGACCACTGTGTGAGTGCTGGACCCTGAGCATGGGCCATCCACCCACAAGGACAAACGTTCTAACCCTGAGCCATTTCTCCAGCTCCGTTAGATGTTTCCTTTGCACTAATCTTCTGTTTCTCCTGTGCTCACCTGTATGACTGCCTACATCTGCTTTACTGCAGAGCCAGGAAACTTTTAAGGTAAAGGCTATATTTCAGTCTTCGTGGGCCATGAAGACTGCCACAACTGTTAACCTCTGCCACTGCAGCCACATAGTAGCCAAAGACAAGGGCCAGGCTATGGGCGTGGTGGGACACAGTAGCCAAAGACAAGGGCCAGGCTGTGGGCGTGGTGGTAGCCAAAGACAAACTGTGGGCTGCGTCTGGGCTCGCCCTTGAGCTCACCCTTGAGCTAGCACAGTTCAGGCTGTCTTAGGGAGGTAAGGACTTGAGTGGCAGAAACATCTGGCCTCGGCACTGCAGGATTCTGAACAATGTACAAAACTTCCCTTGACTCTGAGTGCTCTCTAGAAACAAAATTACATCACCTCCTTAATAGGTCATAAGCAGTAAAAATGCCAAGTATAGTTTCAAACATCTGTGATTCTGGCCCACAAGAGGTTCAGGCAGGAGGATTAGGAGTTTGAGGACAACCTTGACTACATAGCAATTTAAAGTCATCTTGGGCTGTGTGAAACTGTCTTAAAAGAAAAAAAAATTGAAGGAGATAAAGTACTGATATAGAATATGATACATAATATGCCTTATTGTAAATAGAAGCTATTTTATTATACTGAGAGAAAACATCAAAAAGGGCAGGGAAAACGGTACTAGGAAGTGACGTTTAACCTCAGAAATACTAGCCGTGTGTACACGCATGTGCGTGAGTGGTGGGATTGAACCCTAGGTAGGCCTTTGCACACGCTAGGCAAGCACTCCTACCACTGAGTCATGTCCTAAATCCTTTTATGTATTTTTTATTAGGAGATAGGGTTTGTTTCACTAAGTTGTGTTCTGTGAAGTGTTTTTAGCGCTATAACACGGTATAACTACCACAAATAACGAGAACTGACCACAGGGCTACTGTAAAGTTAGACTCACGGCCTGCCTGGGCTACACAAGTTCAAAGGCATCCTGGGCAACCTATGTAAAAGAGGCTAGCCTCAAACTCCTGATCCTCCTGCCTCGACTTCCTAAGGGCAAGGATGAGCATGCCCAACTTCACTTCTTCTTTACAACCTAATGGGAAGTCAGCTCACACTGGAGTCAGATGACAACTCGGGGGTGGGGATGGGGTCTCTTCTCTCCTTTCAGCATGAGTTCAAACTCAAGTTACCAGGCTTGGGGACAGGTGCCCTCACTCACTGAGCCATCTCACAGGCCCGAGATGTTTTCTTTTTAGATTTATTTTATGTGTATGAATGTTTTGTCTGCATGTATGCATGTGTTCCACGTAGATCATAAGAGAGCTGAGGGTGCAGGAACCCAAGTTAGAGACGGGTGAGTCACCATGCGTGTGCTGGAAACTGAACTCTGGCCCTCTGCAAGAGCCATTGCTCCTAACCACGGAGCCATCTCCCTAGTACCTCTAAAATCCTTTTTTTGCTTTGAGACAGGGTTTCTCTTTAGCTTTGGAACTGGTCCTGGAACTAGCCTCTGTAGACCAAGGCTGACCTCAAACTCACAGAGATCCGCCTGTCTCTGCCTCCCGAGTGATGGGATTAAAAGCATAAGCCACCAGTGCCTGACTTAAAATCTTTCTTTTTTTAATTTTTTAAATTTATTTTTTAATATTTTTTTTATTTATTATGTATACAATAGTTTGTGTGTATGTCTTCAGGCCAGAAGAGGGCACCAGACCTCATTACAGATGGTTGTGAGCCACCATATGGTTGCCAGGAATTGAACTCAGGACCTTTGGAAGAGCAGACAATGCTCTTAACCTCTGAGCCATCTCTCCAGCCCCAAATCTTTTTTTTTTAAAGGATATTAAATTACAAAGAAAACACAACTCTTCTATAAAGCTGGAAGCATTAGTAACCTGTGTAATATAGAGAAAACTGTACTTACCGACGCTGGCTTTTAGGAACTTATTTCCAATCCTTTGGTCCATCCCAATAGCTGTGGCCACCTCTTCCACATCAGCCCCCGTCGCTTCACACAGAGCACTGATGGAGTTAATGCTACTGATCCTCTGTGCAAGGAAAGCATTTGCTGCCTTCAAATATAAGACAAAAGGGAGAAGCCGGTGAGTGAAAACCCAACTTTATATGCCAGGAGAGCTCACTGAGCTGATGCAAACTACTAAGAAGGCATAAGATACTAATGGGCTCATTTGGAGGAGACAGTGGAAACTGATTAGAAAAGACAATTTAAAAAGATATTAAGTTGCAGTGGTAGAGAACAGGTAAGGCATCAGGTTTAATCTCCAGCACTGGGGGGAAAAAGCAAAAGAAATATTTTCGTGTGTACATGTGTGTGTGGTGATCCCCACAGTCAGGAAGCAGAGTTTGACACTGGCCTCAGTAACATGGAATACACTGTCTAAACACAGTAACATGGAATACACTGTCTAAACACAGTAACATGGAATACACTGTCTAAACACAGTAACATGGAATACACTGTCTAAACACAGTAACATGGAATACACTGTCTAAACACAGTAACATGGAATACACTGTCTAAACACAGTAACATGGAATACACTGTCTAAACACAGTAACGTGGAATACACTGTCTAAACACAGTAACGTGGAATACACTGTCTAAACACAGTAACGTGGAATACACTGTCTAAACACAGTAACATGGAATACAATGTCTAAACACAGTAACATGGAATACACTGTCTAAACACAGTAACGTGGAATACACTGTCTAAACACAGTAACGTGGAATACACTGTCTAAACACAGTAACAGATTTAATGGAGAGCCGCGAGCTTTGCACTGACCAGTTTGGAAAGCTCTGAAGACCAAGTATTGGTGGTGAGGATCTTTTCCTTGGGCACCCAGTGCTCATACACGGCACAGAGCGCCCGGACAGCTTTCTGGCCCTCTGGGGTCTCATCCCCTCCAATCAGGACTCTATCTGGGTTCTTTAGGTCCTTGATGGCTGTCCCCTCTGCCAAGAACTCAGGATTGGACAGCACCTAGAAGAGCAATACAGAGGCAAGTTTAGGCTAGAATGAATCGTGGGTAACTTGAAGGCATCAGTCTTGCCCTAAGAAGAATCAGTTGTGGTGTTTCCTTTCTTCATACCTGTAAATTCAAGTTGGGCTTTGTGTTGGCATCAAATATACGGCGGATGCTTTCCGCTGCCCGCACGGGGACTGTGCTTTTCTCCGTCACGATTTTGTACCCATTTGAGTTCTGCACGATGCGTCGAGCACAAGCTTCGATATACTTCAGATCTGCCGCCCGGCCTTTCCCCATTCCATAGGTTTTGGTGGGTGTGTTCACCTAGCAAAAGCATTTGGGATGAAGCACACGGTGCCTGTGAGCGCTCTCCAGTGCTCTCAAGATAGTGCCCCGACCTCTGTTAACTACCAACAGTAGGAAGCTCGTAACTCTCACAGAACAACACAATACACTTTACAAATATAACCACAGAAAGAAACAACTGGAAACATCTAGAGAACTCTTCTGTGGGAGGGTGGCCTTACATATGCTAGATCCGAGGGCAGGCAGGAAGGTTCCAAGCTAAGGCCAGGAGATAAAAATGAATGAATTCAGAGGTCCTTACTCTAAAGTACCTATCTATTACATGCAAAATATTATCATGGTCTTTTAAAAAAAGATATTTTGTTATATGTATATTTTGTTTATGTATATGTACATGAACTGTGTGCATGCCTGGTGCCCACTGAGGTTAGAAGGTGTTGGGTCCTGAAACTGGAGTTACCAACATTTGTAGACTGCCATGTGGGTGCTAGGAATTGAACTCGGGTCCTTTGGAAGAGCAGCCAGTGCTCTTACCTTCTGAGTCATCTCTCCAGCCCCTATTATTAAGTCTCTAAAGAGAAATTTTAGGGCTGGAGAGATGACTCAGCAGTTAAGAAAACTGGCTTAATGCCAAATAAAAACAAAGAAACCTTTACAGGCAGGAATATTAAAAATAAATAAATAAATAAAATCACATGGGAAAGCAAACTACTTACAGAAATAAATACTAGATCAGCTTCTCTGATGGCATCATCAATATTGGTAGAAAAAAATAGATTTTTCCCTCGACAGGATTCTACTACTTCTTTTAATCCAGGCTAGAGAAGGAAAAAAGAAAAAGGAGTTGAACACAGTATTATCCAATCCTGAGACGAACATAATCAACTATGTTGTACTGTAACTTCAAGGTGTTTGGTAAGGACAGTTGAGGGTCTCTGGGCGTGGCAGCGCACACTGTAGTCCTGACACTTGGGAGGCTGAGGCCGGAGAACTGAGTCTGAGGCAAGGCTGAGCTACACAGTGGATTTGAGGTCAGACCGGCTACCCTGGGAGGTCCTGTGAAAACCGGAAAAAGGAGGGGCATACACAAGACACAGTAAGTAAGGATGTTATGAAACAAAACAAAGCAAAGTTGAACTTGCACAAAGATCAGCAGCTCTAAAATGCCTTCTCGTTGTTTGCCATGGACCTGGTGATGTGTTAACCATTAACCCCTCGTATCAACTCAGTTATCACACCCTGCAAGGCCCTGGGATTCCAAGCAAAGTTTTTGCATTGTCATTATGAATGCAGTCGTATCCGTGCCATGGCCTCTGCACCTGCCCCATGATTCACACCATAGAGGTGGTTGTAGAAGCCAGTGTTTGCTTTAAACAAGGAGACAATAGTGTTTTTCCAAGTCCTACTATAAGAAGCCCTGAAAATCTTTACTACTTTTTACCATGCAGTTTATCTGGGGACATATTTATGTCAAAAATTTTTTAAAGGAACACTGCCACTTAAAAAGTATTTGTTTAACTTTTTAAAAAGCTACATTTATTTTGGGTGTGGAAGTGTGCGTGCCATGGTATGCGTGTGGAGGTCAGAAGAACACCTTTGGGAGTCAGCCCTCTCCTACAGTGTTGGTCCAAAGTCACACTCAGGTCATCAGGTTTGGTGGCATGCACCTTTACCCAGAGTCAGCCCATCAGTCCACAAGTATTCTTGTAGAGAGAGAAAACTGAGCCCAGATCTGAGCAGATCTGTCCTCTAGATCCAACTGCCAATTTACAGGGACTAGAGGACGCAGGAAAATGTTAGAAATACTCAAGGGGGCTCAGGAGTCAACCAGGAGAATCTACTCTGCAAATTTCCACATCAAACCAATTTCTCTAACTAAAAAGCAGGGGACAAAACAAAAACATTAACAAAGCAAGGGAGGATAAACAAGTGAACAGAAAGTGAAAAGATTGTGGACTTAGACATGGCTGCACTCAGGAGGAAGGTGCTGGCGGATCTCTGAGTTCGAGGCCAGCCTGGTCTATAGCGCCAGTTCCAGGACAGGCAGAGGAACACAGAGAAACCTTGTCTCTAAAAAACAAAAAACAAACAAGACACAGCTGAGCATAGTGTGCACACCTGGGCTCCAACCCTTGTGAGGCGACAGGAGGACTTGAGTTTGAGACCAACCAGCCTGATTCGTCCAGTGAGATCGTCTCAGATGAAAGAAACAAAATAAAATACTTACACGTAAGTGATAACATTCTACTGCAAAATGGGAATCTTCCTTGGCCTCTGATTTAAACTAACTGGAGGATGAACATTCATAAACTTTTTCTTTTGTTTGTTTTGGGTTTTTGCAGTGGCCTAGATCATGCTGTCTGTTCTCTCATAAGGCTACACTCCCAATCCCAAGAGGAGCTCTTCACAGTATTTTGCTTTGCTTTGTTTTGTTTTGTTTTCCAAGACAAGGGATACACACACACACACACACACACACACACACACACATCCTGGAATCACTCTACAGACCAGTTGGCCTCGAACTCACAGAGATCCTCCTGCCTCTGCCTCCCAAGTGCTGGGATTAAAGGCATGCACCATCACTGCTAAGCTTAAAGTCTTATTCTTTACTAATTTTAACTTATTTTTAACACTCATTCGTGTGTGTGTGTGTGTGTGTGTGTGTGTGTACATGCAAATGTGTCATAGCTTGTACTTGCCATGGTGTGCATATGGAGGTCAGAGGATTTTTGGGAATAGTTTTTTCCTTCCACTATGGGGGTCCCAGGACCAAACTCAGGTCGGCAGGTTTGATAGCAAATGCCTTTCTGAGCTGAGCCATCATCTCCCAGGCCCCGAAGCCTTCTAACATAAGCTACTGGAGGAGGTCTAACTGTAAACGCATACCCCGTACTAATTAACACCTGAGCAGGAGCAGCAACAATATACAACAATTGTGGGGTCCCCAACATGTACTAGACTTCTTCAGGTGTCCTGACCGGGGACTAGAATGAGAGAAGACGTTACGGAGGTGTGTTTTTGCAGAGAACAAGTTAACCAGTCTTCTGTGAAATGAAGTGAATCTGGCACAGGAAGACAAATACCACATGTCCTTCATGATGTGGAAGCCAGGAGAGCTGATCACACAGAGAATAAAACAGTGATTACCGGAGGCAGGGAGAGTGATAGCCGGTAATGGGTTCAGAAGTCCAGCTGGACAGGAAGGGTGACTTCTGACACTCTCGAGACAGCAGGGGCGCTGGCCGAGAGCTGGCAATTAGATTATCTCAAAACAGTTTGTAGAAAATTCTCTGTTTTCATTTTAACCACTGCTTGGCTCTTTTTTTTAAATTTTATATTCACTGGTGTTTTGCCTTCATGCATGTCTGTGTGAGGGTGTCAGAAGCCCTGGAGCTAGAGTTATAGATGGGTGTGAGCTGCCTGTGGGGGCTGAGAATTGAACTCAGGACCTCTGGAAGAGCAGTCAGTGCTCTCAACCACTGAGCCATCTCTCCAGCCCTGAAAATTCTCTTAATACAAGTAAATGATAAACATTCTGAGGTGAGAGATAGGATTAATTATTCTGATATGATCACTAAGCACTGTACAAGAAATATCACACTGTACCCCATAAGTGCATACAAATAATTTTTAGTCCTATATATAAAATATTTATTTATTTATTTATTTATTTATTTATTTATTTATAGGCAGGGTCTCACGCAGCTCCACCTGGCCTAGAACTCTGGGATCAGCCATCCTGTCTCCCAAACACCAGGGATCTACTTATTATTTTTGTGTTTCAGGAGGTTTTTTTTTTTTTTTTTTTTTTGAGACTGGGTCTCTTTATGTAGCACTGGCTGTCCCGGGACTTGTGTGTAGATCAGGCTGGCCTTAGACTCATAGAGGTCAGCCTGCCTCTGCCTCCTGAGTGTCAGAGTTAAAGGAGTGCTCCATCACACCCAGCAGTCCACAGGGCCTCATGTATCCCAAACTGGCCTCCAACTCTCTCTCGTGGAACTTCTGTCCCTTCTGACTCCAACTCTTGAGTGTACTGCCATGCCCCTTCTGGGAAAAACTTGAGCAAGCACTCCACCAACTGGGCAATACCCCAGCTCTGGCACACTTTTCTCTCTCTCAGCATTCCTGACATAATAAAACTGTCTTTTTATTGTCCTTAATTTGGTCTTTTTCTCTTCTGCAGTACTGGAGAGGAAATTCAGAGCCTGACAAATGTTAACCATGTGCCATATTCCCTGTTCAAAGGCCCAGAACATTTTCTTATCTGAAATTTTTGTTGTGTACTTTTGGCTTACTATATAGCCCAGGCTGGCCTGGAACTCACTATGTAGTTCAGTAATCCTCCTGCCTCAGCTTCTAAAATACTGGGATTATAGGCATGCACTACCACACTTAGTCCTTCCTTCCTTCCTTCCTTCCTTCCTTCCTTCCTTCCTTCCTTCCTGAAATAAGTGCCTTATGTCAGCTAGTTAAGCTAGGATGAGCTACATTCAAACACCATCAAGAACCTTTGCTTTGTTTTGAAGCAGGGTTTCTCTGTTGTCCTGTTTGGCCTTAACCAGCTATGTAGAACTGGCAGACCATGAACTAACTTCAGTCCTCCTGAGAGCTGGGATCACGGGTGTTACCAACATGCCCAGCCAGACCTTATTCACTGAAATTGGTTGCATCCATAGACATGACAATAATAGTATATATAAAATAGTCAACCAACACAGTAAGAAAACAATAAGCGTAAACACAAAGCTATTTAATATATAATTTACCTCATAAATAGGAAGGGTTGGGGAATTCCATGCGTTGATCCTCGATTCATTGACGTCAACAACCGTTACCCTGATCTCAGGGCACATATGGGCAATGACACTGCACGTGGGGCCACCGACATAGCCCGCACCGATGCAGCAGATCTTCTTGATTTCGACCATGGCTCAACTAGAAGGAAAACAATCAGGAATGTTCTGTTGTGGTATTAGAAACAGAAAATGTGGACAAATCACTGGCACATCCGTCACAAAACTGTCGGGTGTCTGGAGCAAGTTCCTACATTTGCTCACAGGAATTGCGAAAACTGTAAATGGAAAATAACATTCCAGTCAGATGAGTCGGCCACTCCCCCACTGTGCTCGCACGAAAAGAGGGAAAATCTCTAACAGCTGATGATAATTCTGCACATACCATAAGATTATAATGACCTGAGAGTTAGAAAATCAAGAAGCAAAATAAAGCCTGTCCTCTAAACCAGGGTTATAGGTGAGGTACAAAGGTGAGGTTTTCCGCAGGTTTAGATGGTCACAGATGGTCAGATTAGTTCCATGACTCAGCTCTGGCCTCGAAGACTATTCGCCTGCTTGATTAAACACGTCCCTCTGGAAGTGTGCGGGTAACTTAATTCCCTGTGCAAAAGAGCTGGTAGGTGGGGCATAAGAGCAGCTCCACTCTCAGTGTGGATTAATCCCTATTATAAAAGGGCTTAGGCCTACAGGTTTGATCTCATATCTTTTATTCTTCTGCCAGGGAATGACACAGCAAAACGGTCAGCCCTCCATCTTGGTTTTGCCAACCTCTAGTACCCTAAGCCAAGAAATTCCTGTTCATTATAGATTATCCATCACAGGTGCTGTTGTAGCAGCAGAAAATAGAACAAAAACATCCCTCAAATGCTTAACTTGGCATTGGCAGATTATTTTTAAATATTGGACAATAATCTTGAAACTATTTCAACTTTAGTTAGAAACTGTGAAAACACTACAGGAGTGTGTGTGTGTGTGTGTGTGTGTGTGCTGGTGTGCAACACCTATGTGTGAGCATGCAGAGACCTGAAGCCCACACCATGCTCCTCTATTGCTCTTTACCTGTCCTTCTGAGGCTCTGGTCTTACTGAGCCTGGAGCTTGCGATCATTCGAGCAAGGCTGACTAGCCAGCAGTCCCCAACCACACCATCTCTGGCTCTCAGTCCTGGGGTGAGAGGTATGTGTGGCCACAACAGCTTTGGGTGCTAGGGATCTGAACTCGGGTCCTCAGGCTTACACAACAAGCAATCTCCCTAGCCCAGCAAAGTCATTTCTGCAGTTACCAATACTGCTGCACTGATCTTAGTATGTTTTCAATAGTCATCGGGTGAAATGACTGACACTAAAAATTTACAAGGAACTGGCTCATATATATGAATGCTCGGTTATTCACTGTAATTACCGGTCACTTCAGTTTCTGCCAAGGTCTCAGACATCACATTCAAACCCATTCATGCAACCCGGAGAGAAGGAAAACAGCAGTCAGAGAGCTTAACAGTTTGTTGTGGACTCCTGCAGGATGGGAGAAGGTGCTCTGGGTTAGACCAATCACGTATCTGTGGTTTAGTGAAAGACTGTTGGCCCAGCATGCATGAGCTGAGCTAATGAGTTTAAGTCTTAACTACTGCAAAAAATAAAGCACACAGTTTTAGTTCCCCAAATAGGCAGGTCATGGGATTTCATAACTCTACTAAGAAAGCATTCTAACTGCCTCTGCCTCCCGAGTGCAGGGATTAAAGGCGTGTGCCACCAGCGCCTGGCTAAGAAAGTATTCTTAATGTTATACGTAAAAGTTTTGGAGTGGGGGATAGGTCTCTCCTTCCACCATGTGAATCTCAGGGACTAAACTCGGGTCCTCAGGCTTGTTGGCAAGAGCATTTACCAGCTGAGTCACCCTGTCACTGGCAAAGCCATGAGTTACAAGAAAATCTATCTCAAGAAGCCTCACTTCGGGCTGGAGAGATGGCTCAGTGGTTAAGAGCATTGCCTGCTCTTCCAAAGGTTCTGAGTTCAATTCCCAGCAACCACATGGTGGCTCACAACCATCTGTAATGAGGTCTGGTGTCCTCTTCTGGCCTGCAGACATACACACAGACAGAATATTGTATACATAATAAATAAATAAATAAATAAATAAACAAACATTAAAAATAAAAAGAAGCCTCACTTCTACCCGTCCCTACTGACTCTGCTTCTGCACGTAGCTCCCTTGCTTCTTGTGTCTACTCCCGGTGTTACTTAGCCCCTCACTTATATGTGCACACTATGGTCTTTTTGAGACAAGGTTTCTCTATTATGCAGCTCCGGCTGTCCTGGAACACGCTATGTAGACCAGGCTGGCCTCGAACTCAGAGATCTGCCTCCCAAATGCTGAGATTGAAGGTGTGCACCATCACACCTGGCATAATCGTAGTTTTGAACTGAAGAAACACACATATAGACAGTGTCTACGCTTGGCTTATTTTTACATTACTGTATTTTAAAGTCACATCCATGCTCCCCTGCCTTGGCTTTCTCACTGTTATGCTGCATCCCTCTACATGGATTCATTTACCAGGAAATATTAAAACTGATTCCTTAAGAGCCTAAGTAAGTGAGTTAAAAGTTCTCTATTCGCATTGTGAAGCTACAAAAATCAAACACTCCCATCAAACTTTTAGGATTGTAAGACTTGCCTTGGGAATAAAAGTACCAAGAGTAAGTACCCAAAAGCTGGCTTCTGGCAGTCACCCATCTTTCCTTGCCTCACCCATCTTGCTTCCCCCACCCAAGTGGATGGAAAAGATGATGTTGGGGACACTAAGTGATGAAGCTGGAGAATCATCTGAAACTCTCCCATGCTTCCAATCGTCACCACAGCTGTCCCACCTCTGCAAACGGAAAACTTCGGCATCTGGTTTCAGAAAATTTATTTCAACTTGTCCCAGGGCCTACTCCTTCCCCATCACACAAAAAAAGTAATGTTCCTGACAGTAAGAAATGGGTGAGAGGCACTGGCAAGGTGGCTCAGAGGGTAAGAGTCCTGAGTTCAACTCCCAGCAACCACATGGTGGCTCATTAACCATCTGTAATGAGATCTGGTACCCTCTTCTTGCCCACAAGGATACATGCAGGCAGAATATTGTATATATAATAAATAAATAAATAAAAATGGGTGAGAACTTGGCTGTGGATAGAGGACCTGACGCTGAAATATTTAACAACTATCTGGAGACATTTATTACATACCTCCATGTAACAGCTCCGGTTGTTCAGTGTGCTATGGATACAATAATAAGACAGCTCAGACCCTGCCCTCCCACAGTTACAATCCAGTAAGGAGCAAGAAGAGCCATGGCCTTTGTAAGTGCCCTATAGAGAAAAACACAGGAACTGTCTGTGGGGTAGGGGACAGGGAAGGGATCTCTGAAAAGTGGTAACTTAAAGAGGGAAAAGAAAGAATCACACCCCCCCAAAAAACGACCACATGAGAAAAAGATAATCAACTAGAGAGCAAAATGACGTCCAAAGGGGCTGGAGAGATGGCTCAGTGGTTAAGAGCATTGCCTGCTCTTCCAAAGGTCCTGAGTTCAATTCCCAGCAACCACATGGTGGCTCACAACCATCTGTAATGAGGTCTGGTGCCCTCTTCTGGCCTTCAGACATGCACGCAGACAGAATATTGTATACATAATAAATAAATAAATATATATATATAAAAAAAATGACGTCCAAGTCCAAAGAAGAAAGAGGATGAAGAGGGACCCATGAGACAGTTCAGAGGACAAAGTGCTGGCCGAACCAGCCTGATGGCCTGAGTTTAGTCCCTGGAACCCATAAGGTGAAGGAGAAAACTGGCTCCTGAACATTGCCCTCTGACCCAACATACAATAATAATATGGGGCATTTAAAGAAAAAAAAGGAGAAAGAGGCAGAGAAAGGTCATTTCAATGGAGATGGAGAAGTTAAGCCTGCAGTAAAGAATGGGTGGAATTTGGGGAAGGGGGAGAACAAAATCAGAAAGAACATTCTAGATAAGAGTAAAAGAATAAACACAGAGAAGTGAGGCTGTACGCTCAGTGGGTAAAGCAATGAGAACTAAGGAGTTGTGGGGAGCAGTAACTGTCCTCCATGGCTACATACATTGGCCCCTGAATGTCTCTCTCAGGACAGCAAGGCAGCAATCGGTAAGCGTAATCTAGTAACAGCTTACATGGTCGAATGGAACCATCACAGTCAGAGGCACCGCCACAGCTAACCCTGTTCTGTGCTAGGAGAGGGGAAGTGTTTCCGAGCAGGGCGGCTTCAGTTCAAGTCTGGAGACGGAAAGAGTTAGGAACAACAATACAGCGCAATACGTGATATTTACTGTCATACAAAAGGACTGGGATGTGGATTCTAGAGATAAGAAATTCTCTGGTTCCAGGGAAGTGGGGACAGATAGCGTGCCTCCTCAAAATTCTCTGTTCTGATGCTTTATCAATCTGGATTTCCAGAAGCTACAGTAGCAGAAATAGGAGGTCCTAGCCGGGATTATAATTAAAGGCCTTTAACCCCAGCACTCAGAAGGCAGAGGCAGGCAGATCTCTATGAGTTCGAGACCAGCCTGGTCTACAGAGTGAGTTCCAGGACAGCCAGGACTGTTACACAGAGAAACCCTATCTCAAAAAAAATAAGTAAAGAAGGAAGGAGATAGAGAGGGAAAGAGAGAAGTAGGGAGAGAGGTAGGGAGGGAGGGAGAGAGGGAAGAAAAGAAGGAGAAGAAGGAGAAGAAGGAAGGAAGGAAGGAAGGAAAGAAGGGAGGAAGGAAAGAAGGGAGGAAGGAAAGAAGGGAGGAAGGAAAGAAGAGAGGAAGGAAAGAAGGGAGGGAGGGAGAGAAAAGATGGCTTCAATTTCAAGTATAAGTACATTCTCTATACCCAGAAGGTCTACACACAGAGAATCAAGTGTGAGGTGTGGTGTGTATTTGTGTATGTGTGTAAGTATAATGGCAGACATATTTAATCCTAGCACTAGGGAAGCAGAAGCAAGCTTGAAGCCATCCTGGTCTACATGGCAAGTTCCAGGCCAGCCAGCCACAGTGACATAGTGAGACCTTTCTTAAAAAAAAAAAAAAAAAAAAAAGTTGGATTTCTACTGAGAACACAGATAGACTTTTTAGGTATTACTTTAATCGTTTGTTTTGAGACAAGATTTCCCTAGGCAGCCTAGGTTAGCCTAGAACTTGCTATGTAGCCTGGGACAGATAGTCTTATGCCCATGATCCTCCTGCCTCCACCTCTACTATGTTAGGATGACAGGAATGTGCCACGATGCACAATTATAGGTATCATATGTAACTCAGAGGATTTAAAGTTTGCAGGAGGACATGCATAGGCTATAGACAGATAACTACTGCACCATTTTACTTAAAAGATTTGAGCATTTCCAGTTGTGGGCATTTGCAGTAGACCTGGAGCCAATCTCCCAGAGACACCAGGCCACTGTCTTCCAGCCTGCAACAAAACCCTCCAGTGTGACAGCAAAATTCCACTGTAGCGTATCTATCTGCTCAGTCTCTTTATCAGCCACACTGTCATAAATCAACATCTAAAGCCTAGTTAACACTGGGCCTATAGGTTTATCTCCAAGGTTCACAGGACTGAACCAGAACCACCAAATAAATATAAGATACCTGATGAGGGGCTGGAGAGATGCTCAGTGGTTATCATCGCTCGCTGATCTTCCAAAGGACCTAGGTTCAATCCCTAGCACACATAGGGGTTCGCAAATAACCATAACTCCAGTTTCAGGGGATTTTCTTCTGACCACAGTACCAGGCATGTAGACAGTAAAGGTCAGTGGGTCTCAACCTGCGGGTCGTGACCCCTTTGGCAAACCTATCTCCAAAAATATTTACGAGTCATAACAGTAGCAAAATTGCAGTAATGAAGTAGCAATAGAAACTATTTTAAGATTGGGATCACCACAACATGGAATCTGTATTAAAGGGTCGCAGCATTAGGGAGATTGAGAACCCTTGGTATAGACATACATGCAGCCAAAACATCCACACACATAAAATAAGAATACATAGGGGGCTGGAGAGATGGCTCAGAGGTTAAGAGCATTGCCTGCTCTTCCAAAGGTCCTGAGTTCAATTCCCAGCAACCACATGGTGGCTCACAACCATCTGTAATGAGGCCTGGTGCCCTCTTCTGGCCTGCAGTCATACACACAGATAGAATATTGTATACATAATAAATAAATAAATTTTTTAAAAAAAATAAGAATACATAAAAATAAAGACACCTGCTTTCCTCCCTAATTAAACTAGTAAGTAGTATTTTTTGGTTTTTCAAGACAGGGTTTCTCTGTGTACCCAGACCAGGCTGGGTTTGAACTCACAGACATCCACCTGCCTCCACCTCTCCTCCACCAGTGCTGGAGTTAAAGGGATGTGCCACCACTGCCCGGCGAGAACTTCTAAGTCATGTTGTTCCAGAGGATCTTTCAGAGTTACAACTTGATTCCACAGCCAAGACATTAGAGCTACTATGGCAGACTACATTCTCAAGCTCAAGCAGGCCCTATTTCTGTTACCATTTACAGAATAAGCATAGATCCAATGTCTATGGAAGATAAATTCCTGGGCTTTAAGGAGTTCACAGTTTAATAAGGTATCCCGAGACTAATGAATCTTTAAAAAAATGTTTTGAGATTTATCTATTTAATGTGTTTTAAGGTAAACCACCTGAGTGCCTGGGAGTTAGATGGCGGTGAGTCACCACTGTGAACGTTGGGAGCTGAACCAAGAGGAACAAGTGGTCTTTAAATTCTGAGGCCTCGGGGGCTGGAGAGATGGCTCAGAGGTTAAGAGCATTGCCTGCTCTTCCAAAGTTCCTGAGTTCAATTCCCAGCAACCACATGGTGGCTCACAACCATCTGTAATGGGGTCTCGTGCCCTCTTCTGGCCTGCAGGCATACACACAGACAGAATATTGTATACATAATAAATAAATAAATAAATATTTTTTAAAAAAAATTCTGAGGCCTCTCTCCAGCACCAAGGCTGCTGGTCCTTATCAGCTGCTATACCTCCAACACCTTGTATGGCAATCCCTCTGCACGTACTGAGTTAACTGTCCCCATGGGACTCTGTATTGCAGACTTCCTATTTCATAGGTTTAGTTAAGATGGTTGATATTTTGCAGTGAACAATCAGATTGCTACCTTCTTTAGCCACCTAAAGAATGTCATCATATTTTCCTGTTACCTCTAATATTACTTGGTTGTTTTTATCGTGCTGGGGATTAAATCCAGGGTCTCAAGCATCTCAGGTAAACATTCCACCACTGTGTTCCACCCCCTAGTCCTCAAGTTACTTCCTATCTGCCTTTCTTTCTTTCCAAGGAGCAGTTACTGACGACAGCTGCATCTGTACTGGAGAAATGAATAAGCTTTTCTTTCCCCTCTAGTGTTGTGTTCTCTCTCCCTCCTCCTTTTCCTCACACACACCCACTTCTCCCTCAGTAAGGTTTCCCTCTGCAGCTAGGCTGTCCTGGAACTGGTGGTGATCCTTCTGCCTCAGCCTCCTGGGGACTGTGATTACAGACACGAGCCACGACACTCAGCTACTTGATGAGCTGGTCTTCATCTTGGGTAACCTTGCCTTCTAGTCTTCAAATGAAGTGCAGCTCGTACATGACAATGGATGGAAATATGGAAAAGATGGATGCACAACCGATGCAAACCAAATAAAGTTACTTGGAAGTTTCAATAAAATCCTCAATAAGCTTTTTTTGATTTCCTTATTATGTATACAGTGTTCTGACTGCATGTATCCTTGCAGGCCAGAAAAGGGCACCAGATCTCGTTATGGAGGGTTGTGGGAATTGAACTCAGGATGTCTGAAATAGCAGACAGTGCTCTTAACTGCTGAGCCATCTTTCCAGCCTCCTCAATAAACTTCAATATGGAGCGTGATACAAAGTTACCAATAGCTTTATGATACAGATGTTTTCTGATTGTATTTTCATTTTTGATAATTTTAGAGTTTTATTTTTTTCTTTCTCTGTATGTTATATGCAGGCCATGGCACATGTATGAGGTCAGAGGACCACTTTGGGGGGTCTAGGTTTTCCTTTCTCTGTAGGTTCTGGGGATCCAACTCAAAGTTAACAGGTAAGTGTGTTGGAGGCGGCTTGTCCCGGCCACCCAGAACCGAAATAATCACACAGAAACCATATTAATTAAACTACTGCTTGGTCTATTAGCTCTAACTTCTTATTGGTTGACTCTTACACATTAATTTAACCCATTTCTATTAGTCTGTGTATCGCCACATGGCTGTGGCTTACCTGCTAAAGTTCCATCTGGCTCTGGCTTCTCCCTGATTCCGCCTTCCTTCTATCTCCCAGCATTCAGTTTAGTCTTCCCCGCCTACCTAAGTTCTGCCCACCTAAGTTCTGCCCCATAACAGGTCTAAAGCAGCTTCTTTATTAACCAATGGTATTCACAGCATACAGAGGGGAATCCCACATCATGAGTGTTCTCCCTGCAGGCTCATCTCACCATTTCCTAGTTCTACTTGTTCGCCCTCTGACCCTCGCGGTAATGAGAGAAAACTGGGCCTATCTGCTTAGTGGATAGGTCATTCTGAACTGAGTTTCCACCTCTGTGTTTTGGGAATCACAATATATCACATTGACCTGAAACTACTGTTCATGTAAAATCATCTTTTTTTTTTTTTTTTTTTTTTTTTGGTTTTTCGAGACAGGGTTTCTCTGTGGTTTTGGAGCCTGTCCTGGAACTAGCTCTGTAGACCAGGCTGGTCTCGAACTCACAGAGATCCGCCTCTGCCTCCCAAGTGCTGGGATTAAAGGCATGCGCCACCATCGCCCAACCCTATGTAAAATCTCTTAAATTCAGATAAACATTTCAACCTACAAGATGTCACTAACAGCCAGCAAATGTCCTATGCTGCAATCTGAACAGAACATAATCCATCTGCCACCCCTCTTCATAGCTACTGATTAGCTAAACAGTAGGCATGATAGACAGCTGGGTACACCAACCTCGCTCATCTCGGTCAGTCATTTCCTAGACACATACTTAATAAAATGCCCGACCTAAGGGGGTTAAAAACTATTGTGAAAGACTTAATTCTATGTCTAACGGGCAAGAGCAAAGCAGTGGAAATACAGGGAAAGATGGAGTATGCCTAGTGGTTAGAGTACAGAGATGAGGGCGAGGGGAGGGGTGGGGTGGGGGGTGGGATATATTATGAGTTCTTTTCCAAACCAGGGTTGTGAAGCATTTAGCTAAGACTAGAAGCTGAGTACACATAAGCCCGCCTCAGAGCAGAAACACTCAGCTCTTTCAAGTCCAGACCCCTCAGAAGAAACAGACCAGACTACTGTTCTCTGTTCAAAAAAAAAAAAAAAAAAACCAAAGACTGGCCTTTGAGGTGAGCGGATGAACAGTAAATCCTCTGTGTAACTCACGTATGAGCTCTCTCGCCCAGCAAGCACCTCCTTTCTCCATAGCAGATTTCCCAGCCCTGCTCAATTATCTTACACATAGGACATGAAGATGTTCAAGATCTCCCCAAAAACATGGTCTCTGAAGCCCCCAAGAGAGGCCTTCCCTGACATCAAGTAAAACGTCCAAGCATTTGCCTCGGCCAACAATAGGCTGCAGAAGACTCTAAGATATTTGGATAAATGCCTTAGGGCTTCGTTTTCAGGGGGCGTTGCTTTCTTCTCTTAGGGGCTACCAGAGGAAGGCAGCGGACCGCCAGGTGAGCAGACTCTAATTCTCAACAAAGCACAGATAGAACTTTAAGCCTCCTATTAGGCCCCACGGAGTGGACCCCTTCCTTGGGGCGGGGGTGGGGGCGTTTGGCTTTCCGAAGCGGCGGGAAAACCCTGTTCGTTTCAAGTCGTAAAGTGGGAAGATGAGAACGGGCCTGAAGACGCACAAGTTGCAAATCAAAAGCCCTCCTCGCCCGACCTCCTGCAGGCGCCGGATGCGATTCCGCCGGGCCCGAAAGGGGGACCAGAATGATGCGATGGGCAGCCCCGCCGCGAGCCCCGGGCCGCGTGCACACCCCGGCCGCGAGAAGGAGGCATCCCGCGGGGAACTGCGCTTACCCACTTCCAAGGCCGGAGCACGGCGGCCACTCGGATCCCGTTCGCTCGGACAGAGCCTTACTTCCAAGCCGTAGCCTTCACACTCTCCGCCCGCCGCTGCCCGAATCCAGGGCCCGCGGCCGTATTTAAATGCTTCTGCCGGGGAAGGCGGAGGCTTCATTCCCCCGCAGCCTGGCCGCCCGGGACTCTGAACCCAGCCACCGCCCCGCACTGCCCCGCCTCCCTCCCCGCCAGGCCCGGGACAGGCCTCTATTTCCTTCTGGACTCTGGGCGGCAGGAGGGGCGGGGCCCGAAGTGGGTAGCCACGCCCCTTCCGAGACGGGCGAATCGGCTCGAGCCAAGTCACCGCCCCGCCCCTGCCCCGCCGAGCGGCGCTGGGCGTGGCTGCGTGCGCCCTGGGTCCTAGGTTGGGCGGCTGTCGGCCAGGGCATCGTGACCCCTGGACTTCTTCTGCCCCTTGGTCCTTGGACTTTGGGATGGCACACTTCGCGTGTGCCAAATGAACCACCCGTGGACTGGAGCACAGGGCGCGTTGCGGGCCGAGCTCACTGGAAGATCCTCTGGTTTTCGGGCCTTCCCCTCATGGCTGAGCCTGGGTTCTCATCACCCTGGTCTCTGCGGGCCAGCCTCCGCTACCCTCCCACAGCCTTCAGACCCCCTGGGTCCGCCCCGCCCTCCGGACTGCTGCCCAGAGTTTAGTCACGTCCCACCCCGGTGGCGCGGGGTCTGGGAAGAAAACGCCTCAGATCGGAAGGATGCTGAGTTCCATCATGACTGGACCAGTGTCTCTTGGTCCCTGGCCGAAGAACTCGGGCGCCCACGCCTAAGGGCGTATTTTCCAGAAAAACTTTGCAACCAAATTCTCAAAGGGAGAGTGTTTGCATGATACATAGGAAGGCATACGCAAAGTGGGTGTGTATTGACGCGTGTGTATGTGGTACTAGAAATTGAACTCAGCCTTGTGCCTGGCTGAACTATGTCCCCAATCCTTACAAATGCATAAAAAGTAAAATTGCCAGCTGGGCGGTGGTGGCGCACGCCTTTAATTCCAGCATTCCGCCTTTAATTCCAGCATTCGGGAGGCAGGCAGATCTCTGAGTTCGAGGCCAGCCTGGTCTACAAGAGCTAGTTCCAGGACAGGCTCCAAAGCTACAGAGAAACCCTGTCTCGAAAAACCAAAATACATACATACATACATACATATATACATAAAAGTAAAATCGCCACTTGGAGAGAGGGCTCAGAGGTTCACTCCCCAGGGCCCACATCAGGTGACCCAAAGCTGCCTAGAACTCCAGCACCAGGAGACCACGCTCTGGCCTCCACAAACCCCAGCACACATGTGGCCCACACAGCGACACCCGTACACATAAGTTAAAAAAAAAAAAAAAGCCGGGCGATGGTGGCGCACGCCTTTAATCCCAGCACTCAGGAGGCAGAGGCAGGCGGATCTCTGTGAGTTCGAGACCAGCCCGGTCTACAGAGCTAGTTCCAGGACAGGCTCCAAAGCCACAGAGAAACCCTGTCTCAAAAAAAACCAAAAACAAACAAACAAAAAACAAACAAACAAAAAAAAAGTAAAATTATCTAGCCTGCACATGCAAGTCTTTTGAGACAAAGTCTGGCTGTGTAGAGGTAGCTGATCTGGAACTCCCTGAAGAGATCATATTGGCCTTGCATTTCCAGCGATCCTCTTGCTTAGCCTCCCAGGATTCATGATTACTGGCAATCCGACTTTTAATATGAAGGGTTGTTTTGTTTCTTTTGCTATTTCAAGATCATCTTAAACCTGAAATCAAAAAAGGGAAAAAACCAGGCACAGTTACTGTCTCTCACTGGTGGTGATATGTGTTAGGTAGATTTGTTCCACCACGTCATTGTGTACTTAGACAACACACGCTCGTAAAGACATCAGTACCCAATAGAATATGTGACCACCCATATGAAGTCAGTCGTTGGCCAAATGACGTTATGTAGTGCTTGACTGTATGTACCTCATGGGACAAGTAATTAGGAAAATTTGAAAGCACATTAAAATGCCACAGGTCTGAGGAGATGGCTCAGTGGGCACACTGCTTTCCACGCGCACATGAGGACCTAAGTTCAGATCCCTAGAACCCAAGTAAGCCAGGAGCTGGGACTAGAAAGATATCTCAGTAATTAAGAGGGGGTACTGCTCTTGCAGTGGACCCTAGTCCAGGTCCCAGTACCAGCCTCAGAGGCGCTCACAACCGCCTGTACAGCCAGCCCCAGAGACAGGTGCAAGCATCCACAGACAAAGACACAGATACACAGGTATAATTAAAAAACAAAGCAGGAGCAGGGCAGTGGTGGCGCATGCCTTTAATCCCAGCACTCGAGAGGCAGAGGTAGCCTGAGTTCGAGGCCAGCCTGATCTACAGAGTGAGTTCCAGGTCAGGCTCCAAACCTACAGAGAAACCCTATCTCGGAAAAAAAACATAAATAAATAAATATTTTTAAAAAAACAACGAAGTCAGCTGCTGCTAGACTTAAGATCAATCAAGAGGCAGAGATAGGAGGAACCCTGGGGCTTGCTGACTAGAAAGTCTTGCCAAATTGGTAAGCTTCATGTTCCATGATACACTCTGTCTCAAAAAAGAAAGTGCGAGTTCCCATTACTGAAGGAGCTAGAGGGAATAACGGAAATGAGAAACAAATATGATCAAAATACATTATAAGCAAGTATGAAATTGTCTAAAAATTACTTTTAAAAATAAAGTGAGAACAAGAGGAAGGCACCAACTGCTGACCTTTAGCCTCTGGGTGCTAAAAAAATTTTTTTTCAAGGCAAGGTTTCTCTGTGTCACTTTGGAACCTGTCCTGACACTCGCCCTGTAGACCAGGTTGGCCTCGAACTCACAGAGATCCACCTGCTATGGTCTCCCAAGTGCTGGGATTAAAGGCATGTGCCACCACTGCCCAGTTCAAAAATATTATTTTTTAAATCGTAATTACAGCCAGGAGGTGGTGGGTTCAAAAATATTATTTTTTAAATCGTAATTACAGCCAGGAGGTGGTGGGCATGTCTTTAGTTCCAGTACTCAGGAGGCAGAGGTAGGGGGATCTCTGAGTTCTAGGACAGCCAGAGCTTGACAAAGTAACCCTGTCTTGAAAAAACAAAAAATAAGCCCGGCGGTGGTGGATCACACTTTTAATCCCAGCACTTGGGAGGCAGAGGCGGGTGGATCTCTGTGAGTTCAAGGCCAGTCTGGTCTACAAGAGCTAGTTCCAGGACAGGCTCCAAAGCTACAGAGAAACCCTGTTTCAAAGAAACAAAAAACAAAGTTATAATTTACTTTCTTGATATGCTCATGATGGCAACTCTAAGAAAATTGGTGAACGTTGCTTAGTTTTTTGTCAACTTTTGACACAATGTAGCATCACCTATGAAGAGGAAACCTCACCTGGAAATCCCTCTATCAGACTGGCTTTCTTCCCCAAGTTGCTGTGGGTATAGTCTTAATCACAGCAGAAAGCAAAGCAGGGCAGGTGCTGTGCTAAGCATAGTGAGCTGAAGGTTGTAAGAAGTGTGACAGACCCTGTAGGATTTGTACAGCCAATGCAGTTCATTCACCCTGCAAGAATTTACAAAGTGTCTAATGTGTGTCCTGCATTGCCCCAGAGACCAAAGACAGAAACGCTCAAAGGCTAGTAGGGCAGGATAGAAAAATTAAAGGGTCATGTCAAAAGAAAGAAGCCCTTCACTTCATGGCTAGTTAGGGTTTCTGTTGCTGTGATTGAAACATCGTGACCACAAGCAACTTGGAGAGGAAAGGGCTTATTTGGGTTTCATATACAAATATTGAGGATGCCGGGGCAGGAACTCAAACTGGGCAGGAACCTGGAGGCAGGAGCTGATGCAGGGACCATGGAGGAATGCTGGATTGTTCCTCATGGCTTACTCAGCCTGCTTTCTTATAGAACCCAGGACCACCAGCCCAAGGATGACGTCACCACAATAGGCTTGGCCCTCACACCTCATTCACTGTTTGCCTACAAGTTTGCCTACAGCCTGATCTTAGGGAGGCATTTTCTCAGTTGAGGTTCCTGCTCTCTGATGACCCTAGTGTGTGTGAAGTTGACATAAGGCCAGTCAGCACACCAAAATCTAATTTTCTGCTGGTTCAAGTAAAAATAAACAAAAACTTCTGTTAGACCTGGTATAGCCTAAAATCCCAATAGAATGCAGAGTTGAAGGCCAGCCTGGTCTAAATATAGTTTTAAGCCACCCTGGGCTGCAGGAGACCCTCTCTCAAAAACCAAACAAAACAAAAAAACAAACCTTAATACAAGTAGAGGAGTCAAAATTGCCTACTAAGATAATATTTGAGGGAACAGTGCCATATCAAAAGAAAAACCCTTGGTGTTGTTTACTCAAGAATGAGCCTGGCTTTTGTAAAGAATTCTGATCTCTTGAACAAATGTCATCCTTTCTATTGAACTGCACAATAAATATAGTGCAAAAAGAAATGAAAACATTTTAAATTTAGTTATTGATTGATTGATTGATTGATGGGTTTTTGTTTATTTTTGAGACTGGATTTCTCTGTGTAGCCCTGGTTGTCCTGGAACTCACTTTGTAGACCAGGTTGGCCTTGAACTTACAGAGATCTGCCTACTTCTGCCTCCCAAGTACTTTTAAAATTAAAATATATCATTTCCCCTTTCCCTTCCTCCCCTTAGCCCCACCATGTACCCCCTGGCTCACTCTCAAGGTCATAGCCACTGTTTTATTTTACACTCACGTGCACACACAGACACAGACACACACACACACACACACACACACACACACACGCACGCACGCTCATATTTGCTTAACTATGTAAGTAAACCTGCTGAATCTGTTTAGTGTTTCAGGTCTATATGGTTTCAGGGCTTAACATTTTGTATTGGGTAAACAACTAAGAGGCTCATTTCCACTCTCAGCGTCTCTTAGTTGTCTTTAGGTCCTTTGTCTAGGGGTGGGGCCCTGTTAGATTCCCCCTTCTATGTTATCAGGTCTATTGATGTTATATTTCTAGGTCTCCTTTAGACAGCTATATTGTTGAGGGGATGAGTGAGGTACTTTTGTCTTAGTCAATTTCAAGAAATTTATTTAACTTTATTTTATGTGCATTTGGTATGAAGGTGTCAGTTCCCTGCAATTGGAGTTATAGACAGTTGTGATCTGCCACGTGGGTTCTGGGAATTGAACCCGGGTCCTCTGGAGGAGGAGCTAACGCTCTTAATCATTGAGCCATCTCTCCAGTCCTTTGTCTTAGTAAATCTTTTATAGGAGTTTCATAATAGGAAAATTTGTTTTTCTGACTGTGTCACTGAGAACATCACACCAAGCCACAATCAAATGTTATCAATCTATGCCCACATGTTACTTTCAACATGTTTTGTGGGTGAACATTGCCTTCAATGCCTGGAGGATAGCAGTGACCACATCTCATGCACATATACATTATTCTGAGTTATGGGCCTGTGAAAGTCACAGAGGAGACACGGGATAAGGAGTCTGAAGCACAGTAAGATTGATTACAGTTGTGTTGTTTGGTTTTGCAGACAGGGTTTCTCTGTGTAGTTCCAGCTGTCCTAGAACTCACGCTGTAGGTAAGGCTGGCCTCGAACTCAGACATCCACCTGCCACTACCTCCCAAGTGCTGGGATTAAAAAGATTTGCACTACCATGCCTGGCATTATTACAGTTTTTCCTAAAGGGCAATTAATTTCAAGCAGTATGGAAGCAGGATGAGTTCACAGTGCCACGTGACCTGAAAGCACATTACTTACTAACTTGGTAACAGGTTAAGAGAAAGTTTAATTTGTAAAGGTAAGTTATAAACAAGCACTGTTTTCTTTTCCTTTTTTTTTCTTTTTTTGGAAAATCATTTCTGCCAGGTGATGGTGGCACACACCTGTAATGCCAGCACTTGGGAAGCAGAAGCAGGTGAATTTCTGTGAGTTCGAGGCCAGCCTGGTCTACAAGAGCAAGTTCCAGGATAGTCAGGGCTATACAGGGAAACCTGTCTTGAAAAAGACAAACAGACAAAAAACAAAGAAAGAAGAAAAATCATTGCTATAAATACTTCCTTTTCCAAGAGAATCACAAACAAGAGTTAAGAACAGGTACCAGTGCTTGATAGATGCTTGTTCTTTGCATCTCAGCTGGCCAACCACATCAGTGCTCTTCCCATAACTATGCCTGAACAGAAAACCATCTTAGAATTCCATTTACAAAGAAGAAATTCTTTAGGAGGGCTGTGTAAACAAGCTCCCCTTTTAAATTCAAATTTTAAACTTTGCTTAATCTTTAGATCTGGTTGTGAATTCTATCTTTTGAGCAATATACCTTTAAAAGTCACAAAGTCACACATAGGACTGTTAAGGTATTTAAAGGTTAATCTCTTGAGAAGCCCATTAAGGTGTTTCTCTGAAGTTCCATGTTTAAATCTAAAGCATATATTAGCTCCTCTTTCTCTCTCTCTCTCTCTCTCTCTCTCTCTCTCTCTCTCTCTCTCTCTGGGGTAACAGTGCAACAGAGTAACTTAGCAGTTCCCCAGACCTTAGCACAACTGACTCTGTGATGGAAGGATATGATGATCATTCAGGCTGTAAAACTCAGTACGCAGCTAGGACCACCAGTCAAAACTAAAACAAAGGCCTAATCCATCAAAGTCCATAGAGTTCTGGGAAAGCCTCGAAATGTACTCACCTTGCTTTTCGGCTTCTGTAGCCCTGCTTCTGGCTGACTGTTCTTGTTAATTGGTGTGTGTCAACCCAGAACAAGTCTTTCGTGCTTAAAAGCTCACCCTGAGAAGGCTGGGGGTTACACAGTGTAACTTTACCCTGTTAGACCGGGAGAGGCGATTACGGAAAAGACTGGTAAGTTCAGCTTGATCCCTAAAGCCCCACATCGTGGAGAGAACTGACTCTCACAAGTTAGGATGTCTGAGCAACATGAATGCATGCATACTCTGCATGTGCATGTACACACGCACATTTCTCTAATTCCTTTCTCTAAATTATTATTATTATTATTATTGGTTTTTCGAGACAGGGTTTTTCTGTAGCTTTGGAGCCTGTCCTGGAACTAGCTCTTGTAGACCAGGTTGGCCTTGAACTCACAGAGATCCACCTGTGTCTGCATCCCGAGTGCTGGGATTAAAGGTGTGCACCACCACCTCCCGGCTTCCTTTCTCTAAATTATACCCAGTGTAATCGCCAGCTGGCCAATAAAGACTTTCTATTGGCTTAAGCCCATGTCCGAGCAATCTTCTCTGGTGAACACCCCACAACAACCAGGGAGCCATCTCGCCAGCCCGAGGACCTTTTAGAAGATCCATGAATTGGGCTGGATAGTGGTGGCACATGCCTTTAATAGTAGGAGGCAGAAGTAGGCAGATCTCTGTGAGTTCCAGACCAGACTGGTCTACATCGTGAGTTCCACGTCAGCCAGCCAATATGATAAGACCTTAATCTCAAAGAGGTGGAGCTGCCGAAGAGTTAAGGGCACTTAACTCTTGTAGAGGACCCAGGTTATAAAACAAGATACTTTTCGAAATACGCTGAAACATCAGACGGCTGAAGGTCGAGTGGAGAGATCTTGCCTAAGTCCTCAGGAACTACCTAATAGTATTTCTAGCTTCCCGGATGGAAGCTAGAGGCCAGCTAAGTTAATACATTCCAAACATTTTTGCCTGTCACAGAAAGTTACGTCCAATACAGAGCTGGGAAGGGAACAGCTATGTAGGAGGCTAAAGATAGCCCAAGATAAACTGTAATTCAGCTCTTGACCCGTCACATTCCAGCTTCCCCGTGCTGCTGAAGTTCTAATCAATCACAAACAGCACAGCTCCTCTCCAGGAAGTCTCCTTCGCGCTGCCTCCATCTGTGTTGTGTGCTGATCTTCCACACGCGATTTCTGTTTGAAGCGGAAGCTTCTTGTAGAGAGTTTAAAACAACGGCTTTGTGTTGTGTTTTGTTTTGGTTTTCAAGACAGGGTTTCTCTGTGTCGCCCTGGCTGTCCTCGAACTGCTCTGTAGACCAGACTGGCCTCGAATTCAGAGATCCTAGTTCCAGGACAGCCAGGGATGTTACACAGAGATACCCTGTCTTGAAAAACAAAACAACAAGAAGACATAGAGCAGTTACAGAGGGATGAAGAATGGACTCAGGAAGGTCAGTTCAGTCATGTAGAGCTGAAGGAAGGATGACTAAGACAGTAGCATGGAGATTCAGGGAAACCAGGATCTCTAGAGATGTTTGAAAGTAAAAGTTAATATAGACCTTGGTAATGTCTCCCCACGACTTTCATTTGTGTGTGTGTGTGTGTGTGTGTGTGTGCGCGCGCGTGTGAATGGGCATGGGTGTGCCAGTGTGCTCAGGTAGAGGTCAGGGAATTTGAGGAAGTTGGTTGTTTACTTTAACCACATTGAGTCCCAAAGGCCATCAGGCCTGGCAGCAAAGCAACTTTACTCACCGAGCCAACTAGTCCAAACGTGCGATTCTTTGCCCCGTGACTGAATGACTCTGCACAATTTGACATAGTTGATCCTGCCTCTTAGAGGTTTGATCTATGCTCAGGTTCTGAGAAGGTGCATGCCCGTGACTGTCTTTGTTTTCCATTTGTTTCCTCTCTTCTACTTCGATGTTCCCCTTTTTCTTTTTTCTTTTCTCGAGACAGGATTTCTTTGTGTAGTCGTCTGTCCTGGAACTTTCTCTGTGGATCAGGCTGGCCTCGAACTCACAGAGATCTGCCTGCTTCTGCCTCCTGATTACTGGAATTAAAGGTGTGTACCACTACTGCCCAGCTCCATTCTTTTCTTTAAGTGACACAAAAGTCACTTCTGCCTCCTACTGCTGGGATTAAAGGCTTGAGCCAGCATACCTTCCATCAACAACTTTTTGTTTTGTTTGAGACACTTTCTCTGTGGAACAGCCTCGGCTGTTCTAGAACTCATTTTCTTTTAGATTGATTTTTATTGAGCTCTACATTTTTCTCTGCTTCCCTCTCTGCCTCTCCTCTCCCTCCCCCAAGGTCCCCATGGTCCTAATTTACTCAGGAAATATTGTCTTTTTCTACTTTCTACTTCCCATGTAGATTAGATCTAGAACTCATTTTCTAGACCAGGCTGGCCTCAAACTCATAGAGATCCTCCTGTCTCTTCCTCTGAATCTCTGAATTCTGGGATAAAGGCATGCACCACCACTACCACCTGGTCCAGCAACACTTTAACATAACTTTTAAAAAGTGTCTGGTGTTTTCCCTGTGTGCATGTTTGTGCATTACATGAATGTTTAACATTTTATTCTTTGAGAATTTCATACAGGAATAGGATGTATTTTGAGTATATCTACCCCTTCACCCCAACTCTCTGAAACACCCCCAAAAGGTCCCCTTCATGTCTCCTTTTTAAAGTGTGATTTCCATTTTATTTCCCCTGGAATGATGGGGGAAGAAGCTTTGTTAATCAATCACCTCTAAGAAGTGGAACCTAAGGTGTGGCTACCTCGAGCCCAGGGAAGAAAAACTGGGATGGACCAGGTGCTCGCGTGCGCTCTCTCTAGGTGATTCCCATGGGACACAGTGGAGCTTGGACTTCCCAGTCTCTTGGCGTGAGTTTCCCCTTATAATAAGTAAAAATATAATTGTTTATCTTCAAGCTGGCCTGGTTATTTCACGAATAGAGTTCACATTTACAGCTGGTGCCCGGCTCGGCAGCTCTGGCCAGCGGTGGCTATGGGCATAGAATTCCCGCACATTGGCTCTGATTGGCCGCTACTGGAGGCTGAGACGGAAAAAGCTGAGGAGCTCGCCAGCCTCTGCCGGTGGAGGCTGACAGCCCAGCTCCACTGCCACCGCAGACAATGCACCCTCTGTCCTGAACAGGAGGCGCCTTCTCCGTCCGACTGTCTCGTGGGGCTGTCGAACATCCAAGGACCTTCAAGGAGCACACAGTCTGTGATTTATACTAAACAACTTCTTGATTTAAGCATATCTTCCAGCATTTAACCTAAAATCAGATTTAAACCAAGCACGCGGCTCCAAGTGCACCACGGCACCTACTGGCAGATAATGGTTATTGCGCCTACTCCAGCTAATTAAACCGCAGGTGAGATTTATTATTCTAAATATAATTCATAAATTACTGATTTAAAAGGGCAATATGCCAGACAATCTAACCATCCAAGGTTTCAATAGCCTCTTCACTTACACCATGTGTGAGGTTTACAAGATGCTATGATGCCTCTTCCACATCACTATTGTTATTCCTAGGGTTTAGTCTTGTCCTTTTTTTCTTAAAATATGGTTTGACAATTGGGAAATGGTGCAGTCTTTACAGACTGAGTCCAGGCTTCTTAGGGAAGAAGTTGGGAATCTGAAGAAGGACACGGCCACCTTAACTACCAATTTTCAGTCAGCTGAGGTACTTTTAACCATGGTACAGGCTGGTACGAAACTTCTTGAAAAGGAGGTCGTACATCTAAAGGAGAACACAAACACTTTGAATGACAAAACTCAGTCGAATGAGGTGCTTTTAGCAGTGGTACAGACTGATAACAAACTTTTCAAAAAAGAGATTGTACATCTGAAGGAGGATACTAAGACTTTACTTAATAAGGCTTGGTCAACTGAGATATTTTTGGAAAAGGTACAGACTGATAGTAATTTATTTAAAGAGAGATTCAGCACTCTGGAGAAGAAAGCAGCTGATTTGGCACATAAAACCCAGTCCATGACAGTGGGTGCTGAAACATTATTTGAGAGAATTTGCACTGCTGAATGTAT
The DNA here is from genome assembly GCF_018167655.1 of Microtus oregoni. Lineage (NCBI taxonomy): Eukaryota > Metazoa > Chordata > Mammalia > Rodentia > Cricetidae > Microtus > Microtus oregoni. The sequence goes on along the minus strand of NW_024543080.1, from coordinate 29,022,479 downwards.
TAATCGGACTCTGTCAAAGGAATATGACAGATTGACTGATAGAATGTCTCTCGAAGGTAATATGCATGCCATGAAGATATGCCCCCTCTGAAAACTTCTGTAATTACTCACTCAGTCTAAGTAGTGCTGTTTATGTGCACTTGCCTATGGGGCCTTCACCGGAGCATGGGTAACCCACCAATGGCCACACCCCAAAGAAAAGTAACTCTACCCTAACAGCCATCAATTGTCAATGGTACAGGTGACACCTTGCACGTGATGTGGAGGTGAGAGGACAACTTATGAGGGTCAGTTCTCTCCTCCCACCATGTGGGTCATCAGGCTTGGGGGAAAGTACCTGGAACTCACTCTGTAGACCAGGCTGGCCTCGAACTCAGAGATTTGCCTGTCTCTGCCTCTGCCTCCTGAGTGCGAGTGCTGGGATTAAAAGCATGTACCACCACCACCTGGCAAGTTTGTCTTTCTGAAAAAAAAAAAAAAAAAGAAAATGCTTTAGCTCCCAGGAGCTCATTTGTGAGCTCCGAGGCAGTTTTCTTTTGAGCAACCCTATCTTCCTTCTGGGCAAGGAACATTTTGGGGACAGTTCCACCTCTTCTTCCTCTTCTTCTCCCTTGACTTCTCACAGACTGGATTCTCTCAGGTAGCAGCATGAGCTTTCTTATGCATCTCCTTCATATCTGGAGTTACGTTGTCCTTTAAGTACTGAGAGAACTGTTTCTTTTCTATTTTTCTTTTTTGAGACAGCTTTTCTAGTAGCTCTTGGCTGTCTTGAACTCAGAGATACACCTGCCTCTGGAGTGCTGGACACAAAGGTGTGCACCACCACCACCTGGAGCAATTCATATTTGACAAATGCTATCATCCTATATTTGGGTGTGTCATACTTATTTTTGTCCTGGATCACAAATGGTTTCCAAGAATAGGAGTTAATTTTACTCTCTTGCTGTCTTCTAAATCTTAACTTGGTATCTCTTAAAGTAGGCCTTATTCAGGTGGGTGGTGGGGCTCACGCCTTTAATATTAGCAAAGACAGCAAATCTGTGAATTTGAGGCTGGCCTGGGCTATAGAGCAAGTTCCAGGACAGGCTCCAAACCTACACAGAGGAACCATTTCAAAAAAACAAAAAACAAACGAACAAAAAGACCTTATTCTTCAAAAATGCTCATAAACCGCATTCCACAGACTAGAAACCAAAGTCACGCCTCCACACAGACCTGCAGGTCTGGTGGTGCTAAGTAAGGTGGGGAAGCAGTAACAACTTTCAAAACCAAACATTCTAGCACAATACACCTGCAGGTCTGGTGGTGCTAAGTAAGGTGGGGAAGCAGTAACAACTTTCAAAACCAAACATTCTAGCACAATACAATCGAAGATGTGCAAATGTCAGACTTAAATAAACAGGAAATTATAGTAGAAAAATATTTAAAATCCTTGCTTTTTCATAAACTGTTACATCTGAGCCGGGCATCACTTACACTGTTGGAGTGCTGCATGCATTCAAGCCTGTTTGAAATTACCAGGATGAGTCTTGTGTCTCCCCCACCCCCGACTGGCCTCTCGCTCTTGATCCTCCTGCCTCCGAGTGCTGGGATTACAGGCACCATCACCCAGCCAACCACAGGGTCTTTATTCCAGAGAGTCAAGATGACTCCTTAGGAAAATTTCTTGGCAGCTTGCTTCCTCTCACCATTCATTTCCTGTCCACAAACCTTTCCCATCTCTTTCCATCAGCCGCCACTCAGCGGCTCAGGCTCCAAGATGACAGGCCACTCTCATTTTCTATCTTTCCCTTCACCCATCACCTGGTCACTGCTATCCAAAGTACTCCAAAATGCCCAAGTCTGCCAAAGCCACTACCACCTTTTATCCTAACCCCGAGGTGTGCCGGTTGGTTCATTCGTGTTAGCTGCTTCCTTTTCTCCCTTCCTGTGTGGAGTTGGAGCTAAGGTTCACACATGCTCTACTGCGGAGCAACACCCCAATCTGTGCCCCTTTCCTGAGTCACACAATGCGTCTGCACAGCAGCTAGAACGGGATTATAAACAATTCCCTTGTCTCCGTTGCCAATCACTTTCCTTTATGCTCACAGTGACTCCGAAGTTTGTATCTGGCTTTTGAAGACCTAAGACAGACTTTCTTTCTGAGCTCCTTTGCCCAGTCCTTTGATCTTTTCTCACCTCCTGAGAATGACAATTCTATTTCAATTGCAGGGCCTTTGCACTTGCTGTTACCATTCTTTCCTGGACCATGGCATAGGTCAGGTCTCAGCTCAGACACCAGCTTGGAAAATTCTTAAGTGAACTGGTTCCTGAAATGATCTCACCTTTTGGTTAACTTTTGTATTGTCAGTAACTTATAATTACAAGTATTTGTGTGCATGCATGGCTGAGAATTGGACTCAGGGCCTCAAACGATAATTTTTCTTGACCACCACAAAGTTTAGTTATATGAAGAATAAAAATTCACACTATGAATATTTTAAACCTACTCTTTGCAAAATGTCATCCTTATTAGCTACTAAAATAGATTTTTATCTCCTTAGAGACAGTGTCTTGCTTTGTGGTACAAGCTAGCTTTAAATACGGTCTTTCTGTCTCGGCCTCCTGAGTACTGGGCCTCACGTAAGCACAACCATGACTAAGTGTTTTTTATTTCCTGGCCTTTCATACTAATGGGACAGACTCCAGCCGGGAGTCATTCATGAAGTCATCTGTCTTCAGCACTGTAACAATGGCAATTTCACAATGTAAGATGTATTACTCCTAGACAGCAGGAAAAATTCACCAACTGCTGTGTTAAATCTACGCTGGGCAGTGGACACACATCTTTAATCCCAGCACTTGGAAGGCAGAGGCAGGAGGATCTCTATGAGTTAGAGGCCAGCCTGGTCTACAGAACTAGCTCCGGAACAGCTAGGGCTGTTGCACAGAGAAACCTTGTCTCAAAAAACCAGAAAAAAAGTAATTCTACTGCAGTGGAATTAGGTATCAGCTGATTCCCAGCCCATGAATACAAACAAGAATGGGCAAAAACAGCCGGGCGGTGGTGGCGCATGCCTTTAATCCCAGCACTCGGGAGGCAGAGGTAGGTGAATCTCTGTGAGTTCGAGGCCAGCCTGGTCTACAATAGCTAGTTCCAGGACAACCTCTAAAGCTACAGAGAAACCCTGTCTCGAAAAAACAAAAACAAAAAAAAACAAAAACAAAAAAAAGAATGGGCAAAAGGAATAATTTTAGCTGTGGTTTCTCAGTTCTAAAACAAAACATTTCTAGCACTTTACTCTCTTTTATTCAATGACTTAATCCTAGCAGTAGGCTCATGCACATTTTACACTTTGGATTGTATTACCATGTACTACTTGGGTGTGCTTAAACATGCCTGCAATTCCAGCACTTAGAATACGGACGCAGGAGGTTCAAGTGTTTAAGTTAACTGAAAGATAATAAACTCTATTTTAAAATTCTTCTCTTCTGGTCAGTTAGAACCACGTAGATCTACAAACAGGGGCGCATTTAATTCTGCACTACAAGATGTACCCAGGAGCAACCCAGGAAGTATTTGTGACACTGCACACTATGTACAACCACAAGTCTCAGTGTGTCTGGTGCTTTTCAAAATGGTCCTATCTCAACAAATATCAAGAATTCATTAAAAAGGCTAACAGAAGAACTTCCCTGTTGTTTCACTGAGTGCTCTTGAAACTCTAGGAAGTTACATCATGTGCGCTTAATAAAGGGAAACGTTAACCAGAAAAAAAAAAAATGGTCCTATAGAGTTTCATCACTGGGCCTGCCCTTCTGCAGCTTTCCTGCGTCCCCTGAGCCACTGGATCACCAGGATACAGCCCAGGGGGGACGCACTGGGATACTTTGATGGACAAGGCCTGCAGGATACCGGTAACCCTAGCTGAGTGTGACCTTGAATGTCTGTTTTTTCTGTCTTCATCTGTGAATGTGGGGTTAAAGGCATGGGCCACCACGTCTAGTTTTATGCACTGCTGGAGCTGAAACCCAGGACTTTGTGTAAACCTAGCAAGCACTCTACTGACTGCTACACTCCCGGCCCACACGTGAGAAACTTTAGATTGAACTATTATCTCCAAGAAGTCATATACTTCCCAAAATTTGCTTATGATGTGTGTGAACATGTGTGTGCATACACAGGTACACATGCAAGTTGCACGTGGAGGCCATTTTAATTTTTGAGTTTCTCTCACTGGTTCTGATAGCTCACTGATCCAGCCAGTGCTCCTAGCCAGCAAGTCCCAGGGACCTTCCTGTCTCCGGGGCAATGGGATTGCAGGCATTTACCACCATGCCCAGTTTTTAACTAAGTGTTGATCCAAACTCAGGTTCTCAGGTTTACAAGGAAAACATTTTAGTGACTGAGTCATCTCCTCAGCCGCACAAAGCATTTTGTAACTTTTTGTGGTACCGGGTGACCTGCTGCTGCTAACTAGACACTTTACCGCTGAGCTCCATCATCAGCCTAGTGTTCCCTTCTTCGAACAGGGCTCTTGCTCAAGCACGCCTCCTGTTCAGCATTCCCAGCCGTCCCAGCCGCTAGGTCTTTCAGCGTATGCTATCACATTTAGACATTTTCAGTAACATTTAAGACAGTTAGCCGGGTGTAGCACTTATTTATAACCCCAGCACTAGAGAGGCTGATGTAGGATGGAGGGTCTGAGGCCAGCCCAGGCTACAGAGATTGTCTCAAAAACAGAATGCACCAAAACTGCCACCAGGATCATAGAGCAATTTGGGCATTGGTTAGGTGCTCTTTAAAGGACTAAATACAGGTACTAATGGCAGTGGACTGATCAAGACATGACCTTTTGCATAAACTGAAAGTTACCACCACCTTCTCTGATGGTGAGACACAGTTCAGACTTACAGATACCCAGCAAAATCTTGGTGTCTTACCCTCTGCCAGAAGAAACCAACCCCCCAGGACTGGCCCAACACCAGTTCAGCTCCCTCTGTCCAGATTAAACAGTACCCAATGACCCTGCAAGCAAAGGCTTTTCCCTGTGCCGTATGCTATTATGATCTTTTGTGTCTGGACACCTTCTAGGTCAGAGCAAAAGCACATTTTTACTTCTGTGTAAGTTCAATGCAGTTACAGGTCTAGCTTTGTAAATTCTGTCTGCTCAGATAAATACTACTGCATATTACGCCCTCAAAGAAAATGTCTGTTTGACCTCATATTCTAGGAAGAAAACAATAACCAAAGAAATTGAATATAACTTCCTAGAGGTTCTTAGAATCTTTTCTTCTGAATACTTACCCATAATTTTTGGTTTGTTTTTGTTTTACATTTTTGACAAGGTCTCCTGCATCCAAGGCTGGCTTCAAACTTGCTATGGCACAGAGTGACCATGGATTCCCCTGCTTCTACCTCCCAAGAGCTGGGATTACAGATGTGTGCCACCATGCCCGGTTTCTGAAGTGTGGGCGAAAAGATCCAGAGCTTCAGGCATGAAGGCTCTGACAATTGGGTTTCATACCAAGCTATTATGTAGATACTTTTTTTATTTCTTAGGAATATCTTGAGTTGAAAAGTTGTACCTAGAAATGTTAACCCAGGATGTTAACCCTTTACTAAGTAGAAGAGGCATTGTTTCCCACAGAAGCCAAACAGAAAACAAAATGTTACTAATATTGTCTATTTATTCATTAATAAAAAGTGCATAGTACAGCCCTTTACCCCAATCCAAGTACTCAGTAAAAGATCAACAGCAAATGCTAGATGGCACGAACTGATTTGTTTGGCATAATTTAAGCATTTAGAAACAGAAAATTACATTTAGTACATCACATGACCACTTTTGCTTTTAACAAATAATCATTGGACATGTAACGAATACTCAGGATTCTTCACTGAGAAATATAAGACTGTCCCTAGTTTCTACTGCAACAACAAAATTTAATCATTTGCTATTAAGCCTCCTCATGTTTCCTTCTTCAAGTTGCTGTTTTGTAATTTAAACTGACTTGGTCAAATTTGAGCATAAAATCACTGAAAGCAACAAATTTTCAGTTAGAGCGACAGACTTGCACAATCTAAGATATCAGTGAGCCTATAAACACTATCACAGACACTAAATGGAATCACAGGACAGCGATACTCTTAGATACTCTGGAGAATCACTGTGCACTGTGAAACATGCCTTCCTAAGCATGGGATAGTGTTTAGATACATGGTAGAATCTTTCGCTGCAAACAGTCCTAGTGTTAACCTGTCCCACGTGGAAGAGAGAAACCAAAACTACTAGATTTTGTATAACACAGTATGAAATGACTCAAGCTCTGGACAGCACACAGCCCAGACTGACGGGAATGTAAGATTTCTCTGTTACTTTCTCTGTTTTAAGAGAACTGCAGCTACAGAGCAAGCGAAGGTTTGCAAGCCAAATAAATAATGGTATTAGGAGTGTGCTCAATTAGGACATGTAGACGCCTCAAGAAAATAGCAATTTAAATTATTAGTGAGGTTAATAATAATAATATTTCATACAGGATACCACCATTTTAGGAATACAGAAAAATTTCCACAGCAAACAAAATAACAAAGAATAAAAAATAAAAACCCAAGATCAAGTACTTCTCAAAGAAACTCAATTGTTCACAGGCATTGAAATGTCTGGATTGGCTTTTTCTATACAATTGTGCTCATATATCCGGTGAACATGTAACTAAGCCTTTTCTGTGTTGGAAAGCAAAAGGGCTAAAAACCACGGTTGTGTCACCAACTCAAGGGAGGGATCATGTAGGGAAAGGCTCGGCTGTTTACACAGAGTGTGCATGTGACAGAAATGAGCATCTAGAATAAGAATCCGCCCTTCTAACACTTGTGTTCTCTATCTACGTTTTGTCCATTCTTTTTTAACCAAGGTCAAGTCTCAACTACTCGTGAGGCAGACTGAGTAAACACATCAGCTCTCCACTGGATCTCGCTTCAGTGGGTTAGAAAACAGACTGTTGGAACACATGTGCAGGTCTCCAAAGGGTGAGGACAGGAAAGGAAATTCTACAGGGATTTAGTTCCCTTTGATGCCATTCCAATCTTGTTCAGCTTTAAGTCCCTCGCCCCATTTTCCCTTCTGAGGCAACGTGTTCCTATGCAGCCCAACCTGACCTGAAATTTACTACATAGTCCTGTTTGGCCTCAAGACTGTCGCCATGTCTGGCTTTCGGTAACAGTTGGCCACGGCAAGAGAGAAACCCTTCTTTTAACCTGTGGTCTTCTTTTGTTCAGGGTTTAACTTACCTGGGTTAAATCACCCTTTATAAGCACAAGTACCTAAAAGATGGTTCTATTATTTCAAGCGTTGAGTCAGGAGGAATGTTGGCAGCCAGGACCATAGCACAGGCCACAGTGATGCCCTGAGCCATGCTTCTGGGCCAGAGCGAACCCAGCACACAGGGGAATGAGCAGTGACATGGAGCCGGGCCAGAGGTCTGTCAGTGGCACAATGACAGACAAGTTTACTCAGTTTACACAAACAGTTTCTCAGATCTATACAGTGACAGCCCAGACTGACCTCGGGGAGGAAATCTTTACATTGATAGCAAAGTATGTTCGGGCCCCAACAGATCATCGCAGCTACTTCCTACACAAAAACTCCAGGCCGTCCACGAATGTCCAGATGCCATTTGTATTCGCTGCTTTTTGAGCTGAGGAGAATAATGCAACCTCTTACTTTTTAAATACATTCTAAAAGTTCAGTTTCTGATACTCCTTTCCACTCCAATACATCCACTTCCCACTACTAAACAGAATCAATCGAGCCAAGAGGTGAGAAGTATTCTTGTTTGGAAATGAAAACATTTTCCCCCTTTTCCTGGGAATAAACCAATTTTTCTTCATGTCAGAAGGGCAATAAAAGACTAAAAAAAATTTTTTTTCAAATAAAAAGGTGTGAAAATAAATGTCAACCCCACACACAGATGTAGGATGATTCCATTCTAACAGGTAAGTGTTGGAATGGGAGAGAGGCTTGCTGAGAGGCATTCGCTTCAAGAGACAGACAAATAGAGCCTGTGTTAGCCCGGGGTAGAGTGTATCTGGCAAAGGCAGAACCGACTCCTCCTTTCATGAGCCCTGTAAGGCTAGTGTACAGTGGCTTCCAACGACACGCAACGGATTCTAAACCAACCACTGTATTAATCAATCATGTTTATTTAAAGTATTTTTAACATCAGAAATTTTTAATGTTAATTTAAAAAAATCATTAATCAACCAGTTCACTTTTCCTATTCTAGCCACATGAGCCATCTGTAGCCACCCGGATCACGGCTGCAGGCTCTAAGGAAAATAGACTAAAAGCTTCACTGTCCCAAGAACTGCAGAAAACTGCCAAGGTAAAGGAAATACAGTGTGGTTCCATCACTCACACCAGATAACCCCAAATAAATACCTTATGGAAAAATTAAAATCTATTAAAACCACTTAAAATACTCAAATGCAGAAATCTCAATTTTCCTTCAGTTGGGCAAGAAACCACCAAAGACATTATGATCACGGTTCCAGGGACAACGAGTGGAATGTTTAAGCTTAGGCCAACCAACAAAGCCCTGTGAACGTTTTGATAGATCCATTTACTCAGGTATACCGTAAATAAGAACTGAGCAACACAAGAAGCAAAAGTCAGTTTGCATGTGAAATTTCTATAAGCTCATGAAAACAATACCATCCCAATCGCAGATGGAAAAGGAAAAACAGCTAAGAGTACTCTGGTCATCTTCAGTCATTTGGTCGTGCACAGCATTGACAACGTTAGTCCACAGGCGGAGCGGGCGGGTCCTGTCCCTGGCATTAAAAAAGAATGGGTTGAGAGACTTTTAACACATCTAAGAAGTAAAAAAGGGGCAGCACACCTGTCCCCAACCCCGTCGTGCTAAATTCGTACTTGGAGTCCTCAAGTTTTTATACAGGGAACATAAGGTTTTATACAGGGAACTGTGGTCTGGCAGTGTCTGCCCCATGCTTGCTTGTGTGTGGAGAAAGGGAAGCAGCCACCATGAGGTAGTGTCAGTCTTCTTTCTCCCTGATGTGCAGACACTCCCAACTGGAGACTCCGACTTCTCACAGTGGGATGTGTACCAGAATGTGGCTTGGGTGCTCGTGGCAACCATCTTACCACTAGAAGGGAAGCCCACCTTGCAGTGAAGCCTGTAGTAAGAGAACAGAAACTGGCCACGTATGCACGAGTGCATGTATGTATATATGTGTCTAGAACAGGTATTGCACGCTGTCTCGGGTACCTCAAAGGTTGGCTTCACACACATTGGCCAAGCACTCCCCGTTAAGCTATCTCCTCAGAGCATATGAGAGCACTGCCAATTTTTGTCTCTTTTGAGACAAGGGGATTTGTTAGGTGGCCTATGTGCTGGGATCACAACTGGGTAGAGCATGTTCTGCTTCAGATCGTCAAACTTCCTCAACACTAAACTAACTGGATTTTTGGTTTGTTAACCAGTAAGTCCACCTATTTAGTCACTTTATGTTGGTTTTTGCTACTTGCATTAGAAAGCGTCTGAGCTAAAAGATGATGAAAGCTATGCCTGAGGTACGAGGAGCCCGAATTTGAGGCCAGCTTGAGCTACAAAGTGAGTTCAAGGCTATCTGGGCCATACAGGGAGACTTTTATCTCAAAAACAGAGAGAGAGAGAGAGAGAGAGAGAGAGAGAGAGAGAGAGAGAATAACCAAATTTTAGGACTCCTGGGAAGGCGTTATTTCCTTCCCTTGGCATGCTGTAAGGGGGGCAGTATTGCTACTGCAGTTTGGTTTTTCTGTTCCTTGATGAAGACACAGAATCTACTGTTCCTGGACCAATAAGTGTATCACCTGTGATGACTTCTAAGTCAGTTTAAGTTGGATTGCTTTATTTCTAAACATTGGAGATATTGCTCCCTGACATAAAAATAATAAAGGTGTACACACAGTGTAAGAAAAAAGGCTAAGAAAAAAATATTCTATACAAGCAAGTTCTTTATGCACTTTCCCTTTTCCAAGAAAAGCCTGAAGTATGTTAAAGCTTTCTTTTCTACTTTCTTCTCTCCTTGACCTTCAACTCCCGCTGCCTCCCAGGTGTCAGAGTTGAAGGGTACACCATCACAGCCTGCACACGAAAACCTGTGTGTGCCACTGACGCCATTCTTAGCTAACTCAGCATGGGCATGCCTACTGCTCTACCAAAGCTCCACGGTGCAGCCCGATTCTCACTGTATACTTGGTTTCCTTATAAGTTCTAACATTAACAACATAAGGCTGCAAAAATGCAGCAATTAAGAACCGTACTTTGTGAAGAATGAATAACAGAATTAAGAGTAATTTGGTTCCAACATGTGGCTTCAACACGAAAAAAAAAAAGCTATTTTGTTTGTTTTTTTGAGACGGGGTTTCCAAACTAGGCTCTAACTTGCTAACTAGGTCTAGCTAACTGGCTCTAACTAGCAAATGATGACCTTGAACCTCTGAGTGCCCTACCTCCACCTCCCCAGTGCAGGAATTACAGGTGTGCCACCACACCCTGTGTGTGAGGTGCTGAGGAGCCAATGCAGGGCTTCAAGCATGCTAGGGAAGCAGTCTACCAACCGAGCCATATCCCTAGCCTGAACACTTTTTTTTTCTGGATGCTGTGTCATTTTATAGATACTATCACCTTCCTAAAATAGTACAAGGTGTAGTACAAGGTGGCCTAGAACTCATGAAGTAGAGTAGGCTAGCCTTGGGTTTGTGGTAACTCTCCTGATCTACCCTCCCAAGTGCAGGGATTACAGATGTAATCTGTTATTTTTTTATGTTTACCTCCACAAAAGACAACCGGGGACTGAAAATTTTATTATGACTACATGAAAGAATTCAGTCCAAAAATTAAGTCTTCCCCTGGATAATTTAGATACTTCAGTCAAAACAAACACCCCCACGCTAACCCGAAAGGATGACTAATTCTTACACTGTGAGGACTGGAGGGCTTTCCGGGGAGGCTGGAGCCTCTCAAATGAGGAGGCCTCAGTAAGAACAGGAGCACTGCAATCACCATCCAGGCCATCAGGATCACAGTGATGCTGACACTGTTGTCACTGGAGGGTCCTGGCACTAAAGACAAACAAGAGGAACAGCTGTAGCAACACTGTAAAACTGTGAGATAAAGGTAAAATAGATTCTAATGCTAAAAATCACAGTAAGAAAAACACTAATAATTTAGAGTAAAGCTATAAACTAATATATTTCAATTTCTTGTTCCTTCAAGTGAGAAAAATCTACAAGGTATAACTTATGTTAGTCACAACATAATTTTGTTAGTCACACATTATAGTAAAGAATTTGACTAGTCTAATAGTTCTTTTTAATTCTTTTTATTTGTTTATTATGTAATTGTTTATTATATAATAATAATAATATTATTATTATCTCTGCAGCCCCGTCTAATAGTTCTTTACAATTTTATCTTTTATTATGTGTCTGTGTAGGAGTAGGGTCCCCAGAGCTGGGGTAATGGGCAGACTTTGAGTCATCTGACACACATGCTGGGGACAGAACTCTGGGCCTCCACAAGAGGCAGCCCAGCAGAATGTAGTAATTCATATTTTGTTTTAAGAAAAAACTGAGACTCTGGGAAGACACTTATCACTACGCCACTCCATGAGCTGCACATATTCGACAGTTTTGCATTGATTGCAGAAGGTTCATGGACTTAGGAAATTACAAATCCATAGATTTGCTGAGACCTAAAGAAGCCGATTAAGAATACCTAATGGGGGCTGGAGAGATGGCTTAGAGGTTAAGAGCACTGGCTGTTCTTCCAGAGGTTCTGAGTTCAATTCCCAGCAACCACATGGTGGCTCATAGCCATCTATAATGAGATCTTGTGCCCTCTCTCTTCTGGCCTGCAGGCACACATTTAGGCAAAACACTGAACATGATAAATAAATCTTAAGGAAAAAAAAAAAGAATACCTAATGGAATCAGGTGGTGGTGGTACAAGCCTTTAGTCCCAGTACTCAGCAGAGAGAGGCAGGTGAATCTCTGAGTATGAGGCCAGCCTGGTCTACAGAGTTCCAGGACAGCCAAGGCTACATAAAGAAACTTTGTCTCAAAAACAAAACAAACAAAAAAAAATTTAGCTGGGTTGATGGTGGTGCACGCCTTTAATCCCTGCACTTGGGAAGCCTAGGCAGGAGGATCTCTGTGAGTTCGAGGTCAGCCTGGTCTAGAAGAGCTAGTCCCAGGACTGGCTCCAAAACTACAGAGAAATCCCCTTTTTGAAAACAACAACAACAAAATGTTTATTCTTTTATTTTTTTTCTTATCTTTCTCTTTCTTTCTTTTTTTTTTTTTTTTTTTTTTTTTTTTTTTTTTTTTTTTGAGACAAGGTTTCTCTGTAGCTCTGGTGTCTGTCTAGGAACTAGTTGTTGTAGACCAGGCTGCCTCTGCCTCCTGAGTGCTGGGATTAAAGGTGTGCACCACCACCGCCCAGCTTTATCCTTTTCTATTTGTGTGTGGGTCAGGGGGTAACTTTTAAGATCTGGTTATTTCTTTTCACCGGGTGAGTCCCAGGCACTGAATTTAGGATATAAGCCTTGGTGCTGAGTGCTTTTATCAGCGGAGCCACCTGACCTGACTTCACTGGATCCTGTTCTTCTTACACAGGTCTATCCATCATTCGTTATCATCAGGTCTCCAGGGTAACCTAGGCTGGCCTCACATTCCTGATTTTCCTTTCCCTAACTCCCAAACAAGTGTGTCATTCAAAACTCCAGTAACATGAACCTCTCTGCTGACCAGCCCAGTGAGGAACCACTGCTGATCCATCCGACTCTGAGCACACTGGTTTGACCTTTGCTGGTGTGATTTGGCCCTACCTATCTAATCTTCCCTTCTTCCAATAATATCTCTTCTAGTTACTCCACATTCTTAAGCCAATGTTTCCCTCACCTGGCTGTACACCAATAAGGCCTGTAACCCACATCATAGATTCTGCGGCCCTGCGTCAGACCATCTGATTCAGGAGCAGCACATGGGTGTGGTCTAATACTTTTTTAAACCTTCCCAAATGAATATGATGTAATAATAGTTCAACACTACTCATGCAAACTCAGTCCTTCCAAAGCACCCCATATCCTCCACCCTGTCTAGTTCACAACCAACTCCCATTAACTCTTTACCTCCCTTTTCTATAACAATCCCATTCCTTTGGCTACTGTCCCGCTGCCTTCCCCAAAGTATCATGGCATTTCTCAGTTGAAGAAATGGCTTCCCAGCTTCCTTAATTAGATGTTCAGATTGTTGCCACTGATTTCCAAGGCTGGGGATCAAACCCAGGGTCTTGGATGTGCTGAGCAGCTATATCTCTGAGTTCAAGGCTAGCCTGGTCCACACAAAGAAACTCTGCCTCAAAAAAAAAGAAGAGGAAGAAGAGGAGGAAGGAGAAAGAAGAAGAAAGAATTGCCTGAAGCAGTCACGGAGAGGTAGGTGACAAGTAATGCTTTAAAAAATTATTTTTAAGTGGTGTGTGTATCTGTGTGGGTACTGGAAGAGAACATCAGATGCTCTGGAGCTAGTCTGAAGGTGCTTATGAGCTGCCTGATATAGAAGCTGGAAACTAGGGGCTAGAGAGATGGCTCAGAGGTTAAGAGCACTGGCTGCTCTTCCAAAGGTCCTGAGTTCAATTCCCAGCAACCACATGGTGGCTCACAACCATCTGTAGTGAGATCTGGTGCCCTCTTATGGCCTGTAGGCATATACACAGACAGAAAACTGTATATATAATAAACAAAATTAAAAAAAAAAAGAAGCTGGAAACTGGATTCAGTCCTCTGCAAGAGCAGCAAGCTCCTAACTGCCAAGCCATCTCTCCAGTCTACACCAAGCTTTTAACATAGAGAATATAATTTAGTCTGATTTTATTTAAAAATTACATTATTATTTTGTATATGCATGAGTATAAGCATACATGCCATAGCACACGTGTTACAGTCTGAGGACACTATGGGAAAGTTAGTTCTCTTCTACTGTGTGTGTGTCCCAGGGAATTGAACTCAGATCACCAAGATTGGAGGTAAGCAGCTTTATCTGTTGTGCCATCTTACTGGTCATTGCTTTGTTTGTTTTGACATCTCATGCATTCAAATATGCTATGTAGCCACAGTGGTTTGAACTCCTGATTCTCTTGTTTCTGTCTCCAAAATGCTAGGGTTGCAGGCCTGCAGCACTACTCCTGGTTTGCTGAACTATGAAATTTAATTAGTGCCATTCTAGGAAGTAAATCTGGCATATGAGCACAGTAAGGTTCTACAAACCAGAGGTGAAGCAGAAGGCAAAGGTGAAGTAATTTAAGCAGTAGCAAAGAAAGGAATGGAAGGAACAATGCTTAGACATTAAAAAGAACATACTAAAGAGGATTTGAGGAGGTCGGGCACAGTAGGTTCAAGGATAGCCTGAGCTAGGTAATGAGTCTGAAGCCAGCCTAAGCACACAGCGAGACCCTGTGTGAAGAGAGATGGGCCAAGGTGTGGTTCAGTAGTAGAGTGCTTGCCTCCCAGGCATAAGGACTGAAGTTTGATCTGAAACAGTATAAGAAATAGTCTTTTAAAAATGTTCTGTCAGGCAGTGGTGCAAGCCTTTTAATTCCAGCACTTGGGAGGCAAAGGCAGGTGGGGACGTCTGTGAGTTCCAGGATAGTCAGAGCTGTTACACAGAGAAACCCTGTCTTGAAAAACTAAAAAAAAGAAAAAGAAAAAAAGAAAAGAAAAAAGATTCTACAAAGCCCTAACAATGTTTTTCATACTCAGACAAACCTCTGAACTGTCTTTCAGGGTGTTTCTATGAAAAGCCTAGAAATGCTCTTCAGATGGCTGCCTTCTGTAATAAGAAAACCTTGCTAAAAGGGAGCTACAAAATGCAGGGACTAGAGGATGAATATGCTAAGGCACGGCAAGTGTAGATCTAGAGAGCAGGCAACTGCCAGCAGAACCAGGGAGCCAGAGATTACTACCTCTGTGCTGGGAATCTAGAAGACAAAAAGGATTTGCCTCCTAAGTCTCTTTGCCCTCAAGAAACAGTTGGCATAAGATAACTAAGTAGCCAGTGGTAGCAGGTAGACACCTTTAATCTGCACCCAGCAAAAAAAAGCCTAAGTAAAACATACTTACTAGTTATAGGACCAAGAGTCACTAGATACATAGTTACTAGACAAAGGAAAAAAATTTAAAAAGAGTTTTTAAGCCAGGCAGTGGTGGCGCACACCTTTAATCCTAGCACTCGGGAGGCAGAGGCAGGGGGATCTCTGTGAGTTCGAGGCCAGCCTGGTCTACAAGATCTAGTTCCAGGACAGGCCTACAAGATCTAGTTCCAGGATAGGCTCCAACAGCTACAGAGAAACCCTGTCTCGCAAAAATAAATAAATAAATAAATAAATAAATAAATAAATAAACAAACAAACAAACAACAACCAAAAAAAAAGTTTTTAAGAACAACAGAGGACTGGAGAGGTGGTCTGAAGTTAAGAGCACCGAATGCTCTTCCAGAGGTCCTGAGTTCAATTCCCAAAAACCACATGATGGCTCACACCCATCTGTAATGAGATCTTGGTGCACGCTTCTGGCGTGCAGGCATGCAGGCAGAACACTGTATACAGAATAAATAAACAAATCTTGAAAAAAAAGAACAACAGAGATTCTAGGTTTCTAACTATAAAGAATTTTAAGTTGTGTAAAGTATATTTTTCTAAGTTGTATGGCAAGTGGTTTCTGTTTTACTACTGATAATGTCTAAAAACATTGTATTCATGTCTATATTGTGCAAAAAAAAAAAAAAAAAACCAACAGAGAATGGTACCACTAAGAAGGTAAGACTATGGGCAGGGCGGTGGTGGTGCAGGCCTTTAACCCCAGCACTCAGGGACAGAGACAGGTGGATCTCTGTTAGAGGCCAGTCTCGTCTACAGCGTGAGTTCCAGGACAGCCAGGGCTGTTACACAGAGAAATCCTCTCTCAAATAAACCAAAAAAAGAAAAAAAAAAAGGTAAGACTATTGTCAAAATGTAGATAGAGTGAGGCCCAGGAAGATGGCTTTGTAGTTAAAGGCACCTGCCACCAAGCCTGATGACCTGAGTTTGGGTACCATCCTCCAATATTTTTTTTAGGATATACCATCCTCGAGACATTTTTTTAAAAAAAAGATGCAGAGTGAGCGGGAGTTGTGAGGCTATCTGGAAGAATATTCCAAGCATGGGGAACCAATGATGCCCTGGCATGAGGATCCAGTGGAATGTGGGATGTGCTCAATACTGACCATCACTAGTTTAGAAGTGGGATGAGGTTTGGATACCAGAGAAAGACTCATCACAGGAGCAGTCAATCACAGCCAGGTCATAGCCCTCCCAGGACATAACACGAACCTTCTATTATGCATCAAATAAAAAACCCCTTAAGAGTTTTAGATGAGTGGGCTGGCGGGGTGGCTCACAGGTCCTGAGTTCAATTACCAGCATCTACATGGTGGCTTATAACCATCTATAATGAGATCTGATGCCCTCTTCTGGCATGCTGGCATACATGCATGAAGAACACTGTATTTGTAATAAATAATCAAATCTTTAAAAGAAAGTTTTAGGTGAAAAGAAGGCAAAGCAAACTGTTATTTGGACAGGCTACTCTCTCCAGCTATTATGTTAAGAAAAACAGAGAAGCAGGGAGATAGTTAAGAACATATAAGGCTGCTATGGTGACAAGAGCCTTTGATCCCAACACTTGGGAGGCTGAGGCAGACAGATCTCTGTGAATTCTAGGCCAGCCTGTTCTAAATATCGAGTTCCAGACCAGCCAAGGCTACATAGTAAGACCCAGTCTTAAACAAACAAAAGGAACCTGTTATAAAAACTTACATGAGGTGGAACAGGTGGGCAGAATGGGGTGGTATGAAGTATAGTTTTGGTTAAATCCTAAAGGTAGATGATTATGGATAGACCCCTGAGAGTCAAGGGTAACTTTCAGGGCAGAGAAACCATAAACTTATGGGAAAGACAAAGGAAGAAATGCAGCCATGGCAGATACTTCTAGGAGCTCAGTTCTGAAGAAGACAGTTTTGAGGTGCCTGTGAAACATCACAGTAGACATGTCCAGAAGACAGTCACCAGCACATAAGTAATGAGTCAGGAGACTTGAGAACATCACCAAGGGAGTGTAGGAAGGGAGCAGCTCCAGGGAATGAGCTAATGAGGCCTGAGGGGGAGAAGGAAGACAGAGTAATTAGAAAGTTAGAACCGGAGGGAAAACATGGATAGAGAGAGTTGGGAAGACCTGTAAGACTGAACAATCACAGGTTCACAGCAGATAAAGGGTAGCTTTATGTAGAAATGGGAGAAGATAGGAAATTATGTCAAGGATTGTGCTGGGTAGACAGCCCCATCAATGATGTGTTTGCCATGCAAACATGGCAAACTAAAACCCACTTAAAACCTGAGAGTTTGGAAAGGAATTCTAGGCAAAAACAAAACAGTTTAGCATGACTTAATGCCTGTGGCTCCTTTAAGAGAGGTTTTCCTGATTCAGGGGTAGCAGAAAAAAAACTGTGCAGTTATGAAATGGTGGCTTTCTGAGCTGTGCTGACAGTGTGAACTCTGGCTCTTTCAGGAGGCCAAGCATTTAAATGGGGTTTGTGGGCAGTGTGCTGCAAGTTACTTGATGACAGCATGGGCCAACTGGTTATGAGAGTTGAAGTGGTGAGGACGGCTCCCACCCAGCAGTCTCAGACGCAGTGAACAGGCTTCTGCCAAGTCAGACTGGGCGGGAACAAGCAGACAGAGCCGTATTTGCCCTAGTAATGCCGCTGCTTAGGTTTTTAAGAAGCACTTAGCATTTTAAGAAGCAGTCCAGGTCAGAAAAGGATTACAGATACACAATAAAGACAAATTCAGATGGAAAAGACCTCTAAATGGGTCACAATGTTGGATAAATGTGCACAGGCTTGGGAGAGAGAAGAAAAAGAGCAAAGAGAGTTATAAAAAAGAAACAGTACAGTCATAGATTAAAAGGAATAAAGAAAAATAAGCCAAGTAAATATGGAATATACAAAGAGAGTCTAGATTATGTATATTATTGTATTTTCTTTGAATTTCTTAACTGGTTCTGGGGATTGCTAAACTAAACCAACATATGGGTTTCTTGACTTCAAAATTTGAGTCTAAGGATATGTTGCTTTGGAAAAGAGGTTCTTCTTTTGTTTCAACAGAGGATGAGAACCTGTGGAATCCTTCCAGACTAATGTGGTTTTATGGACCAAGACCACCCGAAAAGTCTCTGTGAATACTCCAAAAATTACTTTACCCAACAAAAAGCAGGAAGTAGTCTGGAGAGAAGTATGTCCAAATTCCCAAATATTGTTTATAAATGTTTGTTTACATTTAAAGGGGGATATGCTATAAAGATTTGCATTAGTATAGATCTTGGTTTGATACAAATTTAAGGTGAATTTTGTTATACATATATTTCTGCTCTTGATTAAGGTATTGTGATTGTGTAGTTAATTAAAAATGTAATATATAATTAAGAAATATATGTTAATAGAGAGTCATCTATAATAGTCAAGTTTGTAGTCATGTTAGTTTCTCTAGACATACAGAGATATTTCAGTTAGATAATCTTCAAACCTTTCAAAGTCCTATGGGATATGGAATTTAAAATGTTTTAAGAACTTAAGACTTTTCATGACAGAGAGACACATCTGCTCCTGGCAGCACCAATTACTTTAAGAGGATGATAGGCATCAAAGAGTTCTGAGATTAAAGGCGTGCACCACCACTGCCCGGCTAAAAGTTAAGTTTTGATAAAAGAAATAAACAGTATAAAGTGGCAAAGAACTATCAAAGAGAAAAAACACTGGGCTGCCTTTAGCAACCGTGCAAATAAATTAAAACTTACAACTTAAAAACCTAAAACATATTCACTGGCTAATGCCAAAGCTCATGTAGATTCTACAAATGGGAACACAAGTATTTCTCTACCATTTATCTTTTTGGCTTTTGTTTTATTTATTTTATAGTTGCCTGGTTTGTTGACTAATTGAGTAATTAATTTTTTGTCTTTTGAGACAAGGTTTCACGTATGCCAGGCTGGCCTCTAACTCACTAAGTAGCAGAGACTGACCCTGTACTTCTAATGCTTCCCAGTGCTGGCAATACAGGTATGTATTCCCAAAATATCCTGTTTATTTGATGCTGGGGATCAAATCTGGGACTTCACAGATGCTACAACAGCATAGTTGAGAGACCCTATCTTAAAAACAAGGTGGAGAGTGATTGAGGAATATACATAATGTCTACCTCTGGCCTATGCACACGCGCGCGCACACACACACCCCTAATGATAAATATAAACAACCAACCTATTAATAAATGTAACTTGGGGCTAGTCAGAAGCAGAGCACTTACCCAGCACGACCGAGAGCAAGGTCAGAAAACTAGCACCGCACAATAAATAAAGAACATAATCTGGCAGCTGGAGCCTTTGGATGTGTGCATGAGACTTCAGAATGAGTGAGTATGCTTTTTAATGTAAAAATTATTTTGGGGGCTGGAGAGATGGCTCAGAGGTTAAGAGCACTGACTGCTCTTCCAGAGGTCCTGAGTTCAATTCCCAGCAACCAAGTGGTGGCTCACAGCCATCTGTAATGAGATCTGGTGCCCTCTTCTGGCCAGCAAGCATACAGACAGACAGAACACTGTATACATAATAAATAAATAAGTAAATCTTTAAAAAAATTATTTTTGATTTGGAATCAGGTTAGAAATATCAAATTAGAAAATAGCTTCTATCGGGCAGTGGTGGTGCATGCCTTTAATCCCAGCACTCTGGGGGCCGAGGCAGGCGGATCTCTGAATTCAAGGCCAGCCTGGTCTATAGAGCAAGTTCCAGGGCACTCAAGGCTTCACAGAGAAACCTTGTCAAGAGACTGATGGACATCTACGGTAGACTCTGTAAACGTCCTTCACAAATTCCCTCCTGTACTTTCCCACCCTGGAAGCCTGGAGCCCCTATTTGTCCTATTCGTCTCCCACAAACATGTTTTTAGCCAAAGAAGCTACAAAGCAAGTAGTAAATTGTTTTTCACACAGGGTCTTGCCATGTACCACAAAATAGCCTAGAATTCACCATTCTGTTGCCTTGGCCTCCCGTGTGGGATTTCAGCCATGCACTTCTACCCATGAGAGAAGAGCTATAAATCAGTGACTCTTCCTTGAGGCGCCTGTACCCTCACTTGAAGCAGTCAAAAACATTTTTTTTATTCTATTTTTTTTAATATTTATTTATTTATTGTGTATACAATATTCTGTCTGTGTGCATGTCTGCAGGCCAGAAGAGGGCACCAGACCTCTTTAAAGATGGTTGTGAGCCACCATGTGGTTGCTGGGAATTGAACTCAGGACCTTTGGAAGAGCAAGCAATGCTCTTAACCACTGAGCCATCTCTCCAGCCCAAAAAAACATTTTTGAGTATATATTAAGCATCAAATATATAACCAAGAGCCACTTATCATAAAATAAACTAAAAGCCAGGCAAGATGGTACATGCTTATAATTGTAGCACCTTGGGAGGTGGAAGCCATACAATCAGATATTCAAGGCCAGCCTTGTTGCTTTTTTTTCCTCCTTTAAAGATTGATTTATTATATATACAGTATTCTGCCTGCATATACTCCTGCATGCCAGAAGAGGGCACCAGATCTCCAGATCTTTTTATAGATGGCTGTGAACCACCATGTGTTTGCTGGAACTTGAAATCAGGACCTCTGGAAGAGTAGCCAGTGCTCTCTCTCCATGAAACTGTTTTTTTTTTTTTTTTTTTTGGTTTTTCGAGACAGGGTTTCTCTGTGGTTTTCGAGCCTGTCCTGGAACTGGCTCTGTAGACCAGGCTGGTCTCGAACTCACAGAGATCTGCCTGCCTCTGCCTCCCGAGTGCTGGGATTAAAGGCGTGCGCCACCATCGCCCGGCTCATGAAACTGTTTTTAAAAAATAAAAATAAGGGCTGGAGAGATGGCTCAGTGGTTAAGAGCATTGCCTGCTCTTCCAAAGGTCCTGAGTTTAATTCCCAGCAACCACATGGTGGCTCACAACCATCTGTAATGAGGTCTGGTGCCCTCTTCTGGCCTGCAGGCATACACACAGACAGAGTATTGTATACATAATAAATAAATAAATATTAAAAAAAAAATAAAAAAAATAAAAAATAAATAAAAATAATATATCGGGTGATGGTATGGCATGCCTTCAATCCCAGCACTCAGGAGGTAGAGGCAGGAGGATCTGTGAGTTTGAAGCCAGCCTGGTCTAAAGGGTGAGTTCCAGAACAGCTAGGGTTGTTACACGTAGAAATTCTGTCTTGAAAAAAGAAGGGAGAATACTGTCTGCTGACTCTGGCCCCGCCCGCCCTCCGGTTTCCCACTGGTACTCACACTCCCGGAGGCACTCCGTGTCTGTGCAGTAGGACTGGGACTGCCGAAGCTGCGGCGAGAGGAAAGGACAGTTAGCTGCTGAGCCACCAGCATGGGTTTGGGGCAGCGGGAGGGGCAGTACTCAGTGTTGGAGCTAGCTCAGCCTGCGTGCAGCCCTGCATGTAATTCCCAGCACCACACATTTCAGCTTTTTGAAAGTTTGGACATATTTATTTTATGTGGGTATCCTGTCTGCATGGTTGTCTGGCATCACGTGCATTCCTGGTGCCCAACCAAGGTCATCACTGGGTATCAGGCTGGGGGAGGGGGCACAGGGGATTTAAGCTACCTGTGAGTGCTGGGAAGTGAACCCAGGACTGACCTCTGGAAGAGGAGCTAGTTCACTTAACCTGCTGAGTCATCTCTTCAGGACCTTTACTTTGAGACAGGGTCTCATGGAGACGAGGCTAGCCTCAAAGTCACCACACAGCAGAGGAACATCATAAACTCCTGATCCTCCTTGACTCTTCCTCCCAAAGACTAGGATAGTCACCATGTCCAAATATAACATTTTGGACAAATAAAACCTTTGGTTTTGGAATTTAAAATATTTTAAAATCCATCAGTCAATTACACAAGTCAAATTATGAATGAATTTATGCCACCGTTTTTTAGGTGGTTGAGAAATGAAAATCTCACTAGAGATGACTGGATGGTAGAGAGTGAAGAAATGCAACTTTTCAATTCAGTTTCATGACTGACACTCTCTTAGATATTCAGTACCACCGCATCTGCTGCCAGCCCAGTGCAACGAGTCTTTTTCTATCCCACCAGGCAGCTCCCAAATAATAACACGGAGACTTCTTATTAATTATGAAAGATCGGTCTATAGCTTAGGCTTGTTCCTAACTAGCTCTTATAACTTAAATTAACCCATTTGTATTAATCTGCGTTCTACTATGTGGCATTACCTCCCTCCCATCTTGTACCCATTTTCTCTCCACGGCTCCTGGCATTTCCTGTGTGCCTAGATTCCTTCTCCTCTTTCTTTCTCTCTCCCTGGAAATTCCATCTATACCTCCTGCCTCGCTATTAGCCGATCAGCTTTTTACTACACCAATCATATCTTCACACAGTGTACGAGGAACCCACAACACCAAGAGTGCAACTGCTCCGCTGGCTAAGTATGGGCTCTGCAGAATGACAGGCACTGTCTTCAAGTCAGGCTAGGCAACTTTCTAGTGTTTCAAGACTTTGGGAAAGTCCTTGACACCTCTAAACAAATGTGAGCCTGTTCCACCTTGACTGGAAGTCAGAGACTATAAGCTTGTTTTTGCTCTTTCAAAGTTGTTGAAACAGGTGTAGCTACACACCCTGACCTAGGGTGTGGTTACTTGGTATTTTGGACATAAGATGGATCCACTACACCCTGAGCAAAGGTTAGAGAATTCAAGTATACTCCTGTGCTCCTTCACTTAAAATGGGAGGTTTGACATAGGGAGTGGCTGCCTATAGAATAGTTGGTCTAGGGTGTATTCACTGCATATCCTGCCCAAGACGTCATACTTTACTCAGGAAATAATGGCTTCATGTCTCGAGTACTGAAGCAAGTAACTGTTCTGGTTATCCTTTGTGTCAGTTAAAGCAGTCTTCTGCTTTCTTATGCCCCTTTTGTATTGGGGTATAAAAGTGAATGACCTCATGCTCCTACCCTGTTGAGGCTGGTCTTAATAATCTTCAACAGCATCATTTAGACATTGGAACAGTGGATAGCTGATGCCAGGCATGATGGCACATGCCCTTAATTCCAGCACTTGGAAGGCAGAGGCAGGTGGATCTCTGAGTTTGAGGCCAGCTGGCTTTATAAAGTGAATTTCAGGACAGCTAGGACTACACAGAAAGACCCTACCATAAAAAAAAGTAAATAGTCCATGATTATACCCTATCTAATCACTAGAGGTTGAGACAGGAGGATTTCTGTGAGTTCAGGTCATCTGTTCTTGTGTGAAAAAGCTAGTTAAATCCAATTTATGGGGCAAGCAAAGAGCATCCCAGACACTAGGTCTGAGATGGCAACTGTCCTCTCAGCAGACCTTACAGCATGTTGGCTATAACTTACCTAGAAAAACACCTCCTAAATTAAAGATGACCAGCAGGAGTATGAGGCTGCTCCGTGAGGGCATACTGTTTCTTCTGAGTGTTTAGCAGCCTAGTTTGGCAATCGAGTCATTTTCTACTGTTACTTATCAGTTGTGAGTCTTGTACTCTCCCTGGACAGGAGCTTGTGGGGGGCAAGGGAGAAGCCCTTCTTGTCTTGTTATGGGGGCTCCTGATACTGCAGTTCTAGAGGCTGGCCTGGCCAAACCAGCAGCTCAGAATACCAAGACCCAAGGCCTTCTGGCTTCTGACACTAGACCTCTGCTGCAGCCACTTAGGTTGCAGCCTCTGCTCTGGGCTTTAACCACAGTTGCCCTGGTGCTTGGCAGGTACTGTAGGTTTCTGGCAGCAATGAGCTGAGATGGCGAAGCAGCAACAGGCAGCGGGCAGTGCCTCAAGTGTGACAGCTGTCAGACGCTGGGTGCTGGGACCCGAGACCTCAGTGTCTGGTACTGGGGCTTGAGGGGAGGCATTCCTCCTCCTCAGCTCAGCTCTTTGCCCTCTTCTGACTCTCCATTCTCTCTCTTCCTGCCTCAGATACCTCTGCTCCTCATTGTTTCTGCCCAGCTCGTCTTCAGACCACTTGAGCTGCGTCTCACCGCTGCCACCCCTTCGGTCTTCCCCTATAACATCTCATCTGCTGCTGGGTCTGCCATCCTGTCTCCCTTACCAGCTCAGCCCACTCCACTAATGATAAAGATCAAAAGAAGGCAAGAAAAATCTAGACAAGTCTTTTATGGCGCCGGGGCAAGGAGAATGTCAATCCTGGTATCACCCCTCATGCGGGTAAAGGACCACATCTGTACTAACCTGGTAAGAGTTAAGGACACTGCATGACCAGCAAGGAGTGCTCTCCCTCTGGTCTGTATGGTGATGGCTACAGGGTTGTTAAGAGTTCCCAGAGGCTTGTGATGGCGAAGAAGAGTGTAGTGAGTGAAAGTGGCTGTTGCCGGGCCTGACAACCTGAGTTCACACTGTGTACACACTGGAGCCACACAGTGTAGGGAGAAAACCAACTTCTCCAGGCTGTCCTCTGAGCTCACACTGTAGTATGCGTATACCTGTGCGTGCAGGAGGGAACTTGTGAAGCAAGTTTACGGTCTACAGTAGACCCCCATCTTCAGCAAAGATTTATATTTTGTCATTAGGGGGGGAAACGTGTTGATGGGGGTCTCTCTTTCTCTTTCTCTGTGAAGCCTTGAGTGTCCTGGAACTTAATCTATATATCAGGCTGGCCTTGAACTCACAGAGCTCTGCCTGCCTCTGCCTCCACAGTGCTGGAATTAAAGACATGCGGCACACACACACAACTCTCAATCTTATGTTTGAAAATAGTTTTTAATCTTTAAAAAAAGATGAAGAGAATAAAGAAACATCAAACTCCAGCCTCCACACACGTGTTCTCTCACACACATACACAGCTGAAATACAGACCTAAATAATTTAAAAGAATAAGGGTTTCTCTGTACACAGATCAGCCCTGGCTGATGGAAACTCACTTTGTAGATCAGGCTGGTTTATGAACTACAGCGTCAGATCTGCCTGACTCTGCCTCCCATGTGCTGGGATTAAAGGCAAGCACCACCAGCGCCCAGTTCAGCCTTCTTTTTCTAAAGAATACTCTCAACAGCTTAACAGGCTGTTATGTCTAAACTGAGCTTTGGTCTGGCCTTTTTCCATTTATACAGTAAATATGTGATACAATGAAGACATACTTCAGTTTAAAGGGACTCACTGTGTATTCTCATCTACTTCTTTTTTTAAAAAACATTTATTTATTAAGTATACAATATTCTGTTTGTGTGTATGCCTGCAGGCCAGAAGAGGGCACCAGACCCCATTACAGATAGTTGTGAGCCACCATGTGGTTGCTGGGAATTGAACTCCGGACCTTTGGAAGAGCAGGCAATGCTCCTCTTAACCTCTGAGCCATCTCTCCAGCCCCCTCATCTACCTCTTTTTAGAATTCATTTGTCATGCCATGGAGGTAGCTTACACCTTTATGCACAGCACTGACGCCAGCCTGTTCTACACAACAAACTCCAGGCCTGCCAGGGCCACATAGTAAAACCCTGTCTCAAAACAAAAAGAAAAGAAAGGATTTAATAGGTGAAGCCTAAAGGATTAGCCTAGGAAAGGGAACGAGCAAACAGAGTCTACGCTCTGATGTAGGAGCTCCATTGTGAGCATGAGTACGGTCTATGGGGTGCACGTGTTTGCTTGCCTATGCCTTTACAACTGGGGACCAGAGAATAACACTGGGTGTCTTTATTGTTCTCCAACTCATTTTTTTTTGGCGGGGGTTTCAAAACAGCGTTTCTCTGTGTAGTTTTGGAGCCTGTCCTGGAACTCACTCTGTAGACCAGACTGGCTTCAAACTCACAGAGATCTGCCTGCCTCTGCCTCCAGAGTGCTGGGATTACAGGCGTGTACACCACCACCTGGCTCCCTTACTGAACCTGGAACTCTCTTTTCACTAGGTTAGCTCACGGTGATGCTTCAGGGTTGGTAACGCTCTGTCCCCACAGCACAGGTGGGGTGGAGGCACGGGTATGCGCCAGCACACATGATTTTTATATGGGTACCTGGTATCTGAACACAGGTCACTGCTTGCTTAACTCACTGAGACAGCTCCAGCTACCATTTTAAAAAATGTTCTACAAAAAAAAAAAAAATCACACACAAAAAGTTTCTAAACATTCCCCCAACTCAGAGATCCAAAAGCATGTGCCTGGTATAAAAATAAAATCTTAAAAAGTTTAAAAGCAAAGGACTAGGGCTCAGATGCAGCGTTAAGGAGTGACGGGTGAGCTAGCTCAGGCTGCAATCGGGCACTCAGGAGGCTAAGCCCCATGGTTAACAAAGGGAGTTTCAGGCCAGCACACACTACAAAGTGAGGCCTTCTCTCAGCAAAATAAAACAAAAAAGCTAAACACTGTGGGACGTTATTTCTCCTCTCAAATCTTTTTTTTTAATATTTATTTATTTATTTAGTATACAATATTCTGTCTGTGTGCATGTCTGCAGGCCAGAAGAGGGTACCAGACCTCTTTATAGATGGTTGTGAGCCACCATGTGGTTGCCGGGAATTGAACTCAGGACCTTTGAAAGAGCAGGCAATGCTCTTAACCACTGAGCCATCTCTCCAGCCCCCTCTCCTCTCAAATCTTACAATTGCATGTGAAAACACTCTTCAGTGGGAACGACCCGAGATTGATACTCAGAACCCACATGGTGAGAGAGAACTACTCCTCAAGTTGTCCTCTGATCTTCACAAGTATATCACAGCACACATGTCTAAAAACACCATAAATTAAATGAATAATAAATGTAAAAATTAATAAAAACATTTCACCCCATCTTCCAATATATCTATGGCTGAGTACACTGATCCTTTTGTTTAGATATGCACGTTTTTGGTTCATATTTATTACTGAAGGATTAGGTTAGTGAGCAGTTAGGCCTGGGGTATACACAGCTTCCCTCCCTAACCAAGCACAAAAGCAGAGCGGAGTGGCTCTCAGCGCAGAGAAGATTTAGTCTGAGTCTATCTCACTGAGCCAAGCAGTCTTTGTTTTCGTTACTTTACAGCCACTCCGGAGTTTTGACATCACCTTGGCTTCCTTCCTGTTCCTTAACATCCCAAGGAGGAGCCTTCCCGGTGCCTTTTCTTAGAAAGAACTTCTAATTTTAGCCTGTTGGCAGAGGTCTACAGCAATCTTTATATCTCATGGAAGGGAAGAGAAACACATGCGTCTTTGTATTCACTGAAATTACAAGTTTTGCTTGGGAATTTTAAGTCTTAGATTTATTGGTTGATTTTATGTGTATATGTACCTGCTTGCATGTATGTTTGTATGTATGTATGTATGCATGCATGCAGTGCCTATATTGGATTCGCTGGAACTGAAGTGAGCTGGCATCTGGACACTTGGAACTGGGCCAAATCCTCTGGACGAGAAGCCAGTACTCTTAACTGCTGAGTCACCCCCCTTCCTCTTTAAAAAGTTTTTATTTACTTGTGTGTCTGTATCCGAATATGCTGTGTGTGGGTGAACTGTAGGCCAGAAGAGGGCACTGGATCCCTGCAGCTGAATACTAGGTGGTTGTGCGCTGCCTGAGGGGTGAGCTGGAACCAAACTCTAGATGAGTAAGCCCTCCTAACCACTGGGCCATTTCTCCAGCCCACTTCTGATGTTATCCTGAGGCTCTGGTTACACAGGGTCCACCAATGAGCCGAAAACACCACCCTTTAAAGGTTTCCCAACGCGCTCCCATTTTCTCTGCATTCTTCTTTTTCTTCATTTATGTCTGGCACTGACATTTCAAAAGTCTTGTCTTCAACCTCTCTTATTTCTTCTTTCATCCACTTTGCTGCTGAAACTCTTTGCTCTCTGACTTCACAAGCTGCTCATTCTCAAGGTTTCTGTTTGGGTCTCTAACAATCCCCCTCTTCACTGTGTATGTAGACAAGATCTCTCTCGACTGCTGTATCGTCTCTGATGTTTCTGGAATCTGTTATGAACTTCAGGAGTTGTCTTTTTATCCTTTTCTTTTATTTCCATCCTGGAGTTATCTGCTGGATGGACATCTCTTACATTTCTTTGACTCTGTGTCCTAAGGTATGAGTCCGAGGCTTGGTCCAGAGACGGTTTCTTCTTTCATGGTAAAATCTCCATGACTACCCTTTTCCACCACACCTTCTCATGCACCCTGACCTAGAAACTGAGCTAAAGTTAGAAACCAGGTCACATGCATACACCCACGCAAGGGAAAGGGTAGACACTTCCCAGTTTTAATTACTTCTAAAATGTAGCCAAGTTGGAACAACAACATTAAAAAGATACCAAATTAAAATATAAATTTTAAAGAGAGATAGTAATTTTTAATTAAAAATGGGAACCCTGCTTCACCACAGTTAAATTGTTAATTTTTTTTGCTATTATTGTCAAAGTATTTTTAAAATTATGCCTTATGTTGGACTAAATTTAAGACTCAAGGGGCTGGAGCAATTCCTTACTGGTTAAGAGCACTGCCTACTCTTCCAAATAGCACTAGTTTGATCCCTAACACCCACATTGAGACTTACAACCAGGATCTGAGACACTATTTCCAAGATTACCAAGCACACATTCAAGCAAAACGCCCATACACACAAAATAAAATACTTTTTAACAGAATAAGACTTGAGAGAGGTTGAGGAAATAGCTCAGCAGCCCTGGGTATAATCCCTAATACTTAAAAAAGTACTTTATTATTATTAATGGTCAAATTTCTCTTTCTATACACTATAATATAAATAGTATCAATTTTAAGCTTATGAACTAAGAAAGCCTTTTTTCTTTCTTTCTTCTTTTTTTTTTCCTTTTTGGTTCTTTGAGACAGAATTTCTTTGTGTAGCTCTAGCTATCCTGGAACTCGCTCTAACTAGTTCAAACTCAGAGATCTGCCTGCCTCTGTCCCTGGAGTGCTGGGATTAAAGGTGTTTGCCACAACTACCCAGCTCAACTTACTAGATAAAGAAATGCTTTTCTTGGGGCTGGAGAGATGGCTCAGTGGTTAAGAGCATTGCCTGCTCTTCCAAAGGTCCTGAGTTCAATTCCCAGCAACCACATGGTGGCTCACAACCATCTGTAATGAGGTCTGATGCCCTCTTCTGGCCTGCAGACATACACACGGACAGAATATTGTATACATAATAAATAAATTTCAAAAAAAAAAGAAATGCTTTTCTGAGGATTTGTTTGTTTGTTTCTTATGCAGTGTTTCTATCTGCATCATTCCTTCAGGCCAGAAGAGCCCATCAGATCTTACAGATGGTTGTGAGCAACCACTGGTTGCTGGGAATTGAACTCAGAACCTCTGGAAGAACAGTCAGTGCTATTAACCTCTGAGCCACCTTTCCAGTTCTAGAAATGCTTTCTACAGAGACTCTCTTACTGTTGGAGAAGGACTGAACTGTGTATATCAGAAAGGATACAAGGTTTCATAGTAGCTTGGCATCAAACTCCACATAACAAAAAAACAATTATCTGTTCCAACACGAATACAACAGCCTCAACATGATTGTGGTTAACTAACCAGAATGTCAAACATCCTTAAAACAAACCTACAGAAGTAAAGAAAATCAGTTTTCATCTCTAATAAAACATGTACTGACAGGGCTGGAGAGATGGCTCAGCGGTTAAGAGCACTGACTGCTCTTTTAGAGGACAAGGGTTCAATTCCCAGCACCCATATGGCAGCTCACACTGTCTGTAACTCCAGGATCCAGCAACCTCACACATTTATACATACAGGCTATAAAATAAATATTTTAGAAAAAAAGTACTGAGGTGCTTTATCATTATGTTTTAATTCACCACGAAGTTTCCATTATCAAATATTTTAGTGACGATCCTGAGACAATCCTCTATTAACCTCTGTGCTTGTTGATGTTTTGTCTGTTACACACAAATTAGTGTACTCTGGGAGGAGGGAACCTCAGCTGAGAATGTGTCTCTACCACATCAGCCTGTGGGCAAGCCTGCAGGCATATTTTCTTGATTAATGATAGATGTGGGAGGCCCTGCACACCATGGGTGCTGCCACCCCAGGGTTGCTGATACTGTGTTGTTCAGAAAACAAGCTAAGCAAGTCAGAGGGCACAGCGATTAAGCTATGTTCCTCGTGGCCTCTCCTTCAGTTACTGCCTCCAGCCTCCCGCCTTGAGCTCCTGGGTCATGATTGATGGCTGCAACAGAAAGGTAGCGGAGAGGAGCCGTAATCCCACAACCCAGGAAGGACACAGATCAGCTCTGAGCAGGACTCTGTCTCTCTCACCAGGTTGATTAGTCTTCTCATCGCATGTTCATGAGAGCAAACACATTCACAGGGATCAAATCCACCTTCAGCCATGGTCACCCAGCTTGATCTTACTCAACTATTTAAACCTAGGAAGAAAGAAAATAATAGTTAAGAGTATTGCTGAGCTTCTCTCCAGCTATGAAAAATTCATACACTGCACGATTTACAATATTTACTTAAGCTATGTATAATCCATATTTATTTGTAGGGGCATTTCATTTGTATTTTAATACATAAAGCTCGCCTGAGGATCAGAAAACTAAAACAGCCACACTGGTCAGCCTTATAGACCTGACAGCAATGACACTGGCCTTTAACCCTTAACCCCAGCAGCCACAATAGCTTGCCATAGAAACCAGGCAGTAGTGGTGGACGTACTTAATCCCAGAAGTAGAGATTATAAAACAGGAAGAGACAACTCTCAAGTTTCATTCTGAGATTCCTGGAAGCAGGATCACCATTTTGGTTTGAGGTAGAGGTAAGAGCTAGTGGCTGGCTGTTGTGCTTTTCTTACCTTCAGGTTGAACCCCAGTTTCTGTCTCTGAGTTTTTATTAATCATGCTTCATTTATCAATGGCATATACCTTATGAAACTATTTCTCCTATATAGTAATTACAACTTTATTATATGAATTATGAGCCTGCATAAGCTACTGGTCCTTCTGCCAGCAGAACAACTTCCTATAAGTATCTTTGGGTGCTCTAACTGGACTTGTCCCTGATACTATGGCCTATTTACTTAATTCCTAAACTTTATTTGCTACTGAAATAAAAATTCAAATTTTAAAGCAATCTTTATGCTTGATTTTGAGTATGGTGATGCATACCTGTAATTCCAGAACTTAGGAGGCTGCAGAAAATTCAAAACAAGCCTCAACTACACAAGTCTAAAGCTACATAGTTAGAAAAAAGGGGGTAGAGGTACAGAGAGATTGCTCAGTAGTTAGGAGTACTTGTAACTCTTCTAGAGGACCAAGCACCAACATTGAACATCTCAGAACTGTCTGGAATTCCAGTTCCAGGGCATCCAACACCCTCTTCTGGCCTCTGTAGGCTACTATAGGCATGTGGTACATGTAAACTCATGCAGATACACAAATACATATATAAAAAATTTAGCCGGGCGGTGGTGGCGCACCCTTTAATCCCAGCACTCGGGAGGCAGAGGCTGGCGGATCTCTGTGAGTTCGAGACCAGCCTGGTCTACAAGAGCTAGTTCCAGGACAGGAACCAAAACCACAGAGAAACCCTGTCTCGAAAAACCAAAAAAAAAAAAAATTTAAAAATATTCTGAAAGAAAAATGAGGTATCTGAAATAATATCAATGTTTATAGGCAGATTAAATTTGCCCTTCAGAGTGTGACTTAGCCCACGTCTTTCCTTCCTCCTAGATGAATCTTCCTCTGCTAACACAGTGTTGTTCCAAACCAGGCTTTATGTAGCCCAGATTCGTCTCCAACCTTTCCGCCTCCACCTCCCAAATCCTGGGATTACAGGTGCATTTCATACCCAGCTTCACTAAAATGTTCTGAAAATGAAATTCAAATACCAAAATGTAATCCCAGCTCCTGGGAGGCAGAGACAGACAATCTCTGTGAGTTTGAAGCCAGCCTGGCACTAGCAGAATTGGAAAAGACAGACTTGCTACTATCCCAGACAATTCATCACAAGTGCAAACACAGCTCTCTACAAGTCTGTCTTTAAATTTATTAACAGAATTCAATTTGACCTGTCTCTCCTCCCAAAGAATCCGTATCAGTCACCACCAATCTCAACACTTCCCTTACTTCTTCAAGCCACAGCATTCACTAAAAATACATTTATAGAATTCTTTTTTGGTACACCCATATCTATCACCATGCACAAAACTCAAGTCCAAATGGATCAAAGACCTCAACATAAAGCCAGCCACACTGAACCTTACAGAAGAGAAAGTGGGAAGTACATTTGAACGCATTGGCACAGGGAACCACTTCCTAAATAGAACCCCAGCAGCACAAACACTGAGAGAAACAATAAATGGGACCTCTTGAAACTGAAAAGCTTCTGTAAAGCAAAGGACATGGTCAACAAGACAAAACAATAGCCTACAGAATAGGAAAAGATCTTCACTAACCCCACATCAGACAGAGGTCTGATCTTCAAAATATACAAAGAAATCAAGAAATTGGACACCAGACGATCACATAATCCAATAAAAAAAATGGAGTACAGAGAACTCTCAACAGAGGAATCTAAAATAGCTGAAAGACACTTAAGGAAATGTTCAACATCCTTAGTCATCAGAGAAATGCAAATCAAAACAACTCTGAGATTCCATCTTATACCTGTGAGAATGGCCAAGATCAAAAACACTGATGACAACTTATGCTGGAGAGGTTGTGGGGGGGGGGGAGGGAACACTTCTGCATTGCTGGTGGGAATGCAAGCTGTACAACCCCTTTGGATGTCAGTGTGGCAATTTCTCAGAAAATTAGGGAACAACCTTCCTCAAGACCCAGTAATACCACTTTTGGGTATATAGCCAAAGGATGCTCAGTTGTGCCACAAGGACATGTGCTCAACTATGTTCATAGCAGCTTTGTTTGTCATAGCCAGAACCTGGAAACAACATAAATGCCCCCTGATTGAAGAATGAATAAAGAAAATGTGGTACATTTACACAATGGAGTACTACACAGCAGAAAAAAAAATAATGACAGCTTGAATTTTGCAGGAAAATGGATGGAGCTAGAAAACATTATTCTGAGTGAGGTAACCCAGACACAGAAAGACAATTATCACATGTACTCACTCATAGGTGGTTTTTAAACATAAAGCAAAGAAAACCAGCCTACAAATCACAATACCGAGAACTTAAACAAAAATGAGGACACTAAGAGAGACTTAAATAGATCTAATCTTGGGAAGTAGAAAGTATAAAAAGACAAGATCTCCTGAGTAAATTGGGAGCATGGGGACCTTGGGGGGAGGGTTGAAGTGGGGAGGAGAGAGGCAGGGATTGGAGCAGAGAAAAATGTAGAACTCAATAAATAGAAAAATAAAAAAAAAGAATTATTTTTTGCTAAAATTTATTTAAATATAAGTGCTCTATCAATTTTATGCCAGAAGAGGGCATCAGATCCCATTAAAGATGGTGTGAGCCACCATGTGGTGGCTGGGAACTGAACGCAGGACCTCTGGAAGAGCAGTTATAACTGCTGAGCCATCTTTCCAGTCCTATGGAATTCTTTTTTGGTTTGTTTTTCAAGACAGGGTTTCTCTGTAGCTTTGGAGCCTGTCCTGGAACTCACTCTGTCTATCAGGCTGGTCTCGAACTCACAGAGATCCGCCTGTCTCTGCCTCCCGAGGGCTGGAATTAAAGGGGTGCACCACCACTGCCCAGCTGGAATTCTTGATAATGTTTATACCTTTACGTACCAGGAATGTATAGGCAGACTGGGGTCTTAATTTATGCTCATCTTGATTAGCTTCTATAGATGAGAATATTTTTAAGCTAGGACACTACTTAACAGCACTATACCTCTACAGGACTTTCTATCGGGAAACAGCTATTTTCAGTTCTATTCAATCTCCACTTTACAGTTCCCATCTTAAAATAACCTTTTCTGTGGGTGTGGTGGCTCAGGCTTTTAATCCCTGCACTTGGGAGGCAGAGGCAGGTGAATCTCTGAGCTCAAGGCCAGCCTGGTCTACCGAGTGAGTTTCAGGACAGCCAGGGTTGTTACACAGAGAAACCCTGTCTAAAAACAAACAAAAAACAAAACAAGTACTTTTCCTTTCAACAGAAAGGACAGAGTTGGTCAGGAAACGAGAGTGTCAACACGCAACTAAAGCTGACACTGCAACCAATCTCCCTTCACGTTCGCTTTAGAGACGTTGTGAAGCTGCACTGTGCTGGGCAAGAGTCAGAATGCTTGCTGGGAATCAGCCTCAAAGAGGCCTTTGATGGAGGCATTTAAAACTCTGCTTTCCCATCTTCCCTGCTGCGAAGGCTGCTTGCCTCTTTAGCAGACATCCTTGAAGTTAGGCAACAATATCGATGTCAAAGGAAAGGGCCCAATCCTTGGGGACACAACCAGCTTCAAGACATGTTTCCTAAAAATGTGCAAGCCAGGACCTCGTGCTGCAGCTCTACTGACAGCAGGCTTGCCTGGCACACAGGGTTTGATTTCCAGAACCTCATAAACAAACCAGGAGGGCATGGTGGCACATGCCTGTAAATGCTGTAAAACCTTGCAGACGGCCCAGATTAGTTCCCAGCACCCACATCTACTCGTACTTCCAGTTCAATGCCCTCTGACCTCCATGGGTACCTGCAGTCACATGATACACATTAATCACAAAGGTGCTCGTGTGCGCGCACACACACATCAATAAATAGCTTAAAAGTTAAAACACACTTAAAAAATTTCCAGATAATCTAGGGAAGTTGAAGGAATTACACAAGGGCATAAGTAAGAATGGCTCTGAGCAAAATGAAATCAGGTAAGGGCCTCATTTCAAAGACCCTACTTTGAAATTTGGAAATAACTCACACTAAACATTTACCTTACAGTGTCAGTACTTTTCTAATGAAGTTACTATTTGTGACAACAACCTAACTGTATGTAGAATCTGATACACCGTTTATGTGGTACAAAGGAAAAATTTGGTTTACACAGCAAGCTCTCAAGCCCACCTACTTCTAAACAATTTAGAGTAAGGAAAAGCAGCAAAATGATGCTGGCTGGCTGGCAGGAAGCCACAACAATCCCCACTGCTGTGGAGCTGGTCAGCCTCTCTCAACCAAGAGTTTTCCTAGTGGCATCTGACAATAGAAAGTTGGTGGAATCATGTTGCTTCTATATCCAGTGAGGAAATTTCCCAGTGTCAGTTCATAATCTACCAAATACTCAGGCCTGGTATGTGGGTTCACCTTGCCTAATTTCACCTTGGGGGCAGGGTTAAATTTAATGGCCTGCTTACTGTGGAGGTCAGGAAAGAGACATGATTTTACTGCAGTGTGCCTTTGAGAATGCTGCTCACAGCCGATTTGACTCCTTAAAGAAATAAAACTGAAGAGTAGTTTGTGACTCGGCCAAACCAGTTAGCAATCAGTAGCAAGAGCAGAGCAGTCATGTTCCATACTGTCTTCAGATCAACTGATTCCAGTGGCCTCAGAAGTGCAGAAACACACCCACTGACACACACACATATACACCATAAAAGCAAGATAAACCTTTTTTTTTTAAAAAAAATACTGGGCTGATGAAATGGCCAGAAAGGTAACAGTGCCTGCTGCCAAACCTGGTAACCTAAATTCAATTCATGAGAAACATATGGTAGAGAACTGATGCCTGCAAGCTGTCCTCTGATCTCCACGATATGTGCACACAATGCAGGTGCACACACACACACACAATTAATGTTTAAAGGATTTCAAACAAAAGGTCCCATATAGTAAGCCACCCTGCTACATTTTTAATAATGGAAAGGATACTTGTAATGATGTTCTGTCTCTTTAAGAAACAAGCCACACCCACTCCCTCCCCCATCCACTGAGGCAGGCAGATCTTCCTGCTTACAGCCTGAGTTTCTTCCTTTTCTATCTCCCTCTCGAAGAGACAGCTTTTGTCTCTCCTCTCTTCCTCCCTCTCTGTTCTTCTCCTCCTTTTCCCTTCACCGCTCAGGGACCTACAGCAAAGTTTCTGCTACTGCAGCTCCCCGGGAATCCGCAACTTTTATTAAACCATTACAATACTTATCTATGAAAAGATAAATACAAACAGCCCTAAACCCCACGTATTTTTGTTTGTTTTTTCTGTCTTTCTTTGCTTTGATCTGTGTTGCTCCAGCTGTCCTAGAACTCTGCAGACCAAGCTGGCTTGGAACTTATAAAAATCCACCAGCCTCTGCCTTCTGAGTGCTAGAACTAAAGGTGTGTGCCACCACACCCAGACCATCTTGTTATTTAAACCCATTCCATACCCTATGGGCTACGTGCAAAGGGGAGAGAAATAATGAGACTCCTCACTGTACAGTTTAATTTCTTGTGACGTGAAGGAAAGAACGGCATGAGGCTACAGCCCCGTTATTTGAGATGAGACAAGAACAACTTGAGCCCAGTTCTGGGCTAGTCTAGACAGAACAAGATCCTGTCTCTGAAGCCTGTGTCTTCTGAACTTAATGTGTATGCTCTAAAGATTTCCAAGTTTTACTTTTGTTTAAAAACTTTCTTGTGGGGGGCTGGAGAGGTGGCTCAGTGGTTAAGAGCACTGGCTGCTCTTCCAGAGGTCCTGAGTTCGATTCCCAGCAACCACATGGTGGCTGACAACCATCTGTAATGAGATCAGGTGCCTTCCTCTGGTGTACATCGTACAAGGAGGCAGAATGTTGTATACATAATAAATAAATAAATAATAAAAAAATAAAAATAAAATAAAAACTTTCTTGGGTAAGTGTGTGTATGTATGTGCAGAGGACACAAGAGGGTACTGGGGATCCTCTTCTGGCATCTCTGCCTAATCCATTGGAGGATCTGAATCTGGGTTGTGCTTTCTCTGCCAGGCAGGAACCCAGCAAGGGAAAGCCATGGTTTTGTATCTGCCCTCCTCAGAGCTGGGATTACACACACACACACACACACACACACACACACACCAGGGCTGGGGTCTGAACTCGTCTCCATGACTGTGTAACAAGTACTCTTAACTGCTGAGTCATCTCTCCAGGCCCCCTGTCTTTATCACGTCGATGAGCCTAGACACTTGTACTGTGTACTACTGAGCTATAGCACAGCCCCAGACCAGAACTTACTTTCTTTTACTAGAGTCGTTATCTCCAGGGATAAGTACAACTCAAACAGGATTTCTTTGTGGCTTTGGAACCTATCCAGGAACTCACTCCATAGACTGGATGGCCTTAAACTCAAGAGATCCACCTGCCTCAGCCTCCCAAGTGCTGGGATTAAAGGTGTGTGCCACCACCGCCGCCAAGCTTCTCAAAGTGTTTTATGAGCCATGGACCTTTTTTTAAATTTTGATCTATGACAGCACAGCTAACATGAATTTCATTTCCCTCTTTACAATGTCATAGACACAAAACTCTCTCTGGCCATAGAGTGACACCAGCATATTTTTTTCCTTATAAGATTGAGAATTTCTACCTTCTCACTGAAAGGGAACTCTTTACAGCTTCTTCTCAGCATTCAAATCACCGGATCACTGCTCCTACATCCAGGCCTGTTAGTAAACTGAATACAGTGTTCTTGACCACTGATAAGTAAATGGTGACTATGTGACTAGCAAGCAAGTAGCACACAGTGTGGATACACGGAAGCAAGGTGATGCCACCCACTCTGCCATAGGAGCTGAGATTACAGATGTGTGCCACCACAGCCAACACTTTTTCAAAGGTTCTGGGGTTCAAACTTGGGTCACAAAGCCAGCTATAAGCACAAGGTGAGACCCTGCCTTGAGAAGAAGCAAATAGCTCTGTGTTCAAGCAAGTTCTAGGCCAGTCAAGCGCTACCTAACGAG
This sequence comes from Microtus oregoni, assembly GCF_018167655.1. Classification (NCBI taxonomy): domain Eukaryota; kingdom Metazoa; phylum Chordata; class Mammalia; order Rodentia; family Cricetidae; genus Microtus; species Microtus oregoni. The sequence continues at coordinate 28,984,518 of NW_024543080.1, read as the reverse complement.
AACCTTGTATGAAAAGGGGGAGTGTGGGCTGGGACGCAGGACGAGTGGGAAGAGCCTTGCCGAGCACTCATAAGGCCTAGCTTTGATCCTCAGCACTGGGTAGGCTGGGATGGAGAAGGCACTGTAGCTAAGAGCAAACCTGGTTCTGGCAGGGTTCCTGACCTCTGGTCTCAGCAGAGGTGAGGCAGCTCATACCCATGGCCTCTTCCGGATTCTGAGGGCATCTGCATGCGCATACACAAGTAGAACTGAGGAAGATAATCTTCATGTTCTTCTGGCTTTCACATGCATCCACACACACAGGAAAAAGAAGTGCACGATCATCTCTGGCTACACAGTGACTCTGAGGACAGCTTGAGCTACAGCTATCTCAAGAGGAAAACTGGTTCAGGTATGAAAGCAATTTCATCACCCTCAAATGTCTTGTATATGACAGGCCTTGGACAGGAAGTCACAGTGTAAATGCCAGAAGGGGCTTCAGTACCCATTTGACACAGGACCAATTATGCAAATTACAACTGTTTCAAGGTTACAAAGACAACTTCAGAATGCTACAAAAATTAGACAGCCGGGCGGTGGTGGCGCACGCCTTTAATCCCAGCACTCGGGAGGCAGAGGCAGGCGGATCTCTGTGAGTTCGAGACCAGCCTGGTCTACAAGAGCTAGTTCCAGGACAGGCTCCAAAACCACAGAGAAACCCTGTCTCGAAAAACCAAAAAGAAAAAAAAAAAATTAGACAGCTAGTCCTGGGCTTTCCGTTACTTAACGACACACTTTTTTTTTTTTTTTGGTTTTTTTTCGAGACAGGGTTTCTCGTTTCTCTGTGTAACAGTTCTGGCTGTCCTGGAACTTGCTTCGTAAACCAGGCTGGCCTCAAACGCAGAGATCCCTGTCTCTGACTCCTGAGGGCTAGGATTAAAGGCATGCACCACCACTGCCCACCTTAACGACACACTTCTGAACAACACTAGCATCTCTGCTGGGAAACAGGCAAGAAAAAGACAGACTCGAGGCTTGCCCACTACTGTTAAAAACTGCAAAGCTGTACTAAAGATAGTTCAATTATCAAGAAAATAAACCTATCTTATACTGAAAATATCAATTATTCTTTGCCTAGGAGTCAAAACTCCCCCAACTCCAATCATAGTAACCAATTGTAACCAATGAAAAAAGTTATCTCTGGGTCGTCAAAAGTGGTTTAAATGCTATCTGCTGTCAAGCTTGACAAACAGAATTCAATCCCCAGAACCCATATTGCGGTAGAACTGTCTCCCGGAAGTTGTCCTAATTTAGACACAGATAAACACAGCTTAAAAAAACAAGCAAACAAACAAAACCCACCTTATATTCTTACTTTCTGTTTTGTTTTTCAAGACAGGGTTTCTCTGTGTAGTCTTGGTTATCCTAGAACTCACACTGATGACCAGGCTGGCCTCAAACTCAAGAGACCCAGCTGCTTCAGCCACTGGAATGCTGAGATTAAAGGCGTGTGCTACCACGCCCAGTAGTATATCCTAACATTTTAAAAAGACCAAAAAATGCAGGGCGGTGTGGCACACCCCTTTAATCCCAACACGTGAGTTCAAGGTTAGCCTGGTCTACAGAGTGAGTACCAAGATAGCCTGGGCTACAGAGAAACCCTGTGTATGAGGGGGGTCCCCAAACTTCAAAGGTATCCTTTTCTGAAAAGGAAGAGAGCAATAAAAAGGACAATAAACATCTAGTTGTACAGAAGTTGAATGGAAACACAAACAGAGGGGCATGGCGGCTGGGAAGGCACTAAGGGACACTGGAGCAAGGTTTGGGTATATAGGCAACAAATGGCATCTTACAAGTGAGACAGGGTCTCACTATGTAGCTTTGGCTGGCTTAGAACTCATTACGTAGGCCAGGTTGATCTCACACTTACAGGGATCCACCTGCTTCTACCTCCTGAGTGCTGGAATAAGAGCCTAGTCCTTTGCCTCTATCTGCAAAGTGTTGGGATTATTGGGATTATAGTCACGGACTACAAGGCTGAGGTAGTATAGTGCTGAGTATCGAATCTAGGGCTCGTGTGGCTAGGCAGGTACTACTGAGTTACATTCCCAGGCCCTTACCTATTTAAAGAGAGCGCTAGCTGGGCATGGTGCCTTAGATCTGCAAGGTGACTGGGCTGAACAGTGAAGTTTCAGGTCAGCCAAGGCTACACAGAAGACGCCATCTCCAGTAAATAAATAATGGCAGGGGAGAAATGTAAAAGAAAAAATACTGAAATAAAGAGGAAGGAACTAAGGTCCGAGAGTTTCAGTGGCTTGCCCAAAACCACACGGCACACAGAAGCGGGCCTCAAGTCCTCTCATTTCTCCTTTCCTAAAAACAATTTCGGTAATAAATCCTTAGGGACCCTAACAACAGGCAGAAGAGTTTACAGGAAGATACAGAAGAGCCAACGGGCAGCCCCACCTCTAAGAGTTGAAGTACTAAAATTACTTAACACAATGTAATTTAATTCCAGCACACAAATATCTGCCCAAATAAACATTATAAATTACTTCACCGTCCAACCTCAGCAAAAAGCTCAAAATACACACAAACACACATATCTCCTAGGCTAACTTATTTTAGTTATGTGCATGCTGTTTGTCTGTGTGTGTAGACCAGCTATGTGCAGGTGTCCAAGTAAATGGCAGACTGGTGTCTAGGGAGGGCCTGCTCTCTGCACATTAATGGGACGTTCTCACTGCATTACTGAGTGGCAAGAAAGGTGAAGCTCAGGGCCTCTCTCACAAGAACGCTAGCCACCTTGTGGGGCTCTCTGCCCTCATCTCCCATTGCACTTGTGACTAGACTTTCAGTGTATGAAGTAGGCACATTAGTACCATGGCAGATCACCCCTGCCCACTCCCAAAACTCACAAAATTCATGTCCTTCTCAAATATAAAACACCTCATTCCATTCTAATAGCCCCCCATCAATATTTACCCCTGTGTCAGACCAAAGTCTAAAGTCATGTCTCAGATTGCTCAGTGGGTAACGGGGCCTTGTTGCCAAGACCAACGCCGAGTTTGATCCTTAGACCCACATAGTGGAAGAGGACAGACTTTCTCAAACCGTCCTCTGACCTCCACACAAGCCATCATTGCACTCTTGCTCACCCCTAGATTCCTGTCACAAATGTAAAGAAGTCTAGGGTCTGGAGAGATGGCTTAGTAGTTAAATACACATATCAAGTTCAATTCCTAACACCCGCATCAGGTGGTTCATAACTTCACTTCCATGGGAACTGACATCCTTTTCTGGACTCTGTAAGCACCTGCATTCACGTGTGCACATCAATCAATACAACATACATAATATATATAAAACTCCCATATATTAAAGACATCTGAGCTGGGCCGGGCGCGATGGCACATGCTTTTAATCTCAGCACTCAGGAGGCAGATGCAGACAGATGTCTGTGAGTTTGAAGCCAGCCTGGTCTACAGAGCAAGTTCCAAGACAGTCAGGGCTACACAGAGAAACTCTTGTGTCAAACAACCAAATAATAACAACAGTAATAAATAAATATAAATAAATAAAAAGTAAATCTGAAACCCAAAAGTTTACCTAAGTACCATCAGGCTGGGAATGCAGGTCAGGGGTACAGTACCTGCCAAGCACAAGGCTGACTACCGACTGAATGGCTGTCATTTAAACAAGGGCCACAGTCAGTGTACGGCTCATCCTGGGACAGAACGTTCTACAGACAGGAACCTGTGACAGTCAGCTATCTCAGACAGGAACCTGTGACAGTCAGCTATCTGTGAAGGAAAGGCTTCCATAGGAAGGCCGGCTTCCACAGAACATGCAGTCCCTCTGGAACCTGGAAGCACCACGAAGCTCCTAGGCATTCTGCCCTTCAACCTTCTGAACTCTAGGCCAGCCGATAGGAGGGCAGTCTCAGAATTTTGAAAGTGCTTTTGGGGTTGTCTATCTATGAAAGGTACCTGATCACCTGTGTCCTTATCTAAAGGCAGCCTGAGATCCAATGCTCACTACAAAACAAAACAGTCTGGCTGGCCCTGTCCTGCACTCTTCCAAACACAGGCGAGCTTTCTTAGTGCTCTCCCCATGCACAGGCTGAGCACAGGACGATTCAGGAAGCACTCTCTAAGAGTAAGGCTTACCAGCAGCTCTCTCCTCAGCCCTCACCAAAATCATCCTGAAAGGATGCATTTGTTTGTCAACACAGAAGCTTACTGCTGTGCACTTTACAAACACCAGTGTCTATGCACTGGACAGGTGCACAACCGCTTCCCAGCTAGGTGTTTGCTGAAGAGGCCGCCTACTCTTGCTTCCAGTTCACTCTGAGTGTGTTTGAGCTACTACAGCAAACATTTGCTCACACTCCAGGAACTAAGTCCCCTTCACAGTGGCTATGTCGATGAGACAGAAGCAGCAAACTTCTAAGGCTCTGTCTGGAAAAGGTGTGGGGAAGAGGTGCTAAGACAGGGTCTCATGCAGAAGCCTTGCCTGAGCCGCTGACCTCCTGCATCCACAGTGAAGTGCTGGGGTTCAGGCTGTGTGTCACAAGAGTTCCTCCTAATAGTACCATGTGGCCAGTTAAAGATACTTTTTGAAGAAATACAGACATTCTGGATAATACAATGTTTTCAACATTGCCTTTTCTTTAGTTTTTTTAGGTTTTTGGGAGATCTGTTTTTGTTTTCGAGATACAGTTTCTTGGTGTAGCCCTGGCTGTCCTGGACAGAACTTGTTCTGTAGACCAGCCTGGCCTGGAATTCTCAGAGATCTGCCTGCCTCTGCTGGGATTAAAGGTACATACCACCAGTTCCTGGCAAGCCTTTTCTAAATGACTTTTTAATATCTGTAATTGATTCATTCCAGAAATCACTTTAGACAATTTACCAAGTCATCAAGGGGTTAGCACACAAAGTGTCTTAAAGGACTCAAGTTACTGAGAGAAATAAATCATTAGCCTTGGGGCCTTTAGTTTGTCTATAAAGCAGGACTGATAACAACAGAAACTATTCACTTTAAAGGAGTGTGCAAGGATCAAGTGAGAATTCTTAGGAGTCCTTTAGAAACTGAGAGTGGCCGGGATCTTTAACCCTCAACTGTGTGCTGCCTTACACTGCTGACATCCTCCAGGGACTGTGGATATTATTCTCCTGCACAGGAGGGAAGGGAAGAAGAAAGTGGACTACCTATTCTGAAGTTCCACTTATTCATCTTTTCTCGCTATACTTAACTCATGGACATTCTACAAGAATCTCTCTACCTGGTCAAGGCACAGGTGAAAAAAAATCACCATAAATGACCAAATAATGTTTCAATTAAATTAACTATTTATTTGTCTTCACTATCACTCAAGTTTCAAATTTTGAAAATAGTTCCTAAAATTTCTTCTCAAGGGTGTTTACTACTCCGGGGGGGGGGGGGGGGGGGCAAAGCTATAGTTCAGACTTGCCCACTGTGTACAAAGCCTTAGGTCCAGTCCTCAGCAATACACACATACAGGGGGAGTGGGGGCTAGAAAAGCATCATATTACAAGAAAAAAAATCCACACTAGTGGGGTGGTGGGGTTGTACCCAGGAGGCAAAGGCAGGTGGATCTTTGTGAGTTCAAGGCCAGCCTGGTCTACAAGAGCTAGTTCCAGGACAAACTCCAAAGCCATAAAGAAATCCTGTCTCGAAAAACCACATACACACACACACACACACAAAAAAAGCCGGACGGTGGTGGTGTATGCCTTTAATCCCAGCACTTAGGAGGCAGGGACAGGTGGTTCTCCTGAGTTTGAGGCCAGCCTGCTCTATCAAGTGAGTTCAAGGACAGGCTCAAAAGCTACAGAAAGGGCTGGAGAGATGGCTCAGTGGTTAAGAGCATTGCCTGCTCTTCCAAAGGTCCTGAGTTCAATTCCCAGCAACCACATGGTGGCTCACAACCATCTGTAATGAGGTCTGGTGTCCTCTTCTGGCCTATAGGCATACATGCAGACAGAATACTGTACCCATAATAAATAAATAAATCTTTTAAAAAAAAGCTACAGAGAAACGCTGTCTCAAAAAACAAAAACAAACAAACAAACAAAAAAAAAACAAATCCACACTAGCCACACTAGATATCTGTAATTACTCTGGACATGTTGCATACAAAGGCTAATAAAGTAGCTTTCAAGAGTTGCATTAGAATTAGTGAGCTCTATCAAATATAATGACAGCTGATTGTGATGGTGGCAGACATTGACAGATCTCTAAGACTTTGAGGCCAGCCTGGTCTACATAGTGAGTTCCAGACTAGCCAGGGCTACATAGGAAGACCCTATTTAAAACAAATAAACCAAATCAATCAATCAAACAAAAACCCAAATGTCATGGACGACAAAAGGCACTAGCCCTGAAGCACTGACCTCTGGAGTTCTGGAGTGTACGCGGTGAAGATGCTTGCTGCACCCACATCCAGCTGAGGAGCACCCTTAGGTGGGAAAACCCAGGAGCTCTACCCCACAGCGAGCGCAGGCAAGCGGAAAGCAGCTCCACTCTGCCCTAGCACACAGCTAACCCATCTGTGTTTTCACCGCAATTGAAAAAAAGCAAAAAGGGAAATGAAAATCCCGTATGAAAATAAGCAACAGGGGAAAACTTTCTCCAAAATAAAAGCACTCTCATTAAAAATATTACTAAATACATGTGTATAAGCTCCACTCTACAACTAAATGCTGGTTTAGAAAAATATGCATGTTTTCAGAGCTGATTATTTTAAAACAACACATATTTCAAATTAAAAACTTTCAAATAAGTCATCCTGCCACTCCAGGAAAAAAACAAATGGAAAGAGCTCTCCTCAGAGGCAGTTTCTAATACAAGCTTTCTTGTGGATTTTCTAAGCACATCCCAGTATATGCATACTGCTTAGATTTTCTGAATTACAATTAATCTCATTTTGAGTCATTAAAATGTTCTAAATATGGTTTGTTTTATACTTATTTGTTATTACTTTTTTAAGAATTTATTTATCTACTATGTCTAGTGCTTTGCCTGTATATGCCTGCAGGTCATAAAAGGGCACCAGATCTCATGGCAGAGGGTTGTGAGCCACCATGTGGGTGCCGAGAACTGAACTCAGAACCTCTGGAAGAAAAACCAGTGCTCTTAATCTCTAAGTCATCTCTCCAACTCTTTTATTTTTCCCCCCAGCTTTACTGTGTAGCTGCCTGGGATGAAACTCACCAGGTACATCAAACTGGTTTCAAAATCAAGAGATCTGCCTTTCTCTGGCACCTGAGTGCCGAGATCAAAGATGTGCCACCACACCCTGGTATGGCTTGTTTTATAATTAAACTGCTTGCTGCAATTCTTCAAAGTTTGAGTTAACATGGTTTATAAGCATCGAAATTACTTTCATTCCCAGAATGAACTAAAAACTTCAAGTGATTTTATTTAAAACATTTTATGACATAAAGCCAGTTGAAACCATGTTTAGTGGGTCTAACATGGAGCTTAACGAGAGAGTCTTTCCATAGCTTATAAGAGGCCTTCCATTCAATTTCTAGCACTGACAGAAAAGAGAAGGAAGGAAGTTAAGAGGCTACCATGGGCTATATTGAGATTTTCTCAAGAAACAAAACAAAGCAATAAAACAAACAGAAAGTGCTGGAGAGATGGCTCAGCAGTTAAGAGCATTGGCTGCTCTTCTAGAGGACCCAGTTTTGATCCCCAACACCTACATGGTGCCTCACAGCCATCAGTAACTCCAGTTCCAGGGGATCTGATGCCCTCTTCTCAGGCACCAGGCACTTACACAGTGCACAGACAGACAGAGCAAAACATCCATACTCATAAAATAAAAATAACAATTAAAAAACACGAGACAAGAACCGCAGTTGGTTTTAAATGCTACTGCCCATTGTAACTTTGCAGTAACAAGTGCATGAAATAGACGGAGAAATACATGGCTGCTAATAGAAGCCCAAAGTCCCTAAGTGAGGCCAGAGCTGGCCAACGGCATGTGTGACCTAAGCCTCCTTGGAAAGGGCGAGGCTAACAAGACAGAAGACTTAGAACACCAGTCTCATTTGCAAAAGGTCTTGCCCTGAGAACTCTGGAGTTTATGCTTGTCCTAGGCAGTCCAAAGAGTAAGACACTCACATCAACAGATGCAGAAACAAATGACCTCATCGTCAAGGATATCTTTTTGATGAGATGAAGATAAAGAAATGCACAAGGAAGAAGAAAACACTCCAACTGATTTCAAGCTACCTGTAGGCTCACAGAGCAAAGCAAGAGGACCTGGGAGGTTTCAGGGTCTTCTGTTGTTGTTGCTGCTGCTCCGTTAGAAACAATGCCTCACTATGCTGCCTATGCTAGTCTCAAATAGTCCTCCTACCTCAGCATCCTGAGTAACCAGAAATAGAGTTATGCTTAGAGTATTTCTCAAAATCGTCTCCTAACTCTGCAACTTCAGGCAAATACAGCAGCAACAAAAACTTCTCAAAAAAAAAATATATATATATATATATCTTCCAGGTAGATTGCAAATAGGACAGAAAATACTATCTGTCCTTAATGAAAACCCAGTTTAGGGCTGGAGAGATGGTTTGTCAGTGAAAAGCACTGGCTGCTTTTGCAGAGGATTGACACCAACATGGTGGACAAGTCCAGTTCCAGGGGATCCAGTGCTATCTTCTGACCTCTGTGAGTACTGCAATATACCCATATGCATACAATAAATACATCTTAACAGAAAACAACCCAGCTTAGTGAAAGTTGTGTGTGCAGCTCTAAACGCTGTAGCTCACAAGCAGCGAGACAAGCAGAGGAAGCACAGAACTGGGCTTCAACCATTCACTATGTCTCAGTGTATTCATCTGTAAGATGTGGGTAGGAACACTTACACCTAGGTTGCTCTGCAGCTACACGAAAAATAAAGAGTAATACTTAGCATTGTAACCTTATCTAACATACTGTTCCCCCAAATCAGAACTAGTATAAAAGAACTATCTTCCAGAAAAAGAGACATAAAACACCAAGAAACATTCTCAAACTTAAACATAAAATAAAATCACCCAAAGGGTTTGTTGAAAGTGCAAATTTGGAGCTGGGTGTGGTGGTTCATGTCTGTAATTACACTGGGGAAGCCTCTGGGGGAAAGAGACAGGAAGACTTCCAGTTAACCAAGACCAGCCCTCGCTATGGAGACGCCACCTCAAAATAAAACAAAAAAAAACAAAGCCTGGTGGAAGAAGTAGGATCAGAAGTTTAAGACAGGTCCCAGGTCAGCCTAGGCTACATAAAACCCCTCCAAAAAAAAAAAAAATAACAAGGTCTGGGCACGAGGGCCTAGGTTAAATTTCCAACACTACAGAAAAGTGGATTAGAGGAGAATACAGATTCTGCGAACCAATCTCTCTAAGGTTCTATAGGTCTAAAATAGAATGAGAATGTTTTCTGACTCAAACACCAAGGATTAAAAGTGTCCTATAAGAAGCTGAACATTAGTCTTCTGAGAAAGAACAGGCCTAAAGAAGAGCACAGATACGTACATCCACAGTTCATTCAGCCAACAGTCAGAGTTCCAGTATACAAACCTGAAGCACTGCCATCAGATGCAGAATTTATCCCTTGAGACAGGGTTGCTCTGTGTAGGCCTAGCTGTCTTGGAACTTAACCTGTAGACCAGACTGGCCTTGAACTCACTGAGATCCACCTGCCTCTGCCTCCCAAGAGCTAGGGTGAAAGGGGTCCACACCACCTTCCAGCTTGAAGTAGAAAAAAAAAAACTGAAAATTAAGGCAATCCACATAGTAGGAAATGCTGTGAATAAAATGAAAAAAAAAAAGGAATAGAGAAATGATGTCATTTCTCAGGAAAGCCGACATCTGAGCTACAACCCGAATGACAGAAATGAATTGGCTAAAGCAAACTGGGAGAATACTGAAGCCCCAGGGTACAGGAAGAGCGAAGACCTTAAGGCAGCTCCAACACTAGCATCACACACAACAAAAGGGATGGAAAGCGGAAATATTCTGATGCAGCCAGACTCCTGTACAGGACTAGGTGGAATACAGGCACACAAGCATGGTAAGAAAGGAAGGCAGAGGCAAGGAGGAGTGTTTGCATGTGTGTGCCTGTGCGTGTGTAGGTGTGAATCTCTGTGTGTGCGACAATCTAACTTACATTTTAAGGAATCTCTTAGGTTGCTATGGGAGAAAGCACAGTAAGCAGCCGATGTTGAAGAGAAGCCAGGAAGTTACTTCAGTTGACCACATAAGAGATGGGGACAGTCTAGCAAGGATGGCAGCAACAGGGTGGGGAAAGAATACATACAGTGTGCTATAACTTCTTTTAATTAAAGGGGCTAGAGAAATGGCTCAGCCATTAAGAGCACTTGCTACTTGTCCAAAAGACCCAGTTTGGTTCCTAATCCCCTTGTCTGGCATTAGGTCATAACCAAACTCACAACCGCTCCAGCACAAGGGAGTCCAATATTCTCCTCTGGCTTCCTTTGGCACACAGATGCGCGCGCGCGCACACACACACACACACACACACACACACACAGATGCACATTTCACAAATGTAAAAATTTTGTGAAAAAAAAGACTTGTAAAAATTAATGAAAACTGAACCGAGTCAGAGTGTACTAAGCCTGTGGAATTAGTTACTCAGGAGATAATGACAATAGAAACTTATAGGTCTTAAGAAAGCTTCTAAGACAGAAGCCCGAATTGCATTAGCAGATTTAGGATACTTCATGGTACTTAGCCTTTGAAGCTGGGGTGAAGAGGGCATTCTCCTTTGGCATCAGTGGTTAGAAAGAACAAAAACCCTGTACCAGAAAGCACACTCCCAATGCTAATGAAGTACATTAAGTGCTCTGAGCAAAGTAAAATAGCTCCAGGGCCTCTGGGCTGGGGTGCTAACAGCTACTCTGCAGTTGGAATGCTATAACTAAGGATTGCACATAAACTTACCTGACTGGAATTACACTAAATCAGACTTTTCTCAAATTCCACATTGCACTCGCTCCCTTGAGACTTTAACAAGTGAAACCTCACATGTCATTCCATGTCTATTGAGTTCTTAAATCTAACATCATCGCCAAAAAGACATGGGAGGAAAAATTTCAGCACCATGGCATTAATAGCTGTTAATGGTGGCACAGACAATGCACGCCTTTAATCCCAGCACTAGGGAGGCAGAGGCAGCCAGATCTCTGTGAGCTCGAAGCCAGCCTGGTCTACACAGCAAGTTTTCAAAACCCTGTTTAGAAAAATAAAAAATCAAACAAACAAACAAAAAAAACTATTGTTTTTTTCAACAGTGGATTTTACCTGAAAAGGTCCACAGTCCATAGCTGCAAAAAATGAATGAATGGATAGATAGACAGACAGATAGATAGATAGAAAGAATTATTTATTTTGGGGGGTGGCAGTTGCAGGTAGTCGGTGGTACATGTCTTTAATCCTAGCACTTAGGTGGATCTCCGAGTTTGAGATCAGCCTGGTCTAGAGTGAGATCCAAGACAGCCAGCAATGTCTACACAGAGAAACCATGTCTCTAAAACATAAAAAAAATAAAAATAGCCGAGCAATGGTGGCGCATGCCTTTAATCCCAGCACTTGGGAGGCAGAGGCAGGCGGATCTCTGTGAGTTTGAGGCCAGCCTGGTTTGAGGAGCTAGTTCCAGAACAGGCTCCAAAGCTACAGTGAAACCCTGTCTTGAAAAACCAAAAAGAAGAAAGAAGGAGACAGAGAACGCCAGTATAAGAAGCCCACAGAAAAAAGCAAATGCATGGTTGGGGGGAGGATGGCTCCAGAGTTAAGAGCATTAGCTGCTCTTGCAGAGAACCTGGGTTCGGTTCCCAGCACCTGTAACTCCAGTCCCATGAATTTAACACTTCCTGGGCACTAAGGAACACACAAGATGCACAGACATAATATAGGCAAAATACCCATATACATTAAATCAAAATAAATAAATTTATTTTTTAAAAAACAATGCAGTGGTGGTACTCGCCTTTAATCCCAGCACTTGGGAGGCTGAGGCAGACAGATCTTTGTGAGCTCAGGTCAGTCTGATCCACAGAGTGAGTTCCAGAACAGCCGAGGCTACACAGAGAAACCCTGTCTCCAAAAAACAAAAACAAAACAAAAAAGCAAATGCAGCATGATAGCATATTTTTATAAAACAAATGCAAAAGTATTTGGAAGGATATAAACTAACATCTGGGAAGTTGAGTGACAGAATTATTATTTTCTCCTCATGTACGCCTAACATTTTCTCCACTCATCAAAAAAAAAAACATGTCGTACAAGCAAAAATAATGTTTTAGGATAGTACAAAGGGTTTTTTTTTTCTTTTAAGCTAAAAAGGGGGAAGTGCAAAAACAAAACAAACAAAATTCCCTGTATCTGTAGCAAGAGCATTCCAAGTATGGTAAAAATAAAATTTAAAAAAGCCCATGACCTACACAGAAGGAAAAGATTTGGTAACAGGTCCGTTACTGCCGTAGGACATGCACTTCAAAGAGAATCTAAATTCCTAAGAATAAGAATTCTTCCCAGATTTGATGGAAAGCAATCAGACTTTTTTTTTTTCCGTTCTTTCCTACCGCTTACCACAGAAACACTTCCACTAAAGGATCTTGGAGAGGGGAAGATGTCCCTTTTTAAACCGCGCTGGGTCACCCAAGTTTGGTTTCTGATCTGAGTACAGAGGGCAGCAGAAGGGTGGGCGACCACACTAAAGGAATCTGCGTGAGCGTTGAGTCACCTGAAGCGCTGAAGCGCATGCAGCTGCTTTCCCTAACCTCCACATCAGACCAGGGCAGCAAGAATACCTCCTAAGCGTCTCCAGACTCAACACTTGGAAAATTGCAGCTTTTCCAAATTGTTGTACGAAAAGCTGCTAGCAGTTTCTGACAAGACAGCAAAAAGATCGGGAGGGTCTCTTCTACAAATGCAGGTATAAATGCTTCATGGGGCTCATCCGGCGCTCCAGACGCAAACCCAAGGCATTCCATTAAGACCACGTTCTCTGTTTTTCCAACTGGGGCAACTGAAAACATCCTGCCGCCTCTCTAAGGTTAGCAAGTATCATCTTGGCTAAAATCCCAACGTTTAAACAGTACTTCAGAAAACTTCGGCTTTAAGCAGCGACTCGGATCTCAAGCCCTTGCCAGGCTATCGCCCTGCATTCCTTCCAATAACGGTGTTGCCGCTACCTGCTCATTTTCAGCCCAGTTCCCCATACAGAGCCCACAGGAAAGGGGACTCTTTTAAATCCGCAGCACAATGGAGGCTAAAAGGAGCTGTGGCTTTCAGGATGGCAGCTATCAGACACCACAACAAAGGCCCGCGTCCGGGTGACTTCATCGGACCCACCAGGCGAACGCTACCGCCCGACTTTCGGGGTTACTGTCCCAAATCCCTGCACGCCCACGCTGCCTATCGGGCCCCGAAAGTGAGAGCACCCGGAGTGTGGGTGCCCGTCCAGCCCAGCTGCAGGCTGCCCGGCCCCGGCCGCGGGCTCCCCGGGTGCAGCGCCCAGTCGGAGCTGCGCTCTCTGTCGCAGCGGTCCCCGGGAGCGCGCGGGCATAGAAATAGAAGCGACGACGCGAAGACGGTCGCCGAGGAGGGTGGTGGGCCAGGGGGACACTCACCCGCCCAAACAAGCGGCGGGCGGGGAGGGTGGCAGCCGGGAGCGTTCCGGACGCCGCTGTCGCTGCCGCTGCTGCTGGCCGCCGCCGGCCTCCTCCCCTCTGTTTGGATTCCACAGACCACGTCACTCTTAGCCACGAGACCCGGATCTGCCGGCTCCCGAGGGCGGCGCAACAGATTGCAGCGCCCCGAGCCGCCCGTGACCCCACCGAGTGAGCATGCGCGTGTCGCGCTGGCTGCCGGCGTCGGAGGGGGGCGGCTCCCTCAGCTCCGGCGCTGACGTGCGTGGGCGCGCCGAGCGCGGAGGGGGGAGTTCCGGTGGGGAGGGGTGGGGCTGCTGCACTGTGAAGGAAGGGCGCGGGGGCCGTCGGATTGTCCCACGTCGTCTCCGTGTGTTTACCGTCGTCTGACGTCTGCGTCCGCGTGCTGCGGGACTGGCTTCCGTCCTCCGCAGTGTTTAGTCACACGTAGGTGGAGGTGCGCGTGAATTGGTGTCTCCTGAGACCCGGTCTACCTGCAGAGGTGGTGACCCACGTGAACATCGGAACTCGCCGAGGACAGAAGCGCGTCAACCGTGGGGGTTTGAGTGATCCCGATGACGCTCCAAACAGTGTTGGGCCGGGAAAGCAGACCTAAATGAAGCTCAGCTTTAACGTTAAGGTGTCGAAGCCAGGTGTGGTGACGCAACAGCACAGGGGGGTGGGGCAGTGGTTCCTGCACAACCAGGGCTACACAGAGAAACCGTGTGTGTGTGTGTGTGTGTGTGTGTGTTGGGGGCGGGGGTGCGATTCGAGGTCAGCCAGTGCGATACAGAATCTCAATTTTTGTAAAAAAAAAAAAGAAAAAAAATGAGAGGAACCCAAGCCAAAGGAGAGTAAGTAGCTTCCTTAATTGGGCTAGGGAGCCTAGGAAGTAGTATTTCAACAATCCAAAGACAACTTTTCACATCTATGTAAGGAAACAAGAAAGGTCTGGAAACAGCAAATAGAAGTGTGGGGCCTGGTAAGCAAAAGCATCTTTGCAAGCAGTTGGGGAAGTCTTAATTCTGCATGTAGTCTAAACGACTTCAAGGAACTGTGGACAAACTAAGAGTATTGTGATAAGTAAACAGAAGAAAAAAATTATTCTCAGAATTTAAAGTCTGGACAAAAATAATGACTTGAGAAAACATCTAAGGACAACTACTTCCTTTTCTTCCCTAATATGTTAAAATGGAAACAAAGAAACATGACCCTTTAAAACAGTGTTGTCCAGTCTGCATGCAGCTGCGTGGTTCATAGTTTCTGGATTCTAATGAGGTAGGGTCTGCACACTTTGGTAAGGTTACAAGTAACACAAGAAAACAAACACCGAAGCTCTGGCTTGGCTACACTGTAACTACAAGAAGTCATTGAAGCCGGGCGGTGGTGGCGCATGTCTTTAATCCCAGTACTCGGGAGGCAGAGGCCGGCATGGTCTGAAAAGCCAGTACCAGGACAGGTTCCAGTGCTACTCAGAGAAGCCCTGTCCTGAAAAATAAATAACAACAACAACAAAAAAATAGAAACCCTCATTCTCAGTTACTGAGTTAAAAACAAAATTGGCTGGGCAGTGGTGGTGCAGGCCTTTAATCCCAGCACTCCAGGAGGCAGAGGCAGGTGGATCTCTGTGAGTTCAAGGTCAGTCTGATCTACAGAGTGAGTTCCTGGACAGCCAGGGCTGTTTTACGGAGAAACCTGTCAAAAGAAAAACCAGAAAAAAAAACCAGCGGTGGTGTACACCTTTAATTCCAGGATTTGAGAGGAAGAAGTAGGCAGATCTCTGAGTTCGAGGCCACCCGGGTCTACGGATCAAGTTCCAGGACAGACAGGGCAACACAAAGAACTTATCTTGAAAGACAAAAGCAATAACAACAAAAAAATTGGAATCCATCACTACACTTCTAACTTGCACTGAACTTGGCCAGCACGCACCCCGACAGCCAGGCTTCTGAGACTAGCATCCAACCGTGAGCCCTAGCCTAGGAGGGAAGCTGAGAGCTGAAGGCACTTGGGCAGTTTCTGCTCTTTGGTCCCCTACCCTACATGACAGTTAAGTTCTGGCAAGGGAGTGTCAGGTAGGCTTTAGAGGCACACATGGGATGGCATGCCAGGGCTGTGGCTGACTCAGGGCCCGGTCCAGTTCTCCGGTGAAGGCCTGAGAGGCCGCTGCCCAGACAACCCCTGCAATGAAGCACTCTGTCAGCTGCTAGGAAGATGTGCCAGGCCTTTGTAAAGATGGTTGCAGGATTGTTCTAGGCAGCTGATTGGGAACGGGAGCTCCTGACATTGAGATATGAACATCTTGGGGCTGGAGAGATGGCTCAGCGGTTAAGAGCACTGACTGCTCTTCCAGAGGACCCGGGTTCGATTCCCAGCACCCACATGGCAGCTCACAACTGTCTGAAAATGCAGTTCCATGAGATCTGACACCTTCACACCAACGAACATAATAAAGTTAAATAAATAAAAAAAAAAGAAGATATGAACATCTTCTAAATCCATCTTCAAAAGAGGAAAAATAAACAGACTTTGTATTTAAAAAGAATAGATGAGAAGCAGATGTCCACTTGCCAAGCAAACAAACACACCACTGACCCTGACAACCCAGCTGGAGATCTACTTTTTTGTTTTATTTTTACTTTATTCCATAAACTCCTCTATTATTTTCTTTGCTATCTGTATGAAATATTTTCAGAGATTCTACATCCACCAAGTGACACTATCTACTTCATGCAATCCTAGCATTTTATGAAAACAGCATTTCTTTTATAATTTACTTTATGTGCATTGGTGTTTTGCTTCCAGGTATGTCTGTATATGGGTGTCGAATCTCTTGGAACTGGAGCCACAGACAGTTCTGAGCTGCCATGTGGCTGCTGGGAATTTAACCACCATCCTCTGGAAGAACAGCCGGTGCTCTTAACCCCTGAGCCATCTCACCAGCCCCCAAAGACAGCATAATTGCTCCTATCCTGTTGGATGCTCTTGACATTTCTTTCTTTTTCACGACAGGCTTTCTTTGTGTAGTCCTGGCTGTCCTGGAACTCACTCTGTAGATCAGGCTGACCTAGAACTCAGAGATCTACCTGCCTCTGCCTTCTGTGTGCTGGGATTAAAGGTGTGCATCACCACACCCTGGGTACCCAATCCATCTTTCTTGTTTTTCTTCTACATAAGTATATGCTGTCAAAATTTAAATTTACTGGAATAAATTTCCTAAGATTTATTTCATTTTTAACATCCTTGCTGAAGTATAATTCACATAAAATTTTGCTTTCCCTCCCACTCCCCCCCCCCGAAAGAGGCCTCGAACTCACAGAACAGAGATCCACCTGACTTCCAAATGCTGGGATTAAAGCATGCACCACTACTGCCCAGCTAACTCTGTCCTTTCAATGGTATAATTTCCAGGATATTTTTAATTCAGAATTTTACAACTAACAAGCTTTAAATATAGCATATTTTCATTACATATTAGCATTTGAATTAAATTTTACAGACATGTATTTGTTTCAAGAGTTTTATCCCCCCAAAATATCTTAACTATTTTTTTCTTGGTTGAATGATTTCTTTTTGAAAGAGGAGATTGAATAAAAGACCAATTTTAAAAGTTTTTTTTTTAAAGTTGGAGAATAAGTATGTTAGGAGGTAGTAGAGAATAACCTTTAAGAGATCGGTCCCTAATGGCTGTAGAGATGGTTTAGCAGAGATGGCTCCGCAGTTAAGAGCACTAGCTGCTCTTCCAGAGGACCCAATTCAATTCCCAGAGTGCTGGGATTAGAGAGGTGTGCCACCAGCACCAGATGTAGGCCTGATCGCTTTTTTTTTAGTATATTTATTTTTATTTTGGTGTTTTGCTGCATGTATGCCTGTGTGAGGGTGCCAGATCCCCTGGAATGGGAGTTACGGGCAGATGTGAGCTGCCATGTGGGTGCAGGGACTTGAACCTGGGCAGTGGTGGCATGTGCCTTTAATCCCAGCACTTGGGAGGCAGAGGGAGGTGAATCTCTGTGAGTACAAAGCCAGAAGGGGTTTCTCTATAGCTTTGGAGCCTGTGCTGGAAGTAGCTCTTGTAGACCAGTCTTTTCTTGATTATCATACAAAAGCTAGTTATTTTGTCTAATCATATAAATGAAAATTAGTATCTCTATAATAATACTCTCCATTTAAAACTTTACTAAAATAAATTCCTAATGGTGAAATTGGGCTGATTCTTTCCATGGGTAGAATAAAGGTTTTTGCTTATATTAGGGTTCGTAACAGAAACAAAATTACAGTTATGAAGTAGCCATGATGTGGTTGGTGGTCACCACAACATGAGGAAATTAAATGGTTGCAGCATCAGGAAGGTAGAGAACCGCAGAACTAAAGGCATGCACACTGTGTGGGACACCTTAATGTGATTATTTTTCCTTAGAGACAAATTTTCTCTGTGTAGCCCTGGATGTCCTAGAACTTTCTCTAGAACAGGCTTGTCTGGAACTCAGAGATCCACCTACTATTAGGATTATACTGGCCTTCCCTGTCAGTACCCTCTCTTTTTAGGAGTCAAGCTCTGCCCACTCCCAGTTTCTCTTCGCGCCCTAAGGCAAACCTCTTCCCCACCCTCTCCTATCTCTCCACTGTTCTTCTGCCTCTCCCCTCCTCCTCTCTCTTCTCTCTCCCTTTCTGTTTCTCTCATCTCCTCTCACCCTTCCTCCTCGGTACTCTCCCAAACCTTTCCAGTACCCTCTTGCTAAATAAAACTTCATACTCCCCAAGCTCTCTGCATGGCGTGTTCTGTTTCCCGCGTGGTCCCCGACCTGCCAAAGTCCCTCTCAGGCCGAAATCTTAGACCTACCTTTGCACACCACTGATGGGTGTACCTGTAAGTGTCACACAGGGAAGCACCAATTCAGTTTGACTTTGTCAACCTGGATCAGATTTCGGGGAATCTAATGCCAGGCAGTTCATTGTCGGCATATTTAAAACACTGTACCATTCGAGAAAAGGTTTGCTGGCAACAGTCAGTCCAATCCAGGTGCGTGCACAATAAAGCTTAAGGTGTAACTAAGCAGAGACTTTGACTGACTACATGTGACCTTGATGGGGGGGGGGGGCGGGGGTTCTCTGGCTACAAGGCCTAGAATCTAGTGTGGTCTCCGACCAATAGCATTAGAGACCAGAAAGAACTCGTGGCGTCTCCTAAGGACTGGTAAGGGTCCACGGAGGGAAGAGTCTGGAATAATCAATCATTCTGGGGAATTGGGGCGAGGTCTGCCTTTATAGCAAAAGGTGGGTGAGGTCTGCCTCTACGGGTAGCAAAAAGGTCATGCGGTTGTTAAAAAATCTCCTCCCAGCCTTCTGGGCAGGAAAGCAGGTATTATCTCCACGTTGAGCAGAGACCCCTGTGTGTTCAACATTCCCGGTTTTCCTTAGGGCTTCTTTGTGAATACAGGGCCTCTGTGCCCCCAACATGCCATCACCCCCAGCCCGGCGATTTTTCTGTGTGTTTATTTGGAAGACTGGTTTACATGCATGACACATGAGCATGTAAAAGCCAAAGGAGAAGTCAGAGTTAGTTCTCACCTTTCCCACATGAGTGGGGATTGAGGTCTTTAGACTCAGCCATTTTATCTGCTGAACCATTTCACCTGCAAGTTCCTTTTTGAGGCGGGGAGGGATTTTAAGACAGGGTTTCTTTATGTAGCTTTGGAGCCCATCTTAGATCTCACTCTGTAGAGCAGGCTGGCCTCAGACTCACAGAGATCTGCCTGCCTCTGCCTCCTGAGGGCATGTGCCATCACCATCCAGCCAAAATTTCTTAAATACAGCCCAGGCTGGTTTGGAACTCAAGATCTTTCTAAATACTCCCTCCCTTAGCGTAATGAACTTACAGGTTTAGACCACCATACCAGTTCATATGAATGTTTTTTTTAGGAAATTTGAAATATTGCCAAATTGATTGTCAAAACACACTTCCCAGTTTACATGTCTACCAGCAGTAGTTAAGAGCACTTATACCAGATGTTCTTTTTAATACAATTTCTCTTTGGGGCTGATCAGATGACTCAGCAGATGCCGGGCGGTGGTGGTGCATGCCTTTAATCCCAGCACTCAGGAGGCAGAGGCAGGTGGATCTCTGTGATTTCGAGACCAGCCTGGTCTACAAGAGCTAGTTCCAGGACAGGCTCCAAAGCTACAGAGAAACCCTGTCTTGGAAAAAAAACAAAACAAAGCCAAACAAACCCAAAAAAACAGCAGTTAGGAGTTTGCTGCTCTTACAGAGGATTTAAATTCGATTCCCAGCACCCCCCTTTGTCAGCTCACAATCTTCTGTAACTCCAGCTTCAGGTGACCCAACACCACCTCTGGCCTCCATAAACCTTGTAGTAACATTTAGTAACTTACACACATACACATGTAATTTAAAATGATTTTTAAAATTTACAATCATTTTAGAAATCTTTGAAAAATAAAGGTATTTCTCTAATGTAGTATCCAAGTAATTGGGTTTTTTTGTTAGTTTTTCAAGACAGGGTGTCTCTGTATAACAGCCCTAGCTGCCCAATTTCACCATTAGGAAGTTATTTTAGTAAAATAAGTTTAAATGGAGAGTATTATTATAGATTTACTAATTTTCATTTATATGATTAGACAAAATAAAGAACTAGCTTTTGTATGATAATCAAGAAAAGACACATACATTATATCTTAGGGTCTAAAAGTATTAAAGATATAAAGTAATAGTCTGAGGAAATTAGCATTACATTATGTGCTCCTGGAATTGGATGGGGCAAAATGAGTGACTTCCTTTTTATTTATCTGTGTGTATGAATCAAATTTTTTCATATCTACATATTACTTTTCTTTTTTGTTTTGTTTTTTGTTTTTCAAGACAGGGTTTCTCTGTAGCTCTGGAGCCTGTCCTGGAACTAGCTTTTGTAGATTAGGCTGGAAATCTACCAGCCTCTGCCTCCTGAATGCTGGTATTAAAGGCATGCACCACCACTGCCTGGCTTGTTTTGTTTTTCAAGACAGGGCAATCGTGGCACAGGTCTTTAATCCTTGCAAGCACTTGGGGGTTCGAGGCCAGCCTGGTCTACAGAGTGAGTTCCAGGACAGCCAGGGCTATTACACAGAGAAACCCTGTCTCTGAAAAAAACAAAACAAACAAACAAACAAAAACAAAAAACAAAAAAGGCAGGGTTTCTCTGTGTAGCCTTGGCTGTCCTGGAACTCAATCTGTAGATCAGGCTGGCCTCAAACTCAGAGATTTGCCGGCCTCTGCCTCCTGAGTGCTGGGATTAAAGGGATGTGCCACCATGCTTGACTCTCTTTTCTTTTTATGAAGTTAACAATTTTTTTTCGTTTTTTTTTGTTTGTTTTTTTGAGACTGGGTTTCTCTGTATAGTTTTGGAGCCTGGAACTTAATCTATAGACCAGGATGGCCAGGAACTCACAGAGATCCACCTGTCTCTGCCTCCTGAGTGCTGGGATTAAAGGCGTGAAATTAGCAGTCCTAAAGCAGGGTGCAGAAATGCATACTTTTAAAAATATTTATTTATTTATTATGTATACAAGATTCTGTCTGTGGGTATGCCTGCAGGCCAGAAGAGGGCACCAGACCCCATTACAGATGGTTGTGAGCCACCATGTTGTTGCTGGGAATTGAACTCAGGACCTTTGGAAGAGCAGGCAATACTCTTAATCTCTGAGCCATCTCTCCAGCCCCGCAATGCATACTTTTAATCCCAGAATTTAGGAGGCAGAGGCAGGAGGCTCTCTGTAAATTTGAGGCCAGCCCAGATTACATAGTAAGTTCCAGATAGCCAGGGCTTTGTAGAGAGTCTCCATGTCAAAACAAGGGAGGGAATAAAATAAAATAAAGCAAAACAAAACATAACTGTCTTAGCCGGTTATGATAGCACAAGACTTTAGTACCAGCTCAGGAGGCAGAGACAGGTAGACCTTCCATGAATTTGAGGCTAGCCTGGTCTACATAAGGCCTCTCAAACTTGCTGTGTGGCTGAAGATAATATTGAACTCCTTGAGTGTCCTGCCTCCCCATTTCCAAATGGTAGTATTACAAATCTTACCACATTGGGGCTGGAGAGACGGCTCAGTGGTTAAGAGCACTGGATGCTCTTCCAGAGGTTCTGAGTTCAATTCCCAGCAACCACATGGTGGCTCACAACCATCTGTAATGAGATATGGTGCCCTCTTCTGGCACGCAGGTATACATGGAGGCAGAATGTTGTATACATAATAAATAAATCTTTTTTTTAAAAAAAAAGAAAAGAAACAAATCCTACCACATCCAGATTGGCATGGAAATTTTTGGGTGGTTGGGAGGGACATTTTGAGACAGGGTTTATCTGTGTAGTAACCCTGGCTGTCCTGGAGCTCACTTTGTAAACCAGGCTGGCCTCAAACTCACTGAGATCAGCCTGCCTTTGCCTCCTGAGTGCTAGGATCTTTCATCCAGCTTGGCATGTAAACTTTTTTTTTTTTTTTTGGTTTTTCGAGACAGGGTTTCTCTGTAGCTTTGGAGCCTGTCCTGAACTAGCTCTTGTAGTCTTGTAGACCAGGCTCAAACTCACAGAGATCCGCCTGCTTCTGCCTCCTGAGTGCTGGGATAAAAAGCGTGCGCCACCACCACCCGGCTTAGCATGTAAACTTTCTAAGATTTATTTTGAATCATGTGTGTTTGTCTTTGTGAAGAAGGTATCCGTGTGAGTACAGGGACCCACAGAATCAGCGGGGCCCTGGGTCCCTGGGTCTATCATGAAGGGTCCCTGAGCATTACAGGAGAATTTTAGATATCACTTATTGTTAGCTATTATATTACGTCTTTATCTGATTCAATTCACAGATGGTTTTGCCTCACCTATAATATAAAAGAATACACAATTCCTAAGTTAAATAGAGAAGGGAGTGGAGTTAGGGAGGAGTAAGAGACTTCCGGGAGTTTTATTAGACCTTTCACGGACTACCTGTTTGCTTTTCCAAGGAGGCTAAGACCATTTCTTATCACATACCAAAGGTAAATAACGGCAGTTAGATAGACGGTATAAAGGTTCTGATATGGAGTCCAGTGGGTTTGAAGATGTGGATCAGGGGTAGAGCATTTCCAGAGCTTGTGAGGTCTTGGGTTTTAAGCTCAGCACAGGGATGGAGGGAGCACACACACACATACCACAATCCAAATGTCCGATTAGTGGAATTGAAACCAGAGAAGAGTTTTAATCTAGCATCAACCTTTAATCAGAGCTCTTTTACTTTGAGAAGAAGGCTATGCACATTAAAGAGGAAAGTTCATTGGGAAGCAAGCTATTGGAAGTGTTGAAGAAGTTCTAGTATGTTCTCTGGATATGGCCATAGGCCATTGGCAGCACAGGCATCAATAACGGAGCTATGTATATGAATATATAATATATACTCATATGAATATATATTACATATACTTATATAAAGTTTTAGGATTTGCCTTGTAAGGGCAGGTAAGACGGCACAGCAGGAAGAGTGCTTGCTGCATAAGAATGAGGACCAGAGTTTCAAAATCTTCAGAATCCCTGTAAAAAGTGATGCAGTTAATAGTGACAAATGGTTTTTCTTTTTATCAAAGATAACTACCCACCAAGGTTCAACATTCCATAAATCTCCCCCACATTTAATTTCCCTGACCTTGCAAAATATTTATGCAAATTTTAATATATGTGGCTGTGCCTGAGCCTGAGTGTATGTGTGTGCACCACATGCATGCAGGAGCCCAAAGAGGTCAGAAAAGGCACTGGAGTCCCAGGCACTGAGCTGCCATGTGGGTACCATAAACCAAATCTGGGTTCTCTGCAAGAGTAGTAGTGTCCTGGCTGGGCGATGGTGGCACATGCCTTTAATCCCAGCACTCGGGAGGCAGAGGCAGGCGGATCTCTGTGAGTTCGAGACCAGTCTGGTCTACAGAGCTAGTTCCAGGACAGGCTCCAAAGCCACAGAGAAACCCTGTCTCGAAAAACCAAAAAAAAAAAAAAAAAAAAAAAAGAGTAGTCGTGTCCTTAACTGCTGAGTCATCTCTCCAGCCCCTTATGCTAATTTTTAAAAAGACTTGTTTTTTTATTGTGTATACAAGGTTCTGCTTGCACACCAGAAGTGGGCACCAGAGCTCATTACAGATATGTGAGAGCCATCTGGTCGCTGGGAATTGAACTCAAGTCCTTCAAGATCTCCAGAACAGTCAGTCACACACACACCAACAGGGAATGGACTTTTTTTTTCTTTCTTTCTTTTTTTTTTTTTTTTTTTTGGTTTTTGGAGACAGGGTTTCTCTGTAGCTTTGTAGCCTGTAGTGGATCTAGCTCATGTAGAACAGGCTGGGCTTGAACTCACAGAGATCCTCCTGCCTCTGCCTCCCGAGTGCTGGAATTAAAGGTGTGTACCACCACAGCCGGGCTTTTTTTTTTTTTTTAAGATTTATTTATTACGTATACAGCCTTCCTTCCATGTGCACCTGCACACCAGAAGGGGGCACCAGATCTCATTATAGATGGCTGTGAGCCACCATGTGGTTGCTTGGAACTGAACTCAGGAACTCTGGAAGAGCAGGCAATGCACTTAACCTCTGAGTCATCTCTCCAGCCGCAAGGGAGTGGATTTTTTAAAAGTCTGTAAATTCCTACTTCAAATTGAGGAGAAATAAATCAATTGAACCAGTCTGCTCCTGGTCCAGCTGGAGATTGGAGGATGACAGGTAACATGTTAGCAAACTTTTGAAGGAAGTGATGACACGCTCATTTAAAGAAGTGGGAGAAACTGTGTGGTGGTATACACCTTTAATCCCAGGACTCCAGAGGCAGAGGCTAAAGGATCTCTGGGAGTCCAAGGTCAGTCTACTCTACACGTCAAGTTTGAGGTCAAGACCCTGCATCCAAAGATCAATTATATTGCCTCACATATAGTGGCATATACTGCTTTCACGGCACTTGGGAGGCAGACACAAGAGGATTAGGAGTACAAGGTTATCCTTAGCTATATAGTGAGTTTGAACAGTTTAGGCTATCTTTTTTAAAAATATTTATTTATTATGTATACAATATTTGTCTACATGTATTCCTGCAGGCCAGAAGAGGGCACCAGACCTCATTACAGACGGTTGTGAGCCACCATGTGGTTGCTGGGAATTGAACTCAGGACCTTTGGAAGAGCAGGCAATGCTCTTAATCACCGAGCCATCTCTCCAGCCCCTAGGCTATCTTTTTAAAAAGTCAAATACACTGAGGGCCTTCTGGAGTATTGGTGCTGAGATATATCAAGAATCTTAAGTATACATTTTGAATTTGTTAAGTTTTGAATTTATTCTTTTCTCATACCTTGCATCCTGACTGGTTTCCTCTTCCTCCACTCCTCCCAGTCCCTCCCCACACCTGCAGATCTGTTTCCCTACAGGAAAGAGCAGGCCTCCCAGAGATGTCAATCAAAGTGGCACACGGATATACATGTAGGCAAACACCCATACATGGAAAGAAAAGGAGATGGGAATCTGGGGACAAATTTTCAGTATTTTGTTATAAGCTAAGTAGGAGGGCAAAAAGTTTGAGACAGTGTAAAATGAACTAGGACCCAGCAGGTAACAATGAAACAGGTCGAAAGCAAATAAAACGTATACTGACATTATAGAAAACACTAGTATCTATAACAGTGGTGATCTGCTTCTCCCACCATGAAAGAGATACTACTAAAGAACATAGCTTCAGACAGCCATTTCCAGCGAGTAAATCCTAAATCCACTGAAAAATGTAAGGCCACAGACATATACATGGTGGTGAAGGCCTGATTAAGCATGATGTAGAAACAAAACACTCAGCCCTTGGCTTTGCCAAGTAGTTCTCCTCCTAAATACTGGAAATCACATTGAGCAACAACTGTTTTTAAATTATGAACGGTTCTGTCTGCCAATTACTTGCAAACAGAGTGGAGAGAACTGTAGGGTCAGACAATGAAACCGAAGGTGTATCAGCCACCATTAGGTGAGCACTGTTGGGCCCAGTCTTGGCTGGTGTTAGGGACAGTATGTGATTTTTCCAACAGTGCTATCAGAAGTATTACTATTAGCCTGGGTGTGCTGGTGTATGCCAATCACCCTGGCTCTGGGGATGCAGAGACAGGAGAACTATTGCACCTTTGAGGCTGCCTTGGTCTACACAGTGAGTTCCAGGCCAGCGAGAGCCATAGAGTAAGACCTTGTCTCAAAAACACACACTATCATAAAGGTTTACAGATGAAGAAATTGAGGAACATAAAGTTGTCTCAGTTTTCCGACGTCAAAGTCAGGTGTGTGTGTGTGTGTGCATGCGCGAATACAAGTGTCTGAGTGACATGTAGACGGTGATTTTTCTCCATGTATGTGTGTGTGTGTATGTGTGTATACACGTGTCTGAGTGACGTGTAGATGGTGATTTTTCTCCGTGTGTGTGTGTGTGTATGTGTGTGTGTGTATACACGTGTCTGAGTGACGTGTAGACGGTGATTTTTCTCCGTGTGTGTGTGTGTGTACACGTGTCTGAGTGACGTGTAGATGGTGATTTTTCTCCGTGCGTGTGTGTGTATGTGTGTGTGTGTATACACGTGTCTGAGTGATGTGTAGACGGTGATTTTTCTCCGTGTGTGTGTGTGTATGTGTGTGTGTGTGTATACACGTGTCTGAGTGACGTGTAGACGGTGATTTTTCTCCGTGTGTGTGTGTGTGTATACACGTGTCTGAGTGACGTGTAGATGGTGATTTTTCTCCGTGTGTGTGTGTGCGTGTGTGAATAAACGTGTCTGAGTGACGTGTAGATGGTGATTTTTATCCGTGTGTGTGTGTGTGCGTGTGTGAATACACGTGTCTGAGTGACATGTAGATGGTGATTTTTATCCGTGTGGTGGTCTCACTTGATCTGCCCACCAGGTCTCCACAGCCAGTTATGAAATAACCACTCTGAGGTTAATATTGGTTACAATTGTTTGACCAATGGCTTAGGCTTCTTACTGGCTAGCTCTCTCTTATAAATTATTTAAAAAGGAATGTTTTAATTTCAACAGAGTAAAATTATACAGATAACAAAACAATTATCAAGCAAGAATCATAGTAACAATATTTAGTCCATTTGTATTTGGCAAAATTAAAGAAAATACTTTATCATCCAGTCTATCTTTGTGAGTCCAAAGCTCTATGTCTAATTTATTCTCTGTTATAATTAAGGAAAACTATAATTATAACTATCTAGTCTTTGACTCCATCAAAGACTCCAGAAGGATATAATATTACCTAAGTAAACAGGAAGTACATTGTAAGCAACTTCTCAAACTCTAGAATTGACAGAAACATCTCGCTGCCTGAACAGTCACCCAAAGTTTTTTAACATTGGGGCATTCATATTTAGCCTACAGGCCCACAGCTTCTGGCCGACTTTTCCATGAAGCAGGAAATTTGAAGATCTCTTATGCTTTGTACTGGCAAAGTTCGTCGGTTACTTTCTTCTGTGTCCTGCAGAATGTCTGGCAGTTTCCTCTGTGAAGCAGGAACCCTGAAGGACAAGGTCCAGCAGTCACTTTTACTTGTATCCTGTTTGTCCAGTCTGGACAGTGTCATACCGTCAGATATTCTAGGCCTTAGCCAAACTTGGTTGTGCCAACGTTAATGTGAGACCTTGGGTGACTGTCCAGATGGCCAGCTGTTTCTCTCATTTCTTACACCTTTTCAAAGTCACTTACTTGCACTTCCTGCAAGCAAGGTAATGTTATTTTCCTTCTTAGATCTTTGATAGGGTTGAAGACTACTTTCCTCTCATAACTTAGCTAAGACATTTTAGGTACAAAACTTAGACTTCTCAGGATAGGACAACTATTGAAATAATCTCTGTTATTTGCTAATTACCTATAGACTGGACATTTAGTATGTATTTCTTTTTTTAAGATGTTACTTTAGTATGTGTTTCTTTTCTTTTTAAAGATGTTATTTATCTATTATGTATACAGTATTCTGCCTGTATGCTTACCTGCAGGCCAGAAGAGGGCACCAGATCTCATTATAGATGGTTATGAACCACCATATAGTTGCTGGGAATTGAACTCAGGACCTCTGGAAGAGTAGCCAGTGCTCTTAACTGCTGAGCCATCTCTCCAGCCCCCTAGAATGTGTTTCTTGCTTGATGTTGTTCATATTGGTTGTAGTTCTATTTTTGTGCAAGCTTCTACTTTTTCTTTCTTTTTTTGATATTTGTTCTTATTGTATATAGTTTTATATTAGGTTTAGAACCCTCTTATTTAGACAAAAGGGGGAATTGTTGTGGAATTCATTCAGCCAATAGCTTTTGGGGTACCAGCCCTTATGGTGTGGTCTGAGGTGCTATGTGTGCACTGATTAGTGGAGAGAAGAGACATGCTCGCTCTCTTGAGAGGTCAGCAAGAGTGGTGGGACTTGACCGTTTCCACCTTGTCGGGTGTTCAGTGAGTCTGTGTTTTCCCTTTGAATCCCATTTCCTTAGTGTCCCGATAATAACAACAGTCTGTAATCTTGTAACACCCCTTGCTTTCCTAGTAGGCCAACATGCCACAGCACTGAGTTCCATGACAGCC
The DNA here is from genome assembly GCF_018167655.1 of Microtus oregoni. Taxonomy (NCBI): domain Eukaryota; kingdom Metazoa; phylum Chordata; class Mammalia; order Rodentia; family Cricetidae; genus Microtus; species Microtus oregoni. Next base: position 28,956,260 of record NW_024543080.1, on the reverse strand, counting down.
AGGGCTACACAGAGAAGTCCTGTCTCGAAAAACTAACCAAACAAACAAAGCCAGATGTGGTGACATGCATTTGAAATCCTAGCAGCTCTTTAGGGAGTTGGGAGATAGAGACAAGGGACCCACTCAAGAATCTCCCAGGCTAGCTAGCCTGAGATACACATCTCAGCAGCAGAAACAAGAGAAACCACGCCCCAGCAAAGTCTAAGGTGAGAACTGACTCCCCAAAGCCAGCCTCTGATCACACATTTGCTGTGGCATGCTCACATCCACAAAAAACACAGATACAGTAAAAAAAAAATTAAAAATTAGAGAAGAGACAACCTTTGAAGGACATAGTGATGGAGAAAATGAAATAAACGGGAGAGCATTTACCCCTGAAGAAATTCACTGAGTTGGAGGACTAAGAAAACAAAATACAAATGTGTGTGTATACTTTCATTTGCTGAGCATCTCATTGGGCTACCTTGGCTTCTTAAAAACGTGTGTTCTGGGGATTGAGGCAAGTACTTAATAGACTGAGCCATCTCTCCAACACTAAAAAATATACATGCTCTATGGGACAATGGTTTTACCCTGTAAAGATTTGTTTCTTTTGTTTAATAAATGCTGATTGGCCAATAGTCAGGCAGGAAGTAGAGGCAGGGCAACAAGAATTCTGGGAAAAGGGAAGTTTCAGTCCAGTGTCGTGACCCAGCCTCAGAGGAAGCAAGATGTGACTGCCTTGTTGAAAAAGGTACCAAGCCATGTGGCTAACACAGATAAGAATAATGGGTTAAAGTAAGTTATAAGAATTAGTTGATAAGAAGAGCCTGAGATACTGGGCCAATCAGTTTATAATTGAAAAAAATATTATACATGCTTGCAAGGCAAGTACTTAATAGATTGAACCATTTTCCCAACACTGCAAAATATACTTCTTAAACATTCAAGTCATGGCTTCAGAGTTAACAAGTAGCTGTTCTGACTTTGGTCCCACAAATACTGCCTCTTAGGCCCCATCTCACCTTCCTTTGCTGTCTTCCATCACCCAGAACTGGCTCTCTGTTTCTCTGTCTTCTCTTGTTCTTCTCACAAAACACTATCGCTCTAAATAATCTCAGGTTCTCCCAAGTCTTCAAGTTAACGTCAATGCAAATGACCTCCAACTCTGTATCTCTACGCTCTGGAATCACATTCCACCCGCCTTCTAGATCCACTCCAATGGGCTTTGTGATTATCTTCTCTTTGTCACACTCTGGTTCTGAGGGTCCCCTTCACTGTCTACAGATCCTGGCCAAATCCCTTGCCTTGTAAGTGATTGGTTTAAATAAGCACAAACACTTTTTAGTCCCAAGGAATGGTTTTTGTGCTGGCATAAATGAGACCCAATCGAGGCACTGGAAGGAAGAAAAGACCCCTTCCCCTGCCCAACATAGTCACGAGTCATGAGGTGACTATGTTGTAAAGCATTCTTTTTACAGGCAACTGTGTGCCACAATGAGCATGTGAAAGTCAACAGACAACTGTTTTTTTCTTTTTAATGATTTATTTCTTTTTATTTTACACACATTGGTAGTTTGTCTGCATGTATGTCTGTGTGAAAGTGTCAGATCTCCTGGAACTACAGACAGTTATGAGCTGCCATGTATGGGTGCTGGGAATTGAACCTGAGTCCCTTGGAAGAACAGCCAGTGCTCTTAGCTGCTGAGCCATGTTCTTCAGCCCCAACGGACAACTTTTGGGAGTCAGTTCTATCCTCCCACCATAGGTTCTGGGGATTGAGCTCAGATCATCAGGCTCGTGGGGCAAGGCTGTGATGCCCTGAGCCATCTTGCCAGCCTAGCTTTAGTACAGTCTTCAAAACCAGCCGAAGGGAAAATACTGCCCTGGAAGAAAGCAGATTTCAGAGACTTGCTAGAAAACATAACTGGGGGTACTGCAGGGCGACTCGAAGCCTACTCCACCTTTCAAACTTGTAAGCCAAATATTGTTCTTAGTGTTTAGCCAATTTGAGTAGGAGCTTTTATCTCTTGTATTCAGGTTCACTATGAGATGCACACATTGAAGTAGATCTCTGGTCGGCACAAAATTGAAGAAGTGATTGCATCAAGGTTCTCATTAGTCTAGGTCATTTTGGGTGCCTTCCTGTTCCAGTCATGGTGTTCTGCTGTTTGTCTCCATAAAACTTGTCTTAGTTCCTGATTGTCATCCCCAATTACTATTCACCAGTGACATCACTTTCCATCTACAACATACATTCTACAGCAAAGAGGGTTTTTTTTCTTGGTTCGTTTTTCAAGTCAGGGTTTCTCTGTGTAGTCCTTGGAACTCCCTATGTAGAGAAGACTGCCCTTGAATTTACAGAGTTCCACTTGCCTCTGCCTCCTGACTGCTGGGTGCCACCACACTTGGCTTACAACAAAACTTTTTGTTTGTTTTTGGTTTTGTTTTTTGAGACAAGGTTTCTCTGTGTAACAGCCCTGGCTGTCCTGGAACACACTCTGTAGACCAGGCTGGCCTCAAACTCACAGATCCCCCAGCATCTGCCTCCCCCGTGCTGTGAATAAAGGCGTGTGCCACCATCCAAACACAACAATCTATCTATCATGGTGTTCAAAGCCATGAAATACGTGATACCCTGTCTAAACAATCAAATAACTAAAATTGAAAAGAACAGGGGGCTGAAGAGATGGCTCAGAGATTAGGAGCGCTGCCTGCTCTTCCAGAGGTCCTGAGTTCAATTCCCAGCAACCACATGGTGGCTCACAGCCATCTATAATGAGATCTGGCGCCCTCTTCTGGTCTGGTGGCATACATGCGGACAGAACACTGTATACACAATAAATAAATACATCTTTTAAAAAAAAGAAGGAAAAGAAAAAAGCATCCAATCAAATGATCCATGCCAGTTTAGTTTGCCAATATTCAGCATCCCTTCAATCCCTCAATCTCATCCAAGTTTCCCTGAAGGGGAACATGGGCGTTTGGCTACTTTCCTTCTTCCATTCAATCAGAAGAGCTTTGCATGTTCATGGTGACTCCAGCCCCTCATCCGCTTCTCCCTCCCTATGGATCCCGATGCATTTCTAGTGTTCTCCCTTTAAGGCAGAATTGAGAGAAACAGACTGGAGAAGGAGCCATTTCAGAGCTGAGAAACACTGAATAATTACAAAGGAGTGTTTCTCAGCACAACGCAGCCAAAGGCTGTGGCAAGGGAAACAGTTCCCACACTGTGGGAAAGGAGCTCGCTTTGCCCTGCTGCATTCCCTTCTCTTTATCACGCCCTGCAGCCTTTTTATTTCTGTCCATTTTATTGTATTTACATTTTTTTCAGTATTATCTCAGCACTCCTCCTTTTCCATTTTCTTTTCACTGCTGGGTGCACGGTAGAAATGTACACTTTAAACGCTTGTCATAACGTTCTTTTGCTATGTCTTAGAATAGAAATTGGGCTAGAAGAGAAGTTTCAGATATAAGAAATTTGTGTTCTATTCATTTTTTGCTCTATAGAGAAATAGTGCCTTCTTATATTTTACAGTAATAACACTTTGTATTTGCACCACTTTTTTTAAATTTTATTATTTTTTGATTTATTTATTTTTATTATGTATACAACATTCCTTCCATGTGTGCCTGCATGTCAGAAGAGGGCACCAGATCTCATTATAGGTAGCTGTGAGCCACCATGTGGTTGCTGGGAATTGAACTCAGGACCTTTGGAAGAGCAGACAATGCTCTTAACCTCTGAGCCATCTCTCCAGCCCCATATTTGCACCACTTTTATAAGCATAGTTTTATCCCAATTTCAGAGGTAAAAAGTCACAAAGTCTCTGTTTGGTGGTGAGTTTCTGCCAGGAGTTTGTGATGATTAATTTTCATTGTCCACTTGACTAGGTTTAGAATCTAGAAGACACCTCTCTGGGTGTGTCTGTGAGGAGTTTTTTTCAGAGATGTTTACGTAAAAAAGAATAACCAACTCTGAGTGTGGGTTACACCATTCCACAGTCCAGCACTGAATCAAAAGGGAACAGAGGGAGAGGCGGCGATTCGTTGACATGGTAGATGCAGTATGACTGTTGTCTCAGACTCCTGACTCTACAGGTGGAATCGTTCTTGTAATTTCGCTAGCAGCCAGGCATTCACACCGGCATCCAGCAACAGCAGGACGGCAGCAGCGACCGAGATACAATACTGTGGCTACTGCCGCCACTGAGTCGCAGTTTCCCTCTACGCATGTGCTGTATCCCCTTATAAAAAGCAAGCATCACTAGGTGGTTGGTAGCACATGCCTTAAATTCTAGCACTTGGGAAGCAAGAGGCAGGAGGATCTCTGAGTCTGAGGCCACCTGGTCCACAGAGTGAGTTCCAGGACAGCCAGGACTGTTACACAGAGAAACCCTGTCTCAAAAAAACCTTAAAAAAAAAAAAGCCAGGCTGGAGAGATGGCTCAGAGGTTAAGAGCATTGCCTGCTCTTCCAAAGGTCCTGAGTTCAATTCCCGGCAACCACATGGTGGCTCACAACCATCTGTAATGACGTCTGGTGCCCTCTTCTGGCCTGCAGACATACACACAGACAGAATATTGTATACATAATAAATAAATATTTTAAAAAGCCAGCATATTCTCCCCTCTCTTTCTTCTGTCCCCTCACTCATAGGCCATCTCTGCATGTGCGCGCGCACACACACACACACACACCTATAAACCTCTCACGTGAGCTCTGTTGCAGTGGTGTGACTTTGTGGTACCCCTTGGTTCCAGGTGGTTAAGGTACCCTCCCCTGCTGTTAAATCATTACAACTATAGCTTCCCCTCAACAATGAATTATGACCTTAAATGAGCCCTTCTTTCCTTATGAAGCATTTGTGACTGGATAGAGAAAAGTAACAAATACAGAAAACTGGTGCCAGGAGTGGGATCCAAACCGTGATAAACTCCATCAGGTGACACTCGGGAAGAGCGTTGGGGGAGTTTTCAGGCTAGAGAAGACCTAGGTACGGCAGGCAGAGCCAGTGAGGCCATTCTGGTCAGAGCTTGGAAGACCAAGCTGATGAGAATAATGTTGCCAGTGAAGACTCAGCTCATGAGACTGCAGTAGGGAATATAGACTATGGGAACCGGGCTGGAGGCCATCCATAGTCCGTTCTGAAAAACTCTGGCTTCGTTCAGTTGCCTCATTGCTTCCTGCATACAACAAAACCATTTTGCGTGTCTGGAACATCTTTTCTATCTCATGTGTTTGTTTTACACCTATCCATCTTTTCAGATAGCCTCAACAGTTAGACCACTGAGGAGGTGGAGGCAGAAGGATCAGAAGTTCAAGGTCATCATTGGCTATATAGTGAATCTGCCAGCCCGTGCCACAAAGTGAGACCTAGTCTCCAAAAGCTACAAACAGAAAGTTTTTCTGGCCACACATTTGCGTGCACTCTCCAGCAGTTACCTGAACTGACAGTGGGAACAGACCCTCCTGGGACATCACCCCCAAGCAGTTCCTGCATCACACACTACACTGGATTTTGTTCTTAACTATCTTGTCTACTACAAGATAACCACCTTCGGTGCCTTCAAGGCAGACACTGACTCGGTTATAGCCAAAGAGTAAGCGAGGGCTGATAGATAGTAACTGCTCTGAACAGTTTACCAAACTGATCTGAAAATACTGCCACAGTAAGAGAACTTAGGGAGGGTAGAGAAGAAATTAAACACCAAAACTGTCCTGTATAAACTCTGCCAGTGGAAAGAGATGACTGTAGGTTGTCTCTTGAGATTTGAAATTACATAAATGTTACAATTAAACATAGAGTTTCAGTTTTTTGATTTCTTGCTAAAAATTCAATGTATGGAAATTCAGATCGAGTGGTAAAATGAAAGGCTGGCTTATCTCCCCAGAGAGAATGAATTACTTGGAAGAGGGAAAAGTATTATAACAAAATTTCCACTATTAAAATAGCATCTTGTCTTTTTCCCGAGTTATTATTTTGTACTTTGAGAGATAGAACTCTTTTCATTACTTCCATTTTGTGTGTGTGTGTGGGGGGGGGGGTTGAGACAGGGTTTCTCTGTAGCTTTGGAGCTTGTCCTAGAACTCATTCTATAGACCAGGCTGGCCTCGAACTCACAGAGATCCACCTGCCTCTGCCTCCCAAATGCTGGGCTTAAAAGCATGTGCCACCACTGCCCGGCTGTTTCTGCCATTTTTAAAGGATTCCATTTTAATACTAAGGTAGGAGTGTTACTGTCTGAAAGTCTGTATTTTAGGATAAATATTACAAGTGAAATACTTCATAGAAATAGTATTTCATGAGTTACAATTATTATTTGTTACACAAGAGAACAACAGTAAATATACTTTGGAGAGGCTGAAATATTTTTAAAGTAAGGTCTTTATTAAGCTGACTGTGATGCATTTAATAGGCTAGTCCAGAAATACTAGCTATGATAATAGCATTTTCTAGCAGTATATGCAAATGTCAGGAAAGCTGATGTTCCAAGCAGGACAGACCAGGAACAGAAGGTGCAATGATGACAGATGAAAGAAAAAAGCAAAATTAATCAGTTCCTCCTTGGCTTTCATCTCTTTAAGAACTGCATGGTGAGGAGGGAAATTAAGGCCAAGACAGTAAGGAAGAGACGGGATCTAGACCTTTGGCAAAACTTTACCTGCCTGGTTTGATTAAAGAACCAGAAATGTCTGCATTAGGAATGGGAAAGGTACCAAGTGACTAGAAAGGGACAAATGTCCTCATTTTCTAAAAAGAAAAAAACAATAAACTCATGACCACATTTGTCCTTGGCAACATCCTGGAAAGGATAATTAGATAAATGGCTTTTGAGATGTTAGGATGAAGACAGGGTGTACAGCATGGATGTGGTAAGCAGCAAGTGGATGTAATTCAGTGCTCTTGACTGGGGTGGAACTCCACACAGGGACCCTTGATCTGGTCCTCAGCGTGACAAGAAAAACATCATGAAATAGGGGGCCAGTGAGATGGCTCAGCATCTGAAGTTGCCTCTACCAAGCCAATGACCTGAGCTCCACTCTGAGGACCCACATGGTGGGAGGAGAGAACCAAGTGCTGCCAGCTGTCCTCTGATTTACACAAGCAAATTGTAGCATGTCCATGTACACAAACACACAATAAATTTGAAAAATATAACTAGAAAAATAAAACAAAGCAATATATATTATATATATAAAACAAACTCTTAGAACTGAAAACATTTCCAGGAAAGAATCAGGATAAAAAAAAATCAGTGCACAAAAATCAGTAACCTTTTCATATACCAATACAAACATGCTGAGAAAGAAGTCAGGGAAACAATCTCATTCACAGGAGCTTAAATACCTTGGTGGCTGGAGAGATGACCCCGTCAGTAATGTGATTGCTGTTCAAGGCAGAGGGCCTATGTTCAGATCTCCATGTAGAGGTAGATGCTCTTCACACCCGTGATCTAAGTGCTGGGGAGGCACAGGAGAATTCTGGAAGTTGCTGGCCAGTTGGGCTAGCCAGACCAGTGGTAGAGCGTAAATGAGAGAGACACCCAATACTGACCTCTGGGCTCCTCATGCATGTGCATACTATACCCCTAGATACACACAGGCATGTATACACAAGAATAAAATAAATAGGAGCAGATGTGATGGCTCACACCTTTAATCACAGCACTTGGGAGGCAAAGGCAGGTGAATATCTGGGAGTTCAGGGCCAGCAGAGTTTACATCTATAGAGAGTTCCAGGACAACCAGGGCTACACGGTGAAACCCTGTTTCAAACAAAACAAATAAAATCCCAGTGTGACACATATACTGGACATCCAGTTCACAGTGGATTGCAGGAGTTCTGGGGAACAAAGGAGAGAACTTACAACCTTTCCCTACTCCATGTGCCAGTATCCACAAACATGGAGGATGCTGAGACAAGACTCCCATCCTCCTCTCTGCCATGTGGAACCTGCTAGAACCAGGAGGATCTAAGAACTTTAACCTTCAACTCCGTACTGCTGTGCCAGCAATTCACTCCATAAACTACTGGTGCACAGGGTTGGTGAGATACTTGTTTTTGTAGTGGGCAGTAGTCAGTGCTGACTCTTAACTGGTCAAAGTGCTGAGAGTATGCCACTTCTGAGTGTTCAGCCCCACACAGGCTCACACACAGGCTCCCTCTTCAGACTTAGGGAACGCCAGGGACAAGGGGCCAGGAAGACTGGAAGGGCCAGAGGTTGGGGAGGAGCGCTGTCTTGATGATACAGTGTGACCACTGCACTCACCAACTCATAGCAGCTGTGGTCAGTGCATCATTCCTGCACAAGATGAAGCCTGACAAAATTCCTGCGTGGATGGGCAGGAGAACGTGGATTCCATTGCCAGCTGATTGCTGCTGGTGGAGGAGCAGTCTTTTTCCTTTCGGGGTGTGTGGTTACCGCAAAGTTCCTACTATTCCAGGAGATGGGCTCATACCCATGTGAATATCGGCACCACACACTGGACTTTTTTTTTAATTAAAAATTTTCATTCTTTTAATAACAATATATTTTGTTACTTCATTATTCTAATAACAAGTATTTTGAAAATAATATATTTCAATCATATTTTTTTTCTCCCCTAACTCCTCCCAGATCCTCCCCACCTCCCTACCCATCAAACTTTATGTGTTCTCTCTCTCTCAAAATTAATAAATAAAAAGAGGATCTGAAGTTGGGGAGGAGCTGTTGGGGGAAGATTCAGGGGTGCTAAAGGTGTGGGGGTGAGGGGCAGATATGATCAACATGCACTGTATGTATGAAATTATCAAAACATTATTATTTTCAATTCCAATTTCACTCTTCATAGAAATAGGAAATGAAACCCTAAAATTCATATTGCAGCACAACGATCAAAAACAATCCTGAGGGGGCTGGAGAGATGGCTCAGTGGTTAAGAGCATTGCCTGCTCTTCCAAAGGTCCTGAGTTCAATTCCCAGCAACCACATGGTGGCTCACAACCATCTGTAAAGAGGTCTGGCGCCCTCTTCTGGCCTTCAGGCATACAGACAGAATATTGTATACATAATAAATAAATACATATTTAAAAACAAACAAACAAACAAACAAAAAACAAAAAACAATCCTGAGCAAAACCAAACAAAGACCAAAAACACAATGTTGGAGGCACCGCCATATGTGATTCAAAAGACATCCAAGTCATAATAACAAGAACAGCATGAGAGGTGTGACTCCATAACTTCAGGGGAAGGAGGGGATCATGGTGGACCAGGGCATCTGCAGTGTTCCAGGAGTCCTGTCTAGGGCAGGAATGCTGTAGCTATGACACCCAAGAGTAGGAAGGCAATGGGGAGCGTGGCTAAGGGGCTGAGGGTAGATCTGGATCTGGTATAGGATGGTTTTTAGAGCCTACATGAAATCACTACAGCAGAGAATTCTGAACTTGATCTCATGGAGGGCAGGCCCTCCTCAGAACCAGATAGATGAGCAAAAGTGAGGTAGTCTGTTCAGAAGATGCTACAAGATGTCAGAGATGACAGTGCACAGTCCCTTCTTGCAATGAGAAAGCAGTTTGAAAGGAATATAAATGCCACTTTCAGAACCCTGAATGAAAACCTTATCAACCTTATCTGTGTTACAGAAGCAAAAGCAGGCTCATCATTCCAAGTACTCTAGGCTGATTCAGCCTTTGCTTCAACCGTGGTAGATAGAGGAGCAGGAAGCTAGTGAGCAATAAAAACTTACTACAGTAATTCACAGCAAACAAAGACTTTATTTAGGTCAGATGACTCACCAAGCAAAACCTCACAAAGCTAAAATTTGGACTGGCAATGTGCTTCAGTAGATGAAGGTACTTGTCAAGACTGATGGCCTGAGTTCAATTCCAAGAACTCATATGGTAGGGGAGAAATGACTCCAACAAGCTGCTCACTGATCAGAGCATTCGTGTATGTGGTGTGTGTGTGTGTGCACGAACATATACAAAAAGTAATAAATAAATGCAAATATAAAAATAAAACTGGCTGGGCTGTGGTGGTGCACACCTTTAATCCCAGCTCTCATCTGGCAGAGGCAGTGGATCTCTGTTAGTTCGAGGCCAGCCTGGTTTACAGAGTGAGTTCCAGGACAGGCTCTGAAGCTACAGAGAGAATATCTGTCTTGAAAAACAAACAAACAAAAGAAAAGAAAAAAGAAATAAACAAAACAAAACAAACCGTTGGAGCTGGAGGTGTAGCTCAGTGGTAAGGCACTTCCCAAGTATCCCTCGGCCCTCGGTTCAATTCACTGAACGCCAGGTATGATCATGCACACCTTTAATTTCAGCACTTGAGAGGCAGAAGCAGGCAGATCTCTTAAAGTTTGAAGCCTAATCTACAAAGCAAGTTCCAGGCTTGCCAAGACTACAAGACCCTGTCTCAAAACAAAAAAACAGTTAACCACAATAAAAGAAACTGCATAAGGGGTTTCAGAAGAGTAGACACGTAATATGAAAGTCAGGGAGGGGCAATGCTGGAGGTGAAAGGTTTAAATGGGGGTGAGCTAGGAGAACAGCAGAGGAGTTAGGGTAAGGATAGGTTATTCAAAGCCAAGAATGTATGAAAAGTCCTTATGAAAACTCACTACTTGCCGGGCGGTGGTGGCGCACGCCTTTAATCCCAGCACTTGGGAGGCAGAGGCAGGTGGATCTCTGTGAGTTCGAGACCTGGTCTACAAGAGCTAGTTCCAGGACAGGCTCCAAAACCACAGAGAAACCCTGTCTCGAAAAAACAAAAACAAAAACAAAAAAAACTCACTACTTGCCAGGCAAAGTAGTGCACACTTTTAGCCCCAGCACTTGGGAGGCAGAGGTGGGCAGATCTCGAATTTGAGGTGATCCTGGTCTACAGAGTGAGTTCCAGGATGGGCTACATAGTGAAACCTTGTCTCCAAAACCAAACCAACCAAGCAAAGAAACAAAAACCCAAGAAAAAGATCTGATTACTTGTGTGTGCGTGTGTGTGCGCGCACGTGCAAGTGCATGAATGCACATTTGCATTTGTGCCGTGGCATGCACGTGAAGGTCAGAGATCAACTAGTTAGAGGTGGTTCTCTCTATCCACCATGTGTGTCTCAAGGCTTGAACTTGGGGTGTTGGATTGGTGACAAGTGCCTTAATCTGGCAATCCATCTCTCTGTGCCCCACCCCACTACTTTTGTAAACTACCTAAAAATATACTTCTTTTTTTTTAGGAGTTTGAATACAGGTACAGGTATTCATGCAGATATGGTTATTAAATGAAAATCCTAGCTAGGCATGGGATATATCCCTATAGTTATTGGTTAGGGAGGCCTCAAAGACTCCCATAGCAACATAGCTACTGCTCTTAGTTACCGTCACAGGGTTTTCTTTGCTGTGAAAAACACCATGGCCACAAACAATTGGAAATGGTTTATTATGCTCAAACGTCCGCATCAGTCTGTCACTGAAGGAGAAGCCGTGAAAGAATGCTGCTTACTGGTTTGCTCCCCATGGCTATCTTAGAGCACTCAGAACCATCATCCCAGGGGCTGCACCGCCTACAGCAAGATGGACCTCCCACATCCATCATCAGTCAAGAAAATACACTATAAGCTTACCCCTAGGGGCTGGAGAGATGGCTCAGAGGTTAAGAGCATTGCCTGCTCTTCCAAAGGTCCTGAGTTCAATTCCTAGCAACCACATGGTGGCTCACAACCATCTGGAATGAGGTCTGGTGCCCTCTTCTGGCCTGCAGGCATACACACAGACAGAATATTGTATACATAATAAATAAATAAATATTTAAAATAAAAAAAAAGCTTACCCCTAGGCCCATCTAATGGAGTCATTTTCTGACTTGGAGTTCCCTCTTTCCAGATGACTCTAGCTTGTGTCAGGCTGACATAAAACTAGACAGCACCGTTGCCTGCCATGAGTAGAAGATAGGCTACTATTGCTGTAGACACATCACACTTTGGTTGTAGGACTTAGAGAGAAATCAAGCTGGCACTGACTTGAAAACTTCTCCCTGATGGGTTAGTTTTTGTTGTTTGTTAGGAGAGAAGACATCAGCAGTCTTACCAGCACAGGACCCTGAAAAACGCTGTATACCTCCTGGCCAGACAAAAAGAGGATTACTGATGCGATGGTTGCGGGACTGCTATGACAAGGTGGAGAACCAGCCAGCTTTTTATTGGCTCCTAGGCATGCTTTACAGCAGGAAATTCATGCCTCTTCCTACTGTAAATGTGGGGGTGAGAGGATGAGGGAGAAGGGTAAGGAGATCATAGGCCCTACTAGGGAACTTATATGTTGCCAAATGACGTCTAAATACTGATTTACACCCATAGATTAGTGTTGCTTTCAGCCTTGGCAGGAAAAACCTGCCTCTGTAACACAGAGACGGACAGCTGATGAGTGCTGAGAACACGTGATGGGTGAGTGCCCAGCCCTAAATGGACTTGTGTATCAACGCCTGCTTCCAAGGCTCAGAGAACATCACAGAAAGGGACCAGGAAGAATTGAAGAACCAAAGGACGGGGACAAGTGCTGAGAAATGCTATTTTCTGAGCTGACAGGACTGTTGCACTCATGACTTCACTCCAGGGATGGCTACCTGGGCAAGATCTGCAGATAGTCAAGATGAGCCAGTCAAACAGTCCAGCAGCCACTACTGACTGGACTCAGGTTTTTTTTTTTTTAAAAAAAAAAACAAAACAAAACAGGACAGGAAGTGATAGGGAAACATGCTGGGAGATGTCACAGTAACCTGGGGAGAAAGCTGGGAGTGGGTATGGTCAAGATACATTGTACATTGTATACAATCATGAAATTGCAGCTGGGTGGTGGTGTTGGTGGCGCATGCGTTTAATCCCAGCACTTTGGAGGTTGAGGCAGGCAGATCTCTGTGAGTTTGAGGCCAGCCTGGTCTACAAGAGCTAGTTCCAGGACAGGCTCCATAACTATAGAGAAACCCTGTCTAGAGCCCCCTTCCAAAACAAAAACAAAATCAAAAAACCAAAAAAAATCATGAATCATGAAATTGCCAAAGAATAAATTGAAGATATTCTAAAATAAATAAGTAAAAATTTTGGATGGGTGGTGGTGGCACTTGCCTGAAATCTCAGCACTCAGGAGGCAGAGGCAGGCAGATCTCTGTGAGTTCAAGGTCAGCCTGGTCTCCATAGCAAGTTCCAGACCAGCTAAGGCTACATAGTGAGACCCTGTCTCATAAATAAATACATAAAGAAACAAACAAACAAATAAATAAAACAAAGCAAAGCAAAACAAAACCACAAAACCCCCAAACAAATCAAAACAACAAAATAAAACCAAAAGTTGACAAATGGGGTTGAATAAAAATCTAAAACTCTGTACAGTGAAAGAAACAGTTAAGCGAAGAACAGCCTACAGGATGGTTGAAAAGACTGCTAGCTAAAAATCTGACAGAAGATTAATATCTAAAATAAAAAGTAAAGATTTGAAAGTCTACCAAGAAATGACACTATCTATTCAATAAATAGGTAAATTCACTGAACAGGTAATTCTCAAAGTATGAAAAACAAATGGCCAATAAATATAAGAAACTATGTTTACTCTCATGCAGTTGAGGCACCAGGATCACTGAAAATCCAGGCCAGGCTACTCTACACAGCAAGCATTTCATTATGCCAGCCAGGGTTACCTAACAAGTGTCAGGTCCGGCTGGACTACATAGCAAGTGTCAGGCCAGCTAAGGTTACATAGCAAAACTAAGTCTTAATAAGTATTTTGGAAGTTCAACATCCTTAGCCATCAAGGAAATATTAAAACAATATTGAAATTCCATTTCATCCAGTCAAGATGGCTATCATTAAGAAAATAAGCCAGGTGGTAGTGGTACACACCTTTAATCCCAACACTTGGGAGGCAAAGGCTGGCCAGCATGTTCTACAAAGTAAGTTCCAGGACAGCCAAGGCTACATAAAGAAATCAGCTCCAACCCAGAAAGACAATTATCACATGTACTCACTCAAAAGTGGTTTTTAAATATAAAGCAAAGAAAACCAACCTACAAATCACAATTTCAGAGAATCTAGACAACAATGAGAACCCCAAGAGAGACATACATGGATCTAATCTACATGGGAAGTAGTAAAAGACAAGCTCTCCTGAGTAAATTGTGAGCGTGGGGACCAGAGGAGAGGGTTGAAGGGGAGGGGAAAGGCAGGGAGGGAAGCAGAGAAAAATATATAGCTCAATAAAATCAATAAAAAACCCAAAACAACAAAAAATAAAACAACAAACAAAAAAAGAAATCATCTCCAAAACCCAAAATGTATGTGTGCTTAAAAAAAAAAAACCAACAAAACCGGCTGTATAAATACACAGAATAGAACTGGATTCACTTGCATTTCAAGTGAGATAAAATGAGAAATTCTTAAATACATGCTCAAAATTTTCACTTACTATTTCCTATTACAAGCATTTGCTTATCATGGTGTAAAGGCTAACCAGCAATGGCACCAATCATGGTCCTGCACATCAAATGTTTGTAAGGCAGTAGCTCAGTAGTAGAGTGTTTGTTTGGTGGTTGTGTTAAGATCTGGATCTAAAATATCTTTACAGGTTCATGTGTATGAACACTTGGTCCCAGAGCTAGCAGCATTATTTCAGGAGATGTATGGTACCTAGTTGGATGATGTGGGGTACAGGTAGGAAGGTTTGAGGATTTAGGGTCCAGCTGCAGGTCCATCAGACACCGTTTTCTGATCTGCCAGCATGTAATGATTGCTCCAAACACAGTTAAGACTCACCAGGTACTGTATCTTCCCAGCCATCATGGTCTGTACCCCCGAATCACAAGCCAAAATAAACCTCTATGGGTTGTTTCTGTCAGGTATGACATCATGCCACTGAGAACTAATACACTTAGCAGGCAGGCATGAGGCACTGGGTCTGAAACCCAGAAACGCAGCCACACACAAGCAAAGCACAGCCAAGAGATAGAACAGCACACAGTGTTTATTCCCAAACAGTGCTTCTTCCAGGAAAGAAATCCTGAAGACTTCATTTGGCCAGCCCACACATATTCACATAGGGAGGGCATATTCCTGGGATACTGCATTTATTTCAAGGGAAGATGGGAGGTGTGTTTCTGGGTATATTCAGCTCAAGGTCATGGAGGAGGATTCAAAAGGTTAAAAGGATGAGCTTGAATGTGTCAGGGCTGCTTCAGTTCACATCCTAAAGGTTGGCACTTGATGTAATTTTAAGCTTCAGGTAAGGTACAAAATTGCACAAGCAGTGTCTATGAAAAAAAAACCGCTCTCATTTAAAAGGGAATAAGAGTTTATTCTGGAGCCAAAAGTGAATGCCCATGGCCCAGCAACATAGATTTGGATCTCCCCAAATACCATGGTCCACCATGGAAGCAGTTTCATGAAGTTTCTTTTGTTTGTTTGTTTTTTGAGACAGGGTTTCTCTGTAGCTTTGGAGCCTGTCCTGGAACTAGCTCTTGTAGACCAGGCTGGTCTCGAACTCACGGAGATCCACCTGCCTCTGCCTCCCAAGTGCTGGGATTAAAGGTATGCACCACCACCACCCGGCTTCATGGAGTTTTTATAACAGAACAAAGATGTAATACATCAAGGCATGTGAAAAATACATTACTGGAACATGAGAAAGCTTAGATCTCTAATAGCAATGTTCAGCCCCTTGCTGGAGACAGGGTTCTGCCAAGTAGATAAATTTCAAGGCTTTTATCTGTTTATCAGGATGTTAGGTCTGACACAGTGGCTGCGAGGAATGGCTCCTTAGAGGTGTTAAAGATAGCCGAAGATAAATTCTAATTAGGTTTTAGACTGCAACATTCCAAAATCTCCAGGCATTGAAGTTTCATTTAGTCGATAAGATTTTAGAGACACAGTTTTTCATAAATTCTCCTTCAGAGTAGTCAGATTAATTTCTGCACCTATACATTCTCCCACTTGTCAGAGAACTGGTCTCTGAGGATACAAACTCCCTCCCTTTGGGACAGCTTTGATTGTATTTTATGGTGGCAGTGTAGGGACATTGAGACAGTCTCATTGTTAGCTTTGGTTGACTTGTAGCTTTCTATGTAGACTAGTCTGGCCTCAAACTCATAAAAGATCCTCCTGCCTCTGCCCCTCTCTGCTGTGATTAAAGGTGTGCACTACCACACATGGCTTATTTTTGTTTTTATTTAGGTAAGGTCTGGAACTGACTAGTTCAGGCTTGGAGACAGAAAACCTCTTGCACCAGTCTCTCAAGTGTTGGGATTACAAGCAGGAGCCACCATGTCCCACTTCAGTCCAGTAGTTCTGACTTGTCATGGTCTCTTTAGGACAAAATCCTTCCCTACTATACAAAAATTTTCATATAAGAATATTTTTAGTTTTCTTCACCAAAAGTAGTCAGATATGATGGCACACACTTTTAATCTCAGCATTGGGAGGCAGAGGCATGCAGATCTCTGTGCATTTTCGACAGCTGGATCTACATATGTTCCAGGCCAGCCAGAGTCACAAGGTGAAATCCTGTCTCAAAACAACAGAAAACATTCTTATAACTTCCTTAGCATGCCCTTCATTACTTATTGATTTCTTTCTGCCTTTTTTCTAAATAAATTTCTAAATCTCCTCTCTGTGGTCTATGAATTTCATTCTTTGAATTCAGGAGGCAAATATCTGGAATCCCCTGGCTTAGGTGGTCATTGAGTTTCTGGGATGCCAGCCTCTCAAGATAAGCATGACAGAACCATAAAAGGCTCTGTGCTCTCACAGGCACCCCCATACTCCTTTAGCAACACCCCAAAGACGTAAGACTTGCAGATAGGCTTCTTTTATTCCAACTTTAATTGGTAACTTTCAGGGCAGACATTACACTCTACATAACGAAATTGTGCTAGTTTTCTCACCGATAAAATACCTGACCAAAGCAACTTCGGACATTGTCACTGTGGCTCAGAGCACAGTCCACCATCTCAGGAAAGGCAGGGCAAAGGGGTGAGAGGCAACTGGTCACATCACCTCTGCAGTCAGAAAGCAGAGGAAGATGAAAGCTATGCTTTGATCACCCCCCCCCCCCTTTTTTCTCTGTGTGGTTCTGGTTGTTCTGGAACTCACTCTGTAGATCAGGCTGGCCTTGAATTTAGTGATCTACCTGCCTCTGCTCCTGCCTCCGGAGTGCTGGAATTAAAGGTGTGCACCATCACTGCCTGGCTTACCTTCTCCTTTTTATTCAGTTTTCAATTTCTCCCCACAAAATGGTTCCACCCACACTTAGGGTGGATTATCCCTCTTCAGTTAAACTGAAGTGGCATTTCATTTGTATTTTAATAAATAAAGCTTGCCTAAGGATCAAAAAAGTAAAACAGCCACACTGATCGGCCTTGCAGATCAGGCAGCAATGACACACTCGTTTGCCGTAGAAACCGAGCAGTGGTGGTGCACACCTTTGATCCCATCCCTAGAGAGGATTAAAAACGGAGGAGACAGCTCTCAGACATAGTCTCATTCTGAGGTTCCTGGAGGCAGGATCATTGTTTCTGACTGAGGTAGAGGTAAGAGCCAGTGGCTGGCTGCTTTGCTTTTTGGATCTTCAGGTTGAACCCAATTTTTCTCTCCCTCTCTCTCTTTTATTTATTGTGTTTCATTAAACCTTTCTGGAAATATCCTCACAGAAACATCCTGAGGTGACTGTAAATCTGTTCAAGTTGGCAATGAGGATTAGACATCAAAGATTTATTTGAGACAGGGTCTTATCAAGTAGACCAGTCTAGCTTTGAACTCACTAGATCCCTGTGTTTGCCTTCTGAATGCTGGAATTAAAAGTATACACTACCATGGTTTATATAGGTCTTTAAAGATTTATTAGTAAAAGTTATTTATTATTGATGTACGAAGGTCATCTGTCTATGTGTTAATTTCATTGGTTAATAAAGAAACTGTTTTGGTCTTTTGATAGGCTAGCCCTTAGGTGGGTGGAGTAAACAGAACAGAATTCTGGGAGGAAGAAGGCAGTGAAGCAGACGTTATAGTTCTCCTCTCTGAGATGGACGCAGGTTAAGAATCTTCTCAGTGCTACACAGATTATTAGAAATGGGTTAATCAAGATGTGAGAATTAAGCCGGGCAGTGGTGGCGCACGCCTTTAATCCCAGCACTCGGGAGGCAGAGGCAGGCGGATCTCTGTGAGTTCGAGACCAGCCTGGTCTACAAGAGCTAGTTCCAGGACAGGCTCCAAAACCACAGAGAAACCCTGTCTTGAAAAACAAAAACAACAACAAAAAAAAAAGATGTGAGAATTAGCCAATAAGAGGCTGGAACTAATGGGCCAGGCAGTGTTTAAATGAATACAATTTGTGTGTTGTTATTTCGGGTGTAAAACTAGCCGTGTGGAAACTGGGCGGGATGAAAAGCAGGCCTGCCCGCAGCTCATCATCTACATATTTTAGTATTCTGTCTGTATGTCTGAAGAGGGCACCAGATCTCATTACAGATGGTTGTGAGACATCATGTGGTTGCTGCGAATTGAACTCAGGACCTCTGGAAGAGTAGCCAGCGCTCTCAGCTGCTGAACAATCTCTCTAGCCCAGACTTACTAGTTTTTAATGCCTATTTATGTGTATATGTGTGTGCCTGAGTGTATGTAGGTGCACCACATATATGTAGAAGCCTGTAAAGTTCAGTAGACCCAGACCCTTGGGAACTGAAGTTATGGATAGTGTGGGCCACCATGTGAGTGTTGGGAACCAAGCCTGGATCCTCTGCAATAGTAAGTTAACCACTGAACCATCTCTCTGGTTCCTAAAAATGTTAACATCTCCTCTTGTGACATGACCACCTCTATGACAAAGCAGCAGCAGTTTTGGTGACCTACAGAAAACCTTGGCCTGCAGTCCTTCCAACAAAACAGCAGGTGAGCCCAACTAAGTTCCCATTACTAATCATGGTGAGGGTTAGTAGGGAAGAGAAGGGTGGATTCATGATACCCTCACTTGAAATTTCTGTCACCACACCCTCCTGTCCCATTGGACCAATCTTGACTGTGCTGTATGGGGTCTTGGGTGTGTGTGGCAGATAATAGGAGGGGTGACACTTCTTGGTGATGCAGCTGCTCAGGAGTCACCTACACTCCAGTAAGTAACCCCAATAAACTTGTGGGTTCACTAAAATCATTTGGATAGAATCCTTTCTTTGGTCTGTCATTATCTTATCTAGGGTGAATAGACATACCTCTCTTCAGGAAATGTCACGCAGCAATTTGTTTCTCTGTGTAGCCTTGGGTGTCCTGGAACTCACAAAGGCAGGCATGTGCCCAGCTCACACAATAAATCTTAACATTAAAATCCAATTACAGAGCTTATCTTAGAGTTCTGCAGGAATTCTAGTTTGAGTGGACGAGGTCAAGCAGCAGAAGCATGCTGAAGGCTCAGGGACAGACAGGTGTCTATTGATGGGGCGCTGAGTGCCACTATACCTAACGTGAGAGATCCCTCCTTTAGATAACCCACATTTTTTTTCTTTTTTTCCCAGTATGTGCAGATCATGATATCAAAACAGTATTAGAAAACTCTGCATGCCAAAGTGTTCCTGATAGGTTTGTTAAATATTAATACTCTGTGTAAATAAGCTATCTATCAGTCTGTGCCTCATGGTTTATATTGGATAGATGGTGGTTGTTTACCTCCACAAACAGTTGTGAAGTCATTAGGCCTTGTCATTTTAACTTAAGACGAAGAGTACTGCTGTTTTATACAATGGATTCACACAGGGCAATGTACAGTCTGAAAGCTATTGTTCTACAATGTTTAGTAACTTAGAGTAAGGCATAGCTTCATCTCAAGGTTGCTACGCAGAGGAATTTGATGGAGATTGTTTATAAGCATTAAAGATGACAAAGGCTAACAATATCAGGAAGCCTTGGAATCCACATGCTTGAATAATGTAACATCAGTGGAATGATGAAAGCGCTATCGGGAGAGCCACTGGACGGGAAGTGTGGGATTTGGAAGAAAATGAATGCATCATCGCCCGCCCCTCAGCTCCACCTCTGTCAGTGTCCCTTTAGCCACACTTAAAGAGAACACAGATTTCAAGGGAGCCCACTGGTGCAGAGACTACTGTAGATTATACTTCCAGCACTTAGAGCACAGAGCAGACTAGATGAGGACTGAGAATTAATTTGCGAGAGCAAACATATTCAACTTAGTAACGTTGATGTATTTAGGAAGTATTTGTGCTCCTAAATGAACGATAAGCAAATGGCACAATTAAAATATTCAGTAAATGCAAACTAGGTGTGAACTTCATTTAGCAGTAAGTTCTCATTTTGGTCAATGCATGGCCTTTGAGGTGAGCCTTGTGGCTTCTCAGTGACTCTAGGCTCTAAAAGTGTTCTGCTTTAGAGAGGTGAAAGGAATTAACTAACTCAGCAATGACAATTGGGATCTTAGCAGAGGGCCTACGGGAAAGGCAACCGGTGATCCCAGTGAGAAACGTGGCGGCTCTATTACTTCTCACTTGTAGCTGCATATTTCCTATAAACAGGGAAATTCTGAGACCTCCTTATTATTTGTTGGGAAGCTCCACTCAGTCCCGCCCCTCCTATTCCAGGCCCCACCCCTAAGGAAGCCCACCACTCGCAGCTCCTCTCCCTGAGATGCTAAAGGCCATACCCACAGGCTATTTAAGTCATGGTTCCAATCTGCCACGTGGCTCTCCCTCGTGGTTTTTCTCCTCTTCCCTGGGTACACCGGGAATGCTTTGCTCAGATTAAACATGAACATAATTATTCGGCCTGATCTGGCTCATTACATTTGTGGAGAGACTTAATACCAGGGTACAGAAACCTTTTACTATTATTATTATTATTTTGAGACACGGTGTTATAATTTAAAAAGCGGCCAGGAAGGAGACACATCATACAGTGCTCACATGGGTTATTGGAAGAGGAGAAAGAGGGGCAGAAAAGGGGACAAAGAGAGGGACAGAGACCAGTCCACGAGGGTAAGAGTGGCAGAAGAGAGAGAATGAGAAAGAGGTAAGAGAAGAGCGAGAGGGAGCAGGCATGCGCACAAAAGGCGCCCTTAGTGACTGCAGCAGAGTATCCTGTCAGGACCCCAAGGGCAGGCCAGGACACATGCGTGAATACTAACCCTCCTCCCTTTCGTTTATTATAAAAAGGTGAGGAGTTTGAAAGGGATAGCGGGTGAGGCAGGGATGAGAATGTCGTGTTCTTGAGACTGCTTCCTGTTGACCTGGGGAGCATCAGTCATCTTTGGGGGACCTGAGAAAGCTGGGGTGCTGGCCACATCCTGGGGCAGCTGACTTTTACTTTACTGTCCGGGCTCCGTGGAACCGTCAGGCGCCACTTGGATCTGGTAAAATGCTGTCTGAGGTGAATCCAAGTTGACTCCCTGGAGCTCACAACTTAAGGCGCCTGTTCCTTCCCCATCACCACAGCAGCACCTCGACACCCTCTTTCTAGCCGATTCAACAGGAGACACAGGTGGCTGATTACCAAGGGCAGTCAATAGTAAAAAGTGAAACAGAACAAATTTGTACCAAACTATCAAGGCTGTCTCCTGAGAAGGCAAGGAAAAGTGACAGGGGAAAGGTCACCAGGGCCAAATGGAAGCAGGACTTGAGTAAATAAAAAGAAAAGGAAAACCGGTGTGTGTTGAGCAAGAGGAAGCTGGCTTATCCATCTGACCTGCATGTTGCAGCAAGCAGACAGGACATTTAGAGAGGGAGTGCAGACAGAAAAAGAAAGTGGAGAATTCTTTCTCCGTTTCCTGACTGCCTGGTCTAAGGAATACTGAGGCCAGATTTGATTTGAAAGGAGTGGTCAGTGGGTCTCCAAAAGACATCCCAATGGGAGCGTGGCCATACAGACGATGGATGACACAGTTCCCAGAGTGAAGCAGAGAAGATTGATCCAAGAGTCTGCAATTCCTAAAGTCTCAGGAACTCAGAAAGAAGCAGCTGAAGCAGGCACAGGGCTCTGAGCTGGAGAGAGACACAGTCGCCTGGTACCAGGACTTTGAGAAAAGCCAGAAGGTGAGGAGAGGACTGTGCTCCAGAAATGAAGCCTCACATCCAGGGGAATGGTTAGAGGCTACCCACTGGAGACCCAATTGCCAGCAGTTGAATGGAAGGTGAAGCTGCCAGTGAACGAGAAAGCAGATTGGTTGCAGGTGGAAGAGAGTGGAACAGAAAGCAATATCCAAGGGGTATTTGGGCCAAAGCTGATTGCAAAGGCGGCCAAGTTTAGAAGCCCTTAAATAGTGCAAAAGCTGGAGGTATAGACGATGCCAAAGTTCCCAGGAGTGAGGCAGATAAATGAGACCCAAGAGTCTGTAATTCTTAGCCTCCCAGGAATTCAGAGATGGTCAATTTCGAGAAGGCACAGGCTCCTCAGTGATTTGTCAAACACAGAGCAGGGGCCAAAGGCTCTGGGCCAAGAGCGCCATGGTTGCCTGGTACCAAGGCTTAACGAGGTCAAAAGGTGAGAAACCACGAGAGTCCAGAGTCCTCACTGGTGGGAAATGCCAGTGTTGGGTGGAGAGGCCCAGTGATCTGTGGGAGAAGTGAGGCTATTGTATGTGGACCTCAGACTCTCAGTGGGCAGCAGGAAGAAGAGTCAGGAGAGCCTTCCAGGTCAGGGAGCCTACTAAATAACTCAGTCTGCATGAATATTGCATGCTTCAGCCATTTCCAGTAAAAAATGTGTCCCATGAATAAAGTGGTCTTTTCTTCATAACTCAGTGGCACAAAGTGGCTTTACTGCAGACTTTGTTAAAATACCACTTTGCCATTTAATCACAGAGAACATTAAGAAAAAAATCTTAGCCCAACGGTGGTGGCACATGCCTTTAATCCCAGCACTTGTGAGGCAGAGGTAGATGGATTCTGTGACTTTGAGGCCAGCCTGGACTACAAAGCTAGTTCCAAGACAGCCAGGGCTACAGAGAGAAACCCTGTCTTGAAAAAAGAAAACAAAACAAAACAAAAAAAACAATCTCCAGACTAGTGTGGAGTCACATGTTTAAAATTTGGGCAGCTGATGCTGGAGGATCACAAGTTGGAGATCAGTTTTCAGTACACACTGAGCCCTGCCTCAAATAAACAAAAATATAAGCCAACACAACAGGATATATGGTGAACATTCACTTACTTTATTTACTTGTGTGCACCTGCGTGCATGGTGGAAGTCACGTGCTTTCTGGGGAAAGAACTCAATTGTCAGGCTCAGCACTCACTGGTAGGCCCTAACAACCTCCTTTTCTTTCCCCAAATACTTAAGTTTGTTTTCCAAGGATGGCTACTGTTGTTCAGCTGCTTACAAATTTTTCCAGTACCACTTCACAAACACTACATATGCAAATGTAATCTCTCCTGGCATATAAATGGTAATATATTGATATGAATTGCATTGCATAGTGTTTGTTATAGGTTGGGCATCAAGTATCTCCCTGAAACCATGCATGTTTCGAACATCTGGTCCCCCAATCAGTGGACCCAAGCATTGAGTGGCAGCTGGATCATGAGGGCTTTGACCTAATCAATATATTGATGCATTGATGGATTCATAATTTCATGCTATTATTGAGGAGCTGATAGACATTTTTTAAGGAGGTCCTAGAGGAAGTAGTTTACTAGGGACAGATCTAGGGGCTGGTGAGATGTTTCAGCAGGGAGTTGCTTGTTGTAGTAGAAATATCAAATGGGTCTTTTTCTATCAAACTCTAAAACTTGTGTTTAAAACAAGGAGTCCAAGTGTTTTTATCACTTCTCCCACCTTGTAAGACTTTAAGCAAATATTGTAATCCCTCCTTTGCTTACACAAAGGTCCAAGGTTTGCAGTATCCCCGGAATCCGATGACCTAGAGCAGTGACCTCTTTCACTCTCTTTCTTTCGCTTCCCTTCATTTCCTGCACACCAATTCCTTTTATACCAATTACATCAAGACTGGGAGGTGGGAGCCAGCCAGCCCTTGAGGAAAAGGCACAGTCACTACCTGAGTGAGAGGAAACACCAAATGCACTTCCTGTCTCAGTGTGTTTTTCCTTCTGAGCACACCTTATCGGTCAGGAGTAAAGTTGGCCTTGTGCAGACACTGCAGTTGGAATGGTGGGCTCTTTTCTCAACCCTGAGGTTATTTCTAACACTGCCAACCTGATGACCTGAGCTCAATCCCTGGAACCGAATGGTGAAAGAACTGACTCCCAACAACCTTCACACATATGCCATGACTTCTCCCTCCCCCCACATCTTAAGTTCTTTCTTTAGGAATATATATATATTTTTCAAGGTTAGCATAGCCTTGGCTGTGAGGGAACTCTGTAGACCAGGATGGCCTCAAACTCAGAGATCCACATGTCTCTGCCTCCTGAGTGCTTGGAATTAAAAGCACCTTTAATATAGGCATCACTTCTGCCTGGATTCTTTTGTAATAATTAAAAAAAAAAACCTTCTTAAGTGAAGGTCTTGATAATACTGGGATTATCCTTTGGGTTTTTTTTTTAAATATTTATTTATTTATTTATTATGTATACAATATTCTGTCTGTGTGTATGTCTGCAGGCCAGAAGAGGGCACCAGACCTCATTACAGATGGTTGTGAGCCACCATGTGGTTGCCGGGAATTGAACTCAGGACCTTTGGAAGAACAAGCAATGCTCTAAACCACTGAGCCATCTCTCCAGCCCTATCCTTTGGGTTTTTAGTCTCATTAATAAAAGAACTTAAGGATGGACTCAAATGGAAATAAAGATAATTAAAACAAAAATGCATGTCTTTAATCCCTGCACTCAGGAGGTGGATCTTTTCCTCTCTCTCTCTTTCTTTTAGCTTTTCCAGACAGGCTGTCTCTGTGAAACACTCCTACCTGTCCTGGAACTTGCTCTGTAGACCAGTCTGGCCTCAGACTCACAGAAATCTGCCTGCCTTTGCCTCCCGAGTACTGGGATTAAAAGCATGCATCACCACCACCTGGCACGAGATGGGTCTTTTCTGAGGTCAGCCTGGTCTACCACTAGGCTCCAGGCTTGCCAAAGCTCCAGTGAGACCCTTTCTCAAGAACAAACAGATAAAGAAAATAAAAACCCAAGCCAGGTGAGCTCTACACTTCAGCAGTTAGCTGGAGGAGATGGGGAGGGGAGGAAGCCATTTAAGGTGACATAAAGGTCAGACACATGAAAAATAAACAGTCATACAGTGAGAAGCTGTATAGAAAGAGTTAAGGAAGCCCAAAATGCTGGGGAGAAAAGCCCAAGCATTAAGGAAAAGCATGCTTAGCAAACAGTAAAAGTAAACTTTTCTGAGTAATTCAGAAATGTGGGCAGACTGACAACCATACAAAGCTCAGATGCTGAGCTGCACTAGGGGCGGAGACTCTGGGAAGGAAAAGTACAGCATATCATTAAAGAACTAATCATGCCATCTCTCTCTTTAGTAGGCAGAAGGTGGTCCCTTAGCTGATTCAACTAGCCCAGCTGGACCGGCGGGGTGGGTCTCCACCCAGACCAGAGATACCATTCTCTTGATCAGATGTTTTTCTTCCTCTAGGCTGACCTCTGGCCCTAGCTTCCCAAGTAGTTGGGGTTCTGGGAGTAAGGCGCCAAGCCCAGTTCAGAATGACTGCCTTACAGATAAGCTGCAAAGATAGTAGAGATTTCTGTATGTTCTTTACTCACCTTCTGGTAATGCGAACATTGTAAATTACTGCGGAGCATTGCCAAAACTAAGACATCAACACTGCTATGAGCCTACTCATGAAGTAATTCAGGTATCACCAGCTACATCCTTTCAGCTCTCTAGAATGTTGTTAAGGTGTTATTCTATTAGAATGAATTCCAAAAGTGGGATTTGCCGTCAAATAATTACTTGCACTAAAAAATTCATAAACCTGAGCCTTGTGTGGTGGTGTCTGTCCATAGTCTGAGCCTTAGGGAGGCCGAGTCAGAAAACTTTCAGTTGGTGGTCGGCCTGGGTTGTATAATGAGAGCCTGCCTAAGCATAAACACACACCACAACCTGGCTGGGCCACAGGCCGTTCGCAGCGCACATACTCGGCACGCACAGTCCGCAGCGCGCATACTCGGCACGCACAGTCCGCAGGGCACACACTCGGCACGCACAGTCCGCAGGGCACACACTCGGCACGCACAGTCCGCAGGGCACATACTCGGCATGCACAGGCCCTGGGGTCAAGCTTCGGCACAGAAGAAGCATTACCGACTCCCTATCTTTCAAAGAAATTATCAGACCTTTCTAACTTGTTCTCTGTTGGATTATTGTTAAGTTTCTTGAGGTTAGGCAGAGTGCGATAAAAAGTATTTTAAGTCGTGTGGGCACAAATATCTACAATATTCTTAGGTTTCTATCATGGCAAAAATTCTTTGTAGTGTTTAGTTCTAACAGTTGAGCTCCCTTAAAACCACTAGGGGGCTCTGCTACAAGTTTTTATAATTTATGTCTACTCAGGGAAATGTTTTGAGATGTTTCAGAATTTTGGATTCTTTGAAGTCTAAACAACCTTCTTATTTCACAGATGAGGAAATCGTAGCTGACAACGGAGGTGGCATAGGACAGAAGGGGGAGTAAAAAATCCTCTCGGCTCCTGTAGCACTCTTAAGACTGGTCTCGAACTCATGATCTTTCTGCTTCTGACTCCGAGTTCTGGAATTACAAGTGTGTACCACCATACTCAGCTTGTATTAGTCTTAGAATATTCAACTGATTGATTAGGTGAAGAAATACATGAAACATACTAAAATAACACTTTCATTATCTCTAAATGTTATTTTCAAAGTACTTCTCGGTATTAGCTACTTTCAAATAGCCTTTCAAGATTATTGTTCACTTAAAACATTTTACTCGTTTATCTTCTTCTCCATTCAATTATACTTACTCACTGCTTATTGAAACCTACCAGTGCCGAACACCTTTGTAGGTCTAACGCTCCTTCTTCCTCCTAAGGAGTGTCTCTTTCTCCAACTTCCACTATAATATATATAGAGATTTTCATATGCTTAATTCAGCCGTTCTCGCTGAAAAACAGGTAGCCAGGATTCTTGCTAAGAATGCAAATTCTTAGGCCCATCCACACTCTAGGGATAGGGCCTAGCAATCTAACAAGCTCTCCGGGGATCCTGAAGACATTCAAGTTTGAAAAACACGTTAGTTCTCCAAACAGGCTAAAGATTTTCTGGCTTTTAAACCAACCACGGGCCTCTCCCTGGCAATACCTGGACCAAGTACAAGCCGTGGGATCCAACCATTACACAACCTCAAGGTCTCTGTAATACCTGCGATGACCGAATAATAGCTGCGTTATCATGGTTCCAGAACAAAAGCAACGGCAGCAGGGGGGTTTACCAACGGACGGCAGGATAGGACCGAGTTCCTGCACAGCTTTTTTCCTCGGCTAGACACAGGGAGGCACCTCCAGCCCGTGGGCTCTGGGTCTGGCAGAGTTAGAGCGGGGCTCAGGCCGGGTGGGGCTCCGGGCCTCCGGGCCAAAGGGGCAGGGGAGGGCTCGCCAGGCCCAGACCCCACTGACCGGGCGCGGAAACCGCACCCTCCTTGCCCCAGACGCCGGCAGGGCGGAGCCACGCGGCCGAAGCCCCGGCACAGACGCGCGGCGCGGCGCGCGGGCCCGGGCTCGCTGCTGAGACGTATGGGGCTACCACTGGAGCGGCTGCGCCGCCCGCCCGGGTCAGCGTGGTGCGCATGCGCGGACCCGGCGCCATTTTGGTGGCCGGGCGCGGAGGTGATTTTACACTGAGGGGGGAACGCGGCGGCTAGGGTGGCAGTGGCAGCGTTCGTGTGCTCGGGTCTGAATCACTGAGGGAGGAGGCGGTGGAGGAAGAGGTGGCGGCGGTGGCGGTGGTCGTAGCGGTGGCGGAGGAGGCGGGTACGAATCAGCTGCGGGCAGAGACATGGCCAACATCGCGGTGCAGCGAATCAAGCGGGAGTTCAAGGAGGTGCTGAAGAGCGAGGAGGTCAGAAATGAGCTACCGGACACCCCCATGTCAGCCCGGGGCGGGAGGGCCCTTCCTTCCGCGACCCCGGCGGCCCCGGCCGGCCTCGCTGCGGCCGCCGCTGCCGATGGGGAAGCGGCGGTCTCCCCTCCTCCTCCTGCCGCCTTTCCCTCCCCTCCCGGGGCCCTGGGATAGACGGGCTCGCGGGCGGCTGGGCGGCCTGGGGAGGACCAGGGTTTGGGGGGCAGATGCAGAAGCACTTGTCGGGGACACGTGAGCTCTGGAGAGAGAGCCCCGAGGCGGCGGCAACATCTGGATGTGTGACTCCGGGGTGGGGAAGGAGCAGGCCGAGAAAACCCGGGAAGTGGGTTGGGGGAAGGGGGGCGAGAGTAACTAGATCCCCGGCAGCAGCGCACCTCCTAGGCCCCCACTTTTAGGGGGGACCCTGGGTATTACCTGCCAGGGCTTTGCTGTCTTTTCTTTGAGGACGGCGCCTACAGAGTCCTTAGGCATGGAGGAAAAGAAGACATTCAATTACTCCCTTATAGTAGACTGTTGGGGGCCCCATGGAGACATAATGGTCAGTATCGTATTTGGAAGGGGCGTTGAAGCATTTTTCACTACATCTAGGAAATTAAATTAGTTACCTGTTTTCCACATACTCCACCAGTACCTACGCCTCAGCATTGACAATGTAAAGCGCTTTGTGTGGTGAAAGGCAAGTTGTTTATGTTAAATGATTTGGTCTAGGGAAAATAATGAAGTGGACGAGTGGCTTATTTCAAAATAGTGTTTAACAGTATCAGAGTTTCTCCTAGGGCAATGCCGCTGTGACTAGTGTCCTGTGAAACCTCATTGCGATGTCCCTCGTACTTGTCTTAACTTTTGAAAAGAGCCCTAGTAAAAACAAGCGATTTCTTCAGATGCACATTGTTGGAGCTCATTATTGAGTTAGGTTTGTTTTGACACAAAATAGCATACCACGAAATAGCTTATTAAAAAATAAGACTTTTGCTACCCGTGAGTCCTTCAGAATTTAAATACATTAATACTGGCCAGACATATGTGGAATATAGAAAGTGATTTAATAATTTGACTTAGCTGTGCAAGTAATAGTACAACTTTTCAGACCCGAGTGAACAAAAATGCCAGATTTTCTGTTTGTATTTAGCAAGAAAATTCTGGAAATAGTTGTTTTTCCTCAAGGTTCACATTCCATTGTCCAATAAGTAGTGCTATTTATGTTTTTCTTATATGCTTGATATTTTAATAATGTCAATAATGATTTTTAAAATTAGGCATTTTAAGTATATGAGTAATTGTTAAAAATCTTTTAGCGCTCCAGCATTATTGTGTCAGAGTCTGCAAATATCTTTCCAAGTAGACATGTAGAAAGTTACTCAAAATTGAAGTGATATATTAGCAGACTTAGTGAACAGACTAAGAAATAATAAGTAGTGATCCGTCTTACAAAGCATGAACTCTGACCTCTGTATTCATTTGCCAAAACTAAATGGAAGGATGACTTTGTATTTTTGTGGAACAATGAAGAAACAGTGTGAATGTCTGTATTCACATATTCACAAATTTTAACATTAATTTTAACTTTTTCTTTAATAAGCAAATGTACTTTGGGATTGTAGATAAATATTCTTAATGAAAGATAAGAGAATATTTTGTTAGCACCCTAAAACAGTAAGATTAGACAAGTCTTTAGACCTCTAACGCTTCTTTTAAAAGCCTTGAAAATCCATATATCTGCTTTATGTGATGTGACTTTCTATTTAAGTGATGGACTGAGGAGATGGCTCCGTGGGTAAAGGAGGCTTGCTGCCAAGCCTGAGGACCTGAGTTCAGGCCTGAGGACCCACATGACCTCTATACCCACACATGAAATACAATAAAAGCTTTTCTAATGTATGAAATTAAAGAAAATTGTCAGTTTTTCTAAGGAACACAAGTTATCCAGGAACAGTGCCTCTGTAAACGTAGCAGGAACTTAATCCAGGAAAGTAAGCTGCAAAGAATACTAGTGAAAGATCAGATAAAATTTAATATCGTAAGCTGGGCATGATGGCATGCGCCATTAATTCCAGCACTGGGAGGCCGAGGCAGGTGGATCTCCGTGAGTTGGAGGCCAGGCTGGTCTACAGAGTGAGTTCCAGAACAGCCATGGCTGTTACACAGAAAAACCCTGTCTCAAAAAAAACCAAAACAAAAAAATCATTTAATAATGTAAAAAAGCTCAACCAACAGATAGTTTTATCCTTAACCAATATTTAGTTCATACATTATTATGTCCAGTTCCATAGGTAGGCTGTGTTAATTAATTTTCACCTCAATAAGGACCCATAGTGCAGTCTATATATTTTCTTTTTTAAGAATATAAATGTAATTTTTAAATAGCTAATCAAGTAATTGTTTCAGCATATCACCTCATGTAAATCTTCAGTGTACCAGGTTTGATTCATGTGCTAGCGTTTAAGAATTTTGGTGGATCTAATGACTTACTTTTGATCTGTTTCTAAGTACTTTGTAAAGATAACTACAGAGCATGCCTTTAGTCTCAGTGCTGGGGTTGGGGGAGGGGTGCAGAGGGGTGGTGGGCAAAAGCAGTGAGTTCTAGCCAGTATGGCCAGGGATACAGAGAGAGATTGTGTCTCAAAAAATACAAGTAAAGATAGCTGCCATTCACTGAATTCTGATCATAGGAATTTGCTGAATGTATTAGTTAAAATATAAGCATTTAACATAAATGTGAAAGACCTAGCCAGGTATTGTGGAGAGGCACTCACATTTGTATTGAAAGGGGAGATGTGTGTTTGCCAGTACAGTGCAGAGAAGGATTTATGAGAAGTAGGTAAAACTGGGAAGTTGCATGACTGGGCACTTTGAACTTTGAGTCATGTGCATGGTCCTTAATGAAATAAAGGTGGCATCTATTTTTTCATAAAGTACTATTTGGAGATGGGCCTTTTATCTTTTAAATACTCTAGAATATGACTGATTTTAAGTAGTGGTTGAGCGTTGCTCAGAATTAAAATTTACCTAGAATATATTACAGTTTATGAGTCAAGTCAGGTGGATTGCTACTTGTGATGATGATCAACAGATTAAGCCTTTCTTTAGTATATTCATGGGTTGTATTGCTACCAATTACTGCTGCTGCCATTTGCAACATTCCTCTTCTATTGTTTATGTATTACTGCTAATTCTTAGCAATAGGTCTTTGAAGTAGATATATTTTTTTAGGTGAGAAAATTGAGGTTCAGAGACGTTAAATTGTCTGCAAACATGACTTTAGAATTTGGGTTTGCTTATGTTAATATGCACTACACTGTCATGGCTTGGTAAGGATAGATGTACTTTTAATTATCAAAATTGGGCCTACATTTTTATTACAGTACTTTGTATTACTTGTTAAAGCATTTAAGCACTAGTTAATGTTAGTATAAACTCATTGGTACCCTATAATTTAAAGGTTAACTTGAATTTCAAAATAAAATATTTTTAAATTTGCAGTTCAGTGATATAAAGTGCCCTTAAATAAGTGTATAAATTGGTTTATATTTATGCTCATATCTGCCACTTTTTTAATACATAATTCTTAGCTATAGTTTGCTGACATTTTCTTGTATTCTCAAAGGGAATGTTTACTGTGGTATAAACAAAGTTGTTTCATTTTTTTTGTTGTCTACTGTTTTTTTTTAGCATTTATTCTTTCATAATAAGTTTAAAATTTATGAATTACTAGAGTTGATCTAGCTTGGCCTTGATTATCTTATATGCAAGTAGCTTGCAAACTTATGAAAGAATATGTTTTGATTTTTGTAGGACATAGTTTCTTTTTCTTTTTGTTAGTTCTTTTTTGTCTTTCTTTTCTTTCTTTTCTTTTTTTAAGGCAGAAACTCTCCTCTCTGCAGTCCTGGCTGCTCTGGAACTCACTGCTTAGACCATCCTGGTGTCAACTCCCAGAGCTCCATTTGCCTCTTCCTCCTGAATTCTGGGATGAAAGGCATGGGCCACCATACCTCTCTAAGGCATAGTTTCTTAACACTAGAATTAATGACATTTTGAGCAGTTTTTTGTTTTTTTAAATTGTAACTGGGTCTCCAGTGCATCATAAGGTGTGCATGAGTATCTCCAGTGTCTAACACTGGTGCTCTTACTGCTGCTAAACCTACTACCCTTGTCAGTAGTGTCTAGTAAATGTCTCTCGACTGCCAGTTGGTAAGACCTACTACTGTAGACAGAACTCCTTTTGAAGAACTTATAAGACTGTCACTATGTAAGGTGTGTAGTGTTTATCCAAAGATTGGTTGAATCTTTTGTCTTTAGAACAAAAGATTGTTTGTTTTCCCCTTTAATTCTTTCCCCTTCCTTTACACTCTTCTGTGTGTGTGTGTGTGTGTGTGTGTGAGTTAATGTAGGTAAGTGCTTTACCACTGCGCTATATCCTACCTTGTCTCCATTTTGATTTAAAGAAAAAGGTAAAGTTATCTATAAGAAACGTAACTAGAGTTTGAAAAAATTTTAACAGATTTTTTTATGTTTAGTAGGTAAGTGCTCCACTACTGAATATATATACCTGAGGTCCAACAATTTTTAAGAGTAGATTTTTATTTTTCAGTTTTTCAAGACAAGGTTTGTGTAGCCTTGGCTGTCCTGGAACTCACTCTGTAGACTAGGCTGGCCTCGAACTTAGATACATCTGCCTCTGCCTCCTGAGCGCTGGAACTAAAGACCTTTGCCACCACTGCTCAGCAAGAATAGAATTTTTCTTCAGTTACATAAGCTCCAGTTTTGTGTGGATTGTTTAGTATGCCTTATGAGGTTCTGGAGAGAACTGAACTTAGCAGCCTTACAGAGTACTTTAAAAAACAAAAGCCGGTACAAATGATATTGTTGGATTACATTTCTTGTTTTACTTTACCCTTCTTTTAGTTTTTGTTTTGTCTTCCCAAGCCCTCAAGACACGGTTTCTTTGTTTAGCCTTGACTGTCCTAGAGTTCTGTAGATCAGGCTGTCCTCAGAGATGTGTTTTCTTCTGGCTTCCAAGTGCTGGGATTAAAAGTGTGCACTACTACCATCCTGCTGCTTCTTTTTTGAGACAAAGTCTTTTCATAGCCCTGGCTGTAACTCACTATGTTGAACAGTCTGGCTTGAACTCAAATTGCCTACCTCCCCCTCCTAGTGCTGGGACTAAACACATACATCACTATCCATGACCTTTACATTACTCTTTTTTTTCTCTGTGTATCATCTCTGGCTGGCCTCGAACTTAGAGATCTGCCTGCCTCTGCCTCCCAAGTACTGGGATCAAAGGTGTGTGCCACCACCACTGGCTTACTTTACTCTTAAGAAGACTGTAAGACTGGACATGTATTCAGTGATTGAACACTTGTCTTGCTTGTGGGAGGCTCTAGATTCTATCCTCAGCACTACAAAAGAGAGACTTTGGTCTGTGGCCAATGTTTAGATGCATCTTGGTTTCCTTGGCATGTCATTCCTTTGTAAAGTATATCCTTATTTTCCGTGAACATATTGAGCATGTTGATCTCAACACCTCAAAGACTTTCTTGATTAGACTGATAGAGTAGTAAATAAATGGTGGGTAGCAGTGTTTGGTTAAGATTGGGAGTACAAGCCAGGCGGTGGTGGCGCACGTCTTTAATCCCAGCACTCGGGAGGCAGAGGCAAGTGGATCTCTGTGAGTTTGAGGCCAGCCTGGTCTACAAGAGCTAGTTCCAGGACAGGAACCAAAAGCTACGGAGAAATCCTGTCTCGGAAAAAAAAAAAAAAGATTGGGAGTACAGTGGGAGAGTGCTTGCCTAACACCTGTAAGACTGTGGCTTTTGTCGTTAACACTGGAGTAGGGGGAGCTAGGTGCAAAAAGTTAAGTGTCATGGGTATTCTATGGGTATGAGAATGGAAGAGGTTTGTGGGCCGGATCCAGAAAAAAGGTTGAGATGGACTTTAGTGAACTTGTTGGCACAGACAGGTGAGAGGGACGGGGTGGGCAAGAGAGATTGATTTATCTGTTTAGAACAGAAAGGTCTGTAGCAGTGAAATTATTATAATTCTGTTTGTTATCTTTGGGGAAAAGTACCCTTTTCCATATCAAAGTAGAGTACATATACAGTATGACTGGTGCTCAAACCATGTAACATAAGTACAGTATAGCTGTACCATAGGTACTCTGCCACCAGTTATTTTTCTCAGTTTGTTTTTAAAAATCTCAGGGCAGGCCGGGCGATGGTAGCGCATGCCTTTAATCCCAGCACTCAGGAGGCAGAGGCAGGCGGATCTCTGGGAGTTCGAGACCAGCCTGGTCTACAGAGCGAGTTCCAGGACAGGCTCCAAAGCCACAGAGAAACCCTGTCTCGAAAAACCAAAAAAAAAAAAAAAAAAAAAAAAAAAAATCTCAGGGCTCATTATGTAGCCCTGGTTGACTTGAAACATGCCTTGTAGACCTGCTGGGTTTTTGTTGTTGTTGTTGTTGTTTGTTTGTTTTGGTTTTTGAGACAGAAACAAACTCTAGTCTTGGTTGTCCTGAACTAGCTATGTAGAACTCACAGATTGTGCCTCTGCCGCCGCCTCCCAAGTGCTGGGATTAAAGGCGAGTGCCCATGCTCTGCCCTACCTGCTGGTTTTGAATTCACTGCTTACTCAGTCCTATGGGATAAAAGGTATGTGCCCCTATGTCCACCTTTTCTCATTTCTTGTAGCACAGATTAGTGTCTGAGTAAAAGAATAGATATGAGTATATACTGTATGGTTAAAGTTTGAGGGTTTTGAAAATGCCCTTAAAATCACTTTTCTGGCTAAGGATTCTTTATATTTATTTGATATTCCCTATATGTGGTTGATTTTTATTTACTCTTTAAAGGTATGATAAAATGCACATAGCTTTGAACATAGCTCATTTGTAGGGCACTTGCCTTGTACTGATCCTAAGTACTCTCATAAAAGCCAGGTACAGTGGAATGCCTTGTAACCCCAGCATTGGGGTGCAGGGATGGGCAGATATCTGGTGCTTCCCTGGTTGCTAGTGTAGCTGAAATTGCAAGCTCCAGGTTCACAGACCTTTGGCTCAAAAAATAAGGTGAGGGGTTGACAGGAAGGCTCAACAGGTAAAGGTACTTGCTTCCAATCCTGATCCACAGGATCCACTAGTGAAAGTAGAGAATTGACTCCTGCAGTTCTGAGCCCCACATGCTTGTGCCATGACACATGTGCATCCCTCCTCCAGAAAATAAATAAATATAATAAAAATTAAGTTGAGTTCTATGATATTGACTGCTAGTTCCATCTACATTACGGAGACACAAACATTTAAAATAGGGGTTAGTGTTATGGTTCAGCTGTAAAGAGTAGTTACAACTGCAGATTGCCCAGGATTGGTTCTAAGTGTCTACTTTGGGCTGTTTGCAACCTCTTGTAAGTACAGCTCCAGGCTATTCACTATCTTCTTCTGGCCACCCTGAACACATCACTCACATGGACCATGAAGACACATGCTTGTATATGTAATTAAAAATAAAAAGGTCAGGTGTGGTGGTGCATGCCTTTAAGCCTTTAATCTCAGCTTTTGAGAGATAAGCTTGTGGATTTCTGTGAGTTCACAGCTAGCCTGGTCTACACAGTAAGTTCCATATCTGCTAGGGCCTTATTTCAAAAATACATACATGAAATATAAAAAAACTGAAAATGATCTTATATTGTCATTTTCCTTTATGTTCTCTGCTGACTATTTTATAGTCATAGCCTTTATAGCTTTTCTGGCCTATTTATTATCAAGGCTCAGATTTATACTTTTATCCCTGTATAAACTTCAGATTTTGGCCGGGCGGTGGTGGCGCACGCCTTTAATCCCAGCACTCGGGAGGCAGAGGCAGGCGGATCTCTGTGAGTTCGAGACCAGCCTGGTCTACAAGAGCTAGTTCCAGGACAGGCTCCAAAACCACAGAGAAACCCTGTCTCGAAAAACCAAAAAAAAAAAAAAAAAAAAAAACCAGATTTTGTATTTGTATTTCAAAGTTTGAATAGTAGTGAAGCTGCTGTTAAGTTGAGCTGTCGGACTTGGACCAAACTTTTATGTTCCCCCCCTGCCCCCATTGAGTTTATTAGTGTGTATGGCAGATGTGGATTAACCATTGAGCCATCTCACTAGCCCTTTTTCTTAAAAATGAATTGTGTGGGGGCTGGAGAGATGGCTCAGTGGTTAAGAGCATTGCCTGCTCTTCCAAAGGTCCTGAGTTCAATTCCCGGCAACCACATGGTGGCTCATAACCATCTGTAAAGAGGTCTGGTGCCCTCTTCTGGCCTGCAGGCATACACACAGACAGAATATTGTATACATAATAAATAAATAAAATAAATATTTAAAAAAAATGAATTGTGTGTGTGTGTGCTCAGAGGATGGCTTGCAGGAATTGGCTCTGCTTCCACCATGTGGATTAATGGTATTGAGCTCAGTTTCATTTTACCAGTCTTTGCTTTACCTGCTGATCCAACTTCCTAATTCCCAATTCTTTGCTTTTGTTTGTTTTTGTTGAAACAGGGTTTCTTTACGTAGCCCTGGTTGTCCTGGAACTCACTGTAGATCAGGCTGACTTCCAACTCATAAGAGACCCTCCTGCCTCTGCCTCCCTAGTGCTGGGATTAAAGGCCTGTTACAAGTCCTTTGGTTCTATAACATCCTTATGCCAAGTATATGGAACACATGCATATAATCCCAGCACCCCAAAGGATGGGATGAGGCTAGAAGAAACCATCAGAACTAGGAGATAAAGCCCTACCTGAGCAAGAAAATGGAATTCTTGTTCATAAAAAGAAATAAAACTTACTTATCCTAAAATGCTACTACTGTTTTGAAGATTGCATCTCCTGTAGATTATGCTGACCTTGAACATGCTGTATAGCCTCCATTTTCCAGGCACTATGATTATGGGTCATATGTGTCATCATGCCTGGCTAAAATGCGCTTGATGAGTCTTGAACCCTCAGTTTACTCCTGTTCTCAAGTGTCACTGCCAGACTTTATTAGTGCACTCAGGATATTATTGTCTGTTGGTTTTGATAGACTTCTAGAAAACTCCTTGAAAGTTCTTAGAATCCTTTTCTTTTAGGCATCTTGTAGATTCCTGGAATGTAATAGCTTGATATTTTAAAATGTTATCGCTTCAGACCTTTGATAGGTACACTTTGCTTTTGTGTTCCTCTGCTTATTTTTGAGTCAGGATCTCTTGCCTAGACTGACCTCAGACTTGATATGTAGCTGAAGGAGACGGTGAACTTTATCCTTCTGCCTTTGTTTCAAGTGTTGGGAGTACAGGTCTACACCACATTCTGTTTATGGGGAATAGGGATTGAACCCCTAGGATTTTGTCATGCCCGGCAAATGTTCTACCTGCTGAACTACATCCTAACCCTATTGGATTTTTTGTTTGTTTGTTTTGTTTTTGTTTTTCCAGACAGGGTTTCTCTGTGTTACAGTCCTGGCCGTCCTGAAACTGACTTGGTAGACCAGGCTGGTCTCAAACTCACTGAGATCCGCCTGCGTCTGCCTCCTAAGTGCTGGATTAAAGGTGTGCGCCACCACCACCCAGCTCCATAATGGATTTTTTTAAACCACAGGGTTTTTCTGTAGCTCTGGCTGTCCTGTACACCAGGCTGGCCTTGAACTCAGAGATCTGTCTGCCTCTGCTTCTGCCTCTGGAAGAATGATGGGATTAAAAGTGTGTGCCACCACCTAAAGTAGGTCTTTTAAAGAAAGCTTGTGTATTTGTGTATGCCTGAGCAGGCCAGAAGAGCATGTCAGGTCCCTTAGAGCTGAAATTACAGCAATTGTGAGCCCCCTGGTATGGGTGCTGAGAACTGAGCAGCATGCACTCTTAATCATTTGAATCATCTCTCTAGCTTCTCTCAATTTTTATGTGTTTTCTTCTCTAGTGATGACTGGGTAGTTTTTTAGATTTGCCTCAAATTGTCTGTTGAGATTCTTACTCATCTGTGAATTAGCTTGTTTAATGCTGTTCTTAAAGCATTTGATAATAAAGCATTTTGTGTTTCCTTTGTAAATCAGTCTATATTAAAGAGTATTTTTTCTTTTAGATTATATTTATTTTATAAGCATGCTTGTTTTGCTTGCTTGTATGAATGTATATCGTGTGCATATCTGGCTGCCCTAGTGCATTGGGTCTTTTGGAACTGGAGTTAGGGATACTTGGGAATCACAGTGTCGGTGTTGAGAATATAGACTCCAAGTCTTTTGCAAGAACGGTCAGTGCTGGTAACTGCTGATCCATTTCTTTAGTCCCTAGATAAAAAAAAGTTCAGAATACTTTCTACATTTGTTAGACATTAGTTATTTCCAATTTATTGCTGAGTATTTTGAGTGTATATATGAAAGATATATACTGATTTCTCATTAACTGTTTGGATGTAGTTTTTAAATAAGTATTTGTTTTTTTTTATTTTTTATTTTTTTTTATTTTTATTTTTTTTGGTTTTTTGAGACAGGGTTTCTCTGTGGCTTTGGAGCCTGTCCTGGAACTAGCTCTGTAGACCAGGCTGGTCTCGAACTCACAGAGATCCGCCTGCCTCTGCCTCCCGAGTGCTGGGATTAAAGGCGTGCGCCACCATCGCCCGGCTTGTTTTTATTTTTTATTGATATTTATTGAGCTCTACATTTTTCTCTGCTCCCCTCCCTGCCTCTCCCCTTCTCCCTTTAATCCTCCCCCAAAGTCCCCATGCTCCCAATTTACTCAGGAGATCTTGTCATTTTCTACTTTCTACTTCCCATGTAGATTAGATCTATGTAAGTCTCTCTTAGTGTCCACATTGTTGTCTAAGTTCTCTGGGATTGTGGTTTGTAGGCTGGCTTTCTTTGCTTTATGTTTAAAAACCACCTATGAGTGAGTACATGTGATAATTGTCTTTCTGTGTCTGGGTTACCTCACTCACAATAATGTTTTCTAGCTCCATCCATTTTCCTACAAAATTCAAGCTGTCGTTATTTTTTCTGCTGTGTAGTACTCCTTTGTGTAAATTTTTCCTATCCATTCATCGATCGAGGGGCATTTAGATTGTTTCCAGGTTCTGGCTATGACAAACTAAGCTTCTATGAACACAGTTGAGCACATGTCCTTGTTGCACAATTGGGCATCCTTTGGATATATACCCAAAAGTGGTATTATTGGGTCTTGAGGAAGGTTGTTTCTTTCTTTTTTTTTTTTAAATATTTATTTATTTATTTATTTATTTATTATGTATACAATATTCTGTCTGTATGCCTGAAGGCCAGAAGAGGGCGCCAGACCTCTTTACAGATGGTTGTGAGCCATCATGTGGTTGCTGGGAATTGAACTCAGGACCTTTGGAAGAGCAGGCAATGCTCTTAACCACTGAGCCATCTCTCCAGCCCCCGGAAGGTTGTTTCTTAATTTTCTGCGAAATTGCCACACTGACATCCAAAGGGGTTGTACAGCTTGCATTCCTACTAGCAATGCAGGAGTGTCCCCCCCCCCCCCCCCAACCTCTCCAGCAAAAGTTGTCATCAGTGTCTTTGATCTTGGCCATTCTTACAGGTGTAAGATGGAATCTCAGAGTTGTTTTGATTTGCATTTCTCTGGTGACTAAGGATGTTGAACATTTCCTTAAGTGTGTTTCAGCCATTTTAGATTCCTCTGTTGAGAGTTCTCTGTACTCCATTTTTTTTATTGGATTATATGATCTTCTGGTGTTCAATTTCTTGAGTTCTTTGTATATTTTGGAGATCAGTCTGATGTGGGGTTAGTGAAGATCTTTTCCTATTCTGTAGGCTGTTTTGTCTTGTTGACTGTGTCCTTTGCTTTACAGAAGCTTTTCAGTTTCAGGAAGTCCCATTTATTAATTGTTTCTCTGTGTCTGTACTGCTGGGTTATATTCAGGAAGCGGTCAATGCGTTCAAGTGTACTTTCCACTTTCTCTTCTATAAGGTTCAGTGTGGCTGGCTGGCTTTATGTTAAGGTCTTTGATCCATTTGGACTTGAGTTTTGTGCATGGTGATAGATATGGGTCTATTTTCATTCTTCTGCATGTTGATATCCAGTTATGCCAGCACCATTTGTTAAATATGCTTTCTTTTTTCCATTTGATACTTTTTGCTTCTTTATCAAGGATCAGGTGTTCAAAGATGTGTGTATTGATATCCGGGTCTTCTGTTTGGCTTCATTGGTCCTCCTGTTTGTTCTTATGCCAGTACCAGGCTGTTTTCAGTACTGTAGCTCTGTAGTAGAGTTTGAAGTCAGGGATTGTGATGACTCCAGAAGTTCTTTTATTGCCCAGGATTGTTTTGGCTATCCTGGGTTTTTTGCTTTTTCATTCTTTCGAAGTCTTTGAAGAATTTTGCTGGGCTAAATAATTGTTTTATAAGTAAATGTTTTCTGTAGTTCATTTTTTCTTTGGGCTGCCAGCTCACAAGGAATGACATAGAGACTTCTTACTAATATGAATGCTCACTTAGCCTTATCTTAGTCTTGTTCCTAACTAGTTCTTATCACATAACCTGTATTTTGTAATTTATATACTGTTCTGTGACTTGTTAACTCATCTCTCTGTACTGCCCCTGCTGCTTCTTCCACGTTTGGCTGACTACTCTGCTTCTCTTTTTCCCGTAGTCCTTTCTGTGCCTAGAAGTCCTACCTATACCTCCTGCCTAGGTATTGGCCGTTCAGCTTTTTATTATACCAATCACAGATTACATTTTCACACAGTATACAAATATCCTGCAACAGCTTTCATCCATTTATTATTTTGAATGAGAAAGGGCTTACAATTTAGCCTCAGCTTCTTGAATGCTGGGATTACAGGTTTATGCTGTGTCTGGTTTCTAAATTAACCCAAGTGCTTGCCTAAGATATCTCTGCTTCCATGCAAACTTAGTACCTCATTTGTAGTATTCAGTCATATCCCCAGCCCTGGATGGTTATGTATGTCAGACCTTGTCCCCGTGCAAGGTATGTGTAGCCTGGCTGGACTGGACCTCATTATATAGAACAGGTCTTGAACTCTTAACCTCTTCCTAGAGTGTTGAGATTAAAGGTGTGTGTGCCTCCATGCCCAGCTGTCCGGCCTTTTT
Organism: Microtus oregoni; assembly: GCF_018167655.1. Lineage (NCBI taxonomy): Eukaryota > Metazoa > Chordata > Mammalia > Rodentia > Cricetidae > Microtus > Microtus oregoni. The sequence goes on along the minus strand of NW_024543080.1, from coordinate 28,915,182 downwards.
TAAAAAAAATTTTATTTAATTCATTTTTTATTTTTTGATTGATTTATTAGCTTGGTAGTGGTGGCACTTGCCAGGACTTGGGGGGGCAGAGGCAGGAAGATCTCTGTGAGTTCTAGGCTAGCCTGGTCTACAGAGCAAGTTCAAGGACAGGCTCCAAAGCTACACAGAGAAACCACATCTCGAACAAAACAAAAAACCCACCAAGAACATTTATTATGTATAATGTTCTGTTAGCATGTATGTCTGCACACTAGAAGAGGGCACCAGATCTCATAGATGATTTTGAGATACCATGTGGTTGCTGGGAATTGAACTCAGGACCTCTGGAAGAGCAGTCAGTGCTCTTAACCTCTGAGCCATCTCTACAGCTCCAGGCCGTTTTTGTTTTTTGTTTTTTTTAAATGTCTCTGGATTTGCTCATACCTTTTGTCCTAAGATGTTTACTTTGTGAGGTGCTGCACTATCCTCCAATTGCCCCATAAGAAATGGGGATGTGCCAGGTGTGATGGTGCACAACTTTAGTCCCAGTACTTGGGAGGCAGAAGCAGGAGAATCTCTTGCTTCTATAGAGACAGGACATCCAGGGCTACCCAGAGGACCCTGTTGTTGTTTTTTTTTTTTTTTTAAAAACAACCAACCAAACAAAAAACTACTGATGTATCATCAAAGGTGGTGACCTAGTTAAATAAATTTAAAGATCTTTTTGGGGAGCTTATCCCAGCCATCATGAAAGTAATAATTTTGTTCTGCTCTGTAACTAGGAGAAGTGTAAAATTGTTAAAGATGGGCTCCAGGTCAGGGTGCTCATCTATTCAATGTATGAGCTACTAATTTAGTTGAGTCCTCTATTTAGAAATGAACGTCCAGGTGAAAAACTAGGAAGTTGCCGGGTGGTAGTAGCGCACGCCTTTAATCCCAGCAGAGGCAGAGGCAGGTGGATCTCTGTGAGTTCGAGGCCAGCCTGATCTATAAGAGCTAGTTCCAGGACAGGCTCCAAAGCTACAGAGAAACCCTGTCTCCAAAAACCAAAAACCAAACCAAAACAAAACAAAAAACCTAGGAAGTAAGGTTGCAAAAGGAAGTTATTTTGGCTTTTGTTGTTTCCCCTTTGAAGATCTCAAGGGATATCTATGTAGTATATTATGACATCATCTGTATCTGTGGGTTCTTTCGTTTATCTTCATAGTCTTTTCTCTATTCAACAGATATTGAGTATTGCTTGCGTTAATAAAATAGACATTGTCATTGCTTTACTGAGTAGATTTTGCCTACTAAGGCAGTGAGATACTGAACAGCTAATTTTAAGTGTGTGTGTATAGCCTAAGGGAAGCTGTAAGGTTGAGTAATTTAGTTTGACCTCAGAGAGAGAGTTACTTGGGAATAACCCTTACACAACAATACTTGGAGGGTAAATTTGAATATATTTACTTATGTATGGAAAGCTGATAATGATGACAACTAAAGATGGTAAGAAATTACTTAATTATCTTTTTTTTTTTGTCTTCCTCCTTTCCCCATCCATTTCTTTTGAGACAGGGTGTCATATGTGTCCCTGGCTGGTCTTGAACTTGCTATGTGGATCAGGCTGTAGACAGAGATGAGCCTGATACTGCCTCCTGAGATGGAAAGCATGGGCTCACCTTGCCCAGCTTAATTACTTTACTTTTTCTTCTTTTTTTGGGGGGGAAGATGGGGGTTCAAGACAGGGTTTCTCAGTAGCTTTGAAGCCAGTCCTGGAACTCAAGTCCAGGCTGTTCTCAAACTCACAGAGATCCGCCTCTACCTCCTGAGTGCTGGGATTAAAGGCATGCGCCACCACCACTCGGTTTAATTATCTTCTTAGTTTTTGTAAATATATGCTACAGGTTTGCTTTAGATAGATAGTAAAGGTTATGTGTAATTCCACCATGGAAATATTTCCTTTTTCTTTTTATCTCTCATCTACGTCTTCATTTTGTTTTGAGACAAGGCCTTATATCCCAGGCCAGCCTTGACTTCACTACGTAGCTGAGAATGACCTTGAATTTTTCACCACCATTGACCTTTTTAATTTCAAGATAGGATTTCCCTGTGTAGCCTCGTTTGTCCTGGAAGTAACAGCTACTCAGCTACACTGTGCAGTCAAGGCTGGCCTTGAACTCTGAACTCGTAGTCCACCTACCTCTTGTCTTGCAAGTGCTAAAGTCACTAAAGGTCTGGTTGCTGAGATTAAAGGTGTGTGCCACTGCATCTGACCCCCCACCCCCGCTTTATTGTTTTCAGACATTAGCAGTGGTAGTCTTACTGCATAGTCCTTGGTCTTGAAACTGTTAAGGTCAGTACTCAGAAGAAACGGGGTCTGTTTAAACATAGTAGGAATTTGGGCAGTGATGAAAGATGATCTGGTAGGATCCAGATCACATGTTTTAAGAGAGAAATTTGGGTTTTAAATAACTGTGGGAGTCAATGTGGGGTTTAAAGGAAAAGACAAAGTTTGGGTGGTTTGTGTGTGTGTGTGTGTGTGTGTGTGTGTGTGTGTGTGAGAGTGAGTGAATGGGGGGAATGAAGGGGGTTGGGAGGTAAGGGGTGTGAGGGTATGGGTGGGATTAGAGGAAAAAGGAACTAAATCAGTGGTTCTCCACCTTCCTAATGCTGCAGCCTTTTAATACAGTTCCTCATGTTGTGATCCCCACTATAAAATTATTTTGTTGCTACTTCATAACTGTTATTTTACTACTGTTAGGAATTGTAATGAAAATATCTGCAGGTGCTACCCACAGGTTGAGAACCACTGATCTGGAGGTTTGCCTTTCTGGATATAACAAGAAACAAGATAGTAATCTGTAATTTAGATAAGTAGGGGAAGTCTAAAGGAGGTGTTCCAGGTGGTTTTAGCATTATTGATTTCTGAGATGGGGTCCTGCTATGTATGTGACCTGTTTCCTAAACTGGCTTTAACCTTGACCTTTCTATCTCAGCCTGCTGAGTGCTGGGATTACAGAAAGATATGACTATGCCCAGCTAATAGACTACTTTTCATGTTCAATCTATAGTCCTTAAGGATGTGCCTTTTGTTTTTAAATTCTCAAAATAATTTTCCAGATAACATCTGAAGTTCAGCAGGAAAAGACACACATGGTGGAAAGGGGCCATCTATTACAAATTGTCTTCTCATCTATACATGCCCCCCTACCCCATGCACAGATAAATAACAATGTTCAAGAATGTGTTTTGATAGACTCCCAGTAAAAAAGAAAAGGGGAAATTGTCTGTTTTTCTCGTCAGGTATGAAGCTGTGTAGAGTAGGTTGGCCTTGAATTCCAGATCTTCCTACCTGTCTCAAGTGGTGTCAGCCCAGGTTTGTACCACCCTGTTCAGAAGGGAGATTCATTAGCTTGCTATGGAGAAAGAGTAGGGAAAAAAGCAGAATGATCATTTGGGAAACTGTCTAGGTAACTTGGACAAGAGATGACAGTAAATTGGGCCTGAGTTGAGTAGGGACCTGAAGAGTATTGGTAGTGCTGGGATATGCTTAAAAGGCACAGCAGCAAGATCAGTGGATTAGCAAAACTTGGCTTTGCTTTTAGTCATTAGTGGCAGTGCTAATTTTTGAGATAGATGGAAAAGAGCAAGAATTTTGCTATGTCCTTTTTAGGTTTATGTTGGTGGAAATAACAAGCAAGCAGTTGAGTTTATGAGTCTGGAGGCGAGATCTGGAGAGAGATTTGACATAGGTAAGGTAAGCAGGTGATGTATTTAAAGCCTCAGCTGGGGAGTCTTATGGGGAAATAGCCTAAAATAGAGATTTAGGATGAAGTCCTGGTCTTTGTGTTTAGCCTTTTGTACATACTGAAATTGTAACTGAAGATCACTAACAGAGGATAGAATGAGTTATTCCTTGTGTTAAGAAAAGCTGAAGTGCATGGTGTCACTAAAGCCAAGAATAGAGTGTTAGAAAGAAATTGGCCCGTTAGGTTGCTGAAAGGAATATTACCATCGAATTTTCAGTGTAATTGCCATAGATGTCCTTGCTGGAGTTTGTATTGGAAAGGTGAAGATAAGTCTGATTGGAATGGGTTACTGAGAGGTAGTGAGAAAGTGGCATAGGAGAGTGGAGATGAGAGGGCGTGTTGAGCTGAGGCAGTCAGGCTGGAGGGAGCTCTGGAAAGAACTGATAGTGCAGTGAGTTGTGTGTTGGTGGTAGGAGAACTTGATGATGCTAGAGAGTAATCCGAATGTTTTTTCCCCAACAAGATTGCAAGGGAAGTTGCAAAGTTTCTGAAAAAGAAAAGGGTATGGTGGCACTCATAACAAAGTGGGAAGATTAATCTTTAATAGAAAACACTTAGGACAATGTTAATTTTTAGTTGGAATTTTCAGTCTGCCCTTTAACAAACCAATTAACAGTGGTTGTGTTTTCTCTATTAGTGGTGCCTTGGGGTGAGAGGAACAGTGGTTATTTTATTTATTTTATTTTAAGTTAATTGGGAAATGAGTTAAATGGGGGCTTTTAAAAATGAATACCATGAAAGAAAACAAATCAGGTTTGTCAAGAGTGAGAGTGTTAATTAACAAATGTTCCTGGAATCTGAACTAAGGAGAAAAGTAAGGATATTATAAATAACCAGAGTGTTCATGGTGGATTGAAGCTAGCTGCTTGTTGGGTTTGCAGGGCTAAAGAAAGTGACCTTAATTCAAGGCAAATGGGAATCTGGGTGCAATAAAATAATTTGGGGGGAAGGTATGATTTTTGTTGATTAAAAAATTGGAGATTATCCTAAGAATAAGGGTTTGAAGCCGGGCTGTGGTGGTGCACACCTGTAATCCTAACACTCTGGAGGCAGAGGCAGGTAGCCAGCCTGTTTGTAGAGTGAGTTCCAGGACAGCCAGCACTAAACAGAGAAACCCTGTCTCCAAGCACACACAAACAAAGAAACAACAACAAAATCAATAGAAGAATGAGGGTTTGTAGTTTATTAATCAATAATTGTTTGTAACACAGTCCTGTCTTATTGCTTTTTGTGAGAAGTAAAAAAATGTTCAGTTGATGCTGGAGAGATGTCTCAGTACAGTGATAAAGAGCATTTGTTACTTTTGCCAAGGACCTGGGTTTGATTCCCAGCACCCATATGGTAACTTACAACTATGCATTTCCAAAATCTGATGCCCCCTTGTGACCTTTGCAGGTCACATGTAAGCAAAACACTCATACACATAATTTTTTTTTTAAATATTTATTTATTTACTATGTATATAATAGTCTGTCTACATGTATGCCTTCAGGCCAGAAGAGGGCACCAGATCTCATTACAGATGGTTGTGAGCCACCATGTGGTTGCTGGGAATTGAACTCAGGACCTTTGGAAGAGCAGGCAATGCTCTTAACCACTGAGCCATCTCTCCAGCCCAATTTTTTTTTTTTTTAAAGATAGTGTTTCTCTGTAGCTAGGAGCCTGTCCTCAAACTTGGCATGTAGACCAGGCTGGCCTCGAACTCACAGACATCTACCTGTCTCTGCCTCCTGAGTGCTGGGATTAAAGGAATGCCCTATCATTGCCTGGTGGTTTTTTTTTCCTCCTATAAAATTTAAAAAGCCTTTCCTAAATACAAAAAGATGAAAGTAAGCCTATACTGTTTTTCATAAAACTAGATCAGTGGTTCTCAACCTTCCTGATGCTGTGACCCTTTAGTACAATTCCTCACGTTGTGGTTATTTTCATTGCTACTTCATAACTTTAATTTTGCTACTGTTACAGATTGCAATATAAATATGTGATAATCAGAATATCTGATATATGACCCCTGTAAAAGGGTGGCTCAACACCCAAAGGGGTTGCAGCCCACAGAGAACCGCTGTACAAGATTGTCATTGATGCCAGCGTTCTTGTCTTTTGTTTTATAGTCCTGAAGATTGAACACAGGAGTTCTCCCATGCTAGGCAGATACTGTGCCACAGAGCTACATACATCTCCAGCCCTCTTTACCTTTTATTTTGGCACAAGCTCTCACTAAGTTGATCTGGTTGCCGGGCGGTGGTGGCGCACGCCTTTAATCCCAGCACTTGGGAGGCAGAGGCAGGCGGATCTTTGTGAGTTCGAGACCAGCCTGGTCTATAAGAGCTAGTTCCAGGACAGGCTCCAAAACCACAGAGAAACCCTGTCTCGGGGGGAAAAAAAAAAAAGTTGATCTGGTTGGTTTTGAACTTGAAATCATCTTGCCTCAATTTCCTGAGTAGGTAGAATTACCAGCCCTAGATTCTTTCTTTCTTTGTTTCTTTTTCTTTCTTTTTTAAAGGAATTAAAAAAAAATTTTTTTTTTTGGTACTGCCTGCATGTATGTCTGTTTACTACATGTGAGCTTGGTGCCCATGGAGGCCAGAAGACTACTTGGGATGTCCTGGAACTGGAGTTACAGATAGTTAGGATCTGCTGTATGGATGTTTGGGTCCACTGAGACATCTATCTAGTAGGTCTTTCCCCCACCCCTATTTAATCAAAGTAGAATCTTATGTATGCTATATGTGTCTTCCCCCTTTAATATACATATTTTCTTTGTTACATTAAGTATTTCTTTATAAGGACTGTAGACACTGAAATTTAAACATGTTTTAGTATTTTCTCACTATACGGTTCAATCCTGAGTGGGATATCTTTTTATGGAATTGAGTTTATTTACCTAAGATAAGCTTTTTTTTTTAAATGACTTATTTATTTGCATTGGTGTTTACCTACATGTTTGTCTGTGTGAGGGTAGATCCCCTGGAACTGGAATTACAGGTAGTTGTGAGTTACCATGTGGGCTAAGAATTGAACCCAGGTCCTCTGGAAGAATAGCCAGTGCTCTTAACCACTGAGCCTTTTCTCCAGCCTCTAAGTTAAGCTTTTTTCTTTTTAAATTTTATCTATTAATAGTTTATGTATGAGTGCTCTGCATGTAAACTAAACCTACTGTCCAGAAGAGGGCATCAGATACTATTATAGATGGTTGTTGGGAATTGAACTTGGAACCTCTGAAAGAGCTGTCAGTGCTCTTAAACCCTGAGCCATGTCCAGCCCTAAGCTAATAAGTTTTTTAAAGGGGGAATTGTATTATACTTAACTATTACTAAAGTCATGAGTTCATCAAGCTCATGCCAATTAATATGTGATATATATATATATATATAAATAATATACATAAAATATGCACATATATAAAATACACATAAAATATATTTTAAAGACAGTTTTCACTATGTAATCTGTGTTGGTCTTGAATTTATCTGTCCTCCACCTTTAGGATCATAGGAACTCACAGAGATCTACCTACCTCTGCCTCTGGAATGCTGGAATTAAAGGTGTGTGCCATGTGCCACCATGCCTTCCTGAAGGAAAGTATTTAATTAGGGCTTGCTTATAGTTCAGAAATTTGGTCCATTGTCATGGCAAGAAGCATGGTGGCATGTAGGCAGACTGGTGTTGGTGTGGTAGCCGAGAGTTCTACTTCAGGAGTGGCAGGCAGCAGGAAGAGAGATTGATCGATACTAGGCCTAGCTTGAGCATTTGAATTCCCAAAGCTCGCCACCAGTGACACTTCCTCCAACGGGAGTGCACTTTATAATCCCTGTCAAGTGGTGCCACTCCTTAATGACCAAGCATTCAGATCTACGGGCCTCATTCATACCATCATAGGGGTGCTGTAAATTAGTGGATATAGAGCCAGTTTAAGAAAAATAGCTAGGGGACTGGAGAGACAAATAAGGTTAAGAGCGCTTCTTACTTTTTTTATACGACCTGGGTTCAGCCCCTAGCACCCACAAGGTGGCTCACAACCATCTGTAACTCTAGTTCTTGCCAGTTCAGTTCCCTCTTTTGACCTCTTTGAGCATTAGGCAAGCACATGGCACACAGATAAGCATGTGGGCAAAACATTCATATTTATAAAATAAATAAGTCTTTAAAAAATTGCTATGTAAGTGGTTCTTTTAAGGTATTACCATAACTAATTTTAAGTCTTCTTGAACTTTTTCTAATTATGATTTTTTACTGCCCAAGAAATGTTTTTGTACTCTTAAGTATATAAGTTTGTATTATTGGTATACTAATCAAACATTTACAGGTAATAAATACTAAACAATTTTAGACATGATACCCTGGCTAAAAAGAAAACCCACAACCAAAACTGACCAACTAACGAACCAACCAACAAATTGTCTTTTTTAAAGATCATACAACAAATTTTATATGGACTGAGACACTTTTGCTTTAGTATATGCAGATAAAAATAAAACTCATGTTATCTAATTTGGGGGTTATATAGTTAGAAATATATAATTCTATTTCTATGGCCAGGTCAGCTAGCTGAAATAAGCACAATTATTTGAATTGGTTGTCTGCACACTGGGCAGGGCTTACTCCTTTTATTAAGCTTTTTTGCACATGTGAAACATGACACAAGATGTCCCGTTTTGTCATGAACAGTGCAACCGTTGTTTAGGCCGTCACATGCCAACCAACAAATTTATGAAGTAAAAAAAATTCCAAAATAAAACAATACCACAAAGCAGTAAAGTGTTGTAGCACACTCATTTAGTTCCAGTATGGGAAGCAGAGGCAGGTGAATCTCTGAGTTTGAGGCTAGCCTGGTCTACAGAGACATTGAGGGCTACACAGAGAAACCTGCTCTTAATGTGTTTGCCTGTCCTCACTTTCCTAGTATGTCTTATTCCCTGGGTTTTCATGTCAACTTTTTTTAAAATATTTATTTATTTATTTGTTATGTATACAATGTTTTGTCTGTATGTATGCCTGCAGGCCAGAAGAGGGCACCAAACCCCATTGCAGATGATTGTGAGCCACCATGTGGTTGCTGGGAATTGAACTCAGGACCTTTGGAAGAGCAGGCAATGCTCTTAACCTCTGAGCCAACTCTCCAGCCCCTCATGTCAACTCTTCTTTGGGAACATTACACACCTCATGCTTCATAATTTAAAAAAAAAAATCTGTTTTTGGACTATAGGTGTTAGCTCTGGTAGAAATCCTGTTAATCATGCCCAAGGCACTATGGGCTTGATCCCCAGCACCAAAACCAAAAAAAGTTGAGATAAAAAAAAATTTTTTTTTTTTTCTTGAGACAGGGTTTCTCTGTAGCTTTGGAGCCTGTCCTGGAACTAGCTCTTGTAGACCAGGCTGGTCTCGAACTCACAGAGATCTGCCTGCCTCTGCCTCCCAAGTGCTGGGATTAAAGGCGTGCACCGCCACCACCCGGAGAGATAAAAATTTTGACTTATTCAAATACAAGCTGTTGAGTAATAAATGAAAGGTAAACAACGCATGTTGTAGAATTATGTATTAAATTAAAAAAATATTGATGAATAAAAAAACAAGGTCATGTTTGCTTTAAGGTATGGCAAGGAGAGGGTTTATTATAGATTTGATGAATCTGGAAGGGTCCAGACGGAACATGACAAGCAGATTGAACCAGACTATGAGATAGAAGGGGGGTGGTGAGAGAGGAAGAGAAAGGAGGGGCAAACAGACTAAGAGATCCAGGAGCAGAGGCAACCAAGAAACCAAGGGGGGCATATAGTCAAAATACCTGAGTTACCTAGGGAAGAGAAGGCGGAGAAAGGGAAACCCAGCCCCTGGGAGGGAGAGATTTGGGATAGGGGGCTGAGACTTACTGGGAGGAGTGACAGGTACTGAGACTAGTCCTAGCTTTCTTTGTAACTTAACAAATGGTAGCTGCTAAACTTTAATAATCTGTATTTCAAACAATTAGTGGAGAATCAAATTATTTTCTTCCCTCAGTTTCTGGTGTACTTTCTCTTCCTCTCAGATAGGTTCTCATTATGTAGTTGAGACTGGCATAGAATTCACTGTCTAGTCCAGTGTGGTCTCCAGCTTCCCAAGTGTTTAGGATTATAAATTTGAATTACCATGCCCATCTTAAATTAATAATTTCTTTATTTTTTACTTTCTTGGTTTTTCAAGACAGGGTTTCTCTCTGTAACAGCCCTGGCTGCCTGGAACCTGCTTTGTAAACCAGGCTGGGATTAAAGGCATTTGTCACCAGTGCACGGTTTAAATTGATAACTTCTTTATTCTAGGGGTGGAGGGATGTAACTCTGTGGTAGAGTGTTACTGCTCTAGTTGTAGCATGAACCTTGAGAATGTAGCCTAAAAATAGTGGACTAAAGTCTCATGTAATAGCCAATTTTATTCATCAGTTAGTTTATATATATATTTTTTAAAGATTTATTTATTATGTATACAACATTCTTCCTCGATGTATGCCCGCACGCCAGAGGAGGGCACCAGATCTCAGTACAGATGGTTGTGAGCCACCATGTGGTTGCTGGGAATTGAACTCAGGACCTCTGGAAGAGCAGCCAGTGCTCTTAACCTCTGAGCCATCTCTCCAGCCCAGTTAGTTTATATATTGATGGTATTTGGAGGGTTAAGCAACATCATGTGAGCAAAGTTCACGTGAGTTCAAGCTGTATGTAGTTACTAGGACAACCCCTGCTTGGAAACATCAAATAATAGTAACATTATGGGTAATCTGAAGTAAACCCACTTTTATTTACCACAGCTTGGGAGGTGCATGAAAGCGCATATCCCAACTCCCCCCTCCCCCTTTTTTTTTTGGTTTGGTTTTTCGAGACAGGGTTTCTCTGTGGTTTTGGAGCCTGTCCCGGAACTAGCTCTTGTAGACCATGCTGGCCTCGAACTCCCAGAGATCCGCCTGCCTCTGCCTCCTGAGTGCTGGGATTGAAGGCATGCGCCACCACTACCCGGCTCCAACTCCCTTTTCAGACAGTCTGGCGAAGTAGTCCATCTGGATTGGAACTTTATAGGTAGATAGACCAGGCTGGCCCTGAACTTGAGTGATTCTTATACTTCTGCGTTGCTAATGCTTAGGATTATAGATATTCACTACCATGTTAGCTTGATATTTGGATGAAAATTTCATTTTAGAATAAATGCAAGCAAGATGTAGTTGAAAGTGTTTACTTTTTAAAAATGTAGTCATTGGGCTAGAGAGATAGCTTGGGAGTTAAGAGCACTTGCAACTTTTCCAGATGACCTGGTTTCAATTCCCAGATATCGTATTCTGTAACTCCAGTTCCAGGGGATCCAATAGCCTCTTTTGACCTCCATAGGTACTAGACAAGCAAGTAGTGCACAGGCATTTACATACTTGTAACACCCATACTCAGTAACAACAAATACATTATTTATTGGCTAGTAATGCATCTCATCTGGGTAGAGTGCCTATCCCAGCATGTGCAAAAGCCTTGCTTTGATCTTCAATATTCCGTGTGGATGGCGACACATAACCAAAATCACAGCACTTAGTAGGCTGAGGCAGAAAGATTGCCACAGGTTTGAGGTTGGCCTGGGTTGCATAGGGAGACTGAAAAAAACAGTAATAACACAAATTGCTACTTCACACTTTAGAAAGTGTCAACTCCCTTTGCTTACTGAACCATGTGGCTTACCATTTCTTTTCTCCTCCCCTGTTTTTCTCTTTTTTCCTTCTTTTGAGCCAAGGTCTTGTGTAGTCTAGGCTGGCCTCAGATATGCTGTGTAGGCACTCTTAACCAAATGATTCTGCACTTTTTCATTAGCAGTAATGTCCATTTACTTATCTTCATACATATTATCTTCAGTGTTCTATGGTGCTTTGCTTTTTTGTTTGTTTGTTTTTGTTTCTTTTCTTTTCGAGACAGGGTTTCTCTGTGGCTTTGGAGCTTGTCCTGGAACTAGCTCTGTAGACCAGGCTGGTCTCTAACTCACAGAGATCCGCCTGCCTCTGCCTCCCGAGTGCTGGGATTAAAGGCGTGCGCCACCACCGCCCGGCTGCTTTGTTGTGTTTTAATAGTTATATTGCTTACTAGGAGCTCTGTCTTTTACTCATCTCTTCTCCCTCCCCCTTAAGTTTTGAGACTGGGTTTTTCTTACTGTCCTTGGGGCTTGTTATATAGCTTCATACTTAAAGAGGTGCCTGCCTCTGCCTCCCTAGTCCTGCAGTTAAAGGTGTGCACCACCGTGCCTGGCCATCAATTTTGTACTTAGGCATTAATAATACTTTGTGGATCAAAGGAGTATCAGATAACCCAAGACTAGAACTGTAGAAGAAAGTTACCGAGTTTCAATGAGGGTAACAGCTTTGCAGTTACCCTCACTGAAGTTGCAATGACAAAATACCGCCCTTCAGGGGTTTGTGTAAATGCTACAGCCTCTGGTTGTTGCACTCTTCATGGGTAACATGTTGGTTTTCCTTCTTAGACATTATGTTTCCATTAGTAGTCTGGCAGCCTCCACTGAGAAGTAAATTATAAAATAAGGTTTAGTAGCTGGGTGGTGGCAGCGGCACAGGGACTGGATTAAGGAATCTCAATACTGGGAAGGCAGAGGCAGGCAGATCTCTTGAGTTCGAAGCCAGACTGGTCCATAGAATGAGTTCCAGGACAGCCAGTGCTGTTAAATAGAGAAATCCTGTGTTGGAAAACCAAACAATAAACAAAACCAAACCAAAATAAGGCTTTGTAATCAAAGGTTTGTAGGTACTTGTTGTTAAGCAAAGGGTAATAGGTAACTTATTTACTCTGAGGAAGGTGCTGGTGGTGTCTTACCTAGCATGCCCAGAGGCCCAGGGACTGATCCCAGTACCACCACTACCCCCTCTAGAAACAAAAACAACAAAAGGAAATAACTTACAGAAATAGTAAAATTTATGTTATCAAAATTATTGTAAGACAAATTCTCATTTTCTGGTAATAAAAGTGAAAGTTCCAGGTTTAGTGATGTACCCTGAAGTACTGCATGAGTCAGGGGCAGCCGGGCTCAGCACACAGTTGACTCCAGAGGCCTCGGCTTTTCTAGGGCTGTTGCCCACATTTCCTGACCTTCCTGAGTCACACTGAGATCTTTGTTAGGATAGTGGGAGGTTCGGGTTGTGGAATAATTGGATGTTTAAATCAAACCATGAAGCTCTAAAAAATAATTACTAAATTGATAGAGAAATTGAGTTTTGAAAATTTTTGTTTTTAAATTTTCATTTTTTTTAACTTTAGTTATCTGCAGATAAAGACCCTACTCTAGACCATGATTCTTTATATTGTGATTCATCATAGTAATGGTATTTTCTTGAGCTGATTTAGTAAATTCTTCATGCACTAATAATGTTTTTTCTCAAGGGTGAAAAAAGATCCATTTTTCCCCCTCTGAATTATAATATGGGGGTAATGTGGACAGATAGAAGGACAGGTCTAAAAATTAATAATTATTTACCTAGTTTTTTTTTTACTAACAAAATAATTGGGACAACTGCAAGAAAAGCAGTTTTCTTTCTAATTTATTACCTTCTCTTTCCCTTTCAAAAACTTGACTAATTAGATCCGTTAGTCCTATTGCAACATTTTTCATTTTACTTCATTTTACAAAGAAGTTTGATTGTGGATGCTCTGTAGTGGTGTTTGAAAGCACTGATGATTTCCTTAAAATTCCTAGTGGGAGAAATGAAGTATGAAGTTAATACTTGTGTTAGTGCTTAAACTGGTTGCTAAAACTTGGTGCCTCCAGTTTATCACTCTTGTACATAATGGATAAAGTATTTTTACTTTACTAAAATATACATTTCCCCCACCACAAATACAAATAGTGCTAATTTTCTAACGTACAGGAAGAGGTTCTTGTGTATATTTATCATTAATAATCTTTTTAACAAAAATATTTTGAAAAAAATGAGCTACTGTCATCTCAGATAGAAAGAAGTTATGAAAGAAACCATTACCTTTTAGGATGCATAAAAGTCATGTTTTTTCATCGTGTGCTTTTATTAAAATACTGTGAGGGATAAAAACTTAAAAATGTGGATTTTGAGTTATATAGTGTTTCTATACTGAAAATATATATTATATAAAATAGTAAAACTGATTGATGGTTTTTTAGAGGTGAAAGAAGATGCTAAAGACATTAAGCAATAGTAATTCTTGCTATTCCATCCATTTAGAAAGTGCTTATAAAAACCATAACATTTACTGTTGAGTCTTTTGTGAAACTCTATCATAAATGTAAGCTTGTTACTTATTAAAATATGGAATTCAAATAAAAAACTTGTACATTAGGAGCTTAGTTTTAAGTTGAGGAAACTGGTAAATTATGAGCGTTCAGTATGTAGACTAGTAAAATAACAAGGGAAGCATAAGGCGGTAAGTGGAGACAGCTTATTTGCAGGCAGGTGAGGTAGATCCTTTAAAAGAGAATGCTCACGTAGTCACATTGGATGTTTTTTTTGAATTATTTAAGGTTACCATGGCTCTTGAGGATGGGTGTCACAAGGTTATGAAAATACTTGGAGAAGCATTAAGTGCAAAACAAATAGATTTAGATAAGTTTAAAATAGGTTTGTTACAGTCAGAAGATAGTTGTCATTGAAGTAAATGAAGCATAAAAATAAGGCATTATAATGAAACAGAAAAATAAAGGCATTAGCAGATTCTAGTAACAAATTTAGGCTTTTACCATGGAAAGGAATGCCTTACCTAGAGTGTTTATCATTGTAGTGGATGGTATAGTAATTTAATCAATATCTAGAGTTGTTATGATTAATTCAAATGAGAGCTTATGACCTAAATGACTTTTACTAAACCATAGATGTTGTGATTGAGCAGAGATAGTGTAGAGGTAGTATTTTAGCAGCCAACTGCAGATGAATAGCAATTCACTGAATTGGCCAAAAAGATAATTTGTCTTTAATAAAATTCTTTTTTTTTGGTTTTTCGAGACAGGGTTTCTCTGTGGCTTTGGAGCCTGTCCTGGAACTAGCTCTTGTAGACCAGGCTGGTCTTGAACTCACAGAGATCCGCCTGCCTCTGCCTCCCGAGTGCTGGGATTAAAGGCGTGCGCCACCATCGCCCGGTTTTAATAAAATTCTTATAAGGTCAGCAAGCAATTGTGCTCTTGTTCAAATTGGTACTATTTATTAAAACTATTGAGTTAAAATATGTTTGCTTGAAAAATTTTTTAGGCTTTAGAAAAGCATTGACTTGTTTACAAAAGCTGATAAATATGAAAAATGGGTTTTAGTTTTTTACTAGGTAATATTTTAAAATAGACTTTCTTCTTGCTGGTATAACTAACATTTATTTTCTGTTTATTTTTAAGACGAGCAAAAATCAAATTAAAGTAGATCTTGTAGATGAGAATTTTACAGAATTAAGAGGAGAAATAGCAGGACCTCCAGACACACCATATGAAGGCAAGTACTTTTTTCTGTATCAAAATATTGTGTGTATTAGAGCTTGTCTGAAAGATTGAGTCAGAGTTATCTTGAGCATCTATATAAAATTCATGGAAGGTAATTTTATTTGGCTTAGGGTAAGCTGCAGTTTATAAAATGATAATTTTTTACACTTAACTGGACTATTTTTTTTCTTACTGAGCTTTAGCTAATTTTTAACAAAATTCTCAAATACATTTCATAGAGCCAGGTTACAGGTTACATAGGCTAGAATTTAACATTCCATTTGTCTTATTCTCTTCTACGAAGCCGTAAAGCGTAAAGCTTCTTTCTTTATCTTGTTTTCAATTCTGTTTTAAAGTAGCCACACATTGTATAGCATGACAGGATTAAATATAGAGTGTTAAGCCTTGAACTTACTCAGATACCTTTGATGTGACTAGTAACAAACCTTGTTTTAACATTTTGACTAATAAGATGTTGGTTTTACTTTTAAAAGCTCCTATCATTTCTTATTTCATTTGCTCTCATTATTATATAGGTTTTCAGATACTGTTCTTTATTTAAAACTACTTGTGATTATTTTAAAACATACAAAAACAAGAAAATAGCTTTGCTGATTTTCATATTTATGTCTTTTAGCTTTTTACTTTAGAACCCGGAATTAAGTTTATGATAAAGGACGAAAGTGTAGTATTTGGATTTATTAGTCAGATTTTCATTAATTGGAAATTTGGGTCATGTAGGATAACCATGACTTTTACAGTTTGCTTAATAACTATTCAAATATTTGTTTAATAGAAAGCATATGGCCTTATGTAGTAGACCTTCCTTGTAAGAACATTACATGTATTTTATCATTCAGTTTTCACCTAATCTTAGATGGTAAGTATAATAATTCCTGTTTAATAGACATATTTGAGTTTAGAGATAAGTCACTTGTCTAA
The DNA here is from genome assembly GCF_018167655.1 of Microtus oregoni. Classification (NCBI taxonomy): domain Eukaryota; kingdom Metazoa; phylum Chordata; class Mammalia; order Rodentia; family Cricetidae; genus Microtus; species Microtus oregoni. Next base: position 28,899,028 of record NW_024543080.1, on the reverse strand, counting down.
GGCCACACTTCTTAAGTGAAAAAGCTGAGATTTAGCTTGCCTTTAACTTCAAAGTATGTGCTTTTAAATAACTCTGCTTTTGACTAAATCAGGATTCACCAAGTATTAGAAGTGGTGCTTATGGGTTCTTTAAATATAATACTCTCAGTAATAATCTGTAGTGAAGTTCAGAAAAACCCAATTTTTTTAGGGCTTATTTAACTTTATTTTTTTATGTGCATTAGTGCGAAGGTGTCAGATCCCCTGCCACTGGATCTTCATACAGTTGTGAGCTGCCATGTGGGTGCTGGGAATTGAACCTGGGTCCTCTGGAAGAACAGTCAGTGCTCTTAACCACTGAGCCATCTCTCCAGCCCCAGAAAAACCCAATATTGTTGGCAAATTTGTTTTCATTCAAGACCTTAAAAGATTCTATAGTATTGTTATAAATTCTTTCTTGTTTTTTGAAACAGAGATTTTCTTTGTAGCTTGACTTTCAGCAGGTTCTCCTTTTCAGTTTGCTAAGTGTTGGGATTATAGGTGTGAGTCACCCTTGTCTGGCTTTCCCCCTACTCTCTCCCTATTCACCTCTGATTTTTTGAGACAGGTTCTCTTGTGACCTAAACTGTTCTTAGACTGGCATTTGTGTGGTTGAGGTTTGTTCTGAGCTTCTGCTCCTCCTGATTGCACTTTCCAGTTGCTGGGCTCACAAGCACAACCCATATGCCTCGGGCACCAATTTTGAAGTGCAAACAAAGATTATACTGAAAGTATTCCATACCTACTAGTATGTCTGGCTTGTACATGTTTGTCGTGTTCCCTCCACCAGGGTCTCTCACTATGTAGCTCTGACTCTCATGGAACTCACTATGTAGACCAGACTGGATTTGAACTGACAGAAATCTGCCTGCCTCTGCCCCACAAAGTACTGGGATTAAAACCATGCACCACCATACCTGGCTCATTTAGCTTTTTTGACATCCATTAGAAGATTTTAATAATGTCATAATAGCTTATGACAAGTATTATAATTGTGTTTTGTTTTTCTCTTTTATTATTTTTTTGTGATACGTAGGATCAAATTCAAGGCTTTGTGCATGTTCCCAAGCATTTATAACTGAGCTATATCCCTAGCCTCATAATTCTTCCTGAAGTGCTTTTTGAGATAGTTCAGATATTTTTAAAATGCAAGAAATAGTATTATTATTCTAGAGCTCTGCAGCAGACTTACAGTACACAGGGACCTCTTGAGCTCAGTGAAAAGAATGTTACCTTATTAGCCATGTTTCATATGTAAACGAACTTGTAAAAAGTAGATAATATATAATTTTTCTTAATTGAGATAAAGCATTCTATATTTATTAGAAACAAGTTGCTCATTTCTACAGGTGCTTCAAAATAAGACAATATTTTTAATAGCTTTCCTAAGATTTGGGGACATGTGCTTGAAGAGTAGATTATTTTAAGATCTTTTTATTGTAAAAATGTTACAGTAATGTTTGAAAAAAAGTGCTATTTAAGTAATAAACTTTTCTTTCTGAAAATAAGCACAGGTGAAAGATTGGTCTACTGCAGAAGGCTTGATGTTTTGTTTTTGAAGCAATGGGTTTGTTTTTTTTAATTGTTTGTTTGTATTTTCCTTTTGCTGTTTTTTTTTTTTTTGGAACTGAGATAGTCATTCTGACCTTAGAATTCATGGCCATGTACTTGTTAGGCAAGCTCTAAGACTGAGCTGTATCTCCTCAGCCTGCTTTTATTTTTGGTCTAACTTAAAGCTAAATAAAAGTTTGTCTCTAAAATATTCATTTGTATTATCATTAAAAAGCAATTTTACATATAAATTAAAGAACCCAGATTGTCAAGAAAAATAAAAAATAAACATGGAAAATTCTCATATTGCATTTCACTTACTCAACTTTCTTAATTTCCTTTCCTAAATAACTTAGTGGTAAAGAACTAAGTTATTTTGTTATTTTTGTCTAGAAGTTCTTTCAAATTTGTTGAATTTAAATGGGCAGTTCAGTAATTCTTATCTACTTTTTTTCTTCTCTTTGGAGGATGTTAAAGTTCACAATTGTTTCTCTGGATATAGTGGGCTCATGCTTGTATCCCTAGCATTTGGGGAGGCTGAGAATTGCTCTGAATTCAGGGACACCCTAGGGCACTTAAGTCCCAAAGTCCCAGATATAACTAGTCCACAGAGGATGTGTTTCATCAACTTACTCCCACCTCACGAGGTAAAAAAAAAGTTGCTAAATGCTTGATGATTGGAAACTATTAACGTGCGTAGTGGCTTGCCTGTAGTTAGTTATTTAGGAGGGTAGAGGAAGAGTTACTTGAGTCTATCAGTTTAAGGCTAGCCTGTGTAACATAATAAGACTTATCTCTAAAATAAAGTGGCATAAAACATAAATAGAATAAAAACTATTCTCAAAAGGTAAATAAGTTATATTGAAGATTGTTGTTTATAATGCTTATAAAAGTCCCTTAGATATTCAGTGATGGGGCTACTTGTATGACTGTGGGCCCTTGAGATTACATTACCCAGAGTCAATTGGGTTATGATGTTTGCTTAGGTGAGGTCACGTAATGATGTATTTCTCATATCCATTGTTAATCAGAAATTATTGTATGTCGTGACTGATCTTACAGTGATTTTGTATGAAAATTGTTATATTAGACAAATGAATGTAAAATGGAGTAGAAATACCCTCACAATCTAACAGTATTTATGTAAGATATCTGTAGCTCTTAAACTACTCCTAAAATTGTTTTAATCATCTAAGAAGAAAGAACTTTGTGACAAATCATAAAGCCGACACTTGGGAGTTTAGTCAGTAAAACAAGAGGATCTTCTGTGAAGAGAAGGGCCTGTGTGGGCCCTACACCGTGTGTGTGCTGGAGCCACTTACTCATGTGGAGTATAGTCTGTGGTTTTGTTCTCACGTTTAGTAAACTGCTACAAAGGAAAAAGATGAGTCTACATATTTTTCAAGCCAATTGCATTATACCTGTATTTGGGGTTGTTACTTAATTCCTAATATAAATGGTCATCTCCGTATTTACAAAATTCTTTTTAGTACTCTTACCTGTCTTTCTTTTGTTATGACTGCTTTTTTTTATATTACTCTTTTACTATATGTTCTTGATCCAGATTTCTTGTTCAATTCACATACCATTTAACAGAGGGGAACTATACCAAAAAAAAATTATAAGACATAAAGAATTGGAATCAAAGCTTTTGAAAATGCAGAATGATGTTGCATTTCTATAATCCCTGCACTTGAAAGGCTGAGACAGGAGAACTGCAGGTTTGAGGCCAGCGAGGGCTACATAGTGGACCTTGGGATTTGTGAGGGACAGCAGGTGTGTGTTGCTTAAAGAATCTAGTATCAGTGAAATGCTCTTTATTTTTTCTGAGGTTCACATGCATACGTTCATAACGGTGGAGAAAGGTAGATTTGGTAGGACCCCCTGATATACTGACAACAGTTCTCTACTTAAATTTTTCAAGAACTGAATATTTGATGTTAATAATGCCAGTAGCACACTTCTATGTTACTTTTCACATGCATATGAAGGAATAATATTGTAATAGACATCTAGCTTACATAACTAATTCAGTAACGTGGCTAGTTTTTTTTTAAAAATCTAGTTCATTTTCTGATTATTAGAAAAATCTATTAGTTTCATGTGTATTTGAGTAGCACCCTTTTATTTCCTTTTTTGAAAATTTATTTTTATTTTATGAGCATTAGTGTTTTGACTGCATGTATGTCTGTGTGAGGGGGGTCAGGTTTCTCCCCTAAAACTGGAGTTACAGATAGTTGTGAACTGCCATGTGGGTGCTGGGAACTGAACCTGGCTCCTTTGGTAGAGCAGTTGGTGCTCTTATCCACTGAGTCATCTCTCTAGTCTCTTATTACCTGTTTTTTAATAGTGAATCTTTCATGTTAGTGGGTCATGAAATCTAGAACTGGGAGGTTAATTGGATGTAGAATTTTTTTTGGGGGGGGGAAGAAGAGAGAGAGAGACAAAAAGGAGGAGGAGGGAAGGAGAGGAGTAGAGTGTTTAAGGCACGCTAACTTTGAATGCTCTCTCTGCTCTGTAGGTCAGCAGGGTTTTGAATCAGGAGATCTTCTAGCCTCCCCATACCATGTACTATGGCATTGTAGGATTGTGCTGCACACCCAGTTAAGAGAGGGTATTCTTTGCCAGTCTCATCTCTTGCAAGACTTGCACCTTCAGTGATCCAGAACAAGAAGTTATGGTTCACTTTGAATACTTAATTTGAGAACCTAGCTACATTTTTCTTATTTTTAGAATTTTTAGAAATGTTTGTTTAACTTGTGGTTGGTAAAGGTAACATCAGAACCAAACAGAATATTGCTTTTGGTTTATATAAATTTTTGCCAGTTAGTACTTTGTGGAATACTTTTTGTAGTACTTTGTTAGAAGAGGATAGTGTTATTTCTTTTGCCAGTTTTATGTTTTGTTCTTTGGCTTTATTTTGAAATTTTAAACAAAATATTGACATCTAATTTAGGGACAAAAGTTAATTCTTTTGTTTGAGACAGATCTTATGTAACCCAAGCTAGTCTTAAACTTTTCTATGAAGCCAAGGTTGGCCTTGAGTTCCTGGTACACCTCCCCAAACAAAACAAACAAACTAACAAAAAAACTCAGGGTTTTTCTACGTAGTATTGGCTGTCCTGGAACTCACTCTGTAGACCAGGTTGGCCTCAAACTCACAGAGATCCCTTTTCTCTGCCTCACGAGTGGAGTGCTGGGATTAAAGGAGTGCGTTCTCTCTCTCTCTCTCTCTCTCTCTCTCTCTCTCTCTCTCACACACACACACACACACACACACACACGGTGGTTTTCTTCTTTTTATACTGTCCAAGTTCTGGGGTTATAGGTATGTGACACCATGCCTGTCTAAGGGGCATAAATGGGAAGACTGAAACTGGGGAGATCTAGCTAAGAGAGCTTCCCTTTCATTAATGATATATCTGTGTATTTTGTCTCTATACTGTCTATGCTGTAATTGCTTGCTGCCCTCCCCCCTTTAAAACTTATTTCCTGTTAATATCTCTTATCAGGTGGACTAGAAAAAAACAAGACCTCTGAACCTTACGCTACTAATTAATAATGAAATATTTGACATTGGTTTTTCTATAGAGTTAATGTATTTTGGTTCTCTAGTTCTGTTACTGCTAATTAATATAATATGTATACAGTGGACATTTTATGCTTTAAGTATTATAAAATGAATGATTAGTTTATTTTGGAATTTTAATTCAGCACTCAATACACAATTATACTTATTTTGAAACAGTCTTTCAGTGCATTTGATTTCACATATTAGAGTTGATCAGCATTCTCAAATTTGTTTTTTCCCCATTTTTTTTTAGGTGGACGATATCAGCTAGAGATAAAAATACCAGAAACATATCCATTTAATCCTCCTAAGGTATGGTAAACCTTTTTTTATGCATGTAGTTTTAAAATATTTTGTATTTCTTGACTCACCTTATTAATGGTAAATATCAATATATTTAAGTACTTTATTAAAGTTACAACATTCAGAGTTAAATGTGAATAAATTTAATGGACAAGATTTCAGGCACTGGTCAATGATTGACTTCTAAAGTTATAATGAGAAGCAAAGCTTACTAAAGCTAACCATTGATTGCTGTATATTGAAGTATAATTTGTATCTCATAATGGCCCAAATACTAGCTTCAGTTAATTAGCTATATTACTAATTTAGAGAAAGGTTCTTACTTGTTTTAAATAAATGTTGTTTAAAGAAGTATATGTTCTACACTAATTTAGAAATTATTTGAGGATCAGGGATTAGCTAGCTCATTGGTTGAGCACTTTGCTTGCATGTGGTAGGCCTTGGGTTCTATGTTAATTACTGCCAAAAAGAAAACCTCCAACAAACCATAACAAAAACGAACAAACAGAAATGAGTAAGTCATACCGAGGAGTTTATCAATAAGTCTTTTACTCTCTGCTTTTTTGGAGCTCACATTGTAGAAGGGAAAAGCCATTCTTTTAATGGTGAGTTCCAGGCTAACCTGTTCTACATAGCAAGTTCCAAGACAGCTAGAGCTGCCGAATAGAAGAGACCCTGTCTTACATAAAATCCCCCCTCCTCCCAATAAAAGCAAAGAAGAATCATTGTTCTGTTTTTTTTTTTCTTTTTTTTTTGGTTTTTTCGAGACAGGGTTTCTCTGTGGCTTTGGAGCCTGTCCTGGAACTAGCTCTGTAGACCAGGCTGGCCTCGAACTCACAGAGATCTGCCTGCCTCTGCCTCCCGAGTGCTGGGTTTAAAGGCGTGCGCCACCACCGCCCGGCTTGTTTTTTTTTTTTTTTCCTGTCTATAAATTTGGCTGTTCTGGGTTCATTTTATAAGACAAATCCCACAGTATTTGTCCGTTGGTGTCTGCTTTAGCATTTTGTTGCCTCTGTTCAACCATGCTATAACATGTCAGAATTTTCTCTTTTTAATGCTGAATGTTTCTTTCATTGCATGCACACATTCCAATTCATTTATCCACTCATGAGTGGATTTAAAAAAAATTATTTGCTTATTGTGTATTCACAAACATTCGCCCTGTAATTGCAAGCGGGCCAATGTGCACACATTTGATGTTTTTTAAAGGACACACTGTGGGAGTTGTTTTTCTCCTACCTCTTGGGGTCCAGAGATCAAACTCAAGTTGTAAGACTTGGTTTGGTAACAAGTGCCTTCTCTGAGCCATCTGGCTAGTAGTGGGTTTTTTATTTGTTTTGAGACTGTGTCCCACTATGTAACTCATAGAGATCTGCCTGCCTCTACCTCTCAAGTCCTTAGAATTAAGGTATGTGATACTATGCCCAGTGGGTTTTTGTTTTTGAGAAGGGCTTTCCTTGTGTTGCCTGGCTGGTCTTGAACTCTTAGACTCAAGCATTATTGTGTCTTTTTTTCTCACATGGAAATGGACAGGAAGGAATAGACTTTATAGCCACTACATTTTCTGTATTAGATAACGATAGTGATAACTGTCACTTGTGCTGTGAATTTTCATTTTCTGTAATGACCTTTAGCTCTGACAGGTGAGAGAACTTGGGCTAAGAGATTAACTAGCATCCAGATAATTGAGAATTTGGTTGTTTGTATGTTAGGTTATTGGGCTGATTATTCATCTGAGATCCTGATGCAAAAGGAGTAAGAATAAATCATTACCTCACGTGTGTGTGTGTGTGTGTGTGTGTGTGAGAGAGAGAGAGAGAGAGAGAGAGAGAGAGAGAGAGAAGAGAGAGATTCAGTAGCAAGTCTTCAGGTTTATGTATCACTTGCTTTTTCTCACTGGCTCATGTCCTTAGCCCTTTCAGGTTTTTTTTTTTTCCCCCTTTTCTATTTTTGTTATGTTCAGGTTGAACATGGGGCCTTGTGCCTACTAGGCAAATGCTTTTTACCCAGGGTTTCTTCTTGAGTTAATAAAAATAATTTAGAATTACATGCTGATAGGCTGGGGATATAGTTGTTTGAATTCCCAGTTAGTATAGGCAGCTCAGTACTGGACTAGCCAATGTAGCTGTTTAATACATGAAATAGTAGGTTTTTTTTTTATTTTACGTGTATGCTTTTGTCTGCATATATGTATGTGCACCACATGCATGCAGTGCCCTTGGAAGCCAGAAGAGTGCTGTGTATCCCCTGGAGTTGGAGAGCACTGGTTGAGTCACAGAACCCACATAGGGTCATGGTCTGTTGATCAAGGTTTCTGTCCCTCCTGGTCCCGCAATCGTTCAGCCCAAATAAACACACGGAAGTCTACATTAATCATAAATAGATTGGCCTAGTATCTCAGGCTTCTTATTAACTCATAACTTATATTAGTCCATAATTCTTGTCTGTGTTAGTCATGTGGCTTGGCACCTTTTTTCGCGAGGCAGTCACATCTTGCTTCTTCTGCAACTGGATGACGACTGTAGACTGACTGTTTGCTGTTCCCAGAATTCTCCTGTTCTAGCCCCTCCTCTACTTCCTGCCTGGCTACTGGCCAATCAGCATGTTATTAAAATACAATTGACAGGGTACAGTTCATTATCCCACAGCAATGGTCATTTGTTCTTCCAGTTCTTCAGTATCCAGTGCCTTCCTTTGGGCTTCTGGACATCAGGAATATACATGGTGCACAGACATAAATGCATGTACAACATCCTTCTACATTAAAGTAAGACAGTAAAGATCTGCACCTTTGGCTCTTTAAATCAGTTTATTTTTTTTTAAAAAAAAGAAACAAACATCTGGTTTCTTGAAATTGAACCCCAGTCCTCTAGAAAAATGACCAGTTCTGTTAACCACTGAGCCATTTCTTCAGCTCTGAAATTGAGTATTAAATACCTTACCTATCTTTTCTTTATTATTTTGTAATTTTTTAAAGAAATGTATTTTTATTTAATGTACATTGGTGTCCCACTGTTTGTCTGTGCGAGGTTGTCCAATCCTCTAGAACTGGAGTTATAGACAGTTGAGAGTTGCCATGTAGGTACTGGGACTTGAATCTGGGTCCTCTGGAAGAACAATCAGTGCCCTTAATCACTGAGCCATCTCTCCATCCCACCAATACCAATCCTTAAGGAGCAGGTCTGCTTTTTTATTTAAATAATACAGTCTTTTCTTTGAGTGAAGTATTTTCTATTATGGAACAAATATAGCATCTGTAAGTTTTTCATCAGAGTTAATGATGGAATTGTGAACTTGTGTCTAACATGGAGGAGGAGCTGTGATATAGAGTGACAGAAATGGAGATCACAGGAAGAGAGAATAATTGTTACTAATATGACTGATTAAGCAATATCTTTTGTTATGTAACAATTTTTTTCTCTATATATAATATTCAGATTTTTGTGTAGCAGTTGAACACTCACTATAGCTAGTATGTTTTGAATTTTTGTTTTTCTTTTTTTTTAACTTTTATTTTTTTTTAAATATTTATTTATTTATTATGTATACAATATTCTGTCTGTGTGTATGTCTGCAGGCCAGAAGAGGGCACCAGACCTCATTACAGGTGGCTGTGGGGCCACCATGTGGTTGCCGGGGAATTGAACTCAGAACCTTTGGAAGAGCAGGCAATGCTCTTAACCGCTGAGCCATCTCTCCAGCCCCTTAACTTTTATTTTTTATTTTAGACAAGTTTCTCTGTGTAGCAGCTCTGACTATCCTGAAACTCACTTCGTAGACCAGGCTGGCCCCGAACTCACTGAGATCTGCCTGCCTCTGCTGCCAAAATGCTGGGATTAAAGCCATGTGCCTCCACCACCACCACCATCAGAAGCAGCTGAGACACAGTTTTACTATGTATCTCTGGCTGGCCTGAAACTTAGTAACTTAGTATGCTTGCCCAGACTTCTCAGCAGTCCACCTGCGGAGGCCTTCCAAGGGTTCTGAATTAAAGCATGTGCCCTAGCACATGGCCTATGATTTTGTTTTTTCAGAGTCTCAGTCCAGGTAGGCCTAGAACTCTACACAACTAATTATGACCTATATCTATGATTCTCCTTCTACCTCCCAGTTTTTACTTCATCCCTGCCAACTTTATTTTTTTAAGTTTTTAAATTTCTGTTAACTCAGTTCAGGAATTAAAGAAATGGGAGAAGTGTTGGTATATATAGTGGATACCAGGTGGTTAGAACAATGGAGTGAAAAGCATGTGGTTGCTTAGGGGAAGCATAAGGCCCAGGAAAGGCAGAGTGAGAAAGTAGGAAGCTGGTAATTAAAACAATAAGAAAAAAAGAAATAAGAGATGGAATGCTGGTGTATTAGTCTGTCACTGCTGAAGAGGTAGATGATAATCGTCTTCTTGAATAAAATTATTTTTTTGGATCATCTATATTCAAAATTTTTGTAACAGTAAATTATACATCAGTATAAGAATTAATTTAACAATTTCCTTGATCCCTTTAATTCCTTGGTTCTGTACATGTATAGCTTCAATAAATAATATATAGGTTCCTTTCCCTTTATTTTTTTTATTTTTTATTTTTTTAATATTTGTTTATTTATTTATTATGTATACAATATTCTGTCTGTGTGTGTCCGCAGGCCAGAAGAGGGCACTAAATCTCATTACAGATGGTTGTGAGCCACCATGTGGTTGCTGGGAATTGAACTCAGGACCTTTGGAAGAGCAGGCAATGCTCTTAACCACTGAGCCATCTCTCCAGCCCCCTCCTTTCCCTTTAAAAACAAGATAGAGTGCTTTGCAGTATGGCGTTCCCTGGGTCCTAGGTTTGAGATCCAACACTGGCTCCCCACTCCCTCTCTGCAAGAACAAGATTACTTGTCCTCAGATTACTTGCCTAAAATACTCTTTGGCATTTTTAGTAATAATTTAAAATTCTATTTTTACAAATGCTAGCTATATTAGTGTAGTACAGCTTTAAAATTTCTTCACACTGGAAACAGAGATGGGAGGATCCTGAGTTTGAGGTCATCATTTTCTTTTTTTTTTTGTTTTTCGAGACAGGGTTTCTCTGGTTTTGGAGCCTGTCCTGGAACTAGCTCTTGTAGACCAGGCTGGTCTCGAACTCACAGAGATCCTCCTGCCTCTGCCTCCCGAGTGCTGGGATTAAAGGCGTGCGCCACCACCGCCCGGCAAGGTCATCATTTTCTAAACAAAACAAAATAGAAAGTTGAAGAGCTTTAAGATTACTGGAGAGATGGATGGCTCAGCAGTTAAGAAGAGTGGCTGCTCTTCCAGAGGTCATGAGTTCAGTTCCCAGAAACCATATGGTGGCTCACAACTGTCTTATAGTGGGATCTGATGCCCTCTTTTGGCATAAAGTTCACGGAACACTCATATACATAAAATAAATCTAAAAACAAAGAAATTGCAGTATAGCTGGGTGTACTGGAACACACCTTTAATCCTAATACTGGGGAGACAGGTAAGCAGATCTCCTGGCTAGCCTGATCTACATAGTTCCAGGCCTGTCAGGGATACGTAGTGAGACTTTGTCTCAAAATATATTAAAAAATTACAGAATGCTGTGCTTTCCTTGAGATATTGCTGATAATTTCAGTGACTCTTTGATGTCTTTATGAGTTTAATGTATTGATTGATTATTAAGTAGTACATTTTTGTGCTTATCTCTTACAAAGAAATTGTTACTGGAGGGCTGGATGGTTCAGTTTAAAGCTCTTGTTGCCTTCCCAGAGGACCTGAGATCAGTTCTAGACACGCATCTTAGGCAGCTTACAATTTTTTCGAACTCCAGCTCCAAGTGACCTGACATCCATTTCTAGCCTTTTCAGGGACCCATTCAAGTGTAGTTTAAGTGCCATCACATGTGTGTACACACATGTACATGGTGGGCCGTGGTGATGCTTGCAGAGGCTAGATCTCAGTGTTCAAAGCCAGCCTGGTCTACAGAGGAAGTTCCAGGATAGCCAGGGCTACACAGAGAAACTTTGTCTGGAAAAATAAAAGAAATGGTTACTGTGCATAAGTCCTATATGTCTTAGTGACTTTGTCTGTATTTAAAAGAGCTCTTGTTGCCAAGTGGTAGAGGTAAACGCCTTTAATCCCAGCATTGGGGAGGCAGAAGCTGGCAGATCTCTGAGTTTGAGGCTAGCCAGGTCTACAGAGCAAGTTCCAGGAGAGGTTCCAAAGCTAGAGACACCCTCACTTGAGAAACTAAAAAAGAAAAAGGTGGGCGGGGGCAGGCTCTTGTTTTATCCCCAGGATAACAGTTTTGTCATAATAGTGTCAGGTCCTTTAGACACTGGAGATTAAAGATGGAAAGTTAATTGTATGACAGGAAAAAGTAGAGAAAGCTGTGGGATTAGGTTAGGACGAGGTGATAAATAATGGAAGCTAAAAGTATGAGCTTAGTGCAGAGAAGAGAGTATAGAAAATGGTACTGAGAAAAATGGCATACAAAATTCAGGCAGAAAAACAACAACAAAATTCTTGAATATGATACTGAGGCAGAGAGTAGAATGTGGGATGAAGTCTGAGCTGTGGTCTAAAGTCAAGCTAATAGCATGATCTTATACCAGGTGAATGAATCCAATCAGTAGTGATCATTCTTTAGAGCTATTGAGAGAAGATAGGTATCATTGAATACAGTGATTTAATATTTATTATTATTTTGTTTTTGTAGCCGTTGCTGGTATGAATTTTCTCTGTAAATCAGGCTGGCCTCCAACTCTCACAGATCTGTTTGCTGGTTCCCCAGTGCTAGAATTAAAGATGTTAGCAACCACGCCTGTCTTGATTTTAGTTTTCGTCATTAGTGTTAGACATATAATAGTAGACCTTCAAATATTTCTGAATTATATAATAATGTTTGAGAATAACTTGTATAGAGAAATTAGGACCATTATAAGCCACTAGTACATATGCATCTATTTTTCCTTAAGCCTGTTATGCACTTTATCTCACACTTGGGTAGGTATCATTTAATGTTTCCTTTTGGTTTTACATGCTATTTTATTGGATTTGATACTGAATTTTATTTCTCATCTAGCATAATTCTAGGTACAGTGTAAATATATGATAACTGTTAGGTGTGTTTGTATGTGAAATGTGCGTTAGAAACATTAAACATATGTCATTGACCTTTGCCCTTACCCTTGACATACTGTGAAAGCTTTGCTTTCTATATGCTTCCTTGGAAAACTGTCATAAAGTATATCATTTCTCTTGATGTCATTTTCTTCTAGTTCTATTTTACCTTTACATGTTGGGGTTTTGTTTTTTTTTTTTGTTTTGTTTATCTCTTGTTGCTTAAAAACTCAAGTGTGCTTTATATTCTAGGTCCGGTTTATCACTAAAATATGGCATCCTAATATTAGTTCCGTCACAGGGGCTATTTGTTTGGATATCCTGAAAGATCAATGGTAAGAGACTTCTGAATTTGTTCTCTTCTTTGTTGCATAGGAGAACCAAGACTAAGAATGTTAAGTGTGTTAATTCCCCAAAACATAAGTTATACTTTAGGCAGAAGTTTATAAAGTCTCTTAAGCACATAGTTGAAAGTATATGATAGCTTTTTAAATGGACACTTTTAAAATAATATCAGATACTAATTTTACATTTAAAAAAATCTTGAGTTTTATTTCTTATTTTGGTAAATTTCCCTCTTTGTTGTCTAAGGAGGGTATTTGTAGTGGACTGAAAATGTAAGTTGAAGCGGTCGTCTTACTCAGATGATTTATAGGCAAGAGTTGTATTAATTGTGCACATCTAAGGCACTTGGGTGTCACCAGTTGTTTTTTTTTTGCATAAATTTGTTTCACTTCACTTGCCCTGTTATTTGTAGTTTTTTGTATTTTATTTAAATATTTCTGGGTTTGATTTTTTTTTTTTCTAAGTATGTGTGAGTGTGCTCACGAGCTTTCTACTGTACACCATGGAGGTCAGGCAACAGCCTGCAGAAGTCCATGTCCCAGGACTGAGCTCAAGGTAGTGTGTCTTGGTGGGAAGAAGCAGGCATCTTCACTCGTGGAACTGTTCGCTGGTGCATGTGCATATACAAGGACACTGGGTTGCTTTGGTTTTGGTTTTTGTTTTCTTTTAAAGAAAATTTTGCTCTGTAGTCCAAGCTAGCCTTTGAACTGGAACTTTCTTCCTGCCTTTTGTTTGAGTTTTGGGATTATAGGAATATATTCTTTGCTCCTGGTAGTGGTTGACTGGTTAGGAGTTCCTGTTCTTATAGCCCTCAGATTTAAATCCCTTCTTTCATTTGTTAGGTTGTGTGGTTATCAGCAGATTTTGTGCCCTTTGGCTTTCTCTTTTGTGTGATGACGTTCATGTTTACTTCATTGGCCTGAGAGACTTAAATACATTGGCTCATTTGATATATTTAGAATGAAGCCTTGTATATTTTAATAGTACTTAATCTGATGGATCAGGTTTAGCCATAGAATGTTCTTACTCTTAATTAGCACATAATCTTATTAATGGAAAAACTGTGTCCAGAACTATAAAATGAAATTGAGTAAGGCAATATTCAGCTGTGATTCCTGCTCTGGGGAGGCAGAGGCCGGATGATAGTTAAGTTTGAAGCTAGCCTGTTTCCACTTCATAACCTGCTTGTGTCTCCCTGGTCTTTGCCCATGAGAATGCTGCAGGAATCAGTTTAGATTCTTGTCCTTCATCTTTGCTTCTTGATGAACTACTCTAATTTCATATTTTCCCATTTACAAACTGGCAGGTTACAGATATCCTTATTTATGTATTTACATTTATTTTCACACTTAAACATGTTTGTGTATGTGTGTGCACGTGTAAAAATGTAGGGCATGGAGCGAGGCAGAGGACAACCTCTGGTAGTCGGTACCCTCTTTCTACCATCAAACTTGATGAGTGTTGAAGTCAAGAGCCTCTCCTCACTTGCCATCTTGCCAGCACATAAGTATTCTCCTTATACTCCGAGCCCATGTTGATGCCTACTTATCTGTAATTAAATTAGGTAATGAACATCTTAAGTCTGTTAAAAACCAACCATCTGAAATCTGCTGTTCTGGGAGTTAGTGAGGCACACCTTTTTCAAATCAGAGGCAGGCAGCTCTTTGTTAGGTAGAGGCCAATCTGGCCTATATAGACAATTCCACGTCAGTCAGAACTAACTACATAGTGAAATACTAACTTACAAAAAATTCCGTTGGGAGAGAATTCAGGTTGGAATCCAGCACCCTCTTTTGGCGTAGGGAGCACTAAGCATGGTACACAGACCATGCCCATACACGTAAGTACATAAAAAATATACTTTTTTGCTTCTTTCCATAGTCTTCCTCATTTAATTTGTTCAGTTGGTTAGGTGGAAGCCTCAGTATGATCTTGGGTTTGGTGGTTTTTGTTGTTGTTGTTGTTTTTGATTCTGGGACTCCTTGTGTGCCATTGGCTAGCCTGGAAGTAACTTTGCAGACCAGGCTGGCCTTGAACTCACAGAGATTTCTGCCTTTCAAGTGCTCAGGTTAAAGGCATGCACCACCACTCCTGGCCTGGTTTTTCTTTTTTCTGGTGTTGTGTACCCTGTCTACACAAAGCAGTTGATAAACATGCAATCTCACAAGCAACTTCCCTACTGTCACTTTGATTCATAGTCCACTTACCTTTTATCTGGATGACCGCAGTGGCATGTCCCCCTCAGTCTCCCACTCTGCTCTACTCTGGTCATTTTCAGCAGTATCATTAAAATTTGTATTGTCTGTCTGTCTGTGCCTACGTGTTTATGTGTGTGCCTTGGTGCACTTGTGGCAGACGGAGGACAGCTTTGAGGAGCCCTTTCCATCCACCATATGGGTCTTGGGGATTAAACTCAGGTTGTGAAGCTCTCTTGCGGGCTCCTTTTGTTCCTCTCTTTCTCCCTCCCTCTCTTCCTCTTTCTTTTTTGCCTTGCTGGTGATTGAACTTTGAGCCTCATGGCTGGCCAGTTCCTACTATTGGAAATTCACTCCTCTGTGTAGGTGGTGTGTGAGCTCGGGTATCAGGGCATGGGTGGAGGTGAGAGGACAACTTTTCTTTCTGCCTTTCCAATCTGGGAATAGGTTGCCACCCTGCACTGCAAGGTCCTTTACCTTCTGAGCTATCTTGCTTACCCCAAGCTAATAAATACATTTTGAAATTTCGTATTTCTGTTTTCCTTTGAGTATTTCCTAAAATAAGATTAATTATACATATGAAGTGCTGAAAAGCTCAGTGAAGTACAATTTAATCAGCACTTGTGGCAGTAATGAATAGAATGCAAGACTTTGTCAGATACTTAATTTTTCACATTAACAAGTGTAGATTTTAAAGAGTAATATAAAACAATAAAAATGTGTTAATGCTATGCTATCAAAGATCACGTTTCTATAGTTTGTAAGGTTGACTAAGTTGGCTTTATGTGGTATTTTAACAGTTATTTCAAAGTATCATTGAGTATCATTGGCTAGCATTATACCGTCTGTCTGCCTGCCCATCTACCCGCACGTCCGTCCATCCGTCTATCCATCTCTATCTGTCTACTTATTATTTATTAGGTTGAGCTCTCACTAGAAACACAGGCTAACCTGAAAGTCAGAAATCTTCTTTTGCCTCCTGAGTGTTGGGATTTAAGGGCACACCACCACACCTGGATAATACTACTTTAAAAAATTAATACTTTTTTATTTTGAAAATTTCATAT
Source organism: Microtus oregoni (assembly GCF_018167655.1). Classification (NCBI taxonomy): domain Eukaryota; kingdom Metazoa; phylum Chordata; class Mammalia; order Rodentia; family Cricetidae; genus Microtus; species Microtus oregoni. The sequence continues at coordinate 28,882,870 of NW_024543080.1, read as the reverse complement.
ATGTTGTATACATTGAAATGAAAGTGTTTAGTTTATCTTATGGTTCCAGAAGGCAAGAGTCCATAATGACATAGACCAATGGCAGCAGACAGTCAGAGCAGCCAGCCCACTTAGCACATTTCGTTGGCAAACAGAGTGAAGTGATCTGGAACTGGGGAGGCTATAGAAGCCTGGTTTATTGACTACTTCCTCCAGCAAGGTTCTACATTCAAAAATTACCGTAAACTTTTCAAACAGTCCTCTCAGCTGGGGACTAAGTGTTTAAATACATGTCACTATGTAGGACATCTTTTCATTCTAACCCTATAGCAAATAATCTCTCAGGCTTGGTTTGCAAGTCTTCCTCCTTACTACAGTTAGACTCACCGCATATTCAGCCCAGACGACTCTGGAGTAAACCCTTTGGAGTCCCTGTCTTCAACCCTTTCTTGGCAGTTTCTTACATCTTAATGTGCACAGGGTCATTAATCTTTGAGGCCTCTCCATGAACTTGCTTAAGTTCCATATACTTTACGCAGACAGTTTCAAGAATTAATTTATTATTTAGTTTTTTTTTTCAAGACAGGGTGTCTCTGGCTGTCTTGGAACTTGGAACAGAAGATCCATGTGCCTCTTTCCCCAGTGCTGGAATTAAAGGCACCACCATGCCTGGCCAGGACTTTTTTTAATCTAAAAGATAAAACTATAAATTTGAATACTCCAGTTGTCTTCAATAGAATCATAATATAATCTGATTTTTTATGTCTTTTGTTTTAGTTCACATAATGCTTTTGAGGTTTATTAGTATGGTGGCATTGCACATGTCACAGATTACATTTTAATGTTAAATAATTAAAAATTAAAGTGTTTTGTTTATCTATTCATTCATCAGTGGGAACCGTGTTTACCTGCTTATTATATATAATGCTGTGAGCCTGAGGGTATGAATGACTGTTGAAGTCTCTGCTTTTGTTTCTTCGCAGAAGTAGAGTGACTGGGTCTCTATTTAATTTTTATTATATTACCTCTATTAATATTTTGAGGAACTTCCACATTGTTTCTGCTAACAGTGAATGACAATTAAATTACTAGCAACTGTCATTTTCTGTTTTTGTTTTGATAGTCATCTTCTATTTATTTTTTCTTTTCTTTCTTTGTTTTTATCCGTCCGTCCATCCATCCATCCATCCATCCATCCATTTATAGGACAGGGTTTCTCTGTGTAGCCCTGGCTTCCTTGGAACTTGCTCTGTGTACCAGGCAGAGCTCTGCCTCCTTCTGCCTCAGGAGGGATTAATGGTGTGCACCCAGCTGATAGGAGGTTTATATATTTAAATTCTCCTTTGCTACTATTCAACCATGTTCCCTCCCTCCCTCCCTCCCTCCCTCCCTCTTCCCCCCTTCCCTCCCAGTTGTCCTGGAAATCGCTCCATATACCAAGCTGGTCTCAAAACTCAGAGAACCTCAAGTCTCTGCCTTTTCTTTTTTTTTAAAAAAAATTTATTCATTTATTATGTATACAATATTCTCTCTGTGTGTGTGTGTGTGTGTGTGTGTGTGTGTGTATGCCTGCAGGCCAGAAGAGGGCACCAGATCCCATTACAGATGGTTGTAAACCACCATGTGGTTGCTGGGAATTGAACTCCAGGACCTTTGGAAGAGCAGGCAATGCTCTTAACCTCTGAGCCATCTCTCCAGCCCAAGTCTCTGCTTTTTGAGTGCTGGCCACCAGTGCCTCTATTCCACCAAACATATTCTGCCTCTCTCCCTCCCTCGCTCCCTCTCCTTCTATCTTTCTTTCTTTCTTTTTTTTTCCTTTTTTTTTGTTTGGTTTTGTTTTTGGAGACAGTGTTTCTCTGTGTAGCCCTAGCTCTCGTAGAATTCCCTGTAGACCAGCTGGCCTCGAACTCACAGAGATCCACCTACTACTGCCTCCTGACTGCAGGGATTAAAGGCATGTGCCACCACCGCCTGGCTCAAACTTCTTTTCTTTTTAAAAAAATTTTTTTTCTTGTTTTTATTTTATGTGTATTGGTGTTTTTCATGGGTTTCTAGTTCCCTGAAGCTGGATTTACAGACAGTTGTGAGCTAGAAATCGAAACCAAGTCCTCTGAAAGAGTAGTCAGCACCCTTAACTGCTGAGCCTTCTCTCCAGCCCCAAACATACATTTCTTTTCTTGGTCCAAACATAGTTTCTTAACAGAAATAATGTAGTTGCCGAAGAGAGTGGTTAAGAGCACTGTCTGCTCTTCCAGAGGACCCAGGTTCAACTCTTCAGCACCCATATGGTAGCTCTCAACTAACTTCACTGTTATGGGATACCACACACTCCTCTGGTCTCTTCAGGCACCAGCCATACCCATGATCCAAAGGCAAACATGCAGAAAAAACACTCATACACATTAAATAAATATTAAAAATGTAGTCAGATGCATGCCTACATTGTTGCATACATATGCACATATAAAACACACAGATGTGTGTGCATATATATGTGTGTGTGTATATATATAAAACTGTATAAGAAACACACACACACACACACATGTATATGAATACTATTTTCTATTTTTTCTACCTCTTTGAGATTTGCTCGTGGTTCAGATGTTCCCTTAATAAAGCTACTTTATAAAGGGTAATTTCATTGTTGCTTCCTTTCCTGGGCCAACTAATGTCAGTTTATTCACTGTTATTTAACAGACCTTAGCTCCAAAAATAAAAACAAAAACACTTTATCAAAATACATACATAATTATTTTTTTTTAAATATAGGAATTAAGCATTAGTCCCAGGCCTTCTCAGGACACCAAGTGAGATGCTTTCTCCACAATGTTGAGCAAAAAGGAAGGCTGTAAGAAAGTTCTTGGTAAAGCCGGGCGATGGTGGCGCACGCCTTTAATCCCAGCACTCGGGAGGCAGAGGCAGGCGGATCTCTGTGAGTTAGAGTCCAGCCTGGTCTACAGAGCTAGTTCCAGGACAGGCTCCAAAGCCACAGAGAAACCCTGTCTCGAAAAAAAAAAAAAAAACAAAAAAAAGAAAAAGAAAAAAAAAAAGAAAGTTCTTGGTAGACCTAGGCATAAGCTCCGTGATCTCCATGTTAGAGAGTGCTTGACTGAAAACAAAGTCCCTTAGAACATTTGGTCGCCAAATGTTTTGTGTGTGTGTGTGTTTTGCTAGTAAAAGTCATTCTTTTGCTGATAAATCTAGGCTATTTTTAAATGTGCTTGTGCCTTTTTAAAATAGCCTTAGAGAGGCTGACGAGGTGGCTCAGAAGCACTCACTGGCTGCTCGCTCTTCCAGAGACTTGGGATCAATTCCCAGCATCCACATGGCAGCTCCCACAGCTGTCTTTAGCTTCAGGTCCAGTGTACCTGATACCTTCATGCAGACAAAGCTCCAATGCACATTCAAAAGAAAAAGAATGACGGGAGGATAGACAGACGAAGGACAGAAGAGACAAAACATAACCTTGGAAAGGTTCTTTGTGTTTTTTTTTTTGTTTGTTTGTTTTTTTTTTTGGTTTATTTTTTTGGTTTTTTTGAGACAGGGTTTCTCTGTGGCTTTTTGGAGCCTGTCCTGGAACTAGCTCTGTAGACCAGGCTGGTCTCGAACTCACAGAGATCCACCTGCCTCTGCCTCCCGAGTGCTGGGATTAAAGGCGTGAGCCACCATCGCCCGGCGGAAAGGTTTTTTTTTAATTAAGATATTTTTTAAAAAATTAATATTTGGTCTTTTGGCTGTATGTATGTGTACCACGTGCATATCTGAGCCTGTGGAGGTCATTGAGTGTTGAAACCTCTATGTCTGTAGTTATAGACAGATGGAAGCTGTTATGAGGTCTTGGAACTGTACCTTGTCTTCTAAAGAGCAGCAGGGATCCTTAATTACTGAACCATCTCTCCAGCCCCTGAAATTCACAAAAATTAGAGTGATAAACTCTTCTAAGGAATGAGTTTTCATCTTTTTATGTAATGGAAAGACAAGTATGAGTATTTAAGGGCTAAATTTGGTTATGTCTGTTTGCTCTTTTATTTAAGAACTTACTGTATGTGTGTATGGTGTGTCTGTAGTGCTTGTGTGAAGATCATAAGACATCGGTATGGATTCTGTTCATTTCGAACCTGAGTTCTGGGGATGAACTGGGGTCTTCAGCCTGGTGTCACAAGTTTCTTTATCTACTTAGCCATCTCATCAGCCTCTGTATGTGATAAAAATATATTAACAAGTCTTGGTTGAAAATTGAAGTTCTTAGGAAATTAAACACCTAGATCTAGAGAAAAATACATCGTTTGCTTTGTCGGCTAGCATATAAAGCTATATAGCTATTTGAAAAGTGTTTTGTTTTAAAATACTGTGTGTGTAGCTGAGGTTGTTCTGAAACTGTAGACCAGGCTGGCTTTGAACTCTTGCCTATCTCTGCCTACAGTACTCTTGAGAGTGAAGGTTTGCACTGCCAACCTGTGCTTTAAAAGCTTTGAAAAGAACTACTGTATTTAAATGCTAATTCAGCATGCCAGCCTATTATTGTTTTATTTACTCCACTCTGTCTCAGTGTAGCCCAGAACTCTTTATGTAGTTGAGGATTCCCTTCAAGTCTTAGTCTTCTGAGTCTACCAGGTGCCAGTGCTTTGCAGTAGCAAAAGCTGCTACTTTTAAGCATCATCCCAGGTTTTCCTAATTGCTCTAGCTTCCCTTAGAGATATAAATTGATTAGAAATTTTCATTGTAGGGCTGGAAAGTTGGCTCAGTGGTTGAGAGCAGTGACTGGTCTTCCGGAGATCCTGAGTTCATTTCCCAGCAACCACATGGTGGCTCACCACCATTCATCATAGTGAGATAAGGTGCCTTCTTCTGGCCTGCAGGGATACATACAGGCAGAACACTGTATACATAATAAATAAATCAATCTTTAAAAAATATTTTTATTCTAATTACTTTCCCTTCCTCCTTTAAATTAGACAGTCTTGCTTTATTTCTTAGGCTGAGCTCGACCTCCTGCTTTTGTCTCCCAGGTGCTAGGATTGTATTTGTGTTACCATGCCTGGCTTCCCAAAGATCATTTTAGAGAACGATGCATACTGAACATTTAATCTATGGAATAGAAACCTACATTGCACGTACTGTGTTGGTGTAGAACAGCTGTTGCCAGTTAGCTTAAATTAAAATGACTACTTTTTGTCATTTTCATTAGACAATCTGTTCAAACCACCCCAGGTTTAATTGAGCAGGTGTGCAGTGAGAATTTAGCCGAGCATGAGATATACAGTCCCAAAGTCCTAGTACTTGGGAGGAACCAGTACGTCATCCTGTAGCTAGACTCTGTCCCCAAAACAGGTGCCCTTGTCCTGCTGATGCTGCTGATCGGGGGAGAAGGACACTTAATGACACTGACTGATCTCACACATGCTGTTTCTAATAAATTACCTTGTAGCCTGAACATTTAGGATCGCCTTGTATTTTCCGCGGACAGTGCAAATAGTCGCTACTTTGGTTTGTTTTGTTTTGAGACATAGTCTCACTATGTAACCCTGGCTGTCCTGGAACTTGCTCTGTAGATGAGGCTGGGAACTGGGGTTTTTTGTTTGTTTTTAGGAATTACAAACTCAATTAGAAAAGGCTGATGTAGAATGATCATTTGTGGCTAGGGGCGGGCGGGACTGGGTCGTAGCTCAGTGGTAGAGTGTCTTGCCTTAACAAGGCTTTCCAGGGCCTCAGAAAACTGTACTGTTGATGATTCTTTAGTACATTGTGTTGTAGATTTTATATTCTTTAACATTTCAGTATTAGTAAAGCTCATTTTAAACAAACAGTTGCTTCATAAAGACAAGGTGTTTGTTGTAAGTATATTTAAAAGCATTATTTAAGCATTGCTTATTTTTATTTTTAATTATGTATCTGTATTGGTATATATACTGTATGAGTCCCTACAGAGGACAGAAAGCATTAAATCTCCTGGAGTTAGAGTTACAGGCAATTGTGAGCTGTCCAGCATGGTTACTAGGACCTAAACTCAGGTCTTCTGCAAAAGTAGTACACTTATGTAACTGTGATTTGTCTCCAGCTCCATGTGATAATATTGTTTGTCCCAGTTTGGAATATTATGAACTGATTGCAGAACTTCTAAAAGGCAGTTTATTTAGCAGGCTCTTAAAAGAGATGTCTGCAGAGAGGGTCAGTGGTTAAAGGGGACCCAAGTTGAATTCCCTGTCCCCATGTTGGGTGACAGAGAACTGTATGTAACCGCAGCTGTAGGTATCAGCCGCTTCTGGTTTCTATAGGCACCTGCATTTATGTGCACATACATAAATATTCTTATAATTAAAAACAAAATTCCTTCAGAAAATCCCATAGGTTGTATTAATATTAATAACGAATTATCTCTTTATTAAGAACTATGGGCAAGGGACTGGAGAGGTCGCTTAGTGGTTAAGAGCACATGTTCCCAGCATCCTTGCAACAGCTCAGGATCATCTGTAACTCCAGTTCTAGGGGATCCAGAGCCCTCTTCTGACCTTCATGGACACCACGCGTTTAGGTGAATATGCATACATGAAGAAAAAAATACTCATACATATAAAATCTAGAAAACAAATCGAGGTCAGCCTGGTCTAGAAGAGCTAGTTCCAGGACAGGAACCAAAAAACTACGGAGAAACCCTGTCTCGAAAATCAAAAAAAAAAAAAAAAAAAAAAAAGAAGAAGAAGAAGAAAACAAATTAACAATGCAGCAAGTAGATAAAGATTACAGGATAGGTAAAGTAATGAGAAAAAGCAAGGTTGGGTAAGGATGTGATTTCAATTGTCTTAAAAATAGACTCATTGTAAGAATAAAAAATTGGCAATTATACACACACTTGTTAACTCTTGTTTCAATTCAGAATACATACACTTTGTTTACGTCATTCATAGCCCGTTTTAAGCAGGATATTTCTCTATTTTGAAATTTAGGGCAGCAGCAATGACTCTCCGCACGGTATTATTGTCATTGCAAGCACTGTTGGCAGCTGCAGAACCAGATGACCCCCAGGATGCAGTAGTAGCAAATCAGGTAAGGAGACAGATTTTTGAAAGACTTTCTCAGACGATGTCAGCATAGGAACATTCTTTATTGGAGCGCATTTGGAAATGGTTTAATTGGGCATGTGATAGATGCTATTTCCTAGTGTATGAAAGAATTCCACAGGCAGTCCCTATGTAGCTACCATCCAGATTCTATAGTGAGCATTTTCACATGCGCCTTATCATTTGTGCACCCGTGTAGCTCTCTCTCCGTACATTCTTGACTTCTTCCCCTACCAAAGAAGTGGAGTCCACAGTTGTGGCCTTAGGAGTGATTTTCATGTGTGTTGCTTTTTATCTTTAATGCCTTTAAGGATAAGGTAAGGCCCATCCACTATGGCTGGTTTGGGTAATCTTATTTTGTAGGAACAGAGTCATTTACAGTCATAGGGACAGTTTACATGCTTTCTGAGACTTGTAAGGCGTAAATTACTAATAATATTACGAGTATCTATACCTTGAGACATAGCTTGCCAACCTCTACTGTAAGTATTCTGATTTACTGAGCATTTTTGTTGTTAAACAACATCATCTCTCAATGTATGAAATACTTCTCTTTTCTCTCCCTATATTTACAGTTGATTCTCAGTTTCTATTTTTCTTTCTCTCTCTTCTCCCTCCCTCCCTTTCTTTTTTTCCCTCTTGAGACAGTGTTTCTCTACATAACAGTTCTGGCTGGCTTTCCTGGAACTCACTCTGTAGACCAAGCTGACTTTGAACTCAGAGAGATCTGCCTGCCTCTGCCTCCCAGTCCACTACTTCCTGGCCATTGTTACCCTCTTTTAATGAAAACTTTTGTAGCCCACTCTTATTTTTAACTTTGCATTGATCACTGGATAATCACAGTGCCTACTCTGTCACTGCACGCCAAGGATCTGCTTGTGCTTGAGTTTTTTTCCTGAACCCCCAAATCCTCTTTCAAACAGCATCGACTGCCAAGTGTGGAGGTGCACTCCAATCTCAGCAGTTGGAGGTAGACGCGGGCAGACCACTCTACTCTAGTAGACCAGCCTGCTCTACTAAGTAAATTCCAGGCCAGGCAGAGTTACAAAGAACCTATCTCAAAACAAACAACCAAAACCAAGTGGTTAGGAACTCACTATCACTCACTTAGAGCCTACTATTTACATTGCAAAGGTTCTTCCTGATAAGTTATCCTTGGGCACTTTGTAACTTTTTTAACACTTTGAATACCTGTGATTTGAGATCATGAAGTTCTGAGATCATAATCATTTTTATGTCATTCTGTTTTTCTTGCTTTCTCTTTGAGGAAACATTTATCAAGTATCCTTAATTTTTTAAAAGTGCTTATTACTTGTGTGTGTAAGCACATGCACACACATATGCGTGCCTACTTAATGTTTAAGTGTGGGTACTCTTACCTTGTGGCAGGAATGTTTGCGTCTAAGGACAGCTGTATCTCCTTCCATGTTACTCAGGTTTCAGGCGTCAAACTCTTTTTGTATTTTGTTTGTTTTTATTTCTTCGAGACAGGGCTTCTCTGTGTAGTCCTGGCTGTCCTGGAACTCACTCTGTAGAGCAGAAGGCATCACACTCACCGAGAACTGCCTGCTTCAGCCTTCTGAATGCTAGGAGCCCTGGCAGGCTTTCAGGCATCAAACTCAATTTGTCAGGCTTATTGCAGGTAGTGTTCCTAGCTGCTAAGTCATCTTTCTGGCCCAAATTTCTTTATCCTTATGCTCTTAAAAGAAAAGGAAACCTTATTGTCGGGCAGTGGTGATGCATACCCTTAATCCCAGTACTTTGGAAGCAGAGGCAGCTAACTGGATCTCAGTGAATTCGAGGCCAACCTGGTCTACAAAGCGAGTTCCATGACAGCCAGGGCTCTTAGAGAGAAAAGCCCTGTTTCGAAAATCAAAAAAAAAAAAAAAAAAAAAAAAGATATTTTAAAATGTGTCTCTGTTGTATCTCTTGTATACTTGAGTGCCAGTACCCGTAGAAGTCTGAAGAAGTTGTCAAGTTGTTGGATACCCTGAGTAGAAGTTAGGCTTCCTGAAGTTTGTGCTGGGAATTGATTTCTCGTCATCTGCAGAGCAGCCAGGGCTCTTTAACCACTGAGTCGCCTTTCCAGGCTTCTCTTTATGGCTTTAATGTAAATATATATTTTTGACAACTTTTTCTCTTCCTTCTCCTTGACGATCTCATTTTTTCTATGCATGCCTCCTTAGTTCCATTGCTGAACCTCAAAATATTTGAAGTTATGACTCTTCACTGTTGGCACACACATGCTGTTTGTTCATTTTGGTAGCAGAAGTCTTTCTTAAGAAGCTTAGCTTTGATTTTCCCACAGATTGAGATTTAAGATCAAAGCTGACTTTTAACACTTAAAATAATTTTGCTTGTTTGGTAATAGAGTATTGAAATACATTAAATATATCTTTTGTTTTATTTATTTTTGGAGACAGGGTTTCTCTGTGTATCCCTGGCTATTCTGGAACCAATTCTCCTTGAACCCGCAGAGACTCTCCTGCTTCTGCCTCTCTGTATAGTTCAGGACAAAAGGCATGCACCACCACTGTACTCTCTAAGTAGAGGCTGGTGGATTTCTAAGTTTGAGGCAAGCCTGATGTAGATATAGAGAGTGCTTGGACAGCCAAGTCTATATAGTGAGAACTTATTTTAACAAAAGAAAAAGAGGGGGAGAGAAGTAAAGAATGAATTGATTTGATTTGCCTTCTGCCTTGTGACTAGAGAGATGGATGGCTCAGAGATGAGATCTCAGCACCCGCATTCTGCAGTTCTATACTGCCCTCTTCTTGACCTTTCTGGGGGTTTCTACACGCATGTGCATATATACACACATACTTACATATGTAAATAAATATTTCAAAATCTTTATCAAATAGTACTTTGATAAGAAATATTAAGTGGCTGGGAGATGGTGGTGTACGCATATTCCCAGCACTCAGGAGGCAGAGACAGGCAGATCTCTGTAACTTTGAGGCCAGCCTGGTCTACAGAGCAAGTTGTAGGACAGCCAGGGCTTTTTCACAGAGAAATCCTGTCTCAAACAACAAAACAATAACAACAAAAAAGGAGCTATTAAACAGTTTGACAGTTTTTACAAATGAATGTACCTCACATCTTTCAAATTTATATGGCAAATCTATGTAAAAGCATTCTGAATTTTAAATTTTCTTGAATGGTAGTGATACAAGTTAGGGTTGGGTTTACTTGATTACAGAGCGGCTCCAAGAGAGGTGTGTCACCTTGAGCTCTGCCCAGTAACATAGTTGCTTATATTTATCAGCCAGTGTTCATGTAATTTAACATGCAGCTGATTTTGTTGTGTGATTTGCTGTACAGTGATTAGAACATTTCAATAATGGGTTCATTTAATAATAGATGCTTGTTTAAAGTGTATTAACTTTGTCCTTTATTTTCACAAAGCTTCATTTTTTGAATGACACATCCGCAGTGGAAAACGAATACCAGTTTGTGTTTTGTCACATGGAGTGCTGGTAACTGACCTTGTGATTGTGGGCTTATTATTAAGCTAGCACTACCATTCATTGATCTCTGCAGCCCCAGCCCAGAGGAGTCCCATGTTAACTAGACATGTTTTCTCTAGAGGAGTCAGAGCCTTAGTTGGGCTGCTGTGTTGACTATCACTGTATTGTCATGTTAATTGTTTTTTCCTCCTCCATGTAGTACAAACAAAATCCTGAAATGTTCAAGCAGACAGCTCGACTTTGGGCACATGTGTATGCTGGAGCACCAGTTTCTAGTCCAGAATACACCAAAAAAATAGAAAACCTGTGTGCTATGGGCTTTGATAGGGTAAGTACAGGAGGAGTTGATTTGATTTCCTCTTTCTAAACTGCTCCCAGTCCTTGGAACAGGTGGACTTACAATGTAAAAGAAATCTAGTTTTGGTTAATAGTGGTTTGTTATTGAATTTAATAATGATTCTTTTTGTTGATTCCAGTCATTGCTAGAGGAAAGAATGCATGATTCTCAGTGTAAAACCTTAGTGACGTTTTTCATTGCTTAGCAAGTGCTTCCTTGAGTTGTGATTGCTCTTGTCCTCTTTTTACAGAATGCAGTAATAGTGGCCTTGTCTTCAAAATCATGGGATGTAGAGACTGCAACAGAACTGCTTCTGAGTAACTGAGGCATGGGAGCTGCTGCCAGCCAAGCTCACCTCTTCTTGAGGAGCACCAACATCTGTTATTTTTAGGATTCTGCATAAATTTCTTTTAAACTGGCATTCTTGCCTGATGATGTTATCTAGGCACCATTGGAGACTGCAAAAAAAAAAAAAAAACCAACCAAATTCCCTGCTCTGTAAATAAAGCTAATTAAACGTCTGTGTAAATTTAAAAAGGGGAAATACTTTAATTTTTTTCTTAATAGTGTAAAACAATCTTTGAGCTAAGCTAAAACCATGGAAAAACATGCTATGTTAGTGTTTAGCCATGTAACAAGACTAGCAGTTTGCTTCAGGGTTCTGTTGAATAACTAGGGAAACACTCGAGTGTCGCTGCTCCATTGCCGTGTTGCATCACAGCTACCCTAAGCGTTTGAACATGGATCCTCGTGCCTGTGAATTTACTTGCATGCTTGTACTTGACTTCTTAGGATGGGTAGCTAAAAAGATCACCCTTTTAAGCATTAGGAAATTCGGATTATGAGATTTATCCAGACTTTAAGATGACCTAATCAGAGCTTTTCGGTCCCTGTGGACAGGTAGGGACACTCTTATTTCTTCCCTGTTAACCATCCAAAGCTAAGATTCTCATGGTAAATTTCTGTGTTTGGTGGGAAACGTACTGAGGAAGTGTCCCTTGTTCTGTTTTAGGTCATAGGTTTGAAATGTTTTGTCTGAGTGCTTTACTATGTAAGTAATAATGTAAAAATGGGGCTGCCAATTTTATTTCTCTTATAAAAGAATTAAATACTTGATGTTGCAGTACTCCCAGACTTAATAAAGGACCCTACTTAGGTTTTTTTTTTTTTTTTAAATTGAACTTGACATGTTTAAACTGATGAAGTCTTTGGAAACTTGAAGGATGCAGTCAGCTGTTTTCAGTAGTGTCAAGTCTAACTGGGACTTTAGAGTTTGCTTTTGTCAGACACTTGAGTCACTCTTGCACTCCCCGTGTTGACACACAGAAGCTGTCGGTGTCTCACTGTACATACTTCAGATGCACATAGGAATCTAGCTTTCTTTATGATGTTTTTGACAGTGTGAGAACTGAAACTCTCCCTTCTGTACATAGACTTCTGCTCTTCGCTGTCACTTCTCACTCTGTGTTCCAAAGTTTAAAGACTCTTGGTTTTGCAGACTCAGACACTTAATTTAACCATCTTAATAAGGTTCAAGTGAATATGTAGGCAGTTGTTACGTAGGAGATACAAATATAAATCTGAGGACCAATGCATAAGTGACAGAAATGTAATGGAATCAGACTGAATTAAAGTAAGGCTCTCTTGAAAATCATATTCTAAAAGGTTTGTTTTCTTGAAGTGTTCTTCACTTTCTTTTCTTATCTCTTTTTTTTTTTTCTTTTTTGAGACAGTGTTTCTCTGTAGTTTTGGAGCCTGTCCTGGAACTAGCTCGTATAGACCAGGCTAGCCTTGAACTCACAGAGATCTGCCTGTCTCTGCTCCCCGAGTGCTGGGAGTGTTCTTCATCTTGTAGTCATAGTAGTTGGAAAATACTTTTTGAACCTGTTAACTCAGCATAACTTCATTTGACTTTTCAATATTCTTGATACTACAAGCAATAAAAGAGCCATTAACTAGACTATGACATTGAAGATGTGAAGGGTCTTCCAGCAGCTTCTAAGGCTTTCTCAGTTAGCAGTGACTCTTAGGGCCATGCACTAAACTCAGGCTGCTATGTTCTCCATGTTTGCAGATACACACATTTCCTGTTGCAGCCACACCTTTTATTGCTGTAGTTTATGTCCTAAAGATGCCAAAGGAAACAAGATTTTTATTTATTTTAAATAGCTTAAACTTTGTACTTTTCTTTATATTCTGAGATTAGATGGGTTGTGTGAAATCATGGAAAGTTTAGCTCCATTATTGATTAGAAAGATTTTTTTTTTTTTAAGTGGAGGTAGCTTGGTAACACTAATATTTAGATATCTTGGAGTTTACTCTTTGCCCATATCGTCTGGTCAGACAGGGATGAGAACTCAGATGACTGGAGCCATGCATCACCTACTTTGCAGTTAAGCCCTGCTTTGGTTTTTTTCTTCCTTCCTTCCTTTCTTTTTTGGTTGCAGACTAGACTGGCCCCATCATGTATGTGCTAAATACACTTAAGTTCAAGGCTGTCTGGGTTACATAAGTAAGACTGGTTGAGCTTTTTCCTCATTTTTACTTAATGTGTTAATAGCTTTTTTTTTTTTTGTATTTCTGTGATGTCCTCTTTATTTGTTTTCATTTCACAACTGATAGCTTTAGTTCATCAAAAACAAACTTAGGCTTTTTATTCTGGTACTAAATACTTTAAGCAGAATATTAAAAATTCAGACTTAGTAAAACGTACCCTGATGTGAAATTATTTTTATATTTCTGTGTTTGAGAATTTGTCAGTTTAAAAAGTCCTAAAAAGTTACTATTTTTTTCTGGGTGTTGGTTTAGTCCCAGACTTTTTGAGAGGCAGAGGCAGGCAGATTTGTGAGTTTCATGTCAGCCAGAACTCCACAAACCTTGTAGGAACATCGCTTCTCCCCAGTAATTTTAGTGGGTTCTCATTTAGAGCATGCAGATTTACTTCAAGTCACTGACCCTCTAAAGGTTGTTTTGTTTTTTTTTCCTGAACATTTAGAGCATGCAGATTTACTTCAAGTCACTGACCCTCTAAAGGTTTTGTTTTGTTTTGTTTTTTCCTGAACCTCTGCCTAACTTTAATAGAAAACTTAGTTGTAAGCATGTTGGGATAGATCACAGAAAGGTTTGACTGCAAGCACAGGATGTAGAGACTTCAGGCACTGGTACTAACCAGCTGCCCTGAGTTTGTGATCTTAAATGTCTCTTATCTTAAACACGTAACACCTTCAAATATATGTAAATGTTTGGAATCAAATATCTTGTTTTTGAGAAGTATAGCCTATGAAACGAGATTAAAACACTTTATTTTGAATTTTTTTGTATTCCTGATTGTTGGTGGCTTTTAACACTATGCAAAAATCCTTATGTGTCTGCAGGAAGGAATTGGCAGCAGGGTTTGCTCGTTATGCACTACAAAATGTAGCATGTTATTTTACTGGTGAGGATGCTGAGCAAACTTAGCAGTGTGGAAAGCAGAGCTCAACTGTAAGCGTATGCTTGTTAGGAACTCTAAACTGCAGTGGAAATGGGGTGTTTCGGGAGCCATTGGAGCAACACCAGAATGAGTTTTTGGTGGTATCAGGACTTCAGATGAATTTGGGCAGAGAATAGTGGAGTCAGGTATATTTTGTACATAGACAGAAACAGTGTTTAGATAGGAAGAAGAAAAAGGAAAGTGTCTGTTTACAGTTAACTTTATTTCATGGACTGACAAAATGATTCTGTATTAATCACTTTTTCTAGTTCCAAGGAGTTGATGCTTAAGAGTTGCATTTCCACCTTCCAGTTCCTGGCTCAGTAATGCACACCCATCAGCCTACTCCAGGTTCTCACTGTCGCATGACTTCCAGTGTCTACACTTGCTGTGACACTCTTGTTTGCAGCTGCCATGAACAGCAGAGATGCGCTGTGGAAGGAACGGGTGCTCGTGCCTCCTCCCTTCCTGTTCTTCCGGCTCTCTTATACTGCTAGGGCCTCAGAAGCCTGCAGTTCTCCCTGAAAGGTGCCCTGGTTGTGTCACCTTTGGCTGCTGTCTGATCAGTTCAGAGGCAAGTGGATTCAGTCCTTGCACTGTGCTGCTGCTGATCGGTCATGTCTTCTTACCGTCACCTACCTTTTACAGGCATCATAATAGAAGCTAGACAATTTCTTTGGGGAAAAGAGACTTATTTAATGTAATTTAAAGACTTTTCCAATAGAAAATGAAATATTATTGAAAATATCTATTTTTTAGCTTTCAGCAATTGATGGTGCTTTGTTGTGTCTGCTGGAAGTTACTGCCATTTTAGGGATTTTCATTAACCTCACCGGGAAAGAACCTTGCTTGTTAGCTTCTTTAGATCTCTAAACAGTTTGTTAGTGATGGTGAACTCTGTAGGAGGGTCTGTTCTGAGTCATCAACTTCCTGTAAGGGGAAAATGGGCTGGTTACCAGATATACCATTGAAGCAGGGTGGGCTGTGGGTGGAGGGATGGTGTTTGTCTTGAGAATTAAAAACTACGAAACACTTTTGTATACAACTGAATTTTTAAAAAAATAAACACATTTTTAAAGATGTTGAATTTCCCCCCTTATTGGGAATTCTTAGAAAAATAAATGCATGCATGTCCTATCTCCCCACCCCCTGCACACATGGTTTATGTATTATTTCTGGGCAAGGAATTAAGCCTTCACATTAAACAAGAGCCAGAAACAATGCTTTCAACAGTTTCTTCGCAATGGTGCATGTGCTAATAGATTCTGAGAGTCGCATCAAGTCTTTGAATTGCAAAGGGTTAGGTTTTTAGTCAGATTTGCTTATTTGTACTTGGGGCATTGTCTGGCATAGTTTTGGCCCAGACTTTTCCACTTTAGTTGGTGGTTGAGGCAGCACTGTTCAGTTTTTACACATGCACACAAGTCCTGGAAGGTCGCATGGTACCGTGAAGACTCTAGATGGTCTTGGTATGTCCTGGGTTTTAAACTTAGTTTTAAGGTGACCAAGTCTGGTGGTGGATGCCTGTGCTCTCAGCACTCAGGACGCAGGCAGGCAGGCTCATGAGAGCTATATAGTTAGATACTATCATAAAAGACCAGGGCTTTTCTGATCCGGTTCTTTAGGTAAATATGTTTAGCGTTTTGCCTCATTTGTAAAATGAGATGAAATGTTAGAGATATCCAGTATGGTGGCACATTGCTCCAACCCCAGCACTTGGCAAGTGCAGGCAGCATGATCAGGGGCTCCAGGCCAACCTGGGGCCTGTACAAGACCGTGCCTCAAAAGACGAAAGGGGAAAGCACTGAAGGGTTTCTGTGTCTGATGTGACTGCATGCTGGGACACCATGGAGATGATTGGATACTGAGGATCTTTCTCTTTTTGGTCCCTGCCTTGTCACTACCCGGTTTCTCCCCAATGCTGGGATTACATGGATGTGTCTATGCCCAGCCCCCCTTTTTTGAATAATTTTTTTTGAATGTGGTGCTGGGACTCGAGCTCCGATCCTAATGTTCACTGAGCAGTCACCCTTTAGAACTGTCCTCAGTGCCCCGTGCTTTGCCTTGACTCTGCCAGGGAGGGCTGTTGTGGGAGACAACGAGATCAACTGGAGCAAGGTATAAACTAGACAGTGAGGATAGGCAGGGAGATGGTGCCAGGGGAGCAGGAGGCAGTGGTCATAGGGTCTGTGGGGTGCAGGGAAGCATCCCAGGTGTATTTGAGATTTCTACTTTTGTCCTCAGTAGAATTTATGATGGGTGAAAGCAAGCTGGCACAGGAACTTAGAGGTAGCTGAAGTATGTGCCAGGCTCTGGGCTCCACTTCCACACCTGTGCACCCTGACCCTCACCAAAACCAAAGGCTTTCTTCAGCCTTCATACTTCTAGTTCCTGCTGGTCAGGGTTTCTTCTTCACTACCCTTTTCAGTTCTTTTCCAAAAACCCACATCTGAATAACTTGGCCCAGTATTCAGGAGGTTGGGGGGGAGGATCACCAGAGTTCAAGGCTACCACCAGAAAACCAAGTGAGATACCCTTTCTGGTTCATTGCTCTATCTTTTCTCACAGAAAAGATCTCAGCATCTTCGCGCTAGAATTGTTGTGAAAATCCATTGCCCTTCAAGTTAGACAAAGAACCTAAAACAGAACAAAAACAGCATCAATTAGTGTGGCTGTAACTTGCAAACAATATACTGGCACCTATCCACAGCAGAAATACTGGTACCCTTGGGCTTTTCAAGAGATCTTTACGCCGTGGTGCAGCACCTGCAGGGGGCAGTGATGAGCTCTAGCATGGGTCTTAGAGAACACCACCCTCACCATGCACCTGGCCCCAGTGCCCATGGCTGTTCCTTGGCTCTTTTCCATTTGTGATGGAACTAGTGGTGCCCTTGTGAGGGACCAGTACTATGCTGTTTAGACAAACATACCTCCTAAATTTGCCAACTTGGCCTTCTCTTGAGCTTCTACTATATAGTTGCTTCTGTTCGTGGGTTTCGTTTCACCCCCCCTCCCCCCCATCTTTGTTAGCTCAGGTTTCATGTTATAACCTAGACTGGCTTGGAACTTACTATAAAGACCACACTGGATTCAAAACTTGGTCATCTTTCTGACTTTCCCAGGTGCCTGGATTACAAGACATGTGACCATGTCTCAAACTAGTCATGTTCCAACAGCACTGTGCAGAGGCCATGAGCAGTTGGGTAGCTAGGAACAGCCCATTGAGTGGGGTTGTCTTATTTCACAACTGGTTAAGTATGTAGGCTGTGATTTTCCTCTTAAAGGACGCAGCATGGATTTAGTATTTTCACTCCAGGTGTAGTGGTGCACACCCTTAATCCCAGCCACCAGGAGATAGAGGCAGGGAAGATCTATGTAGGTAAATAGCATGATTTGCACAGTGAGTTCCAAAAATACCAGCTCGCCTTAGAGAGACCCTGCCTCTAAAACAAAAAGCTGGTCCAGATTTTCTGCGATGATCACCAGAGAGCGAATGCATGGGAAGACTGTACCTGTTTGCAGAGGGCAAGTAAACCCAGAGTCTGACACATCAGCTGCTGCACGGTGCAGCCCTAGGGTGAGATTTGGCTGAAAGTTGGGCTTCCTGCTGCCTACTAGAAAACTTAGGATCAAAACTCCTTTAGATATGGATCCTCGGAGATGACAGGAAGAGCATGAAAATGAGGATGAATGTGGTAGCTCCCTGGTCTGTACATGTGTTTGTGGGTGCACATGTATTTTGGCCATGAGAGCCAGAGATGAATTCACCTTGAATGTTTTTAGAGATGGTCTCTTCCTGAGACCTGGGGCTTGGAGGCTGGGTTAGGCTAGGTGAGCACTAAGCCCTAGCTCTCCCCAGCACTAGCATTACAATCATGCTGTCACAGCCAGCCCATTCATGTGCTGCTGGGTATTGAAGTCACACTTGTGAGGCAAGTACATTAGCATCTGAGCTGCCGCCTCAGCCCATAGTCATAGCTTCTCCAGTGCTGACAGTCAGACCTGAGGGAGAAGAGAGGGAAGATCATCTTCATCAAAGTATTGCTCAAAGGGATCCAGTGAGAAAGCTAAGTTCATACATATGAACATTAACTCCAGAATTCCACCAGAGGGCTGGGAGCCAGCGGTATAGCACATACTCAAGTTTACAAGGCCCTGGGTATGACTGTAGCGTCATAAGGCAAACAAATACGTCACTGGGGATGAGCTGGTGAGCTCTTGGCCAGCATTTGTAAAGCCATGGACTCAGCTCCAAGAAAAGGAAAAACAAATAGCTATGGAAACCAGAAATGAAAATGGCATCAAGTATTGATGACCATGATCAGTATGGTAAGAAAAGAAATCCTGAAATTGGAACTTGCCTGAAATATACTTACAGCAGTACATTCATGTGATGGCAGAATTCAGGAGAGCCTGGGCTACATGGATTATCACAAAATAACCACTGACTGCGCATCCAAGAATAAAGTATTGAGCACAGGGCAACCTGGGCTATATAACAGCTCTCACAGTGAGAACTTACCAAGCAAATACAATCCAAAATAATTACATTTAAAAAATGCAAAAAATAATTTTAGAATAAACATGGCAAATTTTTAAGAAAGGGTCATTTTGCCAGCATAATGTTTATAGGCACATTTTGTCTCACAGTAATTGGCAACAACCAAAAAACAAATTGGAATTCGAGAAATCTGAAAGTTAAACACCATTTCTTGTCTATGGAAACTTCCAGTCTCAATGCAGAATACCTCATTGCTGTTCAGAAACAGCTCTGGCTGGCCTCAGATTCAGTCTTGTCCAGAGTGCTAGGATTCAAGATGGCTCACAGTGGCTCTCTTAATTGCAAAGGATTTAATTTTTTTTTTTTTAATGTGAATTGGCGTAGGGATGTCAGATCCCCTGGAACTGGAGTTACAGTTGTGAGCTGCCAACTGTGTTGCTGGGAATTGAACTCAGGACCTCTGGAAAAGTAGCCAGAGCAGCCAGTGCTCTTAACTGCTGAGTCATCGCTCCAGGCCCTACAAAGAATTTCTAACTACTGGTTCCATTCCCAGCTGGAGTGCCAGTGTAGGGTATTTCCATATATTCAAGGTCTCAATCTTGGCCTTTCATTGGGATTTTGAGGAACATGAACAATAAATTCACCCAAGTGGGGAAACTATGTAAAGGAAAGGTTATTACTTCTGAGAGGAAGGTAGACAGAGCTACAATGGTAGCTGTCCAGCAGCCAAGAGCTGCCCTCTAGTTTAGGGGCAGGACCAGAGTACTCAACATGGTAGAGGAAAAGAAGAGCTGTCATGTAGTTACCAGGAACAGCACTACACTAGGGTTGCAAGAACTGGCAGTAGAAATTATTCTATTTATGAAGAACAGAAAACCAAAGAGGTTACAATTATAGGAAAACATGCAAAAGTCTTATTTGAAGTGTAAGGAAACCAATAATATTGCTCTTCATGAATTGCCAACTCAATGAAAACTGAAGCCAGGAGTGGAACACACATTACTAAGGGAATAAACTTTCTTAAAAAAAAAAAATAATGCTTTTAATTAAGTCCAGCTGGCCACAGGCAAATCTCTGGGAGATCAAGGCCAGCCTGGTCTACAAAGTGAGTTTCAGGACATTCAGAACTAAGCAGAGAAACCCGATCTAAAAAAAAAAAGAAAAAACAAAGAACGAAAAGAAAAAACATGGCACTTTTAATCAATGAATGCAACCAGACCACAGCGTAAGCAGATGGTTTCCAAAATACCTCTAAAGCATAAATGTGAGCTTGGCTTGTGTGTTGAGATGTGTGAAGGCTAGGGCGTAGCTCAGGGACAGAGAGAATTAGTATGTCTAACATGTATGAATCCCAAAAATTGTGTTATCTGCATTTATGTGCTTTTAAGATTTACTGAGAAATTCATCTACTAATATACAGTATGTAATTTACTGCATACATATCTAATTATACTTCAATAAAATTGGATAAAAATATGAGCATATAGTCCAATGATTTAATAACACTAATTTGCACATCAATCTTTACTACCACAATCTTTACTCTGCGGAAAAACTGTATGGCTCTCAGGAGTTTGTCATGACAAGGCCTCATTAAACTCTGGCCTCCACTGCAGTGCTGTGTGTTGGTGCAGACCTATAACCCCAGTGAAAGGGCTGGAGGGTAGGAGGATCCCTGAAGTTAAAGGTTATTGTTGGATATATAGCTAGCCAGTTACAGTCCAAGATACATGAGATCCTGCATTAAATAAAAGTGGACCAACTCCTGCTACTCACAGTGCTGTCCCTATCCCTCTAGTCTCAGGGTATCTGTCTAGAGACACGCATATCTCTACTCTAGCTTCTACTGCTTGTCTTCCATATAGCAGTTATATTATTTCTTAAGACAAATGTTTGCACAAAATGGTTTTTAACGAAATAGAGAATAAGCTGCATGTTCCTTATCATACTATATATGACTTTACTATCACATCAGTTCCCAACTACCTTCCTCTTCTTTTTATGATAGCCATGGCTCGCCTGGAACTCAGAGATCATCCTGGGATTATCCAATGCCACAGATACTGCCCTTGCACTAGGCTGCCCCTTCTAAGTATAGAAAACTCCAGTTTGTTCTCTTTCAAGCTCCTTCTGAAACAATCAATGTTGTGTTGTTTAATATATATATGGAATAATATGGCCTTTGCTAGATAATGACAGGAGCAACTAGGTGCAAAGGGACAATGGCAACTATTTAGCAACAGGTAGTAATAAGGAAACATGATCTGCAAACACACCCCACCTGGAGTCCTGATTATCACCTTGGCCCAAAAACTTTAGAGAAATGAGACATTTGTCTGTGCTAGAATTTGAGGCAAGAAAACCAACCAGGCTATTATTCTTACAGTTTGTGAAAACCTGACGTTATGGTAACTAGAAGTCTAAGGCTTGGGTGGGGACAGCAATCCCAGCTCTTGAGGGGTAGAGGCAGGAGGATTAGGTGTTCAAATTCATCTTTAGCTATATACTGTAAGTTCAAGGGACAGTTTGGGCATGCGACCACCTGGGGTTCAGGGTGCTGGACAGAGAGCTTAGAGATTATAAGCTTACAGAGGACCTGGGTTCAATTCCCAGCACCCACCCACATTGGGGCTCACAATCAACTCTACTTCCAGAGGATCCAACATTCCTTTCTTTTTTTTTTTTTTTTGGTTTTTCGAGACAGGGTTTCTCTGTGGCTTTGGAGCCTGTCCTGGAACTAGCTCTGTAGACCAGGCTGGTCTCGAACTCACAGAGATCCGCCTACCTCTGCCTCCCGAGTGCTGGGACCAACATTCCTTTCTAAACCAGGCATGTACATAAAATACTGGCATGCAAGGAAAACACTCAAATAAGAACAAAGACAAAAAAAAAAAAAAAGGGAAAGGTACAAAGGGATGGAATTTAGAAAGTTCTGTTGGCCGTATTACCTGGCAGGCAGTTGGGTCAATACATCTTTCCTTCAGCACAGAGATTGGTTGAGGATTATCAGAGCTTCCCCCCCTCTTACCTTTGTAAATATTCAAGACCAACATGAAAGGGTGTAGTGGTTACATATGACGGACATCTTCTCTCCCTTCTATTTCAGGTGGTATTAGTAATGATACACTAAATACCGTAACATTTTTGTTAAATTGCTAAATGATACTGTATTGTTTGTGGAACAATGGTCAGAAGTACAGCACAAGTACACCCCCTAGAAAATATCCTTCACCTTAGTTCTTTGATCAAGTTATAGAATCTATGAATATCAAGGGTTAAATATGGGGAGGATCAGATAGAGGTGAAATGTAAAGCTAGTCTGATGGTCTGTCCCATCTCCCATTCTGTCCATCTTCTACTCTGTCCATCACGTGATGTGCTCACTCTCCATTATTAAACCATTTGACACATTTACCACACAACAGGAGGGAACAAAGATCATTCCTTCTTACGTTCTTAGCTTAAAGAACACATTAGAAAAATTTCCAAAGATCCTTCAGAAATGATTGTCCAGCATTTTCTTCTTCAGTCACTATAAGCTCCATCAGAGGCTTGAATGGGAAGTGAGCAACCATGTCTCACTGACCTTTGACACAGGGCGCATGGATATTCAGGTTCCCACACTCCTATATAATGCTGCATTTCTTGGTTTTATTTGAAACAGTGCATATTTGTAAGCATTTTATGGAAGGATTTTACACTTGTCATTTACACAAATTACAAGGTTCTGCTTAAAGTCTTTAAAAAAATTCTAAAAACCCAGCCCATGTGCAGCACAGGGATATGCAAAACTACTTTACATTATACACACTTTTATCAAAGGATACAAAAGTCTGGCTTGTAGTTTTAGACAAATACAAGAAGCTTCAAACTAGACACAAAGGGTTAACAGTAATTCTCAAATATAAGTCTGCACTTTTGTGTTGTATTTCTCTGAGATGTAAATACCAAATTCCTAAGAGATTTTACATTTTCCTTTTCAAAGAAAACCTGACACATTTCCAGTAATTGAGTCCCTCGGGATTAATCCTTGAAGAGTTTTCTCTCCTCTCCCTGCAAGCCAGAGATCTAGTCCTCATGCTTACACACCCATGAGGAGCAGACCCTGGAAATAACTGTCCTGCTGCAGAACTCCAGAGAGCCATAATGAGTGTGGACAGTCCTGCTGTGCTGTTAAAATACTAAACACCCAGGAACCTTCCCTTCTTGCACCTTGTGACTAATCGGTGGCCCTAAGAATCAAGTTGTCTGAACTTCAGATTTCTTCTAAATAGAATATAGCACTGATTGATTGAGGGACCTTACTGATCCGTATGCATAGATACTCTGTCAGCTATTGGAGGCAATGTTTTGTTTTTTCTAAAAGGTCATGGAGAGGCAGCAGGAAGAGTAGGGCTTTTATGCCCTTTCAAGAAATGTTGTCATTGGTATCCACTGTTCTCTAGCATCTTCTGACACCAAACATGTACATGTAAAAGAGCTACAATACATAAAAGAAAAAACCCAAGTTTCACCCAGTCAATTTATAGCCCACTCTCAATTATCTATGAGAACCTAAGTGATATATCATCTATGAATTTCATTCTGGAGAAAATTTTGACACTTCAATGATTTTATATATCCCATCGAGACCAAGTCATAATACAAATATGATTCTGCTACATTCTGCTAGGACTTTGGGCACAATCCAAGTGGGGAAAGTAGAGACAGGCAAAAACTCTGAGGATGAGAAAAAGTTAATTTCAAGTTTCTCCTCAACCATTCTTGCAGATGCCTTTGTTATTCTTATGTTTAAGATGACTACAAAATTGCTCACTTGAAGAATAACCTGTTTTACACAGATAACTGAGAGTTGACTGGAATCATTTCCTTTGCTTCTCTGACTTTAGCCCTTTCACATAAAAACTCCTAACGGATGAAAGCATGATAAAAAGATTGAAGACTTCCATAGGACATCTAGAAGCATTTATTTTATGCAAAAATGAAATATGATTATGTGTACACAAATGGTGCACACATTATCTATGCTGAACAATGAATGCCAAGGAACAGAACATTGATGTAACAGTTGTCTGTAAATTAAAGTTAAAAATTGAGCCCCAATTATCAGACAAAAATAAAAGGCTTATTTCCTAACAGCAGGGAACTGAAAGCTGACAGCAACCCTAAGCTCTGTTTTCTTACAAAGCTGCCAGTGTCCACCTACTTCTATCACAAAGGAAAAACAAAGACAAAACAAAAGGAAAAAAAACAACTCTTTTTTTACATTAATAATAAAAATCTGGTGACAAAAATTATAAAACCAAATCCAGGACAGTCTTTACTCCTTTAAAAATCCCAATATTCCAACATAATCATAGGAGCAAAACCATTTAAAAGTGATATTCCTTATGAAACAATATGTACATTTATTGCAAATTATATTAAACTAAAACAGGAGAAATCATAATATGAAGTGTTTACGACTTGCAAATCAATAATAATTTTAATTATTTTCTCATTCTGATAAAAACCAGAAAGCAACATTTATAAAATTGTCACGATATTACTTTTCATAGCAGGGAACAGAAATCTGTACATCTCATTTTTGCAGAAAAGTAGACAGGCAGAAAGAATAATACATAAGTTTCCAAAAGGAACACAAAGAAAATGCCATGTGATCTCCGTAAGAACTCAGTTCAGTAGACACCTGCTCTCCTGTGGTGAGGATGGACGTGCTCTCAGTGTCAGTGTAAGGACATCTCCACTCTTTCATGAAAACTGCAGCATGGAAACAATGGTTATTATGCCTTTAAGCTCCAGATATACAGGAACTGGAACCAAGAGTTAAGCAATTTGCTTAATTATTGACTTTTCCCAGGAAAAGTCTGGGGAGGGGAGAACGGAGACGCTTTCAGCCTCTCTCTAGTCTCTGCTGTACACGCCCACCAGAGGACTGTGGCTGTGGAAAAGGAAGGCTAGCTTCTTTCAGTTCTCAAGGCAGAGAGTGTATTTGAAGTGAGCTTCATTTTCTGTTTGGGGACATTTGAATCCAAGTTTTTACAGAACCTGGAATCTGCTTCTGTTTGGCCTTCATTTCCTCCCTGTATAAGTAAGTTCTCTTTTTACCTTAGGAACAGAAGAACACAAAGTTAGAACACATGGAAGGACGAGCCCCAAAGAACCATCTACTGTATTTCATACTTTCAGTCTAAAGTTGTGAACTAGAACTTTTCAGAGCTGGAATTTCACTAGCTTTAGGGAACAAGCCAGAAGCTAAAGAAAAACACAGTGCCAACACATGAGTCTCTGCGCAGCTGCCAAGTGCTGTGGCCAGCGCTTATTTGTTTGCAAAAGCTAAGCCAGTCATCTTGAAGAACTGCAGGTTTTTAATTAATCCTTTTAAAAATGAAATTATAGGAGAAAAACTATAACTAGAAATTGGACAGTAAATTTATAAACAGTGGAGCAAGTCTTGATTTTTGGGCTGTACGAACAAAAATAATTTTGTAATAAACCTAGGAAAACAAAACCAACCAACCAATCCAAAGATTAAAAAGAAATTTACTTTTTACTGAAAGTATATTTATATCAAACTTAATACACAAGCTATAGCCACAGCCCTATAATCTGCAAATTCAGGAGGCTGAGGCTTGAGCTGGGGTAATATCTGACAGCCCTGTAAACCAATGGAACAGTTGTATGGCAGGAGCTTATGTCGTCTTCTCACTGCAGAGCAAACCAGTAAATCCGTCTGCTTAAGAAAGACCAAAATTCCAAGATTCTAAAACTCCCAAGATCCCACACTTAGTATGCCAGGCAGACACGGACCTAAAGAAAACCATCATCCACTATCATACCTCTCTAACAGTTAAATCTCCCATAGGTTGTAAGTTTGAAGGCTGTTTGCCCACTGTCTTGCCTATTTGTTAGACAGGTTCTCACATAGACCAGGATGGCTTAAAAATCCATTCACAGCCAAGATGACTTTCACCTTCTGATGCTCTGCCTCCATCTGGGAGAACCACTGCCTGTGTGGCCATGCCTAGCTAATGCGATGCTGGGGACCACCCGAGATGGACACTAGTCACCACCACTGCTTTATTAATAGCTTCTTCGTCATGGAAGAATCTGCCTTCAGTATAAGCAGAACATTAAGAATCAGTAATATTTACTAGTATTTTTTGTTTGTGCTGGTCTTTTATTTTGTTATCTTTAAGTTTATTATAGAGCCTGGAGAGATGGCTCAGTGGATAAGAACACTGGTTGCTCTTCCAGAGGACCCAGGTTCAATTCCCAGCACCTACATCGCAGTTCACAACTGTATGTAACTACAGTTCCAGAGGATATAATGCCCTCACAGACATACATGCAGGTAAAACCATACACATTAAAAAAAAAAAATTCTAAAAGTCTATTACGTTTGCTCTGGGATGTGTCAGGGCCATGTTACAGTTAGTTCTGTTTCCACTCTGTGGACCTGGAGTCTGACTTGGTGGCCAGTGCTTTTATAGGTTGAGTTATCTTTGCCAGTCCGTTGTTTCTAAATTTTTTTTTAAAATAAAAAGTTGGAGCAGTAGCTGGCCTTCAAGTCATAGGCTTCCACCATGCCTCTACATCAGGTATAGGATTAAAGGTGTGCATCACCACCACTGGCCTTTATTTTTGGTTTTATCAGACTGAACTAAATAGGAAAACATCATTCTTCAAGCAACAAATCTTGGACCCAACACAAAAGTTGAGCTGTTGAGACCAGTTCCAATAAAATAAATAACGTAAGGTAAAGGGGATAGGGAACAAGAAAGGAAGAAATAATAGGGTCCTGAATGCTTACAGGATGAAAGATTTTAAAATGACTAATTAAAAAAGGAATACATCTGTAGCCATCAGTGTTAACAGGCTACTAAGGTGAAAATGGCGATTTATTTAAAGCAATGGCCACACTTCCTTACTATATGGCTGACCACATATACTAGAGACAACTTTTCCTAATACACACATAGACACACAAGCATGTCGAGTCCCCTTTACAACAGTCGTTCTCAACATTCCTAATGCAGTTCCTCATGTTGAATTGACTCCCCACCATAAAATTAGTTTGTTGCTAATTATAAACAATCATTTAGCTGCTGTTTGGCAAAGGGGTCATGACCACTGCTTTACAGGTAAATCTAACCAACTTTCACCATGGTTTGTTTCTTCTTGTTGAGTGTTCCAACTACTCTAAGTTTTCCAATTTCCAAAACTATTTCTTTTCACTAAAACTTAAAGTAGGGGCTTTTCTCTGCATGTGCTCTGAAGGAAATTCGTCTAGCTTAAAATGTGATTATGTTAGCCGGGCGATGGTGGCGCACGCCTTTAATCCCAGCACTCGGGAGGCAGAGGTAGGTGGATCTCTGTGAGTTCGAGACCAGCCTGGTCTACAGAGCTAGTTCCAGGACAGGCTCCAAAGCCACAGAGAAACCCTGTCTCGAAAAACCAAAAAAAAAAAAAAAAAAAAAAAAAATGTGATTATGTTAAATTCTTGATATTTACCTAACAGTTAATAAAACTATGGTGATATATTCATCTTCACAAGAAGGATCACACAAACGAGCTGCAAATGGACAACATGCAAATAAACGTCCTCAAGCACAAACAGCAGCAGAATCAAGACAACTTCATCTTTAAAGTACAGTATTTTAGGATTTCAGCACTGTGCTTGCTGTTTAATCATACCTTCATCATTCACATAAGCAAAGGGCCTCATGCTCTGGAGAGCTGCTGAGCTTCAATGCATGCGCGCACACCTTCAGCTCAGCACCAATCATTACTGTAATAGCATTAGCTACTCTAAGGGTTTACACAACCCTAATCTGAAAACCAAGAATATGAAATGCTACAAAATACTGATAAATTACACACATGATCAAGTGATAGAATGTCGTCAAGAATATATATGCACTAAAAATATTCCATGAAGCTACCTTTTTATTATTTATTCATTAGTCTTATTCATGTAGCCCAGACTGGTCTCAAACCAGGCAAGTGTGACCTTAAACTTTTAAGCCACCACACCCGTTTCGATGGTACTGGGTGTTGTGGGAGGTCCTCCTGCTCCTCCAGCCAATAGCTGCTGAGATACCAGCCCATTGGGGCGTGGTCTCTCTCCCTTTGAAAAAGCAGTCACTTCCCTTCTCCCTCTCTTACTTCCTTCTCCGCTTCCAGCAACTAGACTCCCTTCCTGATTGCGCAGAGGGCTGTTGTCTGGGACGGTGATCTCTAAGTGTTTTCCTCTTTAAATAAATAACCATTCTATTAATCATAATTCTAAACTGGTGTGGGATTGTTTTTGACTTACGCCTTCGCCTTCAACTGGGAATGAAGCCTAGGACATCATCCGTG
This sequence comes from Microtus oregoni, assembly GCF_018167655.1. NCBI lineage: Eukaryota > Metazoa > Chordata > Mammalia > Rodentia > Cricetidae > Microtus > Microtus oregoni. Next base: position 28,854,687 of record NW_024543080.1, on the reverse strand, counting down.
ACACACAAACACTTTATCAACTGAGATACATTCTCAGCTCGTATTTTTTAGGATCTGTGTATAAACATATAAGAAGTCAGGTCCAGTAGCTCATGTCTACAATACCAGCACATGAGAGGCCTAAGATGCCTACAGTTAAGCAATGATCTACAAAGTCAGCTCCAGGCCAGCTTGGTCTACAGTGAGACTGTGTCTCAAAACAAAGAAACACGCCCAGCAGTGGTGGCGCACATGTTTAAACCCAGCACTCAGGAGGCAGTGGAAGGTGAAGTTGAGGCCAGCCTGGTCTACAAAGTGAGCTCCAGGACAGCCAAGGCTGTCTTGAAAAACCAAACACACACACGCAAAATAAGAAAAACTGTGAATTTTGTGTTAGAATTGGTTTCTATCTCTTAGGTATTATTATATACATGCAAATGCCATAAAATTCAAAATCTAAAATGATTCCACTCCCCAGCATTTAAGAAAATAAAATCACCTTAGATTTCTATGTAGTAAACTATTTTCAGAATACAGTAGAGTTTTGTATATTCACATTATAGTACAGTAGCCCTAACCACCCAATTTTAGGGCATTCCCGGAGCCCTCCACCGAAACTTCATCAACATAAGGTCTGTCTCCTCGGTCTGCAAGAGTCACTACCACAAAAAACCTCACAGGGGCTGCTAATCCCCAGCTGCAGGAACAGAGGTTCACATCTGCAACCCCAGCATTCAAGAGGTTAAGGTGGCAGGACTGTCAAAATTCAAGGCTTGTCAGGCTTCAAACAAGCAAAATAAAAAATACAAAAACACTCCTGAATCATCATGTCCTTTAGAAACTGTTTATTTAATTAAGCATAATGCCCTAAAGGCTTATCCATTATGTTCAGAATGTTATTCTCTTCAAAGTAGTAATTTAAAAACTACTTTAATTTTTGATCTCTTTCCCTCTTTTGAGACAAGACCTTGCTTCATAGCCCAGGTTGGTGGTGAACTCATTAGCTCCTCTTTCTGCCTCACAGGACTGAGATTACAGAGGGGTACCATCACTTTCAGTTTTTATATATTTTCTGTAACAATACAATTAATGAAAATGTGTTCTATTTCCCCAATGTGGGGAAGCATGTTCTTTCCTACTCTGAATACTTTGTCAACACTTTCCCTGGTCCTTGACATGGTGAGGATGAGTGAGGTACATTACCTTTGTAAATCAATTTGTCTCTCTGCTGGTGTTGCCTTTTTGGCTCCATCTTGTAGCTTGGGCGCTTTGGCATTACTTGCTTCCAGACCCCCAGGGCTCTCCTGGCTGCCTGCAGCTCTCTTCCTTCCCTTGCTAGTGGGTTTATTTAGATCATCATTTTTGGTTGCATTGCCCTGAGATTCCGATTTGGGGCGACGTCCTCTTCTGGGTTTGGAAGGCGCAGGAGGTCCTGACTCATCTACTATCTCATCTGTTTTTTGTTGGATATTCTCAGTACCAGCTGCTGCTACAATTCTCTTCTTTCCTCGGTCACTGCTGATGTTGCCTTGGGTAGGCTGATCAGAATTAATTTCCTAAAAGAGCACAAAAACAAATTTGTTAACACCAATTCCATAAATACCTGAGCATATTAGAAAAGATTATAAATTTTAAAAAATAAATTCAGTTTTTAATTTTGTGTGCATGTGGATCCAATTTATGTGTGTGAAGTACACTGTGTCTTCCTCTTCAATGTTTAGCCTTATTCCAGGTTGCTCCCTAAATGTGGAGCTTGTGATGTTTGGCTTGGTTGGTAGATGGCGAATTCCAAGAATCCTACTGTCCTTCCTGGCTCACTTGGGTGGGGGGTGGGGGTAGGATCACAGGTCCATATGAAACCACACCTGGATCATTACACGGGTACTGGGAGCCAAGTTCAAGTCTTAGTCATGCACCAAAGGCTCTTTACCACTGACTCATCTTTCCAGCTCCCTGAAAGTACCCATTATTACATTTTATTATCTATTTTGTGTGTGCATATTGCATCCCACAACATATGAATAGTGGTCAGAGAACCATTTGCAGGAGTCAGTTCTCTCCCCTACCATGTGGGACCTAGAAATTGAACTCAGATCATTGAGCTAAGTGGCAATGGCTTTTATGAGTGGAGCAGTATCAAGAGTCCCTCTGAAACCATTTTACAGGAGCTGTGATGCCAGGGTTTCTCATGAATTGCTTCATTCCATTAGAAAAGTAAGCTCCCAGAGGATAAGGAGTGTGCCTGGAGCCTACCTTAGTTGTGTGGGGATATAAGATGCTAAATGAGTACTTGTTGATATCAAATGGGACACACTCTCTCGCCCCCATTACACCAAGGTTCAGTGCTCATCACAGAAGAGGGGGCAGAAAGACTACATGGACGAAAGATGAGGGGAAGTGCTGAACTCTTGAACTCACTGCAACGATGAGCTACTGCACAAGTTACGTAGATGAGGGAGTATCCAATGGTCAGGACAAATCTGACTGAGACCGCTCCATGAAACCCCATACCCACTTTTGTCTTGCTTAGGAGTTGCACACATGTGACACACATGGACACAAAAGAATAGTAAGCTGTAAAGAAAGTCTACTTGCTTTCCCTTCATGTTAGTTCCTTTTTTACTAAGGACATTCTCCGTATGTATCACTTTTCATGGAAGGGATATTTTCATAAATCAACAAGGCTTTATTCTGTTGCCTCTCAAATAATCTGTTTTGTTCTAACTTGAATCCATTCGCTGGTTTTTTTATGTAAATTCAATCATTAATTCACCTTCTCCTAAATTGTTTTAAAATTCAATATTACCTCGTGTAAAATGTTACAAGTAATAAAACCCATTTCATCCAAACCGGTGTAATGGGCAATGACAGGCAGAATAAAATTGACCTTCGCACAGATGACATTTAGGAATAGGTTAAGTTTAACTATATAATTCCAATTAACAAAAAGGAAAGAAAAGCTAGGCTTGACACACACTATAATCCCAGAATGCAGGAAGTTGGGGCAGGACCTGGCTACAAGTCTGAGACCAGCACGGGTCACACAGCAAACACCAGATAAACCTGGATTATATGCTGAGACAAAAAGCAAAAACCAACAACCAGCCAAAACAAATAGAAGAAAATGATCATCATGCAAAAAAATAGCTTTTCAACAGTTCAATTTTCTCAGAAAAAAATATTTCTAGAATGAGTGGGAACAGCAGGGGTAATATCACGAAGTAAATTCCAGAAGTCAGTGTCACACCCACTGCATTAGTGTGACTTTAAGTCTTCCCTTGAGAGGATGGCTCATCACAGTGCTTGCCAAGAGTAGTCCTCATGGACTGCAACACCACAGGGATATGCTTAAGTCCTTTTGAAGAAACATGGAGATTCTGGGGGAAAACAAGGTGTGCCAATCACACAGCCAATGTCTGTATTAACTGGAGTGACTCAGGGCCTTATATAAATATAGCCAAGTCCTCTATCACTAGGCTAAGCCCAAAATCAAACCAACATGGTGGTAATATTGTATAATAATCCCAACACTAGGGAGGCTAAGGCAGGAAGATTTCAACTTGAAGTCAGCCTGTACTACAAAGCAAACTACCCATAAGGTCACACTCACTATGAGAATTGCATACATATACACATGTAAGGAAAGCAAGTAAAAAGCTAAATGTGGAGGGAGGCAGTTCTAATACCGTCCCTCACCTGAATACAAGCAATCTTGGTTCTCTGAATACATCCAGTTCTCATCCTCCATGTTACAATTTACCACACAAAAAACAAGAGCGAATACACTGATTTGTAAACATTCATATCCACGTTGCGGGTAGGGGCATATACAATCCTAGTCCTTGGGAGGTGGAGGCAGGAGGATGGCCAGGAACTCAGGAGTTTAAATAGTGAGTACCAGGGCAGTTTGGACTACAGATTAAGACATGATCTCAAAACAACACTTTACCAAAACAAGTAACAATAATGCATATACATGTGCATGTACAATTTTCATGCAGACTAGTACATTGGTTTACGTATCAATTTTAATGAGAAATTGGTCACCAAAAAATATTCCAGGCCTGGAGAGATGGCTCAGTCGTTAAGAACATGTATTGTTCTTTCAGAGGACCTGAATTCAATTCCCAGCACCCACATCAGGTTGCTTGTAACTCCAGCTCTGGAGGGATGACCTATCCTCAGATACAAGCACATATGCAGAGACATATACACATGTACAGTAAATAATAAAAACATTTTTTTAAATTCCCTTATATATTTATAGTGCCTATACTAGAGAAATGAAGGACAGAACTGAGGGAAAAATCACCCTATTGACCTAAGAGAACTGATGATGACACACTTTTTGAAAGTACAACCAAGTCACGTCAAGGTACCCTTAAGAACATTCTTTGAAAATGTAAAAAGGAGAAGGAAAGGTTTAGTTTACCATTTTAAATCACTCAGGGCAAAATTATGACCATTCAGAAATAAAAGTTACATGTTCAATTTGCCTAGGGTTATAGCTCAGTAAAAAACGATGCTGAGCAGGCACCATGACTTGCATTTGCTATCTAGCATAACATACAAAAATACAGACACACATATAGAGGGAGGAGCCCAATGGCTAGTGAAGTTACAAGGCCCTATGAATGCATCTGATTACTGTAAGCATATATGACTCAATGTCTATAGCAGTAAGGCACCTTATGAGTTTCTTTATGACCAGTTTACTTAATTCTGTACACGGATCCCGTAAGAAGCAGATCTAGTGGTTTCATTCCAAGAATTTTGGTAGTGAAGGAGCTCCTGTGTTGTTTATTACCATGCTCTGTTTCAAGCCATTCCTACTAAGCAACTAATTTCATTTTACAAGTGAATGGAAGGCTACAGAAGTAAAGCAATCTCAATCAACATACAAGCCAGTGAGTGGCAGAGCCAGGATTAAAATCAGATCTGACTTATGCTCCTAGCACTTGGCCTCAAAACAGCTCAAAACCAAATGCAACTCCTGCCCCAGGGAATCCATCTCCTTCTCATCAGACCCTACCCCGCCCAATTCTCAAATTTGTTCTTTTAAAGTGTTTGGAGTAGCAGTGTGGAAAAGTGTGTTACTATAAATAATCATCTACAAAACGAAGAGGCTGGGTATAGAAAAAATCACTTTAAAAGAGCAAAAGCACAGTTGAGTATGAAATTAAACACATATATAAACTGTGGTATTGCACTAGCCTGCTGTCTATAATTTTCTTACCACAACCTTGTGTAGTAAAAATCTCTAAAGGAAAACTCTACTTGTTAAACTGTTTGTTTATATACTCTAAATTTTATTTTACGCATATCTTGCTCACATGTACACCTGCGTATCATATGTATGCCTGGTGCCTATGGAGGCCAGGTGTCAGATCCTCTGGAGGTGGAGTTATAGACAGTTGTGAGTTGTCGTATAGGATACTGAACTTGGATCTTCTGAAACATCATTAGTATTTAATTGCTAAGTCATCTCTCCAGCCCTAACTTGTGCATGCCTCAGCCCCCAGCACTACAAACAAATGTAGAAACATTTACCTTATTCTTTACAGTATCAATATTCTTCACAGGTGTGACAGAAATGATTCTCACAGGGTTCTCTTCATTTTCACTAACTCCAGTTTCTGATGCCTCTGAACTCTGTTCCCTAGTAGAAAAACAGGCAAACAAAAACTAACAAAGGTCTTTCATTTACTTTATTATAACATTTTTATTTAACATTCATAGCAAAAGACATAAATCACTGACTATAATCAACCAACAACAACAACAAAAAAAAGTCAAGAAATTGTTCTAAGCCGGGCAGTGTTGGCACACACCTTTAATTCCAGCATCCAAGAGGCAGAGGCAAGTGGATCTCAGTGAGTTCGAGGCCAGAAACCATGGTGTACAAAGCGAGTTCCAGGACAGTCAGGACTGTTACATGGAGAAATCCTGTCTCCGCAGGGGGGAATAATTCCCCCCAAAAGAAATCATTCTAAGCATTATCTCAAAGCAGAATTAAAATAATTTTACTTATTAATAGACTGTATTGCTATGAATCCACTTGCCAGGGAGGGGTTGAGTCCCCACTGGTTTAAACTATAGTTCTTCCAGAATTTCTATTTTTGAATGTGCTGTGATGTGATTTAAACACTATTTTAGTCTTAAATTTCAGGTAACAATAAAATCTTAAAAGTCTTAGTATTTAAGTTTGCAATTCTAGTACAGAGGCAAAGAGGCTTGCCACAAGTTTGTAGTATACAACCTATAGTGTAAAACAAGGCTTTGTTTGTAAGCCGGGTGTAGTGGTGCACAACTCTTAATTCCAGCACCAGAGAAGCAGATGCAGAGGCATCAAGTTCCAGTATAGACAGAGTTACATGGTGAGACCCTGTTTCTGAAAAGATACAGTACACTGTTGAGTCTCAACATTAAAAAAAATCCTAAAACACATGAATATTATTTTATATTCCACAGAACCTCATCCTATGATCTAATGCCTTGGATATAAGTTAAAACGTAAGCCAAGCAGTAAGAGAACAAAATGTATTCAGAGAAAAATAAATTGCCTTGAACGACTTCCGGCTGAAGGACTCAGCTCTGAATTGGCATTGATATTGCTTCCAGTCTCTGTGCCGGCGCTCCTAACATAAGGCTTTCTTCCTGTTGCTGACAAAGGCTTGTTTACTGTACCTAGGACTCCAGTAGGCTTTGGCTGGAAAAGCAAAACAACACAACAAAAACACTTTAGAGAAAGAAATACCTAAAAATTTATAAACAGCTAAGATATATGTTTTAATGTTTAAGCCAGGGGTGGTTGTTCTCTTGGAAAATTATTATGATAAATCTAGAAAACGTGTTTGGCTCTCTTAAAATAAGCAAAAACATATGGATTATCCTCACTTAATAATGAGGTAATATTTACTATCTCTTATTTCTTAATTTAAACAAAATGCAAGCCTCTAAAACATATGGAAATAAACGATGCATTTACCGTAGAAATAGACAATTGAATATGTAATCTTACATCACCTTACTTTGATGACTATCTACTGTATCAGTGTTTCAAATTATTTATCTTTCTTATCTACTCATTTTTATTTATAAAATTCTTCACTATGAACTTTAAATAGTTTTAAGCTTTTCACCAGAGCTAAGAGTATACAGCAATGACTCTGAATAGTGGCTAACTGCAGAAAAATATCTGAGAACACAGATGGTATACAAACCCATAATGCATCCCTAATAATCTGGGGGCAAAAAGGCACAAGAAACATATTGAACAAAGCTCCCAAGAGGAGATGTGTTAGTACCTTTCCTGTTAACAGAAGCACTCTTGTCTCTTCTGAAATATAACTTTTGTCATTGCAGAAGTCCTATTTTGAAAAAAAACCAAAACAACAAAATGGAACACTTTTATCATCTAAACAGTATTTTCAGGATCTGTTTTACAAGCAGCAACTGTCCTTACGCAGCTGTTCCTGGATAAATGCAGGAGGTGCATCTTCTCCCTTTGTAGTGAACCCAGGAAAACTTTCCCACAAAATAACATCCTCAACCTTTGAACATTTCAAACTTCTGTTTCTTTGTTTTGAGACAGGGTTTCTTTAAGCAGTTCTGGCTGTCCTGGAACTCACTATGTAAATCAGGTTGGCTTCAAACTCACTGAGATCCTCCTGTTTCTTCCTCCACAGTGGTGGGAACAAAGGTGAGCACCACCACAGCCAGCAAGATTATTTTTATTTTTATGTGTATAAGTGTTTTGCCTGCATTTGTGTAAGTGTACCATGTGTATGCAGTTCCTGTGAAAATCACTTTCACCATTTTAAATAAACTATATTTCTAGTTTTTCATATTGTTTAACGTATTATCACTACCTCTTACTATAGTATAAAATCTACTTTTCAGCTGATAAAGTAGACAATATGTATTTGTTAGCACTGTAATTTTAAAAACAGTTTCATGTAGCCCAGCTGCTGGTTCCTGATCCTCCTGCTACCATGCCAGCCTTATCCTAGATTATCCTTAACTTCTAATATTAACAATATATGCTGGGTACAGTGATGTATGCTTATATTCCCAGTTACTGGGAGGTGGAGGCAAGAGGATCTCAAGCTTAAAGCCAGTCTGAAACAGGTCAAAAAGCAGGAATTATTAGAACTGTTAAGACCTATGTTCAAATTACAAAGACAAACACACCACAAAACAAATAAGTAAACATAACATTCCCTAACAGTATTGATACCAATTAGTCAATAAAAAAGTTAAATCAACTGCAAACAATGATGTTTTACTAAATTATGTTTATCTATATCTATGCTATATTTTGGGGGGTGAGGGATTGGAGAGGGAAGAACTCCGGTGACCCTGGAAACTCAGTATGTAGATTAGTATTGTATTCACAAGAGGTCCAACCCGACTCCCAATGCTGAGATTAAAGCTGTGTACTAAGTACTATGACCAACTCAAAAGTTTGAGTTGACTTTCCCTATTACATATGCTGGAAGTTAAGAATAAAGTACAATCGTGTTAGTAAAGCAACAAATATCTGTAGCAATACCATCGACCCCAGTACCTGGGAGGCAGAAGCAGGAAGATCATTTGCCCTTAGGAGTACAAGATCAAGATCAGTGTGGGCGTTACAACAAAACATAATCTGGGGGGGGGGGGGGGGGGAGATGACGACCGGGACCAGAGGTGGCCCATAGGGCTGCAGAGGAATGTCTTACTATTTTCATTTAAAAAAAAGTTAAAGAACATTGTATGTATGGACAAAAATGGCCTTATATAGTACTGTATACATTTTTCTTTTAGGAAATGTACCTTCATGCAGTTGTGATAGAACTGAATGAGAGGCTTAATGTACCTATGAGGACTCTTTGTCTCTCTTTCTTTGCTTTGGCTGTCCTGGAACTTGCTTTGCTGACATTCAAGGCACATGGCAGCATGCCTTTAATATGTTAGGCAAATATTCAATCATCTTATATCTTATCAATCTATGCATCCATCCTTCCTCTGGCCTTCTATGTGTCCATCCATCCATCTATCCACCCATTATTCCTCTGGCCTTGAGTTAATGATGTTCCAGCCTCGGCCTTTCAAGTGCTGTCCCTTCTGTACAGGTGAGAATGAAGCTCACTGTAGAGCTTTATGCCTAGCATTTTGTAGTCCTGAATGTAAAGCTCAAAACACAAATATACATACAATGAAAGAAAACATACAAGTAGTTATTTTAATAAAATAATTTTAAAACCTGAAAGCTTCTTGTCATACCCAGAATGCACGACTGAGCAGTAGCAAAAAGCTTCATTTGGACTCTACTACCTAGAGAAGAATAACAAGCTTCCATTTCTCAATAAATTTATAGGCTTTTTTTTGTTGTTGTTGTTGTTAAATCTGCCCTTAAAACTATACACTATTCATCACTGGAGTTGATGGTAAAAATTCAATTATCTTTAGTGATTGAAAAATAAAGTGAAGAAAATTACCTTTTCAGGTTGTGTAAAGAACTTCATTGGGAGGACTGGATCCTTTGGCGAGTCTGCATTGCACAAAGCACTTTTACTATTTATAACACACAGAGCCACATCACAAACTGTATAAAGTTTCTAGAGAATAAAAAAAAAATAAAGACAATTACATAACTTCCACGATTACATAATAATCACAAGTACCAATTCCATCAGATATATAAATTCAGGTTGAAAGATATGTGACCCCTTGCTCCTTGAACAGTTCCTGTTTCTGCTCAGCATTCTTCAGAATCCCAGTAAAGAAGGTAAACCAAAGGCATATCCACTTTCTCTCATTAGAAAGACATTACTAACACAAGACTGCTGTATATTTTATTAGTCTGTACCCTCCTCGGGGTTATTATTATTTTTTTGTACAATTTAACGGTTTCCAGAAAAACAAACTTTGTGAGTATAGGCATTAAAAAGAAACTCAAAACCAGGGCTGGAGAGAAGGCTCAAGAGTTAATACTACGCGTTGCTACTGCAGACATGGACTTGGCTATCAACACTTACATAGTAACTCATAATCATCCATGACTCTGGTTCCAGGGGACCTGGTCCCTCTTCTGATCTCCATGGGCACTAGGCACAGTTGGTATACATTCATGCATGCAACCTACTCATATACATTAAAAATATCCAAAAAACCCAAAACAAAACAAAAAAATCCAAACCTGGTAGTGGTGGTGCTTGCCTTTAATTCCAGTATTCAGGAGGCAGAGGCAGGCCAATCTCTGTGAATTCAAGGCCAACCTGGTCTATAGAGCAAGTTTCAGGACAGCCAAAGCTACAAAGAAACCCTATCTGGAGAAAACAAAAAATCTAAACTGTCGGGCAAGTCGGTTAGTGTATTTTCCTTTGATATCCACACCCTGACATCTGTCTTACCTCGTTCGTCTTGGACTCATCTGGAGACTGGGCATCTCTGGTCAGCTTAATGTTCTCTGCCATCTTCTTCATGAAGGCATGACTATTGTTCTCATTCTTTGTCATCAAGACTTCAAGCATAAACCACAGGCACCTAAGTGGAAAACACATTGAACAGAACAAATGGTTTTTTTGCTTAATGGATTAGTCAATCTTACAGAGAAGCTTAGCTCTTTATAGCGGAGCTTCGTAAAATCACTTCCGCTCTCTCTTCTTGCCCACTCATTAATACAAAACCTGTGATGATGGGATATGAGTGTTTTCCAAGGACAAGTGAACCCCAAATCATACAAAACACAAGCATCACTTGGCGAACTGGCAAAAATATATGGACAGAGCTTGTTTTTCGCCAAGTTCCCAAAACGATTTACAGATTAGAGTACCTGCTATATTCCATTGAAAATGTAGAATTAATTTGATAGCATTTTATGTGAGGGGATGGGGATGAAGCCATGACTTTTATCTCTGGCAATACACAAATTAGGTGTGGTCGCACACACCTGAGAAGTGGAGGCCAAGGTTCTCTCACTATACAGTTGGTTTGAGGCCACACTATGCTACAAAAGAAAGGTTAGGTATATGCTCCCATGCTTGATCTATGTGTGGCTGGGGCTCTAACCTAGAGCTTCATATATACTAGGGAACATAAACGACCAGCTGAGTCACATCACCAGTCCTAATGATTATTATTTTAGGTAGGTAGGGTGTTCACTCTCTCCTCTCTCTTTTCCCTCTCCCTCCTTCCCTCCCCCCCTCAACTAGCACATTCCAAGAAAAATGGTATACGAGCCAATAAATAAATTCTTAATCCATGAGGATAAATTTTCATCACAGCTTTATAAATTACCAAACTAAAGCATAAAATCTGAAATAAATTATTAATCTATTTCAGGACTTAGAAAGATGAGTATCTATAAATAGGAAACAAACAAAAGAGTAAGGAAAGGATGGTTAAATGGAAATAATTCTAAAGTAACATTTTAAAAAATATACAATAAATTAAGAAAAATTCAGGGGCTGGACTTCAGCAGTTAGGAGCACTGGCAGCTCTTCCAGAGGTCCAGGGTTAAATTCCCAGCATTTACATGGCAGCTCACAACTGTCTGTAACTCCAGTTCCTGGGGATCCAGAGTCCCCAACATAGACATACATGCAGGCAAAACGCCAATACACAAAAAATTAAAATACTGTGAGTTCGAGACCAGTCTGGTCTACAAGAGCTAGTTCCAGGACAGGCTCCAAAACCACAGAGAAACCCTGTCTCGAAAAACCAATAAATAAATAAACAAACAAACAAAAAATTAAAATAAATTATATAAAAAAGAAAATTCATGATGCTCCCATGGAATGTCTGAAACACACAACTTACTCTTTTATATCACGAAGTTGATCAACATCTTGTGATCTTGTAAAATCAGGATCATGGGCTAGCAGGTGAATCATGTATGGAACCACATACTCAGGCAGTAGTGATAGTAATTTCTCTAAAATGAAAAAAATCATGGTTAACGAAAACAGCTTTTATAAATTCCTTCATTGTTTGAATTCTAACCATTTGCTTCTATTTTTTTCTCAGATATTTACAAACAGAAAGGAATGTGTGTTCAGATGACACCGTAATATTTTTACTTTTATCCTGCAAGAAATCAAAGCCAAAGAATAAACAAATTATATAGCAGATGACTGGAACAGTCAGGGGAAAAAAGCACATACTTTAGTTGATTTTTTTTTTTTTGAGGTAGGGTCTTCTGTTTGTTTTTTTGTTTGTTTTTGTTTTTTCGAGACAGGGTTTCTCTGTGGCTTTGGAGCCTGTCCTGGAACTAGCTCTGTAGACCAGGCTGGCCTCGAACTCACAGAGATCCGCCTGCCTCTGCCTCCCGAGTGCTGGGATTAAAGGCGTGCGCCACCATCGCCCGGCAAGCACATACTTTAATATCTGAGTAATATGAACAAATTAAACCACACTGCTGACTGCATAAAAAAATATAGTTCCCAGGACTATCCCCCAACTCCCTCGACAGTGCTTCTCTATGTAACAGCCCTGGCTGTCCTAGATCTGGCTTTGTAGAGTAAGCTGATCCATCTGCCTCTGCCCCTCAGAAATGCTGGGATTAAAGGTGCTTGCCATCACAAACAATTTAAAGCTAAATATGACTCCAATACAAGATTTCAGTTTCTACACATACTACAGCTACAATGACAACATTCTACAAAGTTAACCATTTTAGGATAAACTTCAAAGAAATGTGAGTGCTCTATCTGATGTACACTGTGAACTACTGTGGTTGTTGGCACGTAATTGGCCCTAATAATCTTATAGGAAGTGATATTATTAAGAGGTGAACCCTTGTTGGAGGAAGTGTGTCACTGTGGGGGTAGGCTTTGAAGCCTCATATATGCTCAAGCTATGTCCAATGTCCCAATTCCTCTTGTCTGCAGGATCAAGATGTACCTTCTACTCCTCTCTCAGCTCCTTCCAGCAAAATGTCTGCTAGCATGTCACCATGTCCCACCATGATGATAATGGACTAAACCTCTGAAAACGTAAGCTACCCAATTAAATGTTTTCCTTTGTAAGTGTTGCCATGGTCATGGTTGTCTCCTCACAGCAACAGAAACCCTAACTAGGACAACTATCAAGTATATACATACCGGTAGCAATAGGGTTCTGTTTAATGTACTCCCTGCGTATGCTGATGTTCTTTAGTAAACACTGGCGTGCGTGTGCTCTTCTTTCCTTCACAGGATCTTTGGCACACAAAGCAAAGATCGCCATATACTCCAAAGGGAGCAGTAACTTCACAAGTGCTTTATGAAGCTTCTGGGCAAATATTTGCCTTACTTGGTAGCACTCATCCTGTATCAGAACAAAAACAAAGATACACAAGATGGGTAAAAATTGGCTTACATACAGATGCACTTTAAATGATGATTACTATGAAACAATAGCAATAATCTCTTATTATGCATATTCACATATCAAATGAGTCTGTACTCAAAGCAAAGTAAACACATTCAACTTTGAAGACAAGGACAACTTTGAAGTCAAGAAAGAAGTTTTCCACTTACATTAATAACAAGTGCACAAAGCTGGAACTGTTCTGGGGTAATAATTTCATGGTAACAAGGTTCCTGAGCAAGCTTCATTATGGCGCTACCAGCAGCTAACCGCAAGCGAGACATATCTGATTTACTATAAACAAACAAACAAAAAACAAACATTTCTATAAACATCATTATCACATAAAATTCTGATTGTTTCTTGAGTGTGAAACAGATAGTAGGTAACTTAATATGTATGTAAAGGCACTGACTTTGTGTCTATGGACTCAACCTAGAGGAAAGGCTCCAGTTAACTATGGTTTCTACCCATGGTCTACATTCAAACTTTCATTCAACAAAGCAAGTCTTCTTATTCTACCAAACAAACTACTTAGAATGCTAAGAAAAGCTATTTCGTCACAATCTGAATCCCTTGTCAATTACACTATTAATTGTGAAATCTTGATTTAAACAAACCAAATAGAAGCCAATCATCACTTTAAAACTATTGTCACATATATTTATACACATATTTATGACTCTACATTAATCTCACAGTTTATAAGTAAAATAGGCAGACAATTATAAAGTACCAGATGTTTCAAAGGAAAAGACAAGAGATTAGACTATGTATGTGTATATATATATATATATATATATATATATATATTAATGGTTATTTTATCAAGTTTCATGAATGTGGATATGTCAGTATTAACATGTTTAAAAGCAAAGATATAAAAAGTTTCAGAGTTCTACAAGGATGGTACCAACTCAGAGGAGAATAAGTACAGAATCCATTTTCTTAATTCCCACTACACAAAAATATTTATTTTCAATTCAATGGAGAAAAGGGTATTACTTAAATTTATATCATGTTACTTAGTTTAGATTTCCAAATAGTTAAACATTTTTTTTCTAGGTCAACTCGCAATATTTAACATTTAGCTCCGGTGAGGATTGTGCCTATGTATCACTGAGTTAAGAGACCTCATTACAAGGCATTTCAGTACACTGTAAAGGTATGCCAAAATTTTCATTACTGACAAACTAGCTCCTTCTGTTGGCTTACTCGCCATGAGAAAGTTGGGCTTTATTTTATTTTTGCATATTGCTTCAATTTATCAAAGCATTAAACATAATATAACGAACTAGTTGTCATATATAACACTTTCATGAGCAGATTATATAGTTTTTGGAGGAAATAACATATCTTAAAAAAACACACACACAGCAGTACCTAGTATCCAACAGTGTTGGGGACTGTGGACCACCAGAGAGACCCTGAATTTCTTGTGAACAACCTGTTTTCCTCTGCTCTGAGCAGCCTGCAGTTGCTCTGATGGATCTGCAGATAAAAGATCCCGAGAGCTGGGGAGTGGCCAGAGCCCTATATAAGCTGCCCCAGAGCACAATAAAGTGGGCATTCTTGTATCAAGGATGTCCCTGTGGCCCCATCTGTCTGTCTGTCTGCCTGTCTGTCTCTCTGTGTGTGTGTGTCTTTAAATTTTCAGCCTAGTGACCATAGCGTGTAATGAGTAGAGCGCAGAACAGAACCGGTGCAGTTTTACACAACAGTACTTAATAAATACCGAATTCATGAAATAAAAAATAGCCGTGTCTGTCCTCTCATGTAAATTTAAGTAAAAATCACGAGTTATGTTTGTTGATGCCCTTGATATAAAGTATTTGAAAGAAATAAGGAACCTGACAATTTCCTCAAATAAGAAACAAAAAAGAGACACTAATTTCACTATACTGAAAGGCCAAAATTAATTTACCCATTTTCCCCCCTTTTGCATCTATAAACATTCCTTGAACTTATTGGAAAGCTTCTACTCCCCCCCCCCTCTTTTTTGAGCCACTATTAAAAGCCATTTTAATATCTTTAAGCCATTCCACTTGTTCAATCACATTACAGGGTCATCTGTCTTAGCTACACTTTTCATAGTGTTACAAAGAGTAGAAATTCAGGTGTGTGGTGGTGGGGCTTCCCTTTAATCCCAGCACTTGGGAGGCAGAGACAGGCAGATCTGTGAGTTTGGGGCCAGCTTGGTCTACACAGTGAATTCCAGGACAGGTTCCAAAGCCATTAAAAAAAAAAGTCTCAAAAATAAAATTACATAAAAAATTTAAACAAAGCCGGGCGGTGGTGGCACACGCCTTTAATCCCAGCACTTGGGAAGCAGAGGCAGGCAGATCTCTGGGAGTTCGAGGCCAGCCTTGTCTACAAGAGCTAGTTCCAGGATGGGCACCAAAGCTACAGAGAAACCCCGTCTCAAAAAACAAAACAAAACAAAACAA
Organism: Microtus oregoni; assembly: GCF_018167655.1. Lineage (NCBI taxonomy): Eukaryota > Metazoa > Chordata > Mammalia > Rodentia > Cricetidae > Microtus > Microtus oregoni. The sequence continues at coordinate 28,838,926 of NW_024543080.1, read as the reverse complement.
AAGATTGGGAGTACAGTGGGAGAGTGCTTGCCTAACACCTGTAAGACTGTGGCTTTTGTTGTTAGCACTGGAGTAGGGAGAGGTAGGTACAAAAAAAAATTTAAACAAAAAGCAGAAATTCAACAAATAACTGTTTGATCAGTCACCAAATATGAATGTTTACTAACACTGAGATGATTATACGTCTATTAGAAGACACTCATAGTTTTCGGAAATGATGAAAAAAGGCTAACATTCTTTAATGTATTCAACAGAGATAACTCCTAAGCTTATAGTGCAAGGCTAACACTCAGTATCAGTCAGGAAAAGAACAGTAGGCAACTCTTGCCCAACTTTATGGTCAAGGAAACTAGGAAGAGCTCACCTGATCCTCTTCTGTTCTGTCAGGTCACCCTCACTAACCAACATCGCTGATAATAACCGAAGAGTTGAATTGGCAGATTTAGACTGGTTGTTTTTCATACCCAACAGCCACCTTACCAGAAGTTTAATTGCCTGTACCTATAAAATATTAACATGCTAAAAAAAGAAAGCAACTTAAAATTCCAATTAGGAGAAGATTATTTTCAACAAATTTGATTAATGACACTACTTATCCTGATCAGCAGATACTGAGAGAGTAACACTGAGAAAGAACATCACTCTGTTCAACCTGAAGATGCACTTTTCCCAGAGCTGTACATGTTGCATCTCCAACAGAGGAGACAAATGGTTCACACTACTACAGTGGTTACTAGAGACCAGGCCAGTGTGAGGAGGGAGGAATGGGTGCTAACTGGTACAGCAATGTACTTGGAAAGAATTAGTAATTTTTGTGGCACATCTTTAATCCCAGCAGCCAGGAGTCAAAGACCAGCCTAGTCTACAGAACAAGTCCCAGGACAGTCAAGGCTATACAGACAAACCCCATCTCAAAAAACCAAAATAAATTTTTATTTGTTTATTTGAGCATCTCTCTACAAACCCCTGGCTGCCCTGGAACTATACAGACCAGGCTATCCTAGAACTCAAAGAGCTCCGCCTGTCTCTGCCTCCTGAGGTCTGGGATTAAAAGCATGTGCATCAAGTAACTTCAAATATAACCATAAGTGGATAATTAGGGCTAAGAATGATTAACTGGCATTTCCAAGGTAGCTAGTAGAGAGGACTGTGAACATTTCCAATACAAAGAAATGACATATGCTAAGAATCTCCATAAAAGTATAGTAAGTATCAGCCCAATATCTTTAAAAACTTAAAAATAGTCACTAAACCAATGTTGATTAAAAATAACTATTTAGAGGCTTTTGTATCACTGTAGTATCAAAAACTGTTGACTAAATCAGGTTTGGTTCATCTTAAACATCTTGACTAAAAAGGTGTTTACAGGGCTGGAGAGATGGCTCAGTGGTTAAGAGCATTGCCTGCTCTTCCAAAGGTCCTGAGTTCAATTCCCAGCAACCACATGGTGGCTCACAACCATCTGTAATGAGGTCTGGTGCCCTCTTCTGGCCTTCAGGCATACACACAGACAGAATATTGTATACATAATAAATAAATAAATATTAAAAAAAAAGGTGTTTACATAATTATTTGTAGTCTTATTTACTAAAAGACTATTTCTCCCATATATGAAAAGCTAGTTAAAGAAGTAATATTATTTTGTATACTTTACTAGCCATCTGACCAAAATACACAATTATAAAATAATAAAAAAATAAAAAACAAACAAAAAAACCAAAATAATATAGGCTTACACATAATGAAAAGTATAGGGCTGTACTCAGTGTTAGAACACTGACCCAGCACCAACTCAAACCCTTTAAAAAAAAAAAATCAACGGCAACTACAATTCTTTAGAGAAGTATTAATTTACAATGAATTTACAAATAGAGCACATAGGGTTTCTCAGTATCAATAGGGTGACTTACAAGCACATGTCACTCTAGCTTCAGGAGACCTGCACTCATGTGCACATGCACACACACTGCCCCATCCCACAGTTACTAAGTAAAAAATAAAGCAGCTCACTACAGAAAGCCCGGGATACCCACAAGCATTCCTTTATCAACATAAAGATCATTAAGATCTACCCAAATTTACCTTTGCTAGTACTTCAGGAGAAACTTCCTCATCTGGAGACCACAATTTTCCATTCTTCTCACCTGTTGACTATAGACAATTGAAGAAATTGTTTTTTTCATGTGGAGTAATATACACGTGAAAATATATAGATAAAAGAACTTAGAAATGGAGAACAAAATTAGCAGAGTCATACTTTCCAATTCAAACATACTATAAATCTATAGTAATCAAGATCGTGGTGTAAGAATACTGATACAAAGCAATGGAATAATGAGGAAAAAAACCTTTTTTATTAAAAACACTTTTATTATAAAGGTCAATTCATTCTTAACAAAGGCACACATACAAAGTTGTGAGAAAAGAACAATTTTTTAAAAAAATGGTGCTAAGAAACCTGGGTACAGACAAATGAAGCCTGAAGCTAAACTGTCCTACCAAATATAAACACCACCTAAAAGGAAAGCATACTAGGCTAAAACTATAAACTCAGTACACAACACAGGAAGAAATCTTTGTTACCCTGCACTTATTAAAAGAAGGGGAATTATAAATAAACCTTGCTGGTGTAGTGGTGAATGCCCGTAATCCCAGAACCTGGGAGGGAGGCAAAGCTGGAGCTCAGCCTTTGTTACACAGAGAGTTTGGGCTCAAACCAGGCTACATGAGCCCCTATCTTCAAAATACCAATTTAGCCCCTTCACAAAACAACTGAAAGTACTAAAGAACCTGAGCAGACAGCTCTCCAAAAAAACACACAGATGCTAAATAAACACGCAGAAACCATTCTAAATACTATAAAATAAACACACCCTTAATAAAAAATTATTTAATATTTATTCTTTCAAAAATCAAAACAGCCATTCAAAAAGGAGGTAAAGAAACTGGAACCTTCAGAATAGGTTGGTGAAAATATTAAAAATGAACAGACACTATGGTAACCAGTCTGGTGATATCTAAAAATGTTCAATAACAAATAATCACGACTCAGAAATTTTACTTTTAGTTACTTATCCAAAAGATCAGAAAATATTCTGATTGTACATATTAGCATTAATTACAATATCAAAAGGTGAAAAACAATTCCAAATTGTTAATTAATAAACAAAATGCAGACAACACAAAGGAGTATTTTCAGCAGGACAAAAAATACATGAAATTTTGATCAATACCATAACAAAATGAATCTAGAAAACATGCCAAGTAAAACAATCTAGGTTATAAAAGGACAAGTATAGACATTAAGACAGCTAGACTGAATTCATAGAGTTAGCATGTAGAGGTTCTGAAGAGTTATGCAGGGGAATTTGAGTACCGTGCTCAATAAGCATCAGGGTGTTTCTATTTGGGAGGATAAATAATAAACCTATTATGATTGCCAGCGCAACAGCTCAGGGAGAAAAGGCTCAGGACGCTGCCAAGCCTGACAACTTGAACTCAATCTCCAGGACCCAAATGATGGAAGGAGAGAGCTGACTTCCATCACATGCCCTCTGACCTTTACAAGCTCACATATGCACTGTGGTACAGCCCTCACCTAAATTAAAAACATGTAATAAAAACTTTTTAAAAAAGTTTGTGAGTGGTGGTACATGCCTTTAATTTAGCACTCAGGAGGAAAAGTAAGGCAGATTTCTATCAGCTTGAGGCCAGATTGATTTATACGGTGAATTCGAGACCAGCCAAGTAGAGCCACACCTCTTTTTAAAAAGATAAACAAACAATAAGGCTGAATATGAGATTTAATTCCTGCACTTGGGAGTCAGAAGCAGGTGGATCATCTCTATGAGTTAAGGCCAGCCTGACCTCCATACACAATTTCAGACCAGCGGGGGCCACACAGTGAGACCACGTCTTGAAAAGCAAAATAGAAAACTAGCGCAGCAGATGGATGAAGAGAGGAAGAAACTAAACAACATCGAGGGTGGAAATATGAATTATGTTAATAAAAAGTAGTTTAGAGTGCTTAATGTTACACTAAAAAGAATGACATGCCTAAATGTGCCTTGTACTTGAACCTTCCCTAATTCTGTGCTGTTAGATTCCTTTAAAAATACATTATGGGTGCTGGAGAGATGGTCGGTGATTAAGAACAATTGCTACTCTTGCAGACAACGAAGGTGCTGTTTCCAGATATATGCTATTTCCACATGATATCTCTATCTCTAGTTCTAGAGGATCCCTTGACTTTTCCTGGCCAAGAAAAGTAGAGCATTGCATATGGTGCAGAGACATACATGCAGGCAAAGCACTCAACACATAAAATAAAAATGAATGTCAGGGGTAGTGGCACAATGCCTTTCACCCCAGCATTCAGGAGGTAGAAGCAGGCAAGATTTCTGGGCCAAACTGGTCTGTAGAGGGAGTTCCAGAACAGCCAGAGCTATAAAGAGAAACGCTCTCTTGAAAAACAAAATGGAAAAAAAAAAAGAAACTTTAAAAAAGAAACTATAATTTTAAAGTGACAAACAGTTGTATTAATAGGGTAAGGTTATATTAATAGGTAATTTTAAAACTAGTACACAATAAGGGTTAGATCCTAGAAGGCACATCAGTCACCTCAAATCTAACATGTAAAACATGAACCTAGGCTTAATGCACACTCACCCCACAGATATTCAAAAGTAAATGTTTCTGTGATATACAGACAGCCTTAAACTCTTGACTCTAAACTGAATAAATAAATTAGAAACTTACCCTGTCATTCATCAGAAGATCTTTAACAATGAAGTTTGCCACAACAGATTTCATTGGGGAAGCAAACTGATCTGGTGCTAACATGGAAATGTGGCCAAGTGAAACCAATGGAGTGATAAGTTGTTCTGGTACATCAGCATTCAGACTCCTGCTGAGTGGCTATGAAAGGAAGAGAGAAGTCACCAATTGGTTTTAAGCATTTAGATGTTCTACAGTCGTTTTACCATGTACAAGTCAATCTGTTTTCCTGATTTAAGTGATATGATCATAATTAATTTTAAGAATTCTAGGTATTTGGTTATTTTACCAGTTTATTAATTGCAGTTCAAGAGAGAATGGCCTCCACAGGCTCATATGTTTGAATGTTTGGTCCCCAGTTACTGAAATATTTTGGGAAAGATGTGGCCTTGTTGATGGGCTTTGACATTTCAAAAGCCTGTATCTCCATTTCTCTGCCTGCAACTTACAAATAAGATGTGTATAGCTACTTCTCTAAGCCCATGTTTGTCTGAAAGCTGCCATGTTCCCCACCATGATGGTGATGGACTAAACCTCTGAAACTGCAAACAAATTCCCAATTAAATGATTTCTTTTGCAAGTAACTTTGGTCATGGTGTCTCAACACAGTAAAATATCAGAGTAATTAAGACAATAATAAAATTGAAAAAATACGAAACAAAGATAAAGGGCAAAAATAAAGTCCAAATAAAAGAAGTAAGAATTAGGACATCAGTCTTTTACCAAATCTGCATTATTTTCCAATTCTTTGTGTCTAATTTGCTATGCTGGTGGATTTTTATGTTGAGAAAGTATTTTAAATAACACTGAATAATAAAAAAGTAAAGGTTCATGAAGTCGTATCATCTCGAATCCATAATAACAGGGATGCCTTTCCTGAAGCAGAGTCTGTCTGCCCAAGGATCATCTACTTAGACCGTCAGGTATGGTTGTAGATACTTAAGCAAGACTGTCAACAGTCTGTGTGTATAAGCCAGAGTGGAAATGACTAAAGGTAAGGAGAATATCCTCTAATATGAAATATGTGAGCCTAGATTGACAGCTGGAATAGAGTGCTGAGTAGACAAGCGCTCTGAGGTGCTCGCACTGTAATGTAAGAACACATGCAAACAGGTTTATAGACCTAGGCTCCAGCCTTACCAAATGACAGAGACTGAGACAAACCAACGGGAACACATTCTATGTAGTAGGTATACCTCAAATATCTGTGCAAGCTGGACTTCCTTATTTGAGAAGATGGCATGGATACAGTGCACAGCCTGTTTAGCTTGGTGTGGAGTACCCCTCTTTGCCTTCTGATGTAAAATGGGAATTAATGTTCTGCAAGAAATAATAATACAGTTGTCATTTTTGGGAGCATATAAATCCTAGGTTTCTTTTTATTTATCATTTCCCCTACTTAATCAGATCTGTTCAAAGGCTATTTTAAGTAAATAATTTTCATTTTAAAGCTAACTCATGAATATAGGAAAATAACAAGCTACCCTTAATTAATATTCTACTTGAACCAGGGCATATTCACATTTACCTTCTAAGAAGATATTCCTAATTTTTCAGTACCCTTTTATAATTCCCTTCAGTTTTTTTTTTTAAAAAAAGCCATGGAAAATCAGTAGTAGAAAGCCAAGTTTTATTAAACAGCTGAAATGATATCAGTGAGTGTAAGTAAACACAGTTACATTCAAGTTCGGTAAAATGAAATTAAACATTTCTAATAATCATCTAGTACGTGTACGTGTAGCTACCATTTGAGGTATTGTGAACACATATTAATTCAACTAACGACTATTAATTCCTGAAAAGAACTATTATTATGGCTATTATTATAGCCATAGCAAGGATGAGAAAACTAAAACATAAAGATATGGAAAATGGGGGGCTGGAGAGATGGCTCAGAGGTTAAGAGCATTGCCTGCTCTTCCAAAGGTCCTGAGTTCAATTCCCAGCAACCACATGGTGGCTCACAACCATCTGTAATGAGGTCTGGTGCCCTCTTCTGGCCTGCAGGCATATACACAGACAGAATATTGTATACATAATAAATAAATAAATATTTAAAAAAAAAAAAAAAAAAGATATGGAAAATGCCAAAAGTAACACAGATGGGAAAAGGTGAGACTGCATTCAAAGATGAAACTGGATTTTGAAGGTAAAGATCCATTAAAAAGAAAAAAAACCAAACAAACCCCAATTTACTTAATCACTACACTAACATAAAAGATAAAACTAAAATTCTTTCCACAAAACAATATGGGAACAAATATAATAAAAAACAAAAACAAATGCTGGCTATATGGCAAAACATGTGGAGGAAGGAAATATTCTCACAAGAACCTACAAAATAGGTACATGTATGAAATAGTTTCTTCCTTTTATTTTCCTAGCCTCATGGACAGACCTCACCACCAAATGCTGGGGACACCTCACAGCTTTATGCATACACTACCATGGAGGCACACACCCAGCCTTAGTTTCAGCTTTCAGGATAAATATAAATACTTTTATAATCAGATGAAATCTGCACAGCAACAGAACTCTACAACAAACATTTGTTATAACTTCAATACAATTTTTAAAAGGTGTCATTTTATATACCAAAAACTTGATGCCATCAAATACAAAGGTCTACTTTTAACAATATTTAACTTTAACAGCAATATTCAAGAGCACAAGTCATACACATCAACCTAAAACCAAAAAAAGTCTGAAACATGATAGTCAGTATAAATCTGACATGTTTATGAACATCTCAAGCCTATCTCCATGGATAGTCAAACTAGGAATTTCCATGTCTAAAATAGCCTTGCTAGCCTGAACACCATTTGTTTTTTTCTTCATAATTTCACATCTATAAGCTCACTACTATTAAAACTGGTGAACAACTAAAGAAAATACACTTAAATGTACTTTATTCTCACGATCATTTTCTCCATTATCAATTACCAAGGACCTAATAAATATTTTTATGATGAACACTATTTAATTGTTCTATTTTTCTTTGTTGGGACAGGAAGGTGGTAGCTACTAAATTTATACCAACTTGAAAAAAATGTACAGATTAAAGGATGCATCCATCATAAATACATTAAAATATGTAATTATGTTTATGTGTTGGTATGTGGGCATGTACACTTGAGTGCAGGTGCCAGTGAACGTCAGGAGTCAGATCTGCTGGAGCTGGAATTACAAGCATTACAAGTGCTAGGAAGAAAGGTAGTATTTTCTGTAAGAGCAGAGCAGTGTGTGCTCTTAGCTGCTGAGCCACATTTCCAGTCCCAGAAGATACAATTTTGATTAAGTACAGGTATATAAAATTATTTTTATAAAAGCAAGCCTGAAGTGATATAAAAATAAACTAATCTTTCTTTCTTTCCCCACACCTTTGTTTTGTTTCTAGAGTGCTAGTATCCAAAGGCGCTACCAGGGTGGTTACTGACATCTTCATACTGTTTTTGCTTTTTTGTGTCTATTCCTTTTATCCTCTTAAGAACAAAAGGTTTCCTTCTTTGATCCTAAAGTTAACTATTCCACCTGTATCTATTTTTCCAGTGCTTCTTTTGAAACAGCAGTCTTTTAAAAAAGGTCTTGCCTTAAAATGTAGAACTATTCTAAGTCTGGAGGAAAATGTCATAAACCACATCCTACTGTGTTAACTTTTTTCCTTTTCTGTACACAGGGGTTTGAACCAGGGAGGGACTCATGTATGTCGAATATGTATTCTCCCATTGAGCTATGTCCTTAACTCCCAAATTCCCTTAAAAAAAATTACTGAAAATATTTATGTTCTGCCGGCCTGTGTGCCTGCACACAGAAGAGAGCACCAGATCTCATTATAGACGGCCACCATGTGAAGGCTGGGAATTGAACTCAGGACCTCTGGAAGAATAGTCAGTGCTCTGAACCTCTGAGCCATTTTTCCAGCCCTAAAAGTCTTCTTGCCTGGGATTGCAGATCTGTGACAAGCCTAACCATAATGACCCTTTCATTATATGTACAGATACATAAACAAGATCACTTTTAGACCACAAGCTCTTTGAAGACAAGGACTGACAGTGTAGACTTGTATCACATGAATTAAATTTAATAAAACCTTACGAGTCCATATGTTCTTTAATTACATTATGAGACAAACCTTACTCGTATTTATCATGAATTATTTTAACATACAATGAACATCTGATGCAATGGATAATATCAACATGTTCTTCTATGTCTCCCTCCTTTACAAGTATAATCCTAAAATGCCAAATTAAAATATATGAATGTACTTTATTCCCATAGTCTTGTCACCTTTATCAATTACCAAGCAACTAATAAATATTTTATCACGAACACTATTTAATATCCCTTATGATGAACACTATTTAATTATTCCTATTTTTTTGTTTTGGGACAGGAAGGTTACAGCTCTGAGCTTATAGTCAATTTGAAAGAAAATAATATAGATTAAAAAATTAAATTAATCATAAATGTAATAAAATATTTAATTCATTTCCTTCTAAACAAACAGTTGTAGCTTGTTCTTCTACTTTTATCCTAAATGTGATAGATACAATGAGGCAGGGAGGGGACAGAGAGACTAAAGGAGACAGAAAATCAGCACGAAAGTGGAAGTTTTTTTTCTGTCCCCATCTTCCTCCATAAAAGAGAAATCAAGATTCAATTGCCCACAAACATAAACTTTTGTGTTAACCGGGTTAAAAGAAAATATACTCACGATCGTATCTGGGGAAGGTCTGTTTCTATTTTGTGGCCTGTGTTCCTAAATATTTGTATTGCAGCTTCTGCTACCTTGTCATCTTCCATTCTTAGGCACTGTAACAAGGACTCATATGTTTCTGCAGAGTGGAACGAGGTAGGATGTGTGAAAGACAGAACCTGGAGGAATAGATACACCTTTAAGAGTACAGCTCTAATCTATTAAAAAGGAGATTTCTTTCAACCAATAAATGTTCTGGTATACATATGTTAGTACACCACATAGAATACATATTACATATTTTAGCTACCAATACAGTTACTTTTACTCATGAGGCATTAATGAAACAATGCATGGTGGCTTAAAGTCATTTCCCCAAGATAGCTAATATGCCACCTTCGATGTAATCACTTAATCTCTTGATTATTTCTGCCACATAGAACAAAGAATATCTTCTTTTAAAAAGAAAAATCATGTCTATGCATGTTCGTGTGTGTGTGTGTGTACACATGTCTAGGCTCATGCCTATAGAGGCCCAAGCAAATCTTTGGGCATCACATTCAGAAACACAGTTCTGTTCGAGACAGGGCTTCTTATTGCCCTGGAGCTCACTAGGCTAGAATGGCTTGCGAAGTGAGACTCTGGGATCCTCCTGTTTCTCGTTCCCCAGTGCTGGGATTACAAGCATGCTACAAAGCTAGGCATTTTTATTTGGGTAGTACGGATCAAACTTAGGTGCTCATGCTTGCAAAGGAAGTTCTGACAAAATGGAAAATTTTGTTTTATGTGCACTAGTGTTTTGCCTGAATGTGTGTCTGTCAGACAGTTGTGATCTGCCATGTGGGTGCTGGGAATTGAATCTCAGTCCTCTAAAAACATGTTAAGTGCTGAGCCATCTCTCCTGCTCAAAGGCTCATTTTTCTCATGGAGAGTGATAAATATATTTAAGTAAGAAAATTTTTATTTGAAATAAAAGCACCAAGTTTTTTGATTTTTAACAAAAAACACAGCTTTTGGCTGTCAAAATGATGATCTATATAGAAATGTCAAGTGAAATCCTCATAGAAAGTTCATATCATAATTGTCAACAATAAAGACATAACTATGCACTTTTAATAACAAACATGTATTGGACACGAGCCCTAACCAGTCTCTACCATTAAGGAACTTATACCAGCTAAGTTGAGAAATGGCTACATTATCTTCATAATGTGGGAATGAGGCTAGCTCCTATCGGATACAAGAGCTAAGTAAAGAAGTAGAAAATCGACAGTCCATCTTCATGTTCTTAAAAAGTAAACATTAAATACATCATAAAAGTACAGAAATGGGCTCAGTGAGGTTTTTTACTTGCAGAAAAACTAGAGAAATCCATTTAAAAACTGGACAAAAAGCAGTAGATTAAACTCTGTGCTAGACACATACGAGCAGGGCTCTGGGTTTGATCCCTGGCACCTCCACTGTTCTCTTCAGCACACGTCTGTCTTTTCTTTATTTTGTCTTGTTGTAATTTCAGTGTATTTTTGCCTCACCCTCTGTACTCGATTCAGTGAGAGCTCCATCCAGTGTTGTGGTTAGACAAAGACACACTTGAAGTCCGTGACAACACTGTCTTGCTCCCATGTCACTCTGTAACGTGGAACCAATCCTTTCACTAGTCCTGAAAACAATTCTTATTTGCAGTCACAGTAAAAATTCTTGAGCCATACCTGGGTCTGTTTTATAGGTAACTGAATTATTTTGCATTTATTAAGATCATCAATAGCATGCTGGGCAGTGGTGGTGGTGCATGACTTTAATTCGAGGCCAGCCTGATCTACAGAGTGACAGTCAGGACTACACAGTAAAACCCTATCTGGAACCAAGCCCCCCCCCAAAAAAAGAGATCATGAATAGCTTTAAAATGTCCCAATCATACAGATGATGTCAAAAACTCCAGTAGTCAGTCAACGACCTCAGATACAATTTTTCTGAAAGATAACTCAGGATTATTTGGCATACATGGTCATAAGTAGAGCAGGAATGCAAAAAATAATCAGAAATAATATTTCATTTAAAAAGATTTATTATGTACATTGGGGTTCTGCCTACATGTATGTCTGCGCGTAAGGCAGCCAGGTCCTTCGAAAATGTAATTATAGACAGTTGTGAACTGCCAAGCAAGTGCTGGGAATTGAACCTGGGTCCTTTGAATAACGGCCAACTGCTAAGCCATCATAACTGCTGAGTCATCCTTCAGCCCCCATATACAGATCTTTTAAAAAAGATGCTACAGTATTATGTAAAATGATTTTGCAAATTATTAAAAACTATTTTAAAGATGCAAAAAATATTTCTATAAGATCTAATTTCTACATAAATAACAGAAATCATAGTACCTGGCAGTCTGAGAGGTAGAAGGATAAATGAGAGTTCCATGACAGTTTGGGCTAAAGAATGAGAGTCTGTTTTATTTTGTTTTGGTTTAATTTTTAAACATTAAAAGAAAGGACGTGCCGGGCGGTGGTGGCGCACGCCTTTAATCCCAGCACTCGGGAGGCAGAGGCAGGCGGATCTCTGTGAGTTTGAGGCCAGCCTGGTCTACAAGAGCTAGTTCCAGGACAGGAACCAAAAGCTACGGAGAAACCCTGTCTCGAAAAATAAAAAAAAAATAAAATAAAATAAAAAAATAAATAAAAGAAAGGACGTAATTTCTGCCAGAAAATTTTCATTTTTTTTCATAATCTAAAGTATAGTAAGCCTGCTGTTGCATATCCTGAAGGGAATGCCATTATGAATCTTTGGAAATAAACAGAGATAAAATTGTTTTAAAAATACCTTAAGCAGTTCAAGTCCTGAGCGAATGGCTGAATCTGGACTTACACCCTCCTCTTCATCATCTGCTGTCCCTTCTATTGATTTATTCATCAATTTTACTAGTGCACTATCAAAAGAAGGAAATGTAAGTTAGTAAGTCTGCTTGAATTAGTAACTGGATCCCAACTGAAATATGATAAGCATAGAGAATCTAAAAAGACAATGGTCAAAGAAGTTTCTGTAGCATGACCACTTGATGGGTAAGCTTACTTTTAGGTGACCCTCCCCAAAATGTAATGTGTATATAATAGTAACAACAATGACTAAAAAATAAGCTATTAATATTAGCTATTTCAATATTCATTTCTACATATAAAGAGAGTTAGTAATTGGCAAATGGCCACTCCAAACAAAATTCAGACACTAGGGCAGGAAGATGGTTCAGTGGGTAAAGGTGCTTGCTAGCAAGCTTGATGCCGAGTTTGATCCATGACCCACATTAGAGATGCCAAGGATTATTGAAAGTTGTTCACTGACCTCCAAATTTGTGCTACATGTGCACATTAACACACGCAATAAATAAAAGTAATTTAAAGATCAAATTCAGCAGTGAACAAATACAGGGAAAATAGTGTTAATTTTACTAGCATCAGTAATTCTAAGAAATTATAACCAAAAGGTAACTAATCAGAAACATGCTGTATTCATAAACATGCAAGTAGATAACATGAAACTGTAAACGAGTTATCTTTTCCATATATTTCCCACCACAAAACAGAATAATAACTGATTTATAGAATCACAGTATCTAATAGAATAGATCTATTTGTTTGAGACAAGATCTCACATGTATCCCAGGCTGACTTCTCTTGGTCCTTCCTGACTCAAGTCTCCTAAGTGGTAAGATTATAGGTGTCTAGTTACTTTCTCTAAGTAAACTAATACTATTTAAAATAAAAACAAATACAAATTCAGGAATGTAGTTTTTATATAGACTGCCAAACTTGTCAAGCTCTGGGTTTGATCCTCTATGCCACACAAAATCGGGTGTTGTGGTGCTTGCCTGTAATTCCAGCTTTGTAAGGGAACCTAATGTGGGAGTCCTGCCATGAGTTCAAGGCCAGCATGGGCTACACAGTGAACATCAAGTCAGCTAAGGTTACACAGCAAGATGCTCTCTCAAGAAACAGTTAGGGATGGGGGTGACGAATGGAGTGAGAAAGATTCTTTTCCTTTGATGCAATAACTGTTTCAATCAAATTATTATGATTTGTTTTATCAGATAGGGTCTTTGCATATTGCTCAGACTTGCCTTTAACTCAGTCTTAGTGATCCGCCCGTCTCAGAGTAGCTGGGACTAATGCACACCACTCGCGGAAATCAAACAATGTTTGCTCTTGCTGAGACAGGGTCTCGCATAGCCCAGGGTGGCCTTAAATTCAATGTGTAGCAGAGGATAGTCTCTTCTCTACATGGTAAGAGCTGGAATTACAGGCATATGTTACCATTACTACTTCTAGTAGTAAAGAATTTATTTGTTTAAATACAAAGTATGAACCTGAAGTGTGTGGTACACAATTGCAATATCACCACCTGAGAAGAAAATGCAAGTATAGAGAGCCAGCATGGACTACAGAAAAAGTAAAATCATGAGATGTGGAAAGATGTCTCAGTGAGTGAGCTTACAGGCCACCTATAACTAACTTTAGCTCAAGGGACCTGACACCCTTTTCATGGTGTCCCAAAGGGTACTACTCACCTGCACAAACCCAACACAGATACACAAATAAAATTAAAATAAAATCTTTAAATATCCAAAAGTCAACTATTAAAAGAATCCAAAGTTTCTTCTCCAAATATACATACTTGCCACAAATTTACTTCCTCTTTATTTGAAGGTGCTTGTGCTGTAATCAGCTGGCCTGGTCTGTCACCTGGGTACCCTGTCACTTTAAAGACACAACCCCGCCCACTCCCAACCCCACCCCCCATCTCCAGCCTGCTTTCTTTCAGTCCCTCTTCAGAAGAGGTAACTACAGCTTCTGCCTCTCTCTCCTCTCCCCCTTTCTCCCTTTCCTTTCCTGCCCTTTTCCTTTTCCCTCCTCACCCACAAACCACTAAATAAACTCTATATCCCAGCTCTCTCTGCATGGCACATCTATCTGTCAGAAAGTGGCACTGGATGTCCTACAAGTAGGAACCAAACACGGGTTCTATGGAGCCTAATTCCACCTAGACTAAAGGTCAAAGAGTTGGAATTTACCAAGATTATTGATTCTACCTCAAACAAACAAACGTCCCACCTAGATTTAGTTCAGAAAGTTCTACTTTCTCAAGGTTATTGTCAACAGGTGTAGCTAATAGCCAGACCTTGTATTTCAGGAATAGAAAAGTAGGCATGTTTCTACCTCAAACAAAAGTCTAAGGGTCCAACTAAGATTCCAGTTCCCTCAAAGAGATAATATTGAACTCCATCAAGGGAGTGGTTGGTTTGCCTACAGAATTTTTTGGTGTAGTGTGTGAGTGTGACTTGTTTTGTTCTAGCAAGAGAATGTTTAACTGGATGTAGCCCACGACCGTCAACTGGTCTGTTCATTTCTTCACATCAAGTTAATGTAGTTTTTTTTTTTTTAAATCTTACTTCTACCTTTTTTGGTCGGGGTATTTTAAGCAATTGGATATTAAATGCAGGCGATTTCAGTATTCACTGGAACTCCCTTCCTGTACTTTTCATGTTTTCTGTTTTATTATTTTCACATCTTTGTGCTCTTTATTTATATTTCTAATCCCCACGTCCCTACCCTGGCAAGTGGTATTTTTGTCCTGGTCCCTGACAAGGTTCCCTGCAGGAACAGCATATGTTCCAAGCATATACTGAGTAGTATTGTTATCTTTAATTCTGAACACCCAGGAGGAGGCAGGTGCAGGTGAAGTCTGAGAAAAGTCTGGTGTATGTACATATTGAGTTCAAGGCCAGACAGTGTCCTGGAGAGAGAGACCTTGTCTCAAAAAGGAAAAAAAAAAAAAAAAAGAACAGTGTATGTTCTTAACCACACCCTTGCATTTTACATACATTTATTTATCATGTGTCTGTGTGTGTGCACACAAACGCCATGGCACATGTGTGGAAGAGTCAGTTCTCTTCCATGTGGATTCTGGAGATCAAATTCCAACATTATAGTTGTTGGCAAGCATCTTTACGTGCTCAGCCAATATTAACTTACGTTCTAGCTATTCCTCTTACAAAATAGTTTTCATATTTGATGACATTATGATTTCCTCATGATTCAGTTCTTTCTCTTCACCTCTTCCCACTTTAATTTTACTTTCATTCCTAGATTTCAACCACTATTACAATGACTATTGTAGTTTTAACATTTTTAATTAATTATGGGATGGATAATTTTCTGCCTCTCGTAATTTTTTCTTTTTCCTCCTCTCTTTGTATTCTCAAACAGGGTTTATGTAACCCTGGTCAGCCTGGAACTCATTATATAGACCAAATCACAGAGATCTACCTGCCTCTGCTTCCCTAGTGATGGGATTAAAGGAGTGTAAAACTATACATTGTTTTACAATTCTACACTGTAAGTTATTCGCGGCGGGTGGCCTGATCATAACATGCAGGAGGCTAAAAAGTTCAAGACCAGACTGGTCTATATAGCAAGTTCCACATTCTAGGCCAGTCTTAGACATATAGTGAGATCCAGCCTCCAGAGACCTAAATAGTGGTGTCATATGCCATAATCCCAGCACTCAGGAGGCATTGTGAGTTCCAAAACAACAGCTAGTGTGCGCGCGCGCGCTCTCTCTCTCTCTCTTTCCCTAAAAAAAACTACCAATATTAGCCAGCATGTAATACAAAAGACAAGTGTGGCAAATTATGTTTTAAGCATTATTTAATATGAATGATATTTACATACATATAAACCTCTCCATGATTTAAACAAGTAGTAATTATCATTGCTATAATTTTTATAGATTTGGAAACTGAAGCTCAGAATACCTAAGTAACCCACAAACTCAAGGTCCGTGAGCTGGATTATATCCTCAGAAGTCCTTACTTGGTTAATCTCTATAATTTATACTTCCTTTTACCACTCATCAGATGTACAGCTTATTCTTGGAACCTTCTATAATAACACACCCACTCACAGAGTTTGGGTTATGTAACTTATTCTTCACTGGGTACACAATGTACTTTACACATAGCTTTTTATTATTTTTAAAGCTAACCTACAAAAGCTAACATAAAACCTTTTATTTGTAATCTACTATTCTGAAGATTTAGCTAAATATAAGGAAGATGTCCCTTTATTTTTGGATATAGAGTCATCCCTGGTTAGTCCAGATCTAACTATGTCAATCTTGGTTAGCCACAAACTAAGAGAGATCCATTTCCTCTGCTTTTTAAATGCTCATATTAAAGGCGATCACTGGAATTCTTACAAAATTACTCTGTTAGAAATCTTAACCAAGATGTTCTTCTTCTCTGAATCAAACACCTCCTGATGGCAAGAAAATTTCTGAGTTTTCAGAAGACTTGTTAACACGGGGACTCAAACAACAGTAACCTACTGACATAAAGGATGCCTGTGAAATTCCCTGATGTCACTGTATATCCCTATCAAAGTTAATATGCACAGTCAGGAGTTCCTATTCCTACTACACTGTATCTTTAATCTGATACAACGTGATGCTACAGTGCCAGGGTGACTTGATAAATACTGATGTGTACTCAGTATTGTAAAGATCCTGAATTCATTCCCCAGCACACATGTATGTACTCGTTAGTTTGTACTCCACTCCACCACAGACACAGCAAGCTGCATAAGGGCAGGGTAGGTGAGAAGTAAATGGTACAGATCAAAGGATACTCACTGACAAGAAATAATATATCTACGTTTTTTAAACTAACTATGGACAAAAGTTTTATTATCCAAACTTTTGTTCCTTTGTTTTCTTTTTTGCAAAGAGGAAAGTCAATCAGGAAGTCTTAATTTAATCATAGTAAAAATGATGTTCTGGGCTGAATTGTTCCTCTCTAACTCACAGATTTTAGTGACCAGTATCTCACAATGTGACTATATTAGAGATATAGCATTAATGAATAATTATATAAAGAAATTATATGGATGAGGTAAACCTACGACGACCGCTATTTTTAAAAAATAAGGAGAGTAGGACACTGATTTATTTTGGATACACAGGAAAAGACCATCTGAAAACACAATGAGAAGTCGGTGGCTATCTTGAAAAGAAGGAAAAGGACTTTTGAAGAAAATAAATGTTCTACTGTACACCTGTCACATTCTGAGGTATCTTGCTAGCCAATGGTAGTTTGTTATGGTAACCCTTGAAAACCAGTATAACATGCCTTCCAATAGAACCCACAGTAGTGATTCATACAGATGAAATAACTGGTGGTTTCTTGAGTACCAAATTAGGTCTCCAGATCCAGATATATCTGGATTAAGAACCAATGAGTGCTACAAAGTATACCAACATGAGTAACAATTATCTCTACAAGACAGAATCATTCATACAAAATTTACAATAGCAAACTCTTAGAAGTAAAATGTGTGAATTGTTTTTTAAAAAAACAAGTTCTCATTTTCAATATGCCATTCTGTTCTCATACATCAAGTACAGTGATAAAACAAGACATAACAGAAAATAACATGAACACTGAAATGCTTAACTAAACTCTAAAATTTTCTTTGTTGTTTTTATATATTCCAGGATTTTGAAAATTAGCACATACAGAATAAATCTAATTGTAAGAACTTATAAAAAGTAAAAGGCATTAGATATAGGTTAATAGTCATCCTTGAGCGGTGGACACACTTCCTACATTAAAGGAACGGATCTCTGTGGGTCCAGCACTTAAGCTCACAAACATGCTCTGGGATAAGAGTGTATTTATTCTGCACAAATCTGATGGCTTACCTTATGGCTTCTGAATCAATATGCACAGGAGCAATTCTTTCCAACAGAAATTTGACCATCTCTAGAAAGGGGTTGGTTGGCTGCTTAGGATTTGCAAGTTTCCGAGCTATTTCTCTCTATAAAAGAAAAGTTTTACTCTAAGTTTCATCACTTTATGATTTTTCACAAGAAAAGCAATGAAAAGTTCAAAACCAGGAAGAAATGAAAACAAAAATGTACATAGTAAGTAATCACTAAAAAATCCAGACAGTTGAAAAAAAAACAAGAAAGGATGAAGTAGTTTTAAATGACTTGATTTTGACTTGTACCTCCACTATACAATTTCTATTTACTGTAACAACATAAATGCTCTATTTAAAATAATTTTATTCAGTTATAAATGGTTTTATTATTTCATGATTGAATAGAATATTGGGCTTTCTTTCAGTTAATTTCCTAATTACATTCTTAGTATTACGTGTTTATGTATGTATGTATGTATGTATGTATGTAAGTGTACGTTTGTGCACATGAACGTAGTGCCAACAGAAGTCAGAGGACAGTATCAGAGCTATTTCTCTAAAAAGATTACAGGAACTAGAGTTACAGGAAGTTGTGGGTTGCTCTAAGTGAGTTCTAGAAAATTAACTTTATAGTCTTTTGCAAGAGCAGTATGAGCTTGTAACTACTATCAATCCAGGCCTAATTTCTTTCTTTTTTTTTTTTTAAAAAAAAGGCAGCAAGGTGACCGAGGATAAAGGGGCTTGCGTGGAGCAGGAAAACTGAGTCTGATTTCTAGGACCCATACAGTGGAGAGAAAACTGTCTCCTTTGACCTACTTGTCCCCTTGCACCCACAGAAAATAAAAACTTTAAAATGAGAAGGGGTTATGCAGCATACATATAATGGCATATACATAAATTTGGGGTACTAGAGACCCTCCAGAAGCACCAAGCCCAGGAACTTCAGAACAGCCTAGGCCAGGGAGACCTAGCGTAAAAAAGCAAACCAAAAAATGGGAGAGAGGTGCTATGTTTAAAAGTCTGGCAATATTTTTAAATTCTGAAAAAACAGAAGGAAGAAATAAATTGAAGCATGTACTTTTCCAGAATTTTAATAATGTGAACACAGAATTATTTCACACTATTGTGAATTCATGAATCAAAGTAATTGTCTCTATTTGTTCAAAGATGGCAGTAATATTAACTATCTCTGACAAGAACGGGATCTGATCTTATTGTCTCTAGGTCTTTCAGGTGATTTAACAGTGTTAATATATATCAACCAGGTCTAAACTAGATTTCGAATCACAAGTCACAGACAACATGTCATCTCCTATTTTTTTTTTTGTTTTTTGTTTTTCGAGACAGGGTTTCTCTGTGGTTTTAGAGCCTGTCCTGGAACTAGCTCTGTAGACCAGGCTGGTCTCGAACTCACAGAGATCCGCCTGCCTCTGCCTCCCGAGTGCTGGGATTAAAGGCGTGCGCCACCACCGCCCGGCCATCTCCTATTTTTTAATTTAAATTTCATTTTATTTATTATTAGAAGTGTATGTGTTTTATGTAGGTGCATTCATTCTATAACTTGCAGCAGTCAACTCTTCCCCTTCATTATAGGTTTTAGAACTGAATTCAGGTGGAAGCTTGCCACTGAACAATAGATCTATTTTTACAAAGAACTATTCACTCCCCAAAACTAGAAAAGTGATCTAGACATAGTGATCTAGTTCCTACATGTCCTTTAAGATTCAACCCAGGAGCCACTTATTCCAGACTAAGTTATTCTCCTCCAGGGTTCTGTGATGCTCTTCCATATATAATTCTATCACAACACTTATCATGTTGTTTGCTATCAAAATAGTGACCTATTTCTGTCACCCAAACTACAAGCTACCATGTATAATACAAATTACTAAAAGTAACAATAAATTAAAATGGTGTAAACATGATCAAGGGAAAATATGTATTTGTGTGTGTGTGTGTGTGTGTGTGTGTGTATGTGTGTACGCACGCGCGCACATCACTGAGGTCTTGTGGGAATAAGAGACTGACTTGAAGGATTCTATTGTCTCCTTCCACCACTTGGGTAAAGGATCAATCTTCAATCAACTAGCTTCACAGGAAGTACCTTTATGCACCAAGCTATCTGACTTGCTCTGCTTTATTCATTTATTAGAAACAAACAAACACAATCAGGATCTCACTATGGATTGCAGAGTGGACATGAACTCATGGTGATTTCTTCCCCTCACCTCCTAAAGGCTAGGATTACAGACAAGCACTATCATACCTATCAAGCTATTTTTCAGACAAATATAGTCTTTATCTCCACCTTCCTGATTCTTAAAGCCAGAAGCAATGACTGCATGCACTGCCTGCTCATTGCATTCGTTCCTGGATATTTTAATTACAGACCTCTGTAATTTATTTACATTTATTTATTCATATATTTATTGTGTGTGCTTGTGTGCACGCGGTGCATGTGTGAGTGAATGAATGCATACATATGTGGAGTTCAAAGACAAGTTGGAACTCAGTTTTCTTGTTCACATTAGGATGTCAAGAATTGAACTCAGGTTCTAAGGTTTGGGGGCAAGAATTTTTATCAGCTGAGTCATGAAGTCAGCCCCATAAATATATATTTTTGAAGCCTATTATATATTTCTGGTATAACCAAGGGATTCATGCTATTGCTCTTATTATCAAATTCAAGTAAAGTCCCTATTTTCTCTCAAATCAAAGTATCCCTTGATTATAGTTTCATCATCATTTTTTTTGGAGGGGTGTGTGGTATTTGGTTTGCTTTGTGTTATGTGTGTGTGGTGTGCATGTGTACACCTGTGACTAAAACAGTGAATCCTCAGGGAGGACCTATTTGTCTTCGCCTCTACAGTATTAAGATGAGGTGCACGATTCACCTTTTACATGGGATCTGGGCACTTGAACTCAGGTCTTCATGCTTTTTTAATCAGTAACAAAACACCTCATGATCATAAGCCCCTGAACTGGTTCTTACAAAAAAAAAAAATGACACTATCACACATTATGAAATACAGGCTCTACTTGTAATTTAGTCACTATATCCTGCTATGAAATGAAGCATGAAAAACGTCCTTTAACATTTCATTGTCCTTATAGGCAAAACTTTAAACCACATGGTCGCATGGGTAATTAAGTCATTAAACTGTATCAATCCAATTATATGAGAAGATTCTTTGAAACCTACAACACTACTAAATTCTAAGTACATGTAATCTTTAAAGCAGCAAATTATTCAGGTAAGTGCAAAGGAGAAAATATCAGGACACTTGGCTAATGAATGCACCTGGGTAAGAAGAGCTCTCTTATCCAATGGACCTTACAGCACATCTTCTCACATAATGATCAGTTTAGTTCCCCACAAAGAATAAAAACTGTTTTAGCTCCTTGACCACTTTGTAAGAACATCTATTATAATCTTTAATACCTCATTACATATTTAAATAATTGTGAATTTGAATCCTTTTCAGAACAAAGGTAAAAATAAGTAACCAAAATACTAATCTTTTCTTCATGTTCAAGCCTATCTTTGCATAATGTATTCCAAACACATAACAGCATTAAGTGCTGAAGACACAAAGTTTTCTTCTCTAAGTTTCTATCATACTAGTTTCCTAGAAAATAAGGAGTGCAAGAGAGAAGTCTACAAAAGAATTTATTTCTTCTACAAATCCAATCCTGTATGATGGCATGATTATAACTAAATTATTGGCAGACTTTTTCTATGCTCAGAAAAAAAAGAAGGAAGTGCATGCATACAAAACATTATGAAAATTCTTTTCCATTTCTTAAGCGAAGAAACACACATTAAATAAAAAGTCTTGGTCATTCCCTAGGACCAGTCTCTCTGGCTCAGATCTTTGGGAAAGGAGAATTTAGTTGCATTTGGATATATTACTAAGTAATTTAGCATCTACCATACGGTTAAAAGAAACACAAAAATATATGTAACAAAATACAGATTTCTCCAAGTTATTAGAAAAAAATTATAAAAGCATAATTCACTAACCACACAAATGTCAGCTTGTTTGCATGAACAGGTTGGGCTGATTAACAATTCTAACTGAGACCGCAGCTTCTCATCATCACCAAGAACCTGGTTAAATTTCTTTACAAAATCTTGTGCTTTCCCAGGGTCAGGCAAATTCTCTATAAAATGAAGAGAATAAATATTAGAAAAGAAAGAGTATCTTTAAAACACTGGTGGGGGGCTGGAGAAAAGATTTAGCAGGTAAGAGTGTTCACTGTAGGGGAAGGGACTAGAGAGATAGCTCAGCAGTTAAGAACAATGAGGCTCCTGGGTTCAATTCCCATCACCAACACTGCAACTCACAATTGTGTGTAACTCCAGTTGCAGGGGATCTGACATCCTCACATAGACATATTTGCAAGCAAAACAATAATGCACATAAAATAAACATAAATAAGTTATTAGAAAAAGTGTTTACCACTCCTGCTAAAGACCCAGTGCCCCTATCAGGTAGTTGACAATTGCTGTAACACCAGAGGATCTGTGATCTCTGGACTCCTCAGGTATGTGACTCAAACTCAACTTACACATAATTAAAAATAAAAACAAAATATTATAAAATAAATAAATATTGGTGACCCAGTAAAAGACAGTGAGACAAAGGGCTCTTATAAACGAAATTAAGGAATATCTTTTATCATTTATTCATAAATGAATAACCTGTTTTAAGTGGCTGGAGAGATGGCTCAGCAGATAAGACTACTTGTTGCTCCTGGAAAGGAGCCAGTTTCAATTCTTAGCGCCTCATGTTGGCTCACAAGCATATCTATAAGTAATTCCAGCTCCAGGGAACTGAACAGGGACATATATAATACATATATATGCATGCAAAAATTCATATATGAGATATATATGAAAAAAAGCCTGTTTGATATTTATTACATGCTCACTGGGTAATAAAACATACTTACTTGCTATGGTCATCAGTTTTCCAAACATGGCAGAACAGTTAGCCTCTGACTAAAATTTAAAACAAAAATGAAAGAACTAGTCATTTGTATTAACAATATTTTGGAAAAAAATTAATACACTGAACAATGTTCATCATCTTTAAATAACTCATCATAGTCTGACCTTACTTGTCGCCGTGCATGTGTTTATATGTATGAGAGAAAGAGAAAGAGTTTTTAGCAAAGATTAGTAGAAAAGGAACATATATTAAGAGAAAAAAAAGGAAAGAAAAAAGATATTATCAGGAAAATTAAGGAGACTGAATAGCAAGTTGTGGTAGCATGTGCTTGTCATATCATAGACTAAGATAGGAGTATTGCTTGAGCCCAGGAATTCCCAGTGAGCCTTGGCAACATAACCAGCGGGCCTATGCTCTTGCTGTAACACATTCCTGGTTAGGTGAACTGTGCCCTAACTGGAAGCCAAAACAAATACTTCCTTCCTTAAGTTGCTTTTGAACTTGTCGGGTGTTCTGACACCAAAATAAGAAAAGAAACTAATGTATGACTAGCATCCCAGCCACCAAATGCTGAGAACGGAAGACTGTTGGCAATTTGACAGGCAACACAGTGATTTTTAGGCTAGCTTGAGCTAAAATATTGAAAACAAGAAACAAACAAAAAAAAATGTAAAAAAAAAAAGAAGAAACAAACTAAGAATGTAATTTAGCTTTGAAAACAGCTGAACCAACATTTGGAAATTAAAACACCTTGAAATACTTTCATTACACCATATTACTGAAAAAATAGTGACTTGCAATATATAAATTAAAACAAAAATCATAAACCTACTGTAGGCTGCTTGTGTAAATCCAACAGTTCACGCACATGACTCCGAAGCATGTTCTGACACTTCCACATTTCATTGAGAGCTCTGTATATAGTTATAAACATGAAAAGATAACATTTAACAATACTGCAAACTATTCAACTTTATGACTTAAGTGTGCTATTTCTAATTTCCTACATAAAAAATTTAAACAACAGTTTATTAGAATTTAAAGAAGTTTAAATTTAGCAGGCATTTCACCACTGAGTGAATGCCCCTGGATCAAAGAATCAATTTGATCTTGCCAAGGTCATAAATGGACTGAAAGAAGCTTTAATTCTAAGCAGAGGGAGCTGGAGAGTTCTGGTTTAATGAAAAAAACAGAAAAATGAAAGGTGTTAAAGAGTATAAGGGGGGGTATACAGAAAGTGGAGTAGAGATAAATAAACGACACAGGATTATCGAGTGCCAGAAAAATAGACCTAGGAGAGATGAAGACTGCTCAAGAGCCCCTGAGGACTAGCTTTCACAGCACCACAAAGTGCCATGCAAGCAGCCCAGGGAAGGAAGCAAACCAATACTCCTACCCAGCTGTGACACCTATGAACCACAACTAGATAGTACAACAGACCCAAGGATGCAATAGCTGCACTCATATCTTTAGTAACCAACAGCTCTCTAGTGTCATTATCCTTCAACAAAGAGACAGACAATCATGGGAGACACCTAGCCAGGTTTGAGGTCCTAAATCTTATGACAAACATATTACACCACGACTTTGCTAACCTGGTATAATTCCTAACTGCATTCTAAATATTTATCCCAAAGGCAAATGTAGCTCCCATCCCTCATCAAAGAAGCTTCCCTTTGAAATAGATAGAGACCATTACAATAAATAACAACCAATCAAAACGCAAAAAGTAAGTGACTCTGTTGTGACTAGCCCTAACTCACACATCTACAACATGACCATGGTAACTAGAACTTAGGGAACATTACAGACAAAAGAGCAAAAATATTTTTAGGAGCCAGAGGACCAGGAAATCTGGGAAGATTGTACCTTTAACAATGGACAGGGAAGCTTTACTAACAGTAGCTCAATAGGCTGCCTAAACAAGACCTGAACAAGGTACCACCAATAGACATGCTAACACGGAAGGAAGAAATCTCATGGGGCCTACCCTCGACAAAGAACCATAATGAACTAAAGAAATTCTAGAGGTAACAAATAGTCTTCCCTAGGGATGAGCCCCCTAATTAGTTATCTAGTACGAAGTGATCAGTCCTAAAATCATATAAACAATGCTAATCAAACTCAGCAGGCTGTATTTATATATTTTGGCTCATGTGTTAATACCCCCCAATATGAAGCAAAGAAAAAGAGAGGTCATGAATTCAAGTGGAAGTAAGGAGGGTGGATACATAAGTGGTTGGAAGGAGGAAAGGGAAAGAGGATATAATGTAATCATAATTAAAAAATTAAATGCTAGGCTAGAAAAATGCTCAGTGGGAAATATTTGCTATATACAAATAAAGACCTTTCTTCATATCCCAGAATACATGGAAAGCAGTAATCCATGTTAATAATCCCCGTGTACCTATGATTATACTGGACAGAGAGAAAAATACTTGGAAGCTTGAGGGCTAACTAGCCTGGCAGAGACTAGGCAACAAAATGTCCTGTCTCAAACAAGGTGGAAGACAGGGACTGACACCTGACAAGGACTGATAATGTCTACATACATGCTGCTGCACATGCACACTTGAACATACATGCATACAATCATATAAAAATTGAAAAATGAGGGCTGGAGAGATGGCTCAGAGGTTAAGAGCATTGCCTGCTCTTCCAAGGGTCCTGAGTTCAATTCCCAGCAACCACATGGTGGCTCACAATCATCTGTAATGGGGTCTGGTGCCCTCTTCTGGACTGCAGGCATGCACACAGACAGAATGTTGTATACATAATAAATAAATAAATATTTAAAAAAAGGAAAAAAAATTGAAAAATGAATTGAACTGTCACCAGGCATAGTAGAGCATGCCTGTAATCCTAGCACTTGGCAGCCAAAGCAGGGAGATCATTAGTCTGTACTATGTACGAGCCTGGACTACATGAGACCCTGTCAAGACATACAGGAAAAGAAAGAGATTTCCTACCTCACACAAATCCCCTCTATATTCCAGTTGTCAAGAGCACTTCTAAGAATTATGGTGACTCAATACTCATGTCTAGATATGTAGAAATAAATATAAATGGAGGACTGATGGCAGTGGAGTACATGCTTAACAAACACAAAGCTCTGGGTCCCAACCCCAGAACTATATAAACTGTGTGTTCCAAGTGTCCTATTATAATGCCAGTATTACAACCAGAAATTAAAGATCATCCTCAGCTACATAGCAAGTTAAAGCCTAGTCTGAGTTACAAAAGGCCCTGCTGAAAGGGAGCGAAGAAAAAGAAATACAAAAGATATCAATTAACAGCAAGATTCAGCCACCTGAAAGGGGCCTTAGCTTCCACCACGAACCTTCCAAAGAGAGATGAATAACACCTGCTAAAATGTCTCAGGGTCACAACATTAGCCCATGGGATTTCTATTGAAAATGCATAATCTCAATCCAACAAGAAAAACATAGATTGGAAGATCCCAAACTTAGGCCAAATTGTATAAAATAACCAGATACAATATTTACGCAACACTGTTCTAAAAAATGTAAAAACTAAATATGTAATATGAAATCACAGATGGTTTATCACTAGGTAACACATAGACAATTTAAAAAATTTAAATACAGTAAATTATTGCATATTGAATTAAAAATTTTTCAGATCAGTTTTATTATGTGTCCATGTAAACATACGCCCTCAAAGGCCAGGAGTTACAGGCAGTTGTGGACAGCCAGATGTGGGTGCTGAGAACTGAACTCAGGACTTCTGAAGAGCAACAACTATTTTTAAACACTGAGCATCTCTCCAGCCCCAAATTTTAAAATTTTAAGTCATATAAAGGTTATGTAGGTAAGAGGTCTTTCTTCATACACAAACAACTGAAATATTTTGAAGATGCTACAAATCTGTAAATGTCTCTCCAATCATTAAGAAAAAGAATGTGATTAGGTAGACTAAACAGATTACACATGGTCAAATATGATAGATACTACTATGTGCTCTGCTATTCCTGCAACTTTAAGTTTGAAGTTGCAGTGTTTTATGCATTCTCTGTGTGTTTGATGTTTAATCAAGGCCTTGGGCATGCCAGAATTCCAGGCAAGATCTCTACCAATGAGTTATCCCTAGGTTTCTTTCTTTGTTTGTTTGTTTGTTTTATTTTAACTTTTTTGAGACAGTGTCTCTTTACAGAACTGAGGTTGTTCTGGAACTCACTCTGTAGACCAGGCTGGCCTTGAAATTATAGAGATCCACCTGCCTCTGCCTCCTGAGCATGGGGATTAAAATTGTGCACCACCATGAATGGCACCCTAGTCCACTTATATGTGTGTCTCTTTTCAGTCAAGATGAAGTAGCTTGGTCAGAATTAAACTCACTATGTAGCAAGGCTGGTAGTTTAAATACCCTTACACACCAATTAATTGAATACTTGAAACTCTATTACTGACATCATTATCAAAAGTGTGCATGAACGCTCGAACACACACAGACACCCATTAAAAAAACAAAAAAACCCAAAAAACTCACGTAGGAAACATATGAGCCATTGAAAAGTAACTTACTTCACAGCATTTGGATCCAAGCTGGCATATAAATAATATAAGCATTTCATTCTCTCTTCAGTTTCCAAGTTATGGGGAACAAGATATTGGGCAAAGATTTTTTCTACCAGGAGTCTATGGAAAGCAAACACACAAAAACAATTATGCTATTTAAGAGGTGATAAGTGAATTTAACCATTTTGTATAATGTTACTAAACCAATCTATGTGCCCCAAAATAATGAAAAGCGTCAGTACACAGTTACTCCTTCCTTCACAGAGTCTCAGTAGTGACTTTGTATCCAGTTTATACTTGAAGCTAATTTCACAATCTATCATAAAACATTTCTTCAAGAGTGCTTGAATGCTACTCCAAGGTGACAGAGTCTCACACTGTAACACAGGCGGGCCTTCAACTCGGGGAGTTCCTTCTACCTCAGCCTTTCCTAGCGCTGGGATTACCAGCACTGGTCCTGTTTATTCTCTTTCTGACAGTTCTGGGGGAGGGGAGATTGGTGTTTTGTTTTTTTCATTTTTTTTTTTTAAATAATCCAAGTCTCATGTATTCCAGGCTGCCCTCAAACTTGCTACGTAAGCCAAACTTGCTTTGAATCTTTGCCTGAGCCTCCAAAGTACTGGGATTACAAGTGTGTAGCACCAGCCCTGTTTTCTTAAATGTCATTCGTAAACACAGGTATTTGACTGTCCCAGATAATCTTCAGCAGGCTGAAACTACAGACTATAAGTAGCACTAATAGAAAACTGTAATACCAAGGACAGCTAATTCTCAAGAAACTAATCAGCTTCCTGAATGTAGTTCAGCTCCTTGCCTACTCTGTCATGTAATAAAAACAGGAGGATCGACCATCATTACTTCCTGAAAATAGGCACATCCGACTTTTCTTATCTCCAATCTAAATTCATTATTAGACTTCCTTAGTTTTAAAACTGAAGAACATATAAATAAAAATGATGAGACAGATGTAGATTTTAGTCTCTATCCTGCTTTACTCCTAAGTCCAGACTTTTTTTTACTACTGTTACACTACTTACATTATTAAGAAGAATCATATTTAAGTACCATATGTACAAATATACAGAAAACTATTTCTATATGTAGTAATAAATTACATAAAATTATATAGAAATATTTTAAAATAAAAAGCAATTTTATCAAACTATTAGACTCACTTGTCGTCAATGCTGTTCTGATAGTAGATGTGCAGAAGTTTGTCCTTTATCCAGCTGACTTTCTCTGCAGCTTCCTTTCCTGCCTCACCATGAAGACAGTATTTCTTATAAAGCTGAGCAAGACCCATCATGGCTTCTTTTCTTACTCGCCACTAGAAAAATAGCATTTATGAGATGAGCAAGCCACTAGGCTCTGTAGTAAATACTATGTCATCCACAGCAACACAGTGCATCTTCTCATAAGCAGCTCCGCAAAACTGTCTTACTAATCATTTTTACAACTATTGTTGGTAGATACCAGTTCCTTCATTAATTTTCCATGGTAGTATTGCTATATGATTTACCAATTTATTTTAGTTTGCCTCCAACTAAACAAAGTACAGATTTCATTCACTTCAATTCTTTAAATATGTAATGATGCAAATAAAAGGAAAAATGAAAATTGTAAATTATATTAATATATTCTGTACACAAACGGCTTCAATGTCTTAGGTTTTTGATTTATTTATTTATTTATTTATTTATTTATTTATTTATTCTTCTGGGACAAGGTTTCTCTGTAGGGTTGGAGCCTCTCCTGAACTCGCTCTGTAGACCAGACTGGTTTTGAAACTCAGAGATCCGCCTGCCTCTGCCTCCCAAGTGCTGGGATTAAAAGCGTGTGCTACCTCCCCCCCACTTCTGTTTTAGTTCTTAATTATATATTTTTGAGCTTAATTGTAAATAACAACAAAGTTCAGAATCAAGAATTCTGGAAAAACAAAGTTGGTGAGAATATTTTTGTTTGTCTTTGGTGAACTTCCTCATTTTGTAGACTTCATCAAATGGCAGTGGTTCAGCAAGTTGGGATACTTGCTGGCAAGCATGGTAACCATTTCAATCCTGGGACCTACAAGGAATCACCCCCCCGCCGACATACCAATAACAATAATAAATAAAAATCTTTAAAAAAAAATAAACAAAGGTTTGGAGCCTGGGAATGTAGCTCAGTAGAAGAGTGCTCACTTAACATTCCCAGAATCCCAAATTTGATTCCCATCATTGCAAACATGGAATCCCAAGCACCAAATGTAGAGAAAATAAAACTAGAAATTCTAGGTCAACGTTAGCTGTGATAGTCAGCCTGGGCTTTAAGAAAGCCTGTTTGTATTTAATATTTATTAACATATATGAGCATGCATGTATGCACACCAGAAGAGGTAATACTACAGTTATAGACACTTGGGAGCTGCCATATGAGTACTGGGAATTGAACTTAGAAACTCTGGAAGAGCAACCAATGCTCTTTATAACTGAGCCATCTCTCCAGCCCCAAGACTTTGTCTTTAAAAGAAAAAGGGAAAAAGGCCAGGAATGATAGTGAACACCTTTAATTCCTATACTCAGGAGCAGAGGTAGACTGATGTCTGTAGGTCTGATGACATCCTGGTCTATAGAGAGCTCCAGGACAGCCAGAGGTACAAGGAAAAAGGGGGGGGGGGGGGGAAGGGGGGAAATAATCCTTGTTTTTACAAGGGGAGAGAAAACATTCTGGCTAATTTTAAATCAGTATTTTCTCTTAAGTTTTTGAATAATTTTTTTAGTCTACTGAATGCATGGAATGAAACTCAGTAATGTGAGCAGTGAAATCTAAGATTTATTCCTGTTCCACCATTTTCCGTAATGGACGTCAAACTAACTGAAGAGACCAAAATCATGAACTAAAAATGTGTCATAAATGATAGAGCAGATCATGCAGTCAGGAAGAGTAATTTATTTACCTCTGTGAAAATATGAGATAAAAATTAGTAAGGGCAGTATTTTTCACAAAGGAAGAAATATCACACTAACCATCTATGCCCTTGATAGGTAATTGCAAGTCAAGGGGAAGAGGAGATTCAGTAATGTGAATTCATTACTTGAAAATTTAGCGCCAAAACCAACACTCAAAAGTTTTAATTACTGTCATCGTTAAATAAATTAGTGTCCTTTCCTTTTTCAACATCTGTCACATGACTATTTTAAAACTAAGAAGATAAAGACAACCTCTGGTAGCGTGTCACAACATACTAGTATACCCTGAAAACACCTAAATTATGCATTCCTAGAAAACAATAGTTCTTCAAAAATGTCAGTCGGACCAGTATACTCTAATTATACTGCAACTGCTGCTAAAACAAGTATGGTTCTTTCTTTACTTATTTCTTTTTTTAAATTTTTGGTTTTTTTAAGACAGGGTATCTCTCTGTAGTCCTGGCAATCCAGGAATTCACTTTGTAGACCAGGCTGGCCTTGAACTCAGAGACGCCCCTGCTTCTGCCTCCAAATTAAAGGCAAGTGCCACATAGTTAAGTCTGGCTCTTAAGATAGACTCATCTCCTCTTTAGTAACTACTGTCATTGTTTAAAACATTACCTTTCCTTATCAGGCCATGTTTCTAACTGCGTTCAATGACAGAAACAGCAAAATAAAGTAATTACAGAACCATTTCTGCTTTTAGCTCAGCAGGCATTGTGCAAACAATATTTTTTCTTAGAAAGTAAGATATTCTTTTAACTGAATTGATTGACAGATTCAGCTAAGTTAAGCAAATATAAGTAAATATACATAACCAATGACTTGCCCTTTGCAAATTGAAATGTGCAGAAAATCAAATTATTTCATTTACCTATTTCTACTTTATACAGAAATGCTATAAGAAAAATCCATACCCTTGAGGCTGAAAAGATGGTTCAGCAGTTAAAAGCACTGGCTGTTCTTCCAGAGGACCAAGGTAAAATTCCCAAAATCTAAATGGAGGCTCACAACTGTCTGTTACTCCAGTATCAGAGGACCCAACACCCTCACATAAACATACATGCAGGCAAAACACCAATGCACATAAACTAAAAATAAATTATTTAAAAAAATCCATGCCATAATAGGAAAAAGATTCAGAACCCACATACTTGCTAATAGAGATAAGCAAAGACTATGCATATGGAGGCAGGCAGATCTCTGCAAGTCTGAGGTCAGCATGTTCTACACAGCAAGTTCCAGGACAGCAGTGAGACCCTGTCTCCAAAAGTAGTATGTGCACTTGAAACATAAAAACTAATAGTTCTACAGATTTAGTGTTATTCTGCTATTCAAAGAAAAGCTGAACTGGTGTTATAATACCAGACATACAGAGCAAACAATTTGAACATGGTAAATGAGGGAAGAGCAAAACTCCCAGATCTTACCCGCTTATCCAGTGTCCTTTCCCTGACAAAGCCAAGTAACTGATCATTTACTAAGGTAAGGTCTCTTTTGGCAGCTGTTATTATAGTAACAATGACATCATGACGAATGGCTTCTTCTGGATCATGTGACCTAACTTTCAAATATTCTATGATTAAAAAGGAACAATTAAGACAATGTTAGTCACATAAATTTTCATGGTTCAGAATGATGATAAAAAAGCCAAAAACTTTAAGCTTTGTCTGTATTAATATTTACAAAATACAAGATAAATTAAAATTTACTATAAGACATCACTAAGTAGCCTTTACTAGACATAAAACTAGGCTTATTACTTCAGAGTACATTTTAAGAAATGGTTTTTTTTTTGTGGAAGGTCAAATGAGAACACACACACACACACACACACACACATATATATATTCCATAACATAAAACACAAAATGACCCTTTAAATTTCTAAACAAATTATAATACAAATAAAATCAAAACAAAAAAAGCAATTAACTAGGTTTTTAATACGTAGCACTATGCTGATAAAAGCTTTTCATTTGCTACTGCCAAATGGGTAGGATTAAATACTTTAAATTAAATAATAAAACATTGCAATCTAAACTAAATAATCCCCTTTTTTCTACACATATTAG
This sequence comes from Microtus oregoni, assembly GCF_018167655.1. NCBI lineage: Eukaryota > Metazoa > Chordata > Mammalia > Rodentia > Cricetidae > Microtus > Microtus oregoni. Next base: position 28,806,188 of record NW_024543080.1, on the reverse strand, counting down.
GGATATTACTATATTATAATAATGTACATGTGTTCTGTATCTAACTCCAATGCCATAAGGCTTACATTATCTCAACTTATAATTTCTAAAAAAATTCCAAATGATCAATAAATAAATGTTTTTTAAAATTTTATCTTATAAAAAGGAAAGCTTACCCGTAAGGTCCTTTGCTAAATCTGGATGGTTCATCAAACAGTGACTGGCAAATTTCACACTTTCTAATCTCACAGGAACATGAATGTCATTAAAGCTAAATAGAAGATTGTTAAATATTAATGAGGCAAATTATTTTCAAATAAATAATATAAAAGTGTTTATGAACAACAATGGTTACTGATATAAATATAATAATTATTTTCAAATAATATAAAAATATTTATGAACAACAATGGTTACTGATAGCTGATGTATTCTATAGAGAATATAAAAGAACTGAGCATGGTATCCCACACCTTTAATCCCAGCACTAGGAGGAAGAGGCTGGTGGATCTATGAGTTCAAGGACAGAGCCTGGTCTACAGAGTGAGCATAAGACAGCCAGAGCTACATAATAGAGACCCTATATTCAAAAAAAAAGGGGGGGGGGGGGGGAGAAGATGCACAATTCTATAGAAACATTTTTGCAAACAGTAGTGCTTATCATGTTGAAACAAAAACTACCATAAATAATATTCTCCAATTCAGAAAACAGATTTTGATGACCTTAATTACTAAAGGTTGAAATTTTGCTACAAAATAAAAATACTCAGCATACACCCACAGGCTGCACTAAACACACTCAAACATAAAGTGGTACAATGAATATATAAACTGTCCTCATAAATACTTTGCTCCACAATTTATCCTAAAAGCCAACAAATATCAACTAATGTTTTGGTGTATGTATTCTCAATCATATGGACTCTGGGAGCATACAAAATTCTAAGTTATTTCTCTTACCGCCCAAGAAAACACTGCCAAAGAGGCCGATTCTGCGTTGCCAAATCTGAATCTTTAGAGCCAAACAATTTAGCCAGAAGTCGAACCACAGCTAATCGTTCTTCACCATCGTTGCTCTACGAAGAGAAAGACACAATGAAGGGAGCTGCATTTTACTTCTCAAGGAGAAACCATTTTATATTTCAACTATCATGATGAACAATGTGAACTAGCACAAGCTTTTGTTTACTATGAGAAATTTTGTCTGATTCCATGTTAGATTGCGTGTTCTCTTGGCCTGTTTCTATTTTCCAGAGTGCTAATTCATGCCTACTTTTCAACTTATTTACACATTGATTATAGAGATTTTGTACAAATATAAGCACTTTATTAAATCTTTACATTGTCTAAGACTTTAGAAAATTTCACAAAGGACAAAGTAACAAGTAATTCCTACCCTAGTGAGCTTCTTTCATAAAGACTCTTTCTGACAACTGAAACAGCGACATGAATACAGAATACTTAAGGTTTTGATAGACAGTTTTAACAATGATTCTCCACTGACTAAAAAACATGATAAAGAAGAACAATACTACTAAAGAGATTGAAAATTCAAAAATCAAATTAATCACTTTCAGAAAATTTTTGGAGAGTAGGAATAAAAAATATCTACATTTGTGTAAAATGAATGTAAAATGACAATTGTGTTAAGGCTTTAACACAGTAGTAACAAAATGGATTAAAAAAAAAAAACTTTTCTCAAGCAATAAATAAAACAATGCTGAGCAATATCAATGTTTAGTACCTCCAAAATTTACTAGTTAACCACATTAACCTTTTAAGAAAAAATTAACGTCTTAAATGTCAAACAATAGAATCTAAGGAAATCTTGTGAATGACTAATTTACAGATCCATTTATTTCAATCCACGTAATACTTTATAACTACTAAAATAAAACTGCTAAGATGACCTAAAGCACTCATTTTAAGATGTTCCTCAAGTGAACTGCAATGGCCTTCAGGTGTAAAACAGCTTTTTATTGCTGATATACAGTGTGTTGATCTAAGTAAAGTATTATCTCATGAAGATATATGTTGAACTGACAATATCCATTTTAATGAATGAGTGGAACAAAGTTTAAAACATTCTATATTAATAGTTTATCAATTTTTTAAATGTTGCGTTTATTTAGTTTGTGTATAATATAATACTTATTTATTTGGTATATGTATGAGTGTATGGCATATCCCAATATACTGATTTGGCAAAAAATGATTAAATCCATTATTTATAAAATAAATAAAATTAACTTAGTATCTACTTAAATATGGATATTATTTAATATAAAAAAACTGAATATTGTAAATTTCAAAGACAACAATACTTTATCTCTGTCACTGTGTTTATCAATTGATAACAAGTAGACATGCTGCGATGTTGAGAAGATAACTAAGATAAATAGTGAAAAATCTTCAAAATATACATTTTTTTTTCCCCTGTAAAGCCTATAGGGTACCTTCAGTTTGAATTCAAGCTGTGGCATGACAGATAACAATAAATGAGGATCTATAGCGAAAAGTTCCTGAATCAGATCAAATACATGTTCGGACAGATCACTGACTGACGATCTTCCCAGCACCAGGACTTGATTGAAAAACTATAGGAGACATTACAATAAAAAGGGTTAATTTACTTTTAAATTTTTTTCTATAAATATAGGCACAAAGAGAACTATGAGCATTATACATACAACTGAAAGGAACAGCAGATTGCTATTGAATTACTAACATGTAAGAGGATAGACATCTAAACAAGAGACAAACTTCCAAATATTATCAAATCATGAATTAAAATAATGATTACTGTTGTGCTTCAAATAAGGATGACATATCTGAAAATTTAGACAACACGTGTAATTCATTATAGGGACACAATTTAAACTCTAAATTGATTTCAATTTTAAAGAATTCTATTTTTCCTGAGTTGAGTGATAAATATTTTAAGGTAGGCTTTAAGTTTCTGTGTTCTATTGTTTTCTATTTCTAGTGAAAGCCAAATACAATTTGACTTAGATGATAAAAATAAAGGTTGAAGACACAAAAGTCAGTAATTTAAAAATGGTTCAGGAATTAAGAGAATGCACTGCTCTTATAAACGAGCCATGTTTACTTCCCAAAGATCTTTAAGTGTGGCTCATAACTGCCTGTAATTCTAGTTCCAGGTGATGTGATACCATTTTCTGGTCTTCTCCAAAGAAAATTAACTGCACTGTGTGCACCTACCCCCTCACCAGAGATACATGGATACACTAAAGGAATACAGGAAAAAGAATATTTAATATCCAAAGTACTACAACTGTCACAACTGTCACACACATACATACACATAGGAGAATGTTAGTTAATTTTTATAGATTTCATTTGTGTATATATATTCTGAGAATATGACCACAGAGGTCAGAGGGTGCTGAATTCACTGAATTTGGCGTTATATGCAGTTATGAGACATGGATGTTAAGAAGAGAATTTTGGGTCCTCTGTAAGCATTCTTTATCACTGACCCATCATCTCTCCAGCTGGGAACCAGACTTTGAAATGTTAAAAAACGGGTCTATACAAATCAGCATTTCTTTTTCTTGGTTTTTCGAGACAGGGTTTCTCTGTAGCTTTGTAGCCTGTCCTGTACACTAGGATGGCCTCAAACTCAAACAGAGAACTACCTGCCTCTGCCTCCCAAGGGCTGGGACTAAAGGTGTGTGCTACTACTGCCCGGCTAGCATTTGTTTCAGAAATCATAAAGTTACATATATCTTTTTAGATAGCTAAATTATGAGTCATAAAATTTCAATATTTCAATGGAGTCTTTGAAAAGAATAAATACAGTCTTAAAATATACACAAATGGGGTTGGAGAGATGGTTCAGCAGTTAAGAGCACTGGCTGCTCTTCCAGAGGATTCAGGTACTGTTTCCAGCATCCACATGGCATCTCTCAACCATCTGTAACTCTAGTCCTAAGGGAGCTGGCTGTTGCCTTCTTCTGACCCCCATACATGTAGTAAAAACATCTATACATATAAAAGAATATATGTATACACACAAATAAGCATGATATGATACTTATGGAAGTGTATCTTAACTATCGATAGTTATTTCCAATAAGTGAGAACAGGACATTCAAGGCAACCTACCAAAGTCTTAATTTAATAACAGACATAACAATTTAATACAATTTAAATAATCCCTATTTTATTATAAGGAGGTAATTCCACAATAGATAGAACTGCATTCTCAAAGATGACCAGTAAAGGAAAGCATTGATAAAAACCTTTAATACAAGGCAATAAGGAAAATAAGTGTCAATTTATACTCACTTATATTATTAATAAAAAGCTAAATAAATATAGAGCTAGACATAGAATATAATAGATGTACATAAGTAAATTTATAAAAGAATTATTATTTTAAGGTAGTAAAATTTTTTTAAATAAAATTCTACTTTTTGACAAAGAACAAATTACGCTCAATTAATTTTAATTTTTCCTTTACAGAATTAACTTATGCACATGCTTGCGTGTGTATGGGGGGGAAGATGCATGTCAAGATAGGATTTTTCTGTATAGCTCTGGCTATCCATGAATTCAGAACTCACAGAGACCCATTTGCCTCTGTCTCCCAAGTGCTGTCCTTAAAGGCACGTGCCACCACAGTTCAGCTGTCAATGAATTTTTTAAAAACACTGTAAGTCTGGAGACAGTCATTTGTTCCCAAACCTGATGAGCTTAGTTTGATTCCTACAGATTATCCTGTGACCCTCCAGCTCCCCATAACACACACTGTCTTTTAAAATATATATTTGTAAACATCTATTAAAGAAGAAACTATTTTAGAAAGATGACCCAGAAGACATAAAGAGGCAAATGCATACAGATAAAGACAGAGACCCAAAAAGTAGAGACAGGCAGATCTCTGAGGCCAGCCTGATCTACTTAGAAAGTTCCAGGCCAGCCAGAGATATAGAATGAGACCCATTTTTAAAAAAAAGGAAAAAAATTCCAGAAACGAATTTAAAGTTTCACAATTTTGGGAGAATATGGCAAGTGCGAATACAGATGCAGAAGGGGTTAGATTTTAGTTATATCTATCATTGGGCCAGTTTAAAGGCATTTTACATTTATGCTACATGTTTTCCAACTGTGATCATATTTATGTATGTTTTCATATTTTATCTAAATAAAACCATCTTCACAGGCCGGGCGGTGGTGGCGCACACCTTTAATCCCAGCACTCGGGAGGCAGAGGCAGGCGGATCTCTGGGAGTTCGAGGCCAGCCTGGTCTACAAGAGCTAGCTAGTTCCAGGACAGGAACCAACAGCTACGGAGAAACCCTGTCTCGAAAATAAAAATTAAAAAAAAAAAAAACCATCTTCACGAGAAATGTATCTGCATATGATTATAATAAATCCACATAATCCAAGGATCAGAGTTCTGAAATAAATGTATAGAGATACATACATTGGCAATGCATGCTTCAATAGTCTGGACTGTCCTTTTCAACAGGACTTTTGCAAGGTCGAAAGACTGTTTATTTAAGTTCTGAAAAACAAATCATGCAAAGTTACAAATGAATTGATGAAATAATATCATTTGAACAATTATGTATTTAAATTTACCAAAATATGAAAACAGTTACATGAATTCCATTCAAGGTTTTACACAAAAGGTGCCAGCCAAATGAACTCAACAAAACAAACTCTAAATATATATGACAGGCTGCCAAAAATCCAACCTATAGAAAGTTTTACTAAACTAAAACCAACATGAACTCACTAAACACATTATCCTAAATGCATGCTCCCTCCCCATCCCCAAATACTAAATATTTCATTGTTTAATCAGTTATATTTGAAGAAGTCCTGAGGGTGTCATTCAGTTATATTGTAGACCGATCACCAAAGATTCAAATTCCTAAACCACAACAAGGAAAGGCTGGGAAGGGCCTTGATCAACCTTCTTTTGAAACAGGGCCTAACTATGTAACACTGGCTAGCCTGGAACTACTACACAGATCAAGCTGGCCTCAGAGATCTGTCTGCCAAGCGACTGTAGTAAAGGTGTGAGCCATCACACCCAGATCACCTATTTCTGAAATGATGACTACTTGTTTCCTTAAGTACCAATGTATTATAACAAATAAAGGATCTAAGAAAGATGGTAGCCATGGCATATATTTAAATGTTAAAAATTTATCGAAAAGCCGGGCAGTGGTGGCGCACGCCTTTAATTCCAGCACTCGGGAGGCAGAGGCAAGCGGATCTCTGGGAATTCGAGGCCAGCCTGGTCTACAAAAGCTAGTTCCAGGACAGGAACCAAAGCTACAGAGAAACCCTGTCTCAAAAAAAAAAAATAAAAAAAAAAAAATGTTTCAAAAAACACCTGTTAACATCTCTCTCATCTTACACCTCTCAAAAAGAAGCTAAAACCACATTTCTGGGGCCTGTCGTTGAGAGCAGTGGCATCTCTTACAGAAGATAGGAATTTGATTCCCAGCACCCGCTTAGTGCCTCACAACTGTCTGTAACTCCAGGCACTCTTCAGGCCTCTGTGAACACTGCGCACAGATAGTGCACAAATATACAAGCAGGAAAAAAAAAAGCCCATACACATTTTTAAAAAAGCGAATAAAAACTATTAAATATTTTAGACATTGTAGACTGATTCTAGCGTCAGAATAGGAATTCTTATATAAAATCGTAAAAGGAAAAGGCTAATAGCTGATTTCTTTAGGTAAACTGATCTTTAGTATCTTGATACTATACAGACCTTGTGTGCGGGGATGAGGTTGATAAGAATAGAATCCAGTAACTCTTGAGTAACTCCATCACCTTCCATGATGATAGAACTCATCAAGTCTAACATGTGCATTTGTACCTTCTTATTGTGGCTATTGCTAAAAAGAAGGGAAAATAATTAAGGCATCTAGAAAGACAAAGTTCACTATGGTCTGTTTTCTTTCATATACTTGTTTATTTACTGGTGACAAGGTCTTGCTCTGTAACCCAGGTTGACCTCAAACTTAGGTTGCACCTCCTTACCCTAAGTGCCACTATGCCAATAAAAATTTTCAGTTTAAAGCAATTACCTTAGGACCTAGGGGCAAAGGTCTTTAATCCTATACATTCAGGAGAGTAAGAAGGGTAAATCATAGCTTAAAGCCAGCTGAACAAATAAGCAAGATTCTCTCTAGGGAGAGAACAAAGTTGAGAAATAGAGCTCAGTGGTAGAGTACTTGCTAAATGCACATGAAGCCCTAGATTCAACCACATTACAACACGAACAATCTCAGGTGTTAAAGGATTTCTACTTCTCCCACTACCCAGCAACGGTCTACTTTGATAATTGAATCATATTATAAAGTACTCTAAACAAACATCACCTTAATTTCTAATTAAGTATTTTCTACAAGTCACTTACCTATATACACATACATACAATAAAGAAATCCCTTTAAAATGTATAATCTATGGAATGATAGAACCACATATTATAGTATAAATACAGAAGTTTGAAACAAAATTGAAAGACTGGATTATCTAAGTGATTAAAATTTTTCTTGAAGCAACAACTTTTTTTTTTTTTTTTTTTTTGGTTTTCTTGAGACAGGGTTTCTCTGTGGTTTTGGAGCCTGTCCTGGAACTAGCTCTTGTAGACCAGGCTGGTCTCGAACTCACAGAGATCCGCCTGCCTCTGCCTCCCGAGTGCTAGAATTAAAGGCGTGCGCCACCACCGCCCGACGCAACAACTATTTTTAAAGAATTGACCCATCTAGCATTTAATGAAGGAAAACATGTAAGCTTTTTTTTTTTTTTTTTTTTTGGTTTTTCGAGACAGGGCTTCTCTGTGGTTTTGGAGCCTGTCCTGGAACTAGCTCTTGTAGCTTTTAAAAGTTGGGGGCGGGGGGGGGGGGGGGGGAGATTGCCACAATTTCTACAATGTTTAAAAAGACAGTCCTTTCATGTGTACTCTCCAAAATATCTTACACACTTTACAAAATGCCAACTATGAAGGACTACTGAGGCACAGTTCTCAGTATGTTTTGTGTGTGGCAGTGGAATGACTTGAAGAATATAGATATTCAGCTTGATGCAAAAAAACAACACACACAAATCTTAAGTGCTTAGTCCTCAGATCCATGTATCAAGAGAGGGAAAGAAAAAATACAAGGAAGACAGATAAAAGACTTTAAAAAATTATTCATGGTCAATATTACCTAAGCAAAAATTATTCATGGTCAAGCTTAGTGATGCACACCTTTAACCCCAATACTTGGGAGACAGAAACACTTGTGAATTCAAGGCCAGCCAGGGCTACATAAGGAGTTCTAGGCCAGTCAGGGTCTACACAATGAGATCCTGTCTCAAAAACAAATTATTTTAATAATTTCACCAATCCAAGTCAGTAAACTTAAGACTTTACTTGAATCTGGATGTAGTAACAAGATTATGTTTTGTCTTTTATCCAAAACAACTAAAAACAGAGAAAAATACAGAAACAACAGAGTTCTGATATTGGGATTCATTCACACACTGATGAAAAAAAAACTAAAAACAAAAAACCAGTATCACATTCTGGGTAGGCTAACAGGCTAGCCCAGGGAAGACAGCCCTTATGTTAGGTTCTCTCCGCGGAGTGCGTACAGAATAAAGTTTGCAGAGCTGCATAGCAGTAAACAAAAAATTATTCAGGAATCAAACTTAAAGATTCAAGTGCTTAATGATCATCACACACAGGTGAGATGTTCCTTAAATCTGGAAATAATCTTTGAACGTCCTATGAGAGTTTGGAAGAGTAATCAAAAGAAGATAAGCCCAGAATCTAGAAACTCGAGGAGCCAAGTACAAAACCCAAATCAAATCAAAGCAGAAGAAAAGTTCTAAAATATATTGTAACAAATTTCCTGAAATGAATTAACAAAGGCTTCAATGCAGCTCGAGTAGATTTTGTAGACGGTATAGGGGGAACAAATCAATAATTTCACAAGTATTGGAGATAGTAATCATAAATTTCAAAAGTAAAGTCTATGAAATGTTGTTACAATGCAAAGTTAGAAGTTGTTCTTTTTAAGTTATTTTAGTGTGTCTATTGTAGATACTCATAGTGTACAAATACCCATTTGAACACATGTTAAAGACAAGCAACAAGCACTTTACCAACTGAGTAATCTCCACAGATTGTTCCTCTGTGTCACATTACAATGATGTTCCATTCATGAAGTCCATATGAACAATCTAATCTGGGTTTGACTATACATCTAGCTTAGCTAATAAGTCCGAAGCTACTAAAGGATTAGCAAAAATTCTAGTATTGAAGAGCTTGCCTTTCTTGATAATTCTGAAGCCTATTCAGTGTATAAAGATACTGACATGTGATTTTATTATTGCATTACTTCAATCTACTGCTTAGGTGCCCAGTTACAAAAACTACAGACTCCACAGAGAACCCAAACCAGACAAACTGCCAAGCAGAATCATGGGCAAAATAATGGTGGCTTCTCATACAATCAAGTTCCTAGTAGGCTTTGTTATATAGAAGACGGTAAATAGCATAAAAGTTTGTCACTTATTCCAATGGTTTGCTGGAAGTAAAATGACACAGGAAGCTCTTATGATCTAAATGTTTTAGCTAGTACACTAATCAAATCTGTTTACTTTAAGTTAATATAAAACCTTCACTATACTAAAGGAGAAAGAAAAAATTTCTAGAAATTCACATGCAACCCAACAGTCACATACTGAAAGGTTAAGTCTTTTGGATACAATGAATCAATAAAATGAAATTCAACTGCTTTTTATCCTAACTGCCATTTCTTAATGTGGCAGAGAATTTAAAACTGACACAAGATATGTATGCATATAATATAATACTTTAAGACACATCTCAGATATTAGGTATGAACAAATAATAAAAGTGCTAGACAAAAAAAAAAAAAGCTGGGCGGTGGTGATGCACACCTTTAATTCCAGTATTTGACAGGCAGATAGGTCTATGAGTTCAAGGCCAGAGTGAGTTCCAGGACTGGCTCCATAGCTACTGGGAACCCCTGTCTTAAAAACAAAACAAGAAATCCAACCCCTCTCACCACCTCCAAAAGAAACCCACAAAAAAACTAGACTGAATCAGTTTGGATTTTCCTGACCAGGAAGTATACTGATTCTTTTTTTTTTTTCTTGTTAGTTTCTCCATTCTATGAAAAGCTGATTCAAGCAACATATATGACTTTCAAGAGTCAGAGCTACAGTTCAGTTGTAGAGCATTTGCCTAGTATCTACCAAGTTTGAGGCACTAGATTTCATCCCAAAACTTTCATAAAATACATGTTACATACATACTCATATTATCTTCATCCAAAAAGAAAACATTATCAAAGTTAGTAAGTGAACGAACTAATTAATCTCTTCTGTTCCACATCACTGAAGCACAAAATACCTAGTACTTCACTGTTTAATGTCTCATGCCATTTACACTATGATGCCATTGCTTCTATGGCTAAGTTTCTTCAAAACAAGGTGTTTTCAACCTCCTTCAAAGTTGTTGTTCGGGGAGGCCCAAGAGCGCCCCCACATCCCATAACACAGACCATTTCTATTGCTTCTGATTGCCCACTACCACTACCACTGGAGACACATATACTGTGGCTGCAGGACAGTTAGAGAAATCAAGCTGGAACTGACACGAAAACTTCCCCCAATAGCTAGCTTTCATAGTGGCACAAAGTACTATGCAAACAGCTGGGAGGGAAAAGGGTAGCCAACTACTTTCTGATTGGATCTTAGGCCTGTTCCACAAGAGAGAATACATGCCCAGTATAATAAATCTGGTCAAAAACCCATGGTTCAGAAATTCATGGGGATGATTGGTGATGAGAGCCTACTCCTGCTGTTTTGCTAAATGGACAAGTGATCGAACCGTGCCCTAAATGTTTGTGTTTATAGCCATAGGTCAGTGTTGCTCTAAGCCTGGTCAGACAAGTTTCTAAAGTAAACAACAGATAATGCAGACTCTTAACTAGTCAAAGTGTTGAGAATAAGTGCTGGTTGAGACCAGCTCAACATGAAATTCCTATACCATTCACTGCACTCTCCTAGTCAAGACTTGAGTAAGGAACAGCAAAGAAGAGGGGCTAGAAAGGATACAAGAGAAGGAGAAAGAGTGCTGTGGACTCTGTCTTCTCAAAGTGGCATGGGCACTGTACTGCTGAACTCGCTCTATGGTCATCTGTGGAAGAACAAGCTAACAAAAGCCTTAAAATAATCCAGCAGGAAGTACTAACAAGACTCAGTGAATTACGGGGCGGGGGGGGGGGGGGGGGGGGTGAGGAGTGCCCAACATAAAAAAGTGAGTATCCTGAGGGTGAAATAATCAATGTATATATGTACACAACTGTCAAATATTTAAATATTTAAAAAGATAAAAAACTCCAAGGACTGTTTTATGATCCTCTAATATTATTTAGCCTGAAACACACGAAAAGTCAACCAGTTCAATACAGCAAATTTAAAGAGGCAGTGTAACATCAGGTATGCTGCCTCAATCCTAATAATTTAATCACTCAGTAGGTTAGGCAGAAAACTGCAAGTTTGAGGCCAACCTGGCTACCTAAGTTCCAGGTATCTCAGAGCTACAAAGGAGCCCCTATATCAAGGAAATAATTAACTAATTAGTTGAAAAATGGTAACCACAGCTTTCAAACAACAGGATTTATTTCCCCCTTTGTAATATTCTTAGAAAAAAATTTCTCTAGAAATCTAGAGAATTTAGCTTATATATTAGAGTACATAACACTTCAATAAACACAAATTTTTTTAAAAAGCTTAAAAAAACTTACTTGATTACTGAGAAGAGAGTCCTAAAAAGCTGAATAAAAATTTCATTGCAATCTTCCAACTCAAAGCAGATGTTATATGATTTAACCCAAGCTAAATTCTTAAATCAACAAATAAAAATAACTGGTTAATCACATACATGTAGAACTGTCACACAAAAGCACACGAGTACAATTTAATTTTTACATGTAGAATTGTTTACAGTGAAGTCTACAAAGACTCAATGTACACAATTAAAATCAGTCCAATCTTTAAAAATTTAACTGGCAGCATCAACTGTCTCAGGTTGAAAAGTACTGAATAGTTAGGAGTTATTACAAATATATATATATATATAGGCATAAAATTTCAGAAGCTGTGAAGATTCATTTTTAGATTAAGAATGACAGTGAAATATCAAATTATTTTTTTCACCAGATATACTTCATCTTTTAAAGACGGAGGAAACATAGAGATATTTTCCTTAGGAAATGTAAGACAATTTATTAAATAAGTTATATATAACAGTTTTACTTTACATTATAATTTTAAGAATTTGTAACTACATGGAATCATATTTATTAAATAAAGTATTATTGTTACCTCTAATAAATAAAAGTATCTATTAAACTGTGGACTCTTTGTATCCTCCAAACCTTTTAACTGTCTGGTAATAAAGAGAAATATGTCCTGTTAAAGAAATAAAAAAGTAAAAAATTTATTAGCTTAAACACTATTACTTTTCATTTTTGCAATACACTAAGTGCATATCTATATCTACATATAGAGGGATAGATATCTAAAGTCATTACAAACTACAATAAACAAAGTTCCCCTTTATTTGAATGCTGTGGGACAGCATTATTTTAAATGACTGGAATAGATTAGAACAAACAAAACAACATCCTTTGGAAGCAAAACTACAGACTTTTACTGTACACTCATCTGAGAACATTCTTCATCTTACTACACTTGTCATTCACTGTCTCTGCATTGCATCATGGAAAACTACTCTTTTCTCCTGACATGTAAGCAAGTAGTTTTCAGTCCATGGTTTTGAATTTGATAATGAAAAGCTATTTGGCACAAACGCGAGGCATTGACCTGAGGACTGAGGATGGTGCTTTGTTCCTTAATAAGTTTCCTTGAGACATTTTCATTCATTCAAACTAATATTAGTATAGCATAAAATGACATGTTTTGTTGTAATCCGGACAGTGGATGCTTGTAATCTACATATATTTTGTTTTTTCCTTAAATGCATATCCATGATAAAGGTTAGTCTATAAGGCACAGTAAAACATGAACAGAAATAACCATGAGACAGAACAGTATTATAAAAGTTACAAAACAAAGTTATAAAAGGGGTCATTATTTAAGTACTGATGACTTGAACGTAAACAATAAGACACTAGTTCAGTTCTCAGGTAACAAAGAAAGCCACTAAGTGATTCATGGGCAGACACCATATGTCTCAAGAGAAAGCATGACAGTGAACTTATCAAACTGAAACTTTGTGAACTGTTGTCATTTGTGGAATTTCCCATTTAATATTTTGGTTGATCACAAGTGACTGAAAGTATGGAAAAAGAAACAAAAGAGATGAAAGGGCAATACTAACTGTACTAAAAGGGGCAACAACTCGGTAATGAGAGCACTTGCTGCCCTTATACACAACCCGAGTTTGGTTCCCAGCACATCCGTCTGGGGATTTACAACCATCTGTAACTCATTTCAGAAAATATGAAAGCCTCCTCTTATCACTGCCAGCATATACATGCATGCCATACACATAAACTCATGCAGGCACATGCACATAAATAATAAGATTACCGTTTCCCCAAGAATTACTCAAAAACAGTATAAAACCAGTTCAATGGATCACCTTAACAATTTTTTTAAAGATTTATTTTTTATGTATACAGTGTTCTGTTTGCATTTATGACTGTACGCCAGAAGAGAGCACCAGATCTCATTACTGACAGTTGTGAGCCACCATGCAGTTGCTGGGAATTGAACTCAGGACCTCTGGAAGAGCAGCCAGTGCTCTTTCCCTCTAAGCCATTTCTCCAACCCTAACAATTGTTTTTAAAAGATAGAACCACAAAAACGAGCAGTTCTGAATATCCACTACTTAATAACCTGTAAGGGGAAAATTATCTCACTGTCTAAATTCTAGTATAGTACTGTTTCACAAACTATCATTAAGCCACTATTTATGCTTTCCATCTATCCAACTGGGCTTTCTGGGGGACGAACAGGAAGGTTAAATATAAGCAGATCAGGACAAGCTCTGATCTTTACCTTCCAAAGCCTCATTCTGTACCAGTCATATCTGTAGATAATAAATAATTATATGAAACTTGTGGTCAAAAGACCTCTTATGTGACAAAATAAAAGTAATGGTATTTTGCAAACAATATATTTACCTTAAGTTTATCGTGGGAAGTATATGGAGCTTCTGGGGCATAAATTCGAAATATATCAGCCAGACAACATGCTACAAGAAGGCGCACATCTTTATTAGGGTTCCTGAGAAAGAATTCAGATGCGAGATGCAAGGCTAGTGGGAGATACTGTTGCTTTTCATCTTCCGAATCCTGATCCATATCCATAAAAGTTTTCACTACCATCTGTAAAAAAAAAAAAAAAAAAAAAAAAAAATCAACCCATCATACTTAGTAATCAGTTAAAGATGTCCCTCCTCCCCTTCCTTTTGTGAACTTGGGAAAAGAGCTGGGGATGTTTAGATCAGTGGAAGAGCAAAAGGTCTTAGGTTCATTACCAACCACCACATAAGCATGCACACCAACACCCACACACTGAAAAAACAATCATAATCATGAAAAGCACAGTCACAAGGAAATTTATAAAAAACAAGAATCAACTTGTAGATTACTCAGACACCTTATCTGTTTTACACCACATTTCTATGACTTAAAAACTTCCATTTGTGATCGTACTGAACTATTTATTTAGATGATATCTTGCTAAGTTGTCAGAGCAGAACCAAGTAATTCTCCCAATTTCCTCCTTAGATTCTCAAGCAATTGTAACTTCAGGTATATGTCAACATATTTGATTTCATTACTCAAATGTAACTTAACTAAAACAGTTTTGACCCCATGTACACAACTGATAAGGTATTTAGCATTTTATATCATTTTCATTTTATAATCAAAGTTGCATTTTATAGCCTCATTAAACCTTCACTTGAATTTTACTGGCCTTTGTATAATATAAAACCATATTATAAGCTTCATGTAGTTCTATTTCTGATGGAAAGTTTTAATTATAAATAACTTATGCTGAGTTTGAGCTAAACTTGAGCTAAAGAAATAGCTGGAAGCCGTTTTGAGTTACACAGCAAGACTCGATCTTGTTTCTACTTTTAAAAGTCACTGTGACTGGTTTAATAAAAAGCTAAATGACCAGTAACTAGGCAGGAAGTATAACAGAGACTTCTGGACATAGAGAACTCTAGGAAGAGGGTAGAATAGCCAGTGAGACACAGAGCAAACAGGATGGGCTATTAGGAGATGAGGTAATAAAGCCACAAGGCAGAAAGTAAATTAATAAAAATGGGTTAATTTAAGTTATAAGAGCCAGTTAAAAACAAGCCTAAGCTGTTATTCTAGCTTTCATAATTAATAAGTAAGTTTGTCATGTTTTGTGAGCTGGCAGCTCAAAGAAAAGTCTGACTACACATGGCACCCAACATGTATTCCTACACAGAACCCGAGAAAGCTTTTTTAAAAAAGGCTCCAAACACACAAAAATAGAGCCAACATGGCTTTGTAGTACCACAGTCTTTCATGCAGGCTGAGCAAAAAAGACGCATCTTCCAGCCACTGCCTACAGGCTTGATCTGCCAGCATGCCATGAGCTAAGTTGCACAGCAGTTTAAGGTTTCACTCAGACAAAAAAAAAATGAAGATATGCAGTAAAGCAGGTTCAGACAAAAAAGAAACTCTAAAATAGGTTACAGTGTGTTTAACAACATACATAAAAATGAAAATAACAGTCATAAAAACAAGCTTATAAATAGTAAGATAAAGTCTCCAAAGGAAAAAATACTATAAAAAAGATAAGTCACATAAAGATAGAAAATACAGACAGAAAAAAAGGGAAAAAAAGAAAATATAGACAGAAACTGGATCTTGTATTGTGTTGTACTGACTGAATTATTTTATGAACAAGCAATAGCTTCTGAGACATTGGATGTGGAAACTGCTAAATTAAACCAACCTACATATTTTAAAAATGGCTTAACTTCAAAATGGAAATAAAAAAATATGCTGCACTGGAGAAGAGGTTATGCTATTGTTTGCACAGAAAACAAAAACCTGTAGAATCCATTCAAGGTTGAGGGAGACCCCTAGTAAATTCTGGCTTCAGACATAAAGAAATAAACCAAGCCGGGAGGTGGTGGCGCATGCCTTTAATCCCAGCACTCAGGAGGCAGAGGCAGGAGGATCTCTGTGAGTTCGAGGCCAGCCTGGTCTACAAGAGCTAGTTCCAGGATAGGAACCAAAAGCTACGAAGAAACCCTGTCTCGAAAATCCAAACAAAAAAACAAGAAACATTACAAGACAAATAATGTATATTTTACCTGCTCAAACATAAAAGAAAAACTTATCTTTGGCTACCTTGTAAATAACATATAGTCCATACATGTGTTAATGCAGATATGTATGTTACCTTTAAAAGTTTATGTGTTTTCATAGCAAGGGAATCAAACACCAAAGAAAATACGTGGCCCATGTGATCCAACCTCTTTGAATACCTCTGTTGCAGTTTCCTCAGAGTCTGCATCCAGATCAGCTTTAAGTCTGCTGGCTGAGATAATCCACCCTCACAGACTACTCCAGCCAAAATTTCAGATAAGCTTTGCATTATCTCATTATACCAAGACTGGACAACAGCTAGCATCCCCAGGACCTGATGATTACCTTGATTTTTTTCAGGGTTCCATAAAGATGCCAACGCCACAACAGAAAGCAGTCTAGAGAACACAATGCCCACATTCCCAAGAGGTGAGCGGATGGTTTTTGATCATTCAGTAGGTTATGGATGTTTGTCATTGCTTAGGGGGGTTGGTTACAATTTGTTATTGTTCATGATAAGGAAAAAAGCTGAACAAAGGAGATTAGATTCAGGGACCTGGCTCTGAAAAGAAAAAAAGGTATGCAGGAATAATAGGATAAAAGTGTAGATTATTAACTTTTAAACTAAAAAAGTAACTACTAGTTTTAAATATTTTACAATGGTACTGATTTTTGTATATGATAAAAATTTAAGGTTATTTTTGTTATATTTATTTCTATTCTTTTTGTTTTGTTTTGTTTGAGGGGGGCAGGATTTCTCTGTAGCTTTGCAATCTGTCCTAGAATTCATTCTGTAGACCAAACTGGCCTCGAACTCACAGAGATGGGCCTGCCTCTGCCTCACTAGTCCTGGGATTAAAGGTGTGCATAACCTCACCCTGCTTGTTTTTATTATTAAACTATTGTACTGATGCAGTTCATTTAAAAAATGTGCTATTTAGTAAACAAGCTCCACCGGGAGCAGAAGCCAGGAGCAAATCCAGCCCTAGGAGTCAATCCAGTCCTGGGACATTGGCAGACCAGGATTGAGCCAACAGCCTGACTCAGAGTCTACGACCCACCAAAACCAGAGCGGGACTGAACCAGTTACCTAAGACACAGAGAGAACAAGCTCCACCAGGAGCCGAAGCCAGTTCCGGGACAGGGGCAGATCAGGACTGACTGAGCCAGCAATCTTCACAACAACAGGTCCAACACTAAGCCAGGGACTTCTGCAGGAGGAGATCCAGACCAAGATTTACAGAAACAGATCAAAGCCAGCCTGAGACAGCAAACTTCAAGGGAGAAGACCAAAGCACAGGAACACTGAACTACCTCCAAGAACACCAAATAACCAACAGGGTAACTAGAACTGTGACATGGACTATACCACAAGAAACAACCATGTGAGCTTTGGATTGACTAGCACCTAGAAGATCATTCAACAGAATCTCAGACAGCCCCAACCACACCTATTAGAGGAAAAGATGAGTAGAAAAGGTAAGATCACACGCTACACCACAAAGAGCAACACAACACCAGTAAAACCTAAAGACCCTACAAAAGAAAGACCTAAACAACCAAATATGGATGGACCAGAAGAAAATGATCTAAAAAATAACCTCAAGAGAATGTTTGAAATTCTTAAAGATGAAATGAGAAATTACCTTAAATGGAGAAAAAAAACTAACAAAAAATTGGAAGATATGAGAAAATCACTTAAAGAAATCCAAGAAAAAGAACTCAAACATATAAAATAAACTATTCAGGACTTAAAAACTGAGATAGACAAAATAAAGAAAACACAAGCCGAAGGAATAATAGAAACAGAAATTATGATAAAAAGATCAGGAACCACAAATGCAAGCATGAACAACAGAATACAATAAATGGAAGAGAGAATCTCAAGCGCTGAAGATACACTAGAGGAAATAGACTCATCAGTTAAAGAAAACATTAACCTAACAAAAGCTTAACCCAAAATATCCATGAAATATGGGACACTACAAAAAAGGCCAAATCTTAGAATAATAGGTATAAAAGAAGGAGTTCAACTCAAAGGCACAGAAAATTTATTTAACAAAATCATAGAGGAAAACTTTCCCTACCTAAAGAAAGATATGCCTATGAAGATACAAGAAGCTTACAGAACACCAAACGAACAGAGTAAGGAAAGAAAATTTATTAAGAGCTGAAAAGAAAAAAGATCAAGTAACATATAAAGGTAGACCTATCAAAATTACACCTGACTTCTCAGTGGAGACAATGAAAGCCAGAAGGTCATGGTCAAGCATTATACAGACCTCGGATGCCAGCCCAGACTACTATACCCAGCAAAACTGTAGATTACCATAGAAGGACAAAACAAGATATTCCATGGCAAATCTAGATTTCACCAATACCTAGCCACAAACCCAGCCCTACACAAAATACTAGAAGGAAAACTCCAACCCAACAAAAACACACAATTAATGATCTCATTAGAGCAAATTCCGAAGAAAAAATACACAAATTAACATCACCAACAATGAAAACTAAATCAACAGGAGATAGCAATCACTAGTCATTAATATCCCTTAATGTAAATGGACTCAACTCTCCCATAAAAAGGCACAGGCTAACGGATTGTATACGAAAACAGAATCCATCCCGCTTCTACATACAAAAACAACGTATCTCAACCTCAAAGACAGACATGGTCTCAGAGTAAAAGGTTGGGAAAAAATATACCAATCAAATGGACCTAAGAAACAAGTGGGTGTAGCTGTCCTAATATCTAACAAAATAGACTTCAAGCTAAAATCAGTCAAAAAGAGACAAAGGACATTTCATATTAGTCACAGGAAAAATCCATCAAGAAGAAATTTCAATACTGAACATCTATGCCCCAAATACAAGGGTACCCTCATATGTCAAAGAAACACTTCTAAGGCTTAAATCATATATTAAACCCTACACACTAATAGTGGGAGACTTCAACACTTCCCTCTCACCACTGGACAGGTCAATCAGACAAAAAATGAACAGAGAAATAAGAGAACTAACAGATGTTATGACTCAAATGGACTTAACAGACATCTATAGAATATTCCATCCAAACAGAAAAGAATATACCTTCTTCTCTGCACCTCATGGAACCTTCTCAAAAGTTGACCACATACTCAGTAACAAAACAAACCTCTACAAATAAAAAAAAAAATTGGAATAACCCAATATCAGATCACCATGCTTTAAAACTAGAAGCCAACAGCAATACCAATTCCAGAAAACCCACAAACATATGGAAATTAAACAATGCTCAACTGAATCATCTACGGGTCACGAAAGAAATAAAGGGGGAAATTAAAGACTTTCTAAAATTCAATGAAAATGACCACACAACATACCCAAATTTATGGGAAACAATGAAAGCAGTGTTAAGAGGCAAGTTCATAGCACTAAATGCCTACATAAAGAAGGGGAAAAATCCCACACTAGTGAATTAACAGAACATTTGAAAACTTCAGAACAAAAAGAAGTTAACTCACCTAAGAGAACTAGACGACAGGAAATAATCAAATTGAGAGCTGAAATCAACAAAATAGAAACAAAGAGAATACAAAGAATCAATGAGACTCAATGAGAGTTGGTTCTTTGAGAAAAATCAACAAAATAGACAAACCTTTATCCAAACTAACCAAGTCAGAGAGAGAATATCCAAATTAACAAAATCAGAAATGAAAAGAGGAACTTAACAACAGACAGGAGGAAATACAGAGGATCATCAGGTCATATTTTGAAAACCTGTACTCCACAAAATTGGAAAACTTAAAAGAAATGGACAACTTTCTGGATAAATATCACTTACCAAAATTAAATCAAAACCTACAGATAAGCAAAGTAAACAGACCTATCACTGCTGAAGAAAAAGAAACAGTCATCAAAAGCCTCCCAACCAAAAAAAGCCCAGGACCAGATGGTTTCAGCTCAGAATTCTACAAGACTTTCAAAGAGGAACTCAAATTATTCCACACAATAGAAACAGAGGGAACGTTGCCAAACTCTTTTTATGAGGCTACAATTACCCTGATACCCAAATCACAGAAAGACAATACTAAGAAAGAGAATTACATACCAATCTCACTCATGAACATTGATATACTAAATAAAATACTGGCAAATCAAATCCAAGAACACATCAGAACCATCATCCACCATGACCAAGTCAGTTTCATCCCAGATGCAGGGATGGTTCAACATATGAAAATCTGTCACTGTAATCCACCATATAAATAAGCTGAAAAATAAAAACCACACGATCATCTCATTAGATGCCACAAAAGTATTTGACAAAATCAACATCCCTTCATGATGAGGGCCTTGGAGAGAGCAGGGATACAAGGAACATACCTAAACATAATTAAGGCAATATACAGCAAGCCAAAAGCCAACATCAAACTAAATGGAGAGAAACTCCCAGAGATTCTACTGAAATCAGGGACAAGACAAAGTTGTCCACTCTCTCCATATCTATTCAATATAGTTCTTGAGATCCTAGCTAGAGTAGTAAGACACCAAAGGGAGATCAAGGGAATACAAATTAGAAAAGAAGTCAACTCTCACTGTTTGCTGATGATATGATAGTTTACATAAGTGATCCCAAAAATTCTACCAAGCAACTTCTACAACTCATAAATACTTTCAGCAATGTAGCAGGATACAAGATTAACACAAAAAAAATCAGTAGCCCTCCTGTACACAGATGATAAAAGGGCTGGGGAAGAAATCAGAGAATCAACACCCAACTTTACAATAGCCACAAATAGCATAAAGTATCTTGGAGTAACTCTAACCAAACAAGTGGAAGACTTGTATGACAAGAACTTTAAATCTCTGAAGAAAGAAATTGAAGAAGACACCAGAAAGTGGAAAGACCTCCCATGCTCTTGGGTAGGCAGAATTAACATAGTAAAAATGGCAATATTACCAAAAGCAATCTACAGATTCAACGCAATGCCCATCAAAATCCCAGCAAAATTCATCAAAGACCTTGAAAGAATGGCACTCAACTTCATTTGGAAAAGAAACAAACAAACAAACAAACAAACAAAAAACCCAGGATAACCAAAACAATCCTGTACAATTAAAGAACTTCTGGAGTCATCACAATCCCTGACTTCAAACTCTACTACAGAGCTACAGTACTGGAACAGCCTGGAACTGGCATAAGAACAGACAGGAGGACCAATGGAGCCAAATAGAAGACCCAGATATCAATACACACATCTTTGAACACCTGATCTTTGATAAAGAAGCAAAAAATGTCAAATAGAAAAAAGAAAGCATATTTAACAAGTAGTACTGGCATAACTGGATATCAACATGTAGAAACATGAAAATAGACCCATATCTATCACCATGCACAAAACTCAAGTCCAAATGGATCAAAGACCTCAACATAAAGCCAGCCACACTGAGCCTTCCCTTCTAGAAGAGAAAGTGGGAAGTACACTTGAACACATTGGCAGAGGAGACCACTTCCTAAATAGAACCCCAGCAGCACAGACACTGAGAGAAGCAATTAATAAATGGGACCTCCTGAAACTGAAAAGCTTCTGTAAAGCAAAGGACATGGTCAACAAGACAAAATGACAGCCTACAGAATGAGAAAAGATCTTCAATAACCCCACATCAGACAGAGGTCTGATTTCCAAAATAGAACTCAAAAAGAACTCAAGAAATTGGACACCAAAAGATCACATAATCCAATAAAAAAAAAATGGAGTACAGACCTAAACAGAGAACTCTCAACAGAGGAATCTAAAATGGCTGAAAGACACTTAAGGAAATGTTCAACATCCTTAGTCACCAGAGAAATGCAAATCAAAACAACTCTGAGATTCCATCTTACACCTGTAAGAATGGCCAAGATCAAAGACACTGATGACAACTTATGCTGGAGAGGTTGTGGGGGAAAGGGAACACGTCTGAATTGCTGGTGGGAATGCAAGCTGGTATAACTCCTTGGGTGTCAGTGTGGCGATTTCTCAGAAAATTAGGAAACAACCTTCCTCAAGATCCAATAATACCACTTTTGGGTATATATCCAAAGGATGCTCAATCGTGCCCCAAGGACATGTGTTCAACCATGTTCATAGCAGCTTTGTTTGTCATAGCCAGAACCTGGAAACAACCTAAATGTCCCTCGATCTAAGAATGGATAAGAAAAATGTGGTACATTTACACAATGGAGTACTACACAGCAGAAAAAATAACGACAGCTTGAATTTTGCAAATTCAAAATGGAAACAGATGGAGCTAGAAAACATTATTTTGAGTGAGGTAAGCTAGACACAGAAAGATAATTATCACATGTACTCACTCATAGGTGGTTTTTAAACATAAAGCAAAGAAAGACAGCCTACGAACCACAATTCCAGAGAACTTAGACAACAATATGGACACTAAGAGAGACTTACATAGATCTAATCTACATGGGAAGTAGAAAGTAGAAAAAGACAAGATCTCCTGAGTAAATTGGGAGCATGGGGACCTTGGGGGAGTGGTGGCTTAAAGTGAGGAGGGGAGAGGCAGGGAGGGGAGCAGAGAAAAATGTAGAGCTCAATAAATATCAATAAAAAAGAAAGTAATAAAAAAAGAAAAAAAAACAAAACAGAAAAAAAGGAAAAGAAAAGTCATTATTTCTATCATGGTCAGTAACTATTATACTGAACAATGCAAAATCAGAACTTCCTATGTTGCAAGTTTCTATTAGACAGTCCTGCTGGGATCTCTCATGTTCCTATAGGTAACCCTTCATCCAAATTCCTATGATTAGCCCAATAAACTGAAATTTCAGTACAGGAAGTTTGTGGTGGTAGTAATATGTAAGATGCAGAGGTTTGTCCTGAGGGGTGCACTAAATCAACTTACCGCTCTAGCTCAGCTCTGAATGTGTTCAGCTTGGCACCATCAAGAGAGGGGACCTTCTGTTTCTGTTTTTCTGAGGACTGAGCTATTCTAGAAATCTAGAAACAAGTCAGGGAGCCTAAGGACACCATGCCACAATATACAGGATCAGCCGTAGACCCACTGAGAAGTTGGAACAGCAGAATGTAGGCCATGGACATAAGATTGTTGGTGATCCTGCCCTTTGTGTCAAGGAGTGAGACCAATCACCTGTGGACTAATATGGAGACTATGAGCTCTGAGTCAAGTCCAGAATATTGCCCAACCTCTGGCGCTACCTCACTACCAAGTACAATTTGCTGCAACCGAGACCCTTAGGCCAAGCCTGGTGAATCTAGATGACTGCATTATCCAGCTTCCCCCTTCCACAAGATGGCTTACAGCTGGACAAAGTCTGAAAACACTAGCAAACTAAGTGTCTGGTTCCCTCAGATCTGCTCCGATGTAAAGTTCAGTGCTCTGTTTGCTTTTACCACATCCCTCAACTCTGACTTCTACTATCCCACCCCACCCCGCCCCAGCCCTCTTCCCTGAACAAGCTAGTAGACCTCAGGAGCCAGTGAGAACCTGACTACTCCACAAACAGTGGCAAGGACATTTCTAAAGTTAATGTGCCTGTAAAAAAAATAACCAAAAAGAGGTGTCACGCTGACCTGGGAACCTCAACTGAAGAATTTCCTCCATTAGATTAGTCTGGGGGGGGGGGGGTCTTGTGAGGTGTTAATTGATGTGCCCATTTTTAGGCAGGTAGACTGAGCAAACCAGTAAGCAGCACACTCCACTTCTGCTTGGAGTTCATACCAACTGCTCTCAGGGACGGACTGTTCTTTGTGTAAGGGCACGTGCTGCCAGGCTGGGGACCCGAGTTTGAAACTGGGATCCAGTGAAAGGGAAGAGTAGGCTCTGTCCTCCATAAGCACACTACAAACAATTATATAAAAAATGTATTTTTCATCCTACAAATACAAATAAACCTAATGAAGGAGAAAGACTTTTACAATAAAAACTCTAAAACACTGAAGAGACATTTGAGAAGATGTCCTAAGACAGAAAAGCTTTCCACGCTTAGGGAAACAAACGGTCATGTTACCCAAAGTGATCCACATATTCAACGCAATCCCAAAATTCCAATGGCTGAGTTTATAGAAATAGAAAAACCAATCCTAAAATTCATAGGAAACTGTAAGATACCCTGAAGCCAAAGCAAGTCTAAGCAAAAGAGTAACTGTGGATGTATTACAACCCTTGATTTATAATTATACCTTAAAACCACAAACAACAAAAAATAGGTCACTGACACAAAAAAGATGTCCAAACATAAACCAGTCCAACAGTCCTAATTTCTGACAATGGTGCTAGAAGAGTAAACTAAAGGAAAAAGAAATCTTTTTGGCTGGGCCTTTAACCCCAGCACTCCAGGGGCAGAGACAGGCAGATCTCTGTAGAGGCCAGCCTGATCTACAGATTGAGTTCTAGACTAGCAGAGCTACAGACCTTGTCTCAAAAACAAACAAAAAACCCACAGTATGCTCCCAATCTACAGACTCACCACAAACCTCATCGGAACCTGAGCTGGCGGGCCATCTACTCTGCAGAAACTGATACACTGACCATAAGGTACAAGGAACTCAGAAGAGCCAAAAGAATCCTGGTAAAAAGGCAAAGTACAAGAGCCCAAACTAATTTCAAAACATATTACAAAGCAACAGTAATCAAGATAGTATGGTACGATCCAAAGACATATAGCTCAATGGAACTGAATTAAAATTCTGTTCAACAGAAACTAATTTTCAACAGTGCCAAAACAATGGAGAAAGAAAAAGGCTTTTTAATAAATGTTATAAGGAAAAAATAAAAATCTTTAAATTTAGACCCTTAGTTTGAAATACATAAAAATGTCTAAAATGGACAAAGGATTCAAGAATTTAAACTGGGGCTCAGCAGTTACTAGCACTTGTTCTTAGAGACCTAGATTTGATTATCAACACACACATGGTGGTTCACAACATCTGTAACTGCAGTTGTAGAGGATGTCCTCTTCTGTCTTCTTTGAGAACCAAGACATATATACAAGCAGGCAAACACTCACACACATAAAAATCTTTTTAAAAAGGAATTAGAACTACAAAAATATTAGAAACAAAAGTATACATAAATGTTTGTTAAGGTGAGGGTTTCTTAGATATAATACCAATAAAGGAAAACAGAGAAACTAGACTCAAAACCAGAAAATAGACTTTACAAGTTAATTGAAATCACGCTTAAGTGCTTCATTACATGTGTGTATATGTATAAATAACTTGCAACTAATAATGAAAAGATTTTTTAAAATGTACTTAACATGAGCAAAGAGGGCTTACAAGATGGTATGGAGTGTAAGGGCATTTGCCAACAAGCCTGGTGACCTGAGTGAAATCCCCAGAACTCCCTCAAGTTATCCTCTGACCTCCACATGTGTGCTGCAATACATGTACACCCCTCCTCTCTGCACCACACAAATAAGCAAATGTATTTTTTAAAATTTTGTTAACAGGAAAAGCATTTAATCTTTTACCCAAGAAAAATATATAAGCTGCTAATAAAAACATGAAAAGATTCTCACCAGGGGAAAGCAAATAAAAACCACAAGGAAGCTGGATATAGTGGCACATTTCTAATTCCAGGGTTCAAGAGGCAGAGGCAGAACGATCAGGAGTTCAAGACCAGCTTTGACTACGAAGGAAGTTCCAGGCCAGCCTGGGATCACACAAAAAAGTCAGGTGTGGTGGTGCCCAGCTTTAATCCCAGCAATTGGGAAGGAGGTAGAGGCAGGTAGATCTCTGAGATTGAGGCCAGGCTGGTCTACAGAGAGAGATCCAGGAAAGTCAGGGTTACTTAGTGAGACCCTGACTCAAAATAAAGACAGCAAAGGGGGCTGGAGAGATGGCTCAGAGGTTAAGAGCGTTGCCTGCTCTTCCAAAGGTCCTGAGTTCAATTCCCAGCAACCACATGGTGGCTCACAACCATCTGTAATGAGGTCCGGTGCCCTCTTCTGGCCTTCAGACATACACACAGAATATTGTATACATAATAAATAAATAAATATTTAAAAAAAAAATAAAGACAGCAAAAAAATAGTTTTCAAAAATAAGGTATAATTTCCCTAGAACAGTGAGCAAAATTATCTACACCATGCATGACATCTATATTAGCTTTAGAAAATTATTTCTGAGACAAGGTCTCAAGTAGCACAGGCTGGCCGTGAACTGATCCTCTTTCCACTGCCTCTCAAGAGCTAGGATTACAGGAACGTGTCCCCACCTAGCTGGACACTCCTTTTAAAAATTAAAAAAAAAAAAGCCCAAAGACATATCAGTATTTTAAAAGGATTTTAAATTTCTTTTTAATTATGTATATATGTATTTGCCTGTGTGCAGGTCTGTTCATGTGAACTTGGGTGTTTAAGGCCACTAAGTTATCAGATGCCCAGGAGCTGGAGTTACAGGTGGCTATAGCCACCCAATATGAGTGTTGGGAACAGATCAGTAAGCACTAACCACTGAGCTATCTCTCCAGGTATCAGTATAATAATACCACAAAACCCAGGTACAAATAATAGAGTAGCTTGTAGTATAGATATTATATCCCTTAATGTGAAAAGGAGAAACTGAATAGAACTCTTCTCTACAAGAGAAAAAGTGAACTCCAGGAAAGAGAATTTTTATCTGTATCTCCTATTGTTGGTAAATTTTGAATCCAAGAATACAAATCCTCAGAAAATTTCTAAGTCTAGAGCTCCTAAACTAAGAATTCAGATTTCCAGTTCACTGGAGATCAAGAACCCAATTAACACTTTAGCTTTCATAACTCTTCACAGGAAGACCATGTGCCTTGATCTGCTCCAGAAAGGCCAAATTTATACTTGTGGTCCAGCTGAATTATTGAAAGCACCTCTCATTAATTTATCTCATCAGTGTTCACCTTTATCAAACCTTAGTAGAGCCTGGAACTCAGATTTCAAAAATGTTTTACCTCTAGCATCCTTTACTGCACAATTCCTTTCAAGAACAAGTCTACCTATAGCTCTTCTATTTGTCCTTAGTAATTACATAGGTTTTTACTTCAGTATAAATTCTAAATCTCCAATCAAATTGTGTAGTCACTCTTGCCTTAGTTACTGCCTAATGATGTGGAGCTAAAGATAGCCATTTCAATCATTTCCCTACATCACCACCCTGGACTTCATTAATCTTCAGCCCCAGATCGTTCCTACTGGTTAAATACACCATGCCTACCACCGCACTGTGTCATACATAAACACTCTACTCCACTCTCCAAAACTAGCCCCTTCCTTACAGCACAAAAGGACACAATTTGGGTTTAGTCAGATACCAGGTATCAATTCAGGGTAGCCTTTTAATGACAGGTGACCTAAATCAAATATATGTTACTTATTCTTTCTTTGACTGTAAAAGACAGAAGCATAACCATGTAACACTGGTATTTAGACATGACAGAAACAAAGTGACAGTCCTACAAAAATTCCCATACTCCATCAATTCTAAGGCTCCTATTTTAATACTTTTAGAGTAGAGATGTGTTTTACAAGATCACAGTAAGTGGCAGCAGAGGCAAAGACAAAAAACTTGTAGCATATCTTTATACAAATTTTACTATGAAAACCCTGCGCTGCTAAGCATAGCATTTATCTGTAATCCTGAGGCAGGAGGATCATGAGTTCAAGGTCATTTTCTACTTTGGCAAGACTCTTCCTAAAAAATCCAAAAAAAAAAAAAAAGAGTTCTGTTAGAATTCACAAGGCTAGAATTTAATTGGTAAGGAGTTCAAAGTCTTAGAACCCCATGATCTTTGCACCTATTCCACAGCACCACTAATGAGAAAAGTCCAGCAGAATGGCTTACTGTTACAGTGTCAGATATGTGACTTCACCCATGAAACAGTAAAGTTCTATTTTTAAACTGTAATATATGCTCTGGACTAGTGACAAACTGCTACTTCTCTACTGAAGGGTAGAAATCAGAGTGCTCCTTTCACTATTATACCTAAGACTGTAGTCAATTGTTTTGCTTCCACCTTAACATTTGGTAAGCTAATTTATGGTTTTGGTTACCATAGAATACAGCACACTCTGAAATTGAGACTGTCACCCAAACACTTTGAGCTGTTCAAGCAAATGAAGCAGCTGAAGAGAATTTCACAGTAAGGATTCAGCTGAATGATCCCTAGTACTATAAGAAAGCCAGGTGGCCCTGAAAAACAAGCAAGAGATTATGTCTTTGGAAATCAGATGGTGTAGAAATATTTCAAAAATCTTAAGTGGTCAAGTGAGGTATTTTGTTTTTAATTCTAATACATGTATAAAGTAAAAAAAATAGTGCACTCGGTCAATACACTACCGCATTGGAAAATGGTCAATTTCCTGTAACATTTCTGGCTCCTCTCAATTTGTACAATTATCCTGTTGCAAGCTATCAGCTAATGTATAACACACAATACTAAAAGGGCTGGAGAGATGACTCAGTGGCGAAGAGCACTGGCTGCTCTTCCAGAGAACCTGGGATCGACTCCCTGCAAACACACAAGGGTTCACAACTATCTATAACTCCAGTTCCAGGGCACTTAATGCCTTCTGCAGGCACTAGGCACAGACATGATGTACAGACATGCATGCAGACAAAACTCCTATTTACATTAAAGAAATAAGGGGGGGGAGCTCTTATGTGATGCCAGGTGTGGTGGTGTGTGCTTTTGATCCCAGCACTCAAGATGCAAAAGCAATGATCTCAGAGTAAGAGGGCAGCAAGTTCCAGGGTCTACTGCTTTAAAAAAAAAAAAAAAAAAAAGTGCGGGGGGGGGGTGAGGGATGAGACCTGGGAAGATGGCTCAGTTGATAAAATACAAGCATGACAACCTAAGTTTAGATTACCAGTGCTCATGTAAAAGTTGGGTGTGGTGGCACACAACTATAATCCAAGGAAGGAAAGGTGGGAGAACTGGTAAAGACAAGAATATCTCAAGGGCTTGCCATTCCAGGAAAAAAAAAAAAAAAAAGATGAGCCCCAAGTTCAGTGTAAGACCCTGTGTCAACTAACAAAGTGGAGATGGAAGATACTAAACAGTGATATCTGGCCTCCACTCTAATGTGCATCCAGGCATTTAAAGTAGAAAATGAATGAAAACAACAAACATTAACAAGGGTAATTTGAACAGAGAAATGGAATAGATATTAAACTGTCAAACAACATTAAGCAAGTGGGGGGGATAAGGAAGAAACATTTGAAGAGACAGCAATTAAATGTTTCTCACAGCATCAAAGGCAGAAGCAGGGGGATCTCTGAGTTCAAAGACAGCCTGGTCTACACAACAAGTTCTAGGAGTCAGGACTACAGAGAGAAATCCTATTCAAAACACACACATAGCCCTGAGCGCGGAGGACACCCCCAGAGTCGGTGCTCAGCCCCCGCGGTGCCGTCTAGGAGGGAGTAGTGGGCTGGAAACGAGTCTCAGGGCCATCGCTAGTGATGGATCCTGGTGATGCAGCCCAACAGGAAGCAAAACAAAGGGAAGCAGAAATGAGAAACAGTATCTTAGCCCAAGTTCTGGATCAGTCAGCCCGGGCCAGGTTAAGTAACTTAGCACTTGTAAAGCCTGAGAAAACTAAAGCAGTAGAGAACTACCTTATACAGATGGCTCGGTATGGACAACTAAGCGGGAAGGTGTCAGAACAAGGTTTAATAGAAATACTTGAGAAAGTCAGCCAACAGACAGAAAAGAAAACAACAGTTAAATTCAACAGAAGAAAAGTAATGGACTCCGATGAAGATGATGATTACTGAGAGGAAATGTTTAGACTTACAGAGCAGCGTCTAGGGCAGTTACAACCTTTTAAATGTTTACTTTGTTTATTGTCTATATAAGCCTTTTGAAAAATAAACTTGTTACTCAAACTAAAAAAAAAAAACACACACATACACATGTGCACACACTCACATAGCCAATAATAACAAAAGATAAACTATAGATACAATAACTGAGCATCCCAAGCAAACTAAATGCAAAGAAAAAAAATATTAAAAACTACTACAAAACAAAGGTCTCTTCTCCTGATCTTGTCTTTCTTTTTGCTGCATGTAGCCCACCCTAGCCTCAAAGCCAAGCTTCTCCAGTTTCTGTTTCCTGAATGCTAGAATTACCAACATGTCCTATCATACTTGGCTGTAACTGCTCTCACTCAAGTAATATGCTGCCCCAAATATTCTGCTAAATAACAACATTAAGTATTACCAGTTTGCTAATGAACAGAAAAGTAATAAAGTCATATAAAGATTTCATTTTTGAAGACTCAGAAGTCCAACTGGGATCGCATCTACTATACAAATAATAATAATTGGGTTGGAGAGATAGCTCAGTGGTTAAGAGCACTGGCGGCTCTTCCAGAGGTCCTGAGTTCAATTCCCAGCAACTACATGGTGGCTTACAGCCATCTATAATGAGATCTGATGCCCTCTTCTGGCCTGCAGGCACACATGAAAGGAATGTTATATACATAATAAATAAATAAATCTTAAAAAAAAAAAGAATGATTACTTCTGGAATGCAATAAACCAGTGAAAAACAGGCAAGTCTTTATTTGACGCCCACTTTAAAAAAAGGGAAACTAAAAATGACACATCCCAACACTCTAGTCATATATCACTAGGCTAAGGCAGAAGGCTTGTGCTCAAAAGTTAAAGCCAGCTTGTGCTACAATATCAGACCCTATGTCAAATCTCTTTAGCAAAATGTGTAGAAACTGCCACTTCAACTTCTCCTTTAAGTGCTAATGTGCTGTACTTGTAGCCTGAGAAGTAACAGGATAGCATGAAAAACAATTGGAGACCCAGTTTCTGCCTTCACAAATAAATAACTTGAAGACTACTTTCATTTAATACCATTTTTTAAAATCACTAGTAAAATTGTACTTGATAATTATGAGTTCTGGGCCATCCTGTGCTATGTAACCATTACAATAATAACAATAATACCACCTTTTAAATAGTATGTCTGAGAAAAGCAAAATGACACTTAACAAAGAGATACAAAATTATATCTAAAAAGTGTATTTCTAGAGTTATAAAGTTTATTTCTAGAGTTCTCAATCATTTCTTTGTATCAAGATCACCGCTGGGCAGTGGTGGTGCACATCTTTAATCCCAGCCCTCAGGGAAGCAGAGGCAGGTGGATCTCACTGAGTTCAAGACCAGCTTGGTCTGCAGAGTGAGTTCCAGGACAGCTAGAACCACACAGAGAAACCCTATCTCGGAAAAAACAAAACTCAACTCGGGGCTTATTTTATATTAAGGGGTTGGAGAGATGGTTTCACCTCTTCCAGAGAACCCAGGTTCTATTCCAAGCAACCACTGGACAGCTAACAACTGTCTGTAACCCAGTCACTGGGGATAAAACATCCTCTTCTGACCCTATACAGGCACTGCATGAACATGATACAAATACACATATGCAGAAAATACACTGTTACACATAAATTAAAACAGAACAAAGGAGGGCTGAAAAGATGGTTCATGGCTAAAACCATGTATTAATCCGGTAGAGACCCCAAGCTCAGTGGCCAAAATGCATGATGCTCACAACCACCTGTAACTCCAGCTCCAGGGGGATACAACACTTCTGGCCTCTGAAGGCACCTCTACACATATGAAGGCACATGCACTCATGTGCACTTCATGGACGATCAATGACACACCTGCACACAATACCAGGTGCCATTTAAGAACTCAAAAACTTAACAACCAATCTACTTTACAGCATGCTGTTCATCAAGAGTATTTAAAATCCTTTGGGAGAGGGGTTAGAGAGGTGTCTCATCAGTTACAAACACTTCCTGACCTGGGTTTGGTTTCCAGAAACTATATGGCCACTCAAACCATCAGTAACTCCAGTTCCACACTCTAGCTTCTGTATGTACCAGGCAAACATATGGTACACATATTTATGTCATGCACATAAATAAAAATTTTAAATCTTTTAAAAATAAAATTTTAAAGCCGGGCGGTGGTGGCGCACGCCTTTAATCCCAGCATTCGAGAGGCAGAGGCAGGCGGATCTCTGTGAGTTCGAGGCCAGCCTGGTCTAGAAGAGCTAGTTCCAGGACAGGAACCAAAAGCTACGGAGAAACCCTGTCTCAAAAATCCAATAAATAAATAAATTAAATTAAATTAAATTTTACTAGGCTCACAACCAAAAATGTAAGACTTCAGTCACCAGCACCCACGGCTGTCTCTCGGCAACCAAAAAAAAAAAAAAATGAATCTTTTAAAAATAAAAATCCGCTAATATCCATTTAAAATGAGTAAATTGGCACTTAAATGTTCACTTTGGCCACATAAGCTAAACCTACAAAGTATTACAAGGCAAATTTAGGGCTGGAAAAATGATTCAGTAGTAGGTAAAGGTAATTTCTCTCAGGACTAACCATGTGAGTACGAAGTCCTGGACTTGTATTAGGTAAAATAGACAACCGACTCCTTCAAGGTGTCTTCTGACTTCACATGTGCACACACAAACAAGTACAATAAATAAATGTAATTTGTAGAACCGGGTGATAAACCCCACTTAGAGTCAAAAATAATATAAACAATATGTAAGTATAGAGTGTGCAGGTTTTAGTATGTTGAGAAATAAAGTGGAGACAGTAGGAGGTGGTGGTATACATGCCTTACATGCCTTTAATCCCAGCACTTGGGAGGCTAAAACAGGTGGATGTGAGTTCGAGGTCAGGCTGATCTACAGACTGAGTTCCAGACAGAAACAACTGAGAGATAACTCAGAAGAGCACTTGCTGCCTTGCTGTTCTTCCAGGATAAAAGTTTGGTTCCCAGTACCCTTATTATCAGGCAACTCCTAACAACCTATAACTCCAGCTCCAGAGAATCCAAATTTCTCTTTTAGCCTCTATGGGCACTCACATATATGTGCATATGCTCAAATACACATACACACACACACACACACACACACACACACACACACCCCAAACTGAAGCTAGCATGGCAGTCTACACCTTTAACAGCAGAAATTGGAAGACTGAGGACTGGAAGGGTGTCACTAACCAGGCAATCTTGATATTTGGTGATCTCCATATTCAGTGAAAAAATTATGTCTCAAAGGAAAGGAGAAAAAGAGAGAAGGAGGGAGGGAAAGGGACAGAGGCAGAGAGAGAGGAAGAGAGGGAGGGAAGGAGGGAGGGAGGGAAGAAAGGAGGGGTGATAGAGGAAGACACCCAACAGTAACTGACTCCGGGCCTCCATATGCAGATATACATATATGGACATCCAGGTACACACATATACAAGTATAAAGATACAGAATACAAATACCACCATACAACACTCACAGCCACAGGTTTCTATGGCTATGGTAAACGCCATGACTAAAGGCATCTTGGGGATAAAAAGGTTTATTTCATCTTAGAGTTTACAGTCTATCATCAAGGAAACTCAGGGCAAGAACAAGGTGGGAGCCTGGAGGCAGAAACTGAAGCAGAGATCACAAAGGAGCTTGCTCAGCCTGCTTTCTTATACTAACCGGGACT
Organism: Microtus oregoni; assembly: GCF_018167655.1. Taxonomy (NCBI): domain Eukaryota; kingdom Metazoa; phylum Chordata; class Mammalia; order Rodentia; family Cricetidae; genus Microtus; species Microtus oregoni. Next base: position 28,772,285 of record NW_024543080.1, on the reverse strand, counting down.
ACGTGTCCAGAAGTGAAATCACCCACTAGCGGGCTGGGCCCTCCCATATCAATCATCAAGAAAATACAGACTTGCCTACTGGCAATCTGATGGATGCATTTTCCAAAGTTAGGTTCCCCTTTCCAGATAACTCTAGTCTGTGCAGATAAAAACAAACAGCACCAAAAAAAAGTCGATGTGAACATATACACAAAAAACGAGTGAACAACAGCAGTAATGCATGTGATTCTAGCACTTAGAAGGTGGAGACAGGAGGATCAGAGCAGCAGTTCAGGTTCATCCTAGGATGGTTAGTTGGAGGCCAGCCTCAGCAGCATGATTCTGTCTCAAAATTTAAAAATTTAAAAAGGACAGGAAGGTGAGCATGACAGGTTTTAACTGTAATCCTAGCATTGAGGCAGAAACATAAGAAAGCTCATGACTAGTCTAAGGCTGCATAATCAGACTGTCTCCAATCATTAAATTTAAAAATCAAATAAAATGCTAGTAAAAGTTGGCTCTGTGGTTACATTCCTTTGCCTGAGTTCAATCTCTAGAACCAACACAGTATTACAAAAGAAGAAACTCCCATAAGATGTCTTCTGACCTCCACATATATGTACGCACACACCCTCCCAAACACTAAATAAATTTAAAAAGTTATTTTAAAGGAGTAAACATAAATGAGGCTAAGAAAAATTAAATAAGGCAAAAATAGAAATATGTCAAACTCTACTACAGAGCTACAGTACTGAAAACAGCCTGGTACTGGCAGGAGGACCAATGGAGCCAAATAGAAGACCCAGATATCAATACACACATCTTTGAACACCTGATCTTTGATAAAGAAGCAAAAAATGTCAAATAGAAAAAAGAAAGCATATTTAACAAGTAGTACTGGCATAACTGGATATCAACATGTAGAAACATGAAAATAGACCCATATCTATCACCATGCACAAAACTCAAGTCCAAATGGATCAAAGACCTCAACATAAAGCCAGCCACACTGAGCCTTCCCTTCTAGAAGAGAAAGTGGGAAGTACACTTGAACACATTGGCAGAGGAGACCACTTCCTAAATAGAACCCCAGCAGCACAGACACTGAGAGAAGCAATTAATAAATGGGACCTCCTGAAACTGAAAAGCTTCTGTAAAGCTAAGGACATGGTCAACAAGACAAAATGACAGCCTACAGAATGAGAAAAGATCTTCAATAACCCCACATCAGACAGAGGTCTGATTTCCAAAATAGAACTCAAAAAGAACTCAAGAAATTGGACACCAAAAAATCACATAATCCAATAAAAAAAAAAAATGGAGTACAGACCTAAACAGAGAACTCTCAACAGAGGAATCTAAAATGGCTGAAAGACACTTAAGGAAATGTTCAACATCCTTAGTCACCAGAGAAATGCAAATCAAAACAACTCTGAGATTCCATCTTACACCTGTAAGAATGGCCAAGATCAAAGACACTGATGGCAACTTATGCTGGAGATGTTGTGGGGGAAAGGGAACACGTCTGAATTGCTGGTGGGAATGCAAGCTGGTATAACTCCTTGGGTGTCAGTGTGGCGATTTCTCAGAAAATTAGGAAACAACCTTCCTCAAGATCCAATAATACCACTTTTGGGTATATATCCAAAGGATGCTCAATCGTGCCCCAAGGACATGTGTTCAACCATGTTCATAGCAGCTTTGTTTGTCATAGCCAGAATCTGGACACAACCTAAATGCCCTTCTACTGAAGAATGGATAAGAAAAATGTGGTACATTTACACAATGGAGTACTACACAGCAGAAAAAATAATGACAGCTTGAATTTTGCAGGAAAATGGATGGAGCTAGAAAACATTATTGTGAGTGAGGTAACCCAGACACAGAAAGACAATTATCACACGTACTCACTCATAGGTGGTTTTTAAACACAAAGCAAAGAAAGCCAGCCTACAAACCACAATCCCAGAGAACTTAGACAACAATATGGACACTAAGAGAGACTTACAGCCGGGCAGTGGTGGCGCACGCCTTTAATCCCAGCACTTGGGAGGCAGAGGCAGGCGGATCTCTGTGAGTTCGAGGCCAGCCTGGTCTACAAAGGGAGTTCCAGGACAGGCTCCAAAGCTACAGAGAAACCCTGCCTCGAAAAACCAAAAAAAAAAAAAAAAAGAGAGACATACATAGATCTAATCTACATGGGAAGTAGAAGGTAGAAAAAGACAAGATCTCCTGAGTAAATTGGGAGCATGGGGACCTTGGGGGAGGGTTGAAATGGGGACGGGAGAGGCAGGGAGGGGAGCAGAGAAAAATGTAGAGCTCAATAAATATCAATTTAAAAAAAGCAAAAAAAAAATAGGGATATGAACTTGAGTGATAATGATGTGATAATTTGGACACAAAGGTATCACAGTAGGGTAGAGTGGTACTCTGTCCCTTCCAGTTAACTTTTCTGTCAACCTAAAATTACTCTAAAAACAATAGTCCATTAAAAAAGTAAACCATAAGATAGTAATAGTAGGACATGGAACAAAAACATTAAGAATTACAATTAAAGAAGCAATGAAAACTGAATAGACAAAATTACCATTTTGGTAAAGAATTATTTTACATGAATCTAAAAGCAACTTCATTTTATTACTGCCTAGTTTTACCACATTCTTTAAAGATATTTATGAGTGTTCTTCAAGAAGATATATATTCTAAATAACTGGACACACACACATCAGAAAGCAGTTAAAAGTTTCAATTTCAAGTTAACTAAGAAACACTGTACTTCACATGTTCTCTAATGGGGAAAACAAAACTGCAGGGCCAGCAAGATGTCTCAGTGAGTAAAGGTGCTTGCTTGCCATGAACACCCACAACTTATGTTCGATCCCAGGAAATCACATAAAGATCAAAGAGAACCAACTCCACAAAGTTGTCTCTGACACATGCCATAGCACCTATGTGCCCATGCACATACACAGTAATAATAAAGCAAAATGAACTGCAAGGAAATCTTGTAGGCAGGAAGTATTTGAGTCAGAATGAGCCTGAGATCCTGGGCACAATCCCTAGCTCTTCAACTTTTAATCAAAGAAAGAAACCTTATGATTGATACTGATTAAAAAAAAAGATGTGAATTTACTTTTGTGCGTACAGTAGGGTAGTATGAAAATGTTATAGAAACCAGGCCTACTTTATAAAAAGAAAAAATCTAAATATGAAAAGGAGGAAAGCCTAGGAAGAATTATGTGATGAGTTTCAACCGGGGGTATCCAAACAGGCATTTGACTTACTGATTAAATAAACTTAAATTCATTTCCTAGCTCTGTATATTGAGAACTTAAAGGATTATATCCTACAGGCAAATACAAACCCTAGATTTTGATTTATTAATGCCACCTTCTATTAAAACTGAAAATAGGGCCACCGGAATAAAAGAGCTTCCCAAATCTGGGCCAGGAAGCACACGATAAATAACACCTTAGACAAGAAGTGAAGGGCTCACTTCTTAAAAGACAATCGCATGGGTGTAGGTGATGCGTTATTTTCTGAGCACCTGGCAAGATGTTGAAAATGGAGCAGAAGTAGAGCTTCTTCAATTTCACCTACTATGCTGGACATGTCCTGTGAGCAGTTGGTATAATTTACAGCACCTGCCAGAGGTGACCCCTAAACCAAGGCCTGCAGTGGATGCTGCACTCACTGTATTCAGCAGCTTGAACAAGGCCAAGGAGGTACCACCCACGAAGAAGCCAAAAATGGTGAAGATCTACCTTTGTGACAAGATCATCCTGCTGGAGGTATATACGCTAGGAAGCATAGTGGGCTTGTATGACAAGATCTTCAACCATTTCCACTACCTACATCAGCTCATAAAGCATAGTTGGACTACATCAGTGCAACCTGGTAGTCCCACTTCAGTCTCCTGAAGGAGCTGTGATCAATACAGACTTGTGCCCAGTCAAAGGGAGGTAAAAGAGAATGCAAAAAAGACAGTAGGGAGCGCGAGCTGAGAAATAATGCAGCTCAACAGTAGTGGAGCTCTTGCCTTGATTTAATTCTCAGTTTGGAAAGGGGAGATTCTTTAGCTGGACAAAGTGATTCAAGAAATCTCAGAGGCAGGAGAATTAATACAAGTTCCATGCCAGTCTAGTCTACACAGTAAGACACTATCTCAAAAAGAAAAAGACATTAATATTAAAAAGGATACCAGAGCTAAATTTGGACAGCCTGAACCTCAACTCAAAAAATACAGTGTGACATCTTTTTCTAAACATGGCTAATTGTGATAGCTTTGGACAACTTGACACAAACAGAGCCTCCATCAGACTGGCCTGTAGGCATGTCTGTGAGGCATTTTCTTTTCTTTGCTTTTGCTTTTTGTGTTTTTTGAGAGAGGGTCTTACTGTGTAGTTTTGGCTGGCCTGGAAAATGCTAATTCAGACAGGGCTGGCCATGAACTCAGAGATTTGCTTGTCTCTGCCACACTGAGGGTATTTTCTTGGTTAATGACTGATTTAGAAGGGCCCAGTCTACTGGGGGCACTGCCATTCCTGGACGGATAGTCCTGGGTTATATATGAGAGCTGAGCAAGCCATAGAGAGCAACTGAGTAAGCAGAACTCTTCTTTGGTCTCTACTTCAGTTACTTCCTTGGCTTCCCTAGATGAGCTGTAACCTCTAACCAAAATAAATACCTTCCTCTCCTAAGTTGCTTTGGGTCAGTCATTTAACCCAGCAATAGAAAAGCAAATAAAACAGTTAAAAAACAAGGTAGTCTAATAAATTATTTTCTAAAGCACTACTTACTAATTGCAAAGGGAAAAAATTTGCTTCACACCAGGCAGTGGTGGCACACACCTTTAAAACCAGCACTCAGGAGGCAGAGGCAGGCAGATCTCTGTGAGTCCGAAGCCAGCCTGGTCTATCCTGGTCTATAGAGCGAGTTCCAGGACAGACTCCAAAGCTACACAGAGGAAACCCTGTCTCAAAAAGCAAAAAAAAAAAAAAAAGACCAAATATTATACCTAGAAGGACGAGTGACATGTTTCCCAATATAATGTAAAAAAGACTATTCTATTCAACTCTCCCTAAATAGTATACTTGCCATAAAATAAGAGAATCAGAATAGTAAGAGAACCTTAAGACATACTAGATGAATGCATTAAAAAGGTTATGCTGGGCTGGACTTGCTTCTCTTCCAGAGGACTGGTGTTCAGTCTCAACACCATCATGGCAATCCACAATCATCTGTAACTCCAATTCTAGGAAATACAATGCCCTCTTTTGACCAAGAGGCCGCAAAACACACACATGGTACAAAGACATACATGCAAGCAAAATATTCATACACATAAAATAAATATATCTAAAAATAAAAAAGATTACATCAGGGTGGAGGCTGTAGCTCAGGAGGCCGTAATGAATACTAGCCAAGCATGAACAACTCCCTGAGTTCAAACCCCAGCACATGGAACAAGATTTAAAATAAATATGAGGGCTGGAGAGATGGCTCAGAGGTTAAGAGCACTGACTACTCTTCCTGAGGTCCTGAGTTCAATTCCCAGCAACCACATGGTGGCTCACAGCCATCTGTAGTAAGATCTGGTACCGTCTTCGGGCCTGCAGACATACAGACAGACAGAACACTGTATACATAATAAATAAATAAATCTTTTTTAAAAAAATTAAATAAATAAATATGAAAGAATAAAAGGCCAGAATCAAAAGAGGATATGGAGAAATGACTAAAATTAGAAGAAATTATAAATATTTATAATCCTATATTAGATTAAGGTAGAGGGGGAAAGTGAACTTTTAACATCTTAAATTCCCCCCAAAACAACATATTTCTAGTACTCTTACTACAAAATGGAAGACAGGAAAATTATTTAAAACTTGCAGGACAGCTACTTCAGAGTACTCAAGATGGCAGAAAGAGACCTTGCTGCAACAAGGTGAAAGGGAATAACTGACTCCCAAGAATAGTCTGACATCTGCAAGTGAGCACAGCATAGAATTTTCTTAAAAATTTAAATTAAGAGTAGGAGGGACTAAAATCCCCCTACATGAAAAGTACTTAATCATTTAACAAATATTTGTTATGTATATGTACCAGGTATTAAGATGGAAGAATACGCTGTGAGAATCAATAAGTGAACAAATGTGATCTAGTGCACAGAAGACAAATCAAAGAAACAAATGTCCAGTACTAATAAAACTTCAGGGCCGGGTGGTGGTGGTGCACGCCTTTAATCCCAGCACTCGGGAGGCAGAGGCAGGCGGATCTCTGTGAGTTCGAGGCCAGCCTGGTCTACAAGAGCTAGTTCCAGGACAGGCTCCAAAACCACAGAGAAACCCTGTCTCGAAAAACCAAAAAAAAAAAAAAAAAAAAACAAACTTCAGGGATATGTCCTGAAGGAGTCGGCACATGCCTGTAGTCTCAACACTCAGGAGGCAGAAGCAGGCAGATCTCTGAGTTCGAAGCCAGCCTGGTCTACAGAACTAGTTCCAGGATAGCTAGGGATGTTACACAGACAAACACTAACTGGAAAAAGCAGGAAAACCAAAACAACAACCCTCCTTCCAAAACAAAAAAACTACCCATTAAGAAATCTAAGACACAAGACACTTCCCTTAGTAAAAACTGATACCTATAGCAAAAGATGTTCTGGGCTATACAATGTGAACAATCTATTAAAGCAGAAATGAACCTAGTATATTCAAGGGGAACAAAAGGAAACCAAGTGTAATGAAATCTAACAAAATAGAGTAGTTCCTGAGAAACACCAAACTGAAATTTTACTATGCCCAGGCATTATGGTGCGCAATTTCAATTTCAGCACTTCAGAGGCAGCCAGGACTATGTAGAAAAACCATGTCTCAAAAAATAAAAAATATATATATTTTTTACTATGCAAACCTGAGGATGTCCTGAGTAGACTAAAGAAACCTAGCAAAGAGGTGTGCCTGCTTTAGAATACCTGGGAAGGTAGAAGCAGAATGAGAAGTTCAAGGTCATCCTTAGCTAGGGATCAGATAAGTCAGCCAGCAAGCCCACCCTCTTCCTCTCTCTATCACAACTCTTGGGCTGGTGAGATGGCTCAGAGAGCAAAGGCGATTGCCAAATTTGACAACCTAAGTTTGATCCCTGGAACACTTAAAAGCAGATGGAGAGAAACAACTATTAAAAATTGTCCTACCTCTCCACACATATGCTGTGGACATTTAAACTGAAATATTTAATTTTAAACACTCACTGGAACTCCCTCCCGGTACTATACGTTGTTTCTCCGCTCTATTAATTTCTTTCACGTCTTCATATCCTTTACTAATATTTTCTAAATACACACGCCTCTACCCTGGTAAGAGGTATTTTTGTCCGAGGCTGGTTCCCGACACTTTTTAAAACATCACAAATTTTTAGCCGTATCTACTAAAGACGCCTTAGATGCAAGTTACATCAGAACCAAAACAAATACAATGCCACTGCCCTGAATCTGCCACTAACCAGCTACTGAGTCATTTAGATACAACAGACATAACTTTTGTCATCTGCTAAGAGTGGGTTCCAGAATTTTTTAGGATCCTTCTAACTGTAAAATTATGGAGCCAGTAATAAATAAAAGTGCTTAGCAATAAGATGCAACCAAGCCAAACAATCTCAGTTCAATCCCTGGGGCCCAAGGGGTAGAAAAAGAGAACTACTTTCAGTTGTTCTCTGACTTCACATGCACACCAAGGCACAGTACACCTATATACAGAAACACACTTTTTTCTTAAAGTATGGAGCCAAGCTCATGTAGTGGTACATTTTTGTGACCCCTAGGATATAAGAGGATCAGAATTCTGGGAGTAGTTTGGGCATGAAGAGATCATCTCTCGCTGAGGCTATGGGTCAGTTGGTAGGGTGCCAGTTTAGCATGCATGAAGCACTAGACTCAATCCTCAAGCGTGGTGGTATATACCTGTAATCACAGCATTTCAGATGTGGAGTGAGGAGGATCTTAAATACAAGGCCAGCCTGGTCTCCTGGGCTATGTGATTTTCTCTTTATTAAACAGCAACAGCAACAACAAAAACTGATGCACATCTTCAATTCCCAGCAATTGGGAAGCAGAGGCAGGCAGATCTCTGTGAAATCAAGGCCAGCTGGTCTACAAAAGCTAGTTCCAGGACAGCCAGGGCTACAGAGAAACCCTGTCTCAAAAAACCAAAAAGAAAGTAAAATTTATAAAAATGTGTATCAACTAACTTGCAAAAGAATTCATAATAAATGAATAGCTAACCCAGTGTTGTCCTTGACCTTTTGCAGTCAAGAATGCTTCTAATATTTATCTTTAAATGGAAAAGTATGTCATAACTTCCTGTTTTTAAATTTTCATTGCACTTTACTGTGTGTGTGTATGAAAGAAAGAGAGAGAGAGAGAGAGAGAGAGAGAGAGAAGAAAAAGAGAGAGAATATACATGGCTTGCAGGTGAAGGTCTAAGGACTTGTGGGAATCCATTCTCCTTCCACAATAAAGGATCCAAGTTGGATCCAAATTTTCTTATTAAAAAAAAAGACTGCTCACCCCTAAGAATTCAAGGTTTTAATATTCTTTTATCTAATTTTATTTATTTTTTGGAGACAGGGTGTCAGTGTGTACTCCTAGCTGGCCTAGAATTCGCTATGTAGACTAGGCTGGCCTGGCAATGACAGAGATCCACCTGCTCTCCTTGAGTGTTGGGATTAAATGTGAACACGACCATGCCTCGCTATTTCAATTTTTGTTTTGTTTTTTGAAGACTAGGTTTCTCTGTGAAGTCCTTGCTGTCCTGGAACTCACTCTGTCCTCAACTTCAGAGATCTACCTGCTTCTGCCTCCCGAATTGCAGGGATATAAGGCATGATCAGGGGACATTTTTCAATATTCTTAATTTAAACACTTAATCAAAACTAGATGATTTCTAGGTTTGTGGCACATATCTGTTATCCCAGCACACTCATATCAGGAGGCCAAGGAAGGATCTGTGACTCTAAGATTAGCCTGAGCTAAACAGTAAGACACTGTCTCATTCCAAGCAGTAATAGCACATATCTTTAATCCCAGCACTTGGGAGGCAGAGGCAGGTGGATTTCTGAGTTTGAGGCCAGCCCGGTGTACAATGTAAGTTCTAGGTCAGCCAGGGCTTTTACACAGAGAAACCCTGTATCAAAAAACAAACAAAAAAGAGCCTGTCTCAAAACTGGTCAAAAACCTGGGTTGAGTCGCTGATCTTATTGGAACACATCTTTAACCCCAGCATCCCTGGCAGAGGAAGCCACCCTGGTCTACATAATGAGTTCTGTGACAGCCAGGGACAAATAGAGAGACCCTGTCTCAAAAACACTAAAAAACAAACTGGGGTAGGGAATAAAATACAACAGGACAAAACACACACATACAGGTATAATTCTAATTTTATCGAACAGCTTTATTTTTCTTAGTCATTCAGTCTTACCCGAAATACCCAATATAATCTTTTTTTTTTTTTTTTTTTTTTTGAGACAGGGTTTCTCCATAGCTTTTGGTTCCTGTCCTGGAACTAGCTCTTCTAGACCAGGCTGGCCTCGAACTCACAGAGATCCGCCTGCCTCTGCCTCCCAAGTGCTGGGATTAAAGGCATGCGCCACTACTGCCCAATATAATCTTATGAAGCATTAACAAACTCTCAGTACAAGTACCAAGATTCACTTTGGAGAGCTAAGGAGAAACAAAGTGACCAGTGCTTTTCTTCCAAGTGTAAGGATCTAAGTTTGTGCTCTGATCCCCAGGACAGCATAAAAAGCTCCACGTGGACACAACAATTGCAATCTTAGCAGGAGGATTCTCCAGACCCACTGGATAGCCAATCTAGCTTAATTGGTGAACTCCAGAACAATCAGAAACCTTGTCTCAAAGGAGGTGGACTTCACAGGTGTTCTCTCAAAGGCCAGAGGACAGAAGGTAATAAATAATACCCAAGACTGTCCACAGGCCTCCACAAACTTACACAAAAGTGCCTATGTACCTACACATAAACACATAAGTACGCACACACACAAACACAGACATATAGGCATTCTCACACAAAAATTTTAGTTGAGCACAGTGACACTTCAAAGACAGAGAGAATCGAGAGAACTGAGGGAAATTTAAGATCAGCCTCATTTTCATAGCAAGTTTTAGGCCAAAACAAAAAGATTTACCTGCCTTAGGCTGGGGTGGTAGGTAGAGCAGGGCCTGGGTTTAATATGCACTGCCTACACATGCATCCTCCCCACCCCAGTAAAAGGGAATGGAAAGAAAACAGAAAAGACCTGTTTTAATTAAAGAAACTGATTCTTTCAAAATGGCAACAAATGGAAAGGAAACCACAGGAATATTTTAAACACACAAAACTTACTAGATATTATACTCAATTCTAAAATCAGGCCCTAAAAATACATTGAATAAAGTTGCACAAAGGGGCTAGACAGATGTCTCAGCAATCGAGAGCACGGGCTGCTCTTCCGGAGAACCCCAGTCCAATTCCCGGCACCCACACAGCAGCTCAAAATTGTCTGTAACTTCAGTTCCAGGAGATCCAAAACCCTCACACAGTCAGAAATGCAGGCAAAACACCAATGCACATAAAATAAAGTTGTACAAGGCAGAAAAGTTGTCAACCATGTTTCTTGTCTGGCCTTCCACCACGTCTGGCTGAACTTCGAAGCATCTTAGTACAACGGTTCTCAACCTTTGTAATGCTGGGACCCTTTAATACAGTTCCTCATGTTGTAGTGACACCAGCCACAAAATTATTTTTGTTGCTACTTCATAACTGAAATTTGCTACCAGTAAATGTAAATATCTGATATGCCACGTGTGAAAGGGTGGTTCGACTCCCAAAGGCGTCTCAACCCCTCATTTGAGAATCACTGTTTTAACAGGATGTGGTGTAATTCTAGCATTTGGAAAGTGAGGCAGGAAAGTGGTAAATTCAAGACCAGCAGGGCTACACAAGATCCTCTCTCCAACAGCTCATCTGACCCATTCTTTGTCTATTTCCACTGTCAATGCCCTACTTACAAAGTTTAAGATCTTTCACCTAAACTAGTTAGTTTCCTAGCAGAACCCATTGCCCCCGTCTCCCTATTCCAAACAAGCCCCAACTATGGCAACCAAAATGCCTACAATATTCCCTGGTGAATGTAAGTTGCCCTAAAGTGACAATCACTACCTGAAACTGACTCACTAACAAAAACTGCCCTCATTTGGTAAGGCTCCATCCACAATCTATGTCCACAGAAAAGAAAGCCCAACACCGACCAATGCAAAATTGAAGCATACGACACTGACATTAAGGATTATCACATTTACACCAAGGAAGATAAACCTCACAGAAATAGCGATAATACAGTCCTCAAATTTCCTGGGCGTCTGTACTTAAATCATTTTACTTTAAGTTCAAATTTAGCCACACTGTATACATAGTTAAGCTTCGAGCTATTCGAAAGTAGTGTGAAAATGGAGTGGGGGGTGTTGCTATATGGATGATGATGATGGCTCAGTGGTTAAGAGCACTGGCTGCTTTTCCAGAGGACCCAGGTTCAATTCCCAGCACCCACACAGCAGCTCACAACTGCTTGTAACTCTCCAATTCCAGGGATCCAACATCCTCACACAGACATGTATGCAGGCAAAACACCAATACACATAAGGCTATAAAAAAAAAAAGGTTGCCTATGCTCACATCAGTCTTATTTGGAGTTGATAAAAACAGTAACTTTCAGCGAGCAGTACTGACCGCTTTTAATACCAGCACTTGGGAAACAGAGGCAGGCGGACCATGTAAGGCCAGCCTAGTCTACAAAGTAAATTCCAGTACAGTCAAGGCTACAGAAAAACCCAAAAGGAACTTTCCGGGGCAAATCACTGCCTACACTTAAGGGTACAGACCACAATATTCAGTAAATGAAAAGGATCACAGGGAGATGAGAAGCAACCAAATCTGAGTTTTTATGCTTAATAAACAGGAACAGTAAACAATCACACTCCTTTTAAATGTCCTTTCACTTAGGTCCTTTCAGAACCTATCCAAGTTGGAATACTTTCCAGAGAGAAGACGATAAGCTATCTTTAAAAACTTCGTATTTCAAAACTCCAAAGGCCACGCCGCATAGTCCAGTGGAACCACGAGTCACCCAGCCATCCGGAGCGCAGATCATCGACCCAGAAGCTTACCTTCAGCCGTTTGATCATTTCGTCGGTGGTGATCTTGTCGGTGATTTCCTTTACTCCCGGGGGGTAAGCGATCTTTCCGTCCGCACTCACGACGCCACAGAGGGCAGCGGCAGGCTTCGGCTGCGAGAAGTCCATCCTGGGGGATAACTTTTCTTTCACAGTCCTCTACCGGCCTCTATCGGTCAGAAAACCAAAGTTCAGCGGGAAAGGGGCGACTTTGTAACCTCTTTTTCATTTCAAAAATCTCTAATCTGGGAAGAGTCCTTTCTTTCCCCGAGACCGGGGAACCCCTCACCACTCGCTCCACCTCTGGGACTCGGAACCCCGCTAGGCGTCCGCCGCCCCCACCCGCTCCAGCCCCAGAGCCACCGGACTCCCGGCTGCCGCGGCCGCGGGAGGTACCGAACAGCGCCCGGAGTTTCCTAGCCCTCTTTTCACAATGAAATGCACCCCCGGGCACCTAGGTCGGAAGTTTGGTGGCCTCGAGGAACCAGCGAGGACCCAAAGGCCCCAACTCGGCCCAGGAGAAGCGGCCGGGTCCCCGTCTGGCCGGTCCCCTCCGGGAAATGAGACGCGAGGCCTAGAGGGTTCAGCTTAGGCCGCAAAACTAGGTCCCCAAGAGGACCCACGCGCGACGCCGGCGCCCGGGAGCAGAACGCCCTGGCCGCGCCGAGCCCCGGGCCCCCGGCGTCCCCACCTCGCGGCCGCCCCTCCCCAGAGAGCCCGCCACCCCCGGCAGCCGCCCCCGGCCCGAGCCCCGCGCCAGGAAGCGGAGGACGCGGCTCCGCACTTCACATTTTGTTCCGTAACTTCAGCAACCGAGCCCGGCGGCGTCTGCCGCCCCTCGGCCGCCCGGCGCCACCCGGCACCGCCGAGGCCTGAGTGGCCGCTCCGGACGACCCCGCCGGGCCTCGGCGCGCGCCCTCCCCTGCGGTCTCCCCCTTCCGTCCCTCCCTCGCTGCCGCCGCCGAGGGCGCGAGCCTGGCCGCCGCTTTACCTCCTCCTCATGCGGGCGGACGGTGCAGCGAGCGCCAGGCCTCTGTCAGGTGGTTGTGCCGCCGCCGCCGCCCCTCGTCGGCCTGCACACAAAGCGGCTCCGCGGGTCCCGCCGCCGCCGCCCGCCCGCCCCGGAGCGGCGCTGGGGCTGGCGGTGCCGAGGAGCAGCCGCCGCGGGGGGAGACGCGGGCCGAGCGTGCGCCGGCCGGGGCGACACTGCCGCTCTCCGTCGGGCTGAGGAAGCGCAGCCTCGGCCGCGACTCCACCGAGAGCCCGCGCGCGGGTGCACGCCCGCGCGCCCCCCGCGCTCGCCCGCCCGCCGGCCCGCTCGCTCGCCCGCACCTCGCGCCCACCCGCACCCGCCGCCCTCTCGCCGCGGCGCGCTCCCGGCTGCCCGTGCCCCGCGGAGCGGGAGCCTCGCGCACACCCAGGGCCCGTCACGCGAGCGGCGCGAGAGCACGCGAGAGCAACGCGCGCCTCGCTCCCGCCCCTTCTTCCGCCGGCCGAACCCCCGCCTCCCTCGGGCCCGACGCGGACGCGCGCCGGGGTGGACAGCGCCGCCACCCGTTTGGCGCCAAGACCTGGCCGCGCGGGCGCCTCCGGGAGGCCGGCGGCCGAGCGGGCGCGCGGAGGAGGTGGAGCCCCGGTGGCGGGAAGCGGAGGTCGGGAGGGCTGACCTGGGACGCTCGCGGCCCGCTCGGAGTTCGGGGCTCTCGGAAGCTTGTCTGGTGGGGGACGTGTGAGGCGGACGGGCTGGAAAAATGGTTAATTGCTCGGAGAAATTGCTGGTTTCTCCTCCAGACGTAGCTCTAGAAGCCGAGGCAAAGTTTTACGAAGGGGCACAACGTGGGCAAGCTCATTCTTGTGTCTTCGCCCGAGATCGCACCCTACGACCTTAGACGCCTCACAAGACTTTTTTCAAAGCTGCAGTATCGGAAGTTGGCAACGGGACGCTCTCAAGCTGTGGTTCTCGGGCTTCTGGCCTCTCAGTCATCCAGGGTACAGGCTAGAAACACAGATCGGAGTTCCTGACAGTGAAAACCCAGAAAAAAATGGGAGCTGGGAGTGGGGTCTTACAAATTTACCAGTACCTGGGTGACTCGTGTGAGTCTCATATTTTTTTAAACTTGTAAATACACCAAAGCTTAACTTTTTCTTTCGTCCGAAGGAAACGATTGCCAAGGAAAACTCAGTGAAGCAGTGCTTGAGTAATTTAAGGTAAATATTGAAGTGAATGAATCAGGACAATACATGCATAATTTTCAGGAAACGAATTAAGAATAATAAACCAGGCGGTGGTGGCGCACGCCTTTAATCCCAGCACTCAGGAGGCAGAGGCAGGTGGAGCTCTTGAGTTTGAGGCCAGCCTGGTCTATAGAGCGAGTTCCAGGATGACCAGAGCTACATACATAAAGAAACCCTGTCAAAAAGCAAATAATGATGATGATGGTGACGATTGTTGTGCCCAGATCACGGAGTCCCCCTAAACCCAACCAAGAGACTGAGTCCTGTATGTAAAAGCAAAGAGCCTTTATTCTTAACAAGTTTGCAAACTCGAACTCTCCGTGTGTCCAACGTATTGGAGTAATCGGAGAGTCCCGAGCTCAGTTAGTGTTGAGTGTTTATAGTAGCAAAGGTGGGGGTGAGGGATTTCTAAGGACCCCAGGTTGACTGACATTTGTCCTGGTGAAAAGCGATGGGTGTGTGCTGGCAGGTGATTCTATCTACAATGGTTGGAACATTAGGAATTTCCTTTGGATGGTCTGTTCCTGCGTGGTGCCGGGGTAGTCTCAGTTTATGGTCTTTCCTGGAAGCAGGTATTGCCTCAGAATAAACTACTGAGACTCGAGACTATTGAGTTTGTCCTGGATGGGTCCTATAATAATAAAATGAGTGGTGGCTGAATTTATTCGATGTTCTTTAAAATAGCCTCTCGTTGCAGCTATTTCCGGAGCTCAAGACTTCTAGACAGCTAGTAAAACATGAGGCAGGGAGAGCATAGGAGGCCACTCTTTTTTTTTTTATTTAACTTTATTATGTTCGTTGGTGTGAAGGTGTCAGATCTCGTGGAACTACATTTTCAGACAGTTGTGAGCTGCCATGTGGGTGCTAGGAATCGAACCCGGGTCCTCTGGAAGAGCAATCAGTGCTCTTAACCGCTGAGCCATCTCTCCAGCCCAGGGGGCCACCCTTATACAAACCTCCTACTATTGTATAGTTTTGTAAGCACTCAAGATAGTAAACTCTGGGATTTGTAACGTAACTGAAACAAATTGTGATACTCTTTAGAATGTCTGTCTTTTGGCACAGAATGGGGCAATCCTGTAACACTAACTTCTCGGGCCCAAGGCAGGTGAAACATGAGTTCCAAGGAGATCCTTTCTAAAAGAGCAAAGAGAAGCAACCTCCCACTGAAAGTTGTTTATTGTTTTGCTGCTGCTGTTTTTGAGACATTGTCTCATTTATATAGCCCAGGTCAGCCTCCCAACTTCTAGAATAACATGCATCAGGCAGGACACCTACCTGGTGTTTTTTTGAGTCTCTATACATATATTTTTAACTCATTTATTTGTGGAGAAGATTTGAGAACATCACAACAGTCAATCCTATGGAGGTCAGGGGATAACTTGCAGAAGTCCATTCTCTGTGGGGCGGTGGTCCATATAGGTGTACATCCGTATACACGCACATGGTCCATGTAGGTGTACATTCATATACACGCACATGGTCCATATAGGTGTACATCCGTATACATACACATGGGTCCATGTAGGTGTACATCCGTATACATACACACGGGTCCATGTAGGTGTACATCCGTATACATGCACACAGGTCCATGTAGGTGTACATCCGTATACATGCACATGGTCCATGTAGGTGTACATCCGTATACATGCACATGGTTCATGTAGGTGTACATCCGTATATATGCACATGGTCCATATAGGTGTACATCTGTATACATGCACATGGGTCCATGTAGGTGTACATCCGTATACACGCACACGGGTCCATGTAGGTGTACATCCGTATACACGCACACAGGTCCATGTAGGTGTACATCTGTATACATGCACACAGGTCTATGTAGGTGTACATCCGTATACATGCACATGGTCCATGTAGGTGTACATCCATATACATGCACATGGTCCATATAGGTGTACGTCCGTATACATGCACATGGGTCCATATAGGTGTACATCCGTATACATACACATGGGTTCATATAGGTGTACATCTGTATACATGCACATGGTCCATATAGGTGTACATCCGTATACATACACATGGTCCATATAGGTGTACATCCGTATACATACACATGGGTCCATATAGGTGTACATCTGTATACATGCACATGGGTCCATATAGGTGTACATCTGTATACATACACATGGGTCCATATAGGTGTACATCTGTATACACGCACATGGTCCATATAGGTGTACATCCGTATACATACACATGGGTCCATATAGGTGTACATCCGTATACATGCACATGGTCCATATAGGTGTACATCCGTATACATACACATGGGTCCATATAGGTGTACATCCGTATACGTGCACATGGTCCATGTAGGTGTACATCTGTATACACGCACATGGTCCATATAGGTGTACATCTGTATACATGCACATGATCCATATAGGTGTACATTCGTATACATACACATGGTCCATTAGGTGTACATCCGTATACATGCACATGGTCCATGTAGGTGCACATCTGTATACATACACATGGGTCCATGTAGGTGTACATCTGTATACATGCACACGGGTCCATGTAGGTGTACATTCGTATACATACACATGGTCCATGTAGGTGTATATCCGTATACATGCTCCTGGCAACACCAATTTAAATTTAAAAAGTATGATGGGCATCAAAGAACCTCTATATGGAGTTTGCTTTCCCTGTGACAAAAACTGGCCACTGGGCAAGAAACTACTCTTGCCTTGACTGCTGACAGTCTGCTGTCCGAACTGGACAAATAGGATGCAAAGGAAAGCGACTGCCAAACTTTGCCAAGACAAAGTAGGACAGTCCTTCAAAAAATCCCTATTTTACAGAAAGTCTGTCAGATATTGACAGACTTTAGCCCAAGGACCGATGCCTCAACATTACAGAGAAACCCTGGATGCATGTCCAGGTAGCCAGATGTCTATCATTGCATAGTTTTAGAAGTTGCTTTCTCACTGGGTGGTGATGGCACATGCCTTTAATCCCAGCACTCAGGAGGCAGAAGTAGGTGGGTCTTTGTGAGTTTGAGGCTAACCTGGTCTACAGAGCTAGTTCCAGGACAGGTTCCAAAGCTACAGAGAAACCCTGTCCTGAAAACAAAACAAAACAAAAAAAAGGTCTCTTTTGCTGGGCGATGGTGGTGCACACCTTTAATACCAGCACTGGAAGCACAGAGGCAGGAGGATCTCTGTGAGTTCAAAGCCAGTCTGGACTACAAGAGCTAGCTCCAGGACAGACTCCAAAGTTACAGAGAAACCCTGTCTCAAGAAAAAAAAAAGTCTATTTCTCTGCATTTCCTCTTTACTCAAGTAATATTTTATTCTTCTTGGGACTTTGATGGGCAATGAAGATTAGTTACTGTTTTACAGTTTTCCTTATTACCAGATTCAAAAAGAAACTTACATAAGAGATATAAAGTTTAGAAACATAAAAACTTGATTTGTTTATTAAAAAAGATGTTTTAAGGTCTAAAAGATATTTTTAGAATGGTAATACAAGTCATGACAAAAATGGTTTAGCTATAAAACTTTGACCAAGATAGGATATAGATAATCGAGTATTTTCTCTAAATTTGCTAAATGCGGCCAGTTGGTGGTGGCACATGCCTTTACTCCCAGCACTTGGGAGACAGAGATAGGCAGATCTCTATGAGTTTGAAGGTAGCCTGGTCTACAAACTGAGTTCCAGGACAGCTAGGACTATTACACTGAGAAGCCCTGTCTCGAAAAAAATCAAAAACAAAAACAATTGTTAAATGCAAGTGAACTGTACATTGTAAATGTAATTCTTATCTGATAATTGTATATAGTTTTACTATGTTAGAGTTAAAACCTTTCTTTTTTTAAATATTTATTTATTTATTATGTATACAATATTCTGTCTGCGTATATGCCTGTAGGTCAGAAGACCTCATTACATGTGAGCCACCATGTGGTTGCTGGGAATTGAACTCAGGACCTTTCTTTGGAAGAGCAGGCAATGCTCTTAACCGCTGAGCCATCTCTCCAGCCCCCAAAACCTTTCTTTTTATTTAGATAAAAAGGGGAAAATGTAGAATATTCCTTTACATTGCGTGGAGATGTGTCATTGTGATTGGTTTAATAAAAAGTTAAATGTCTGGGACTGGAGAGATGGCTCAGTGGTTAAGAGCACTGTCTGCTCTTCCAGAGGACCCAGGTTCAATTCCCAGCACCCACATGACAGTACACAGCTGTCTGTAACTCCAGTTCCAAGGGATCTGACACCCTCACACAGACATATATGCAGACACATAAAATAAAATTTAAAGAAAAAAACTAAATGGCCAGTAACTAGGCAGGATGTATAGCCAGGACTTCTGGACAGAGAGCTCTGGGAAGAAGAATGGTGGAGTTGCCAGCCAGACGTGATGGAAGCAGGATGGGCAAATGGAGATTAGGTAATGAGTGCATGGAAGACTGCAGATTAAAAACTATATGTTAATTTCAGTTATAAGAGCGTGTTAGAGACAAGCCTAAGCTAAGGCTGAGTTTTCATAATAATGTCACTGTCATTTTTTTTTGTGAGCTTGTGCCCCCCCCCAAATATGTCTGCAGGCAGATCTCTGAGTTTGAGGCCAGCCTGGTCTACAGAGTGAGTTCCAGGACAGCCAGAACTGCACAGAGAAAGCCTGTCTCAAAAAACCCAAAACAGCCTCAACATAAAGCCAGCCACACTGAACCTTATAGAAGAGAAAGTGGAAAATACACTTGAATGCATTGGCACAGGGAACCACTTCCTAAATAGAACCCCAGTAGCACAGACACAGAGAAACAATTAATAAATGGGACCTCCTGAAACTGAAAAGCTTCTGTAAAGCAAAGGACACGGTCAACAAGACAAAACGACAGCCTACAGAATGGGAAAAAAAAAATCTTCACTAACCCCCACATCAGACAGAGGTCTGATCTCCAAAATATACAAAGAACTCAAGAAATTGGACACCAAAAGATCACATAATCCAATAAAAAAAAATGGAGTACAGACCTAAACAGAGAACTCTCAACAGAGGAATCTAAAATGGCTGAAACACACTTAAGGAAATGTTCAACATCCTTAGTCACCAGAGAAATGCAAATCAAAACAACTCTGAGATTCCATCTTATACCTGTGAGAATGGCCAAGATCAAAAACACTGATGACAACTTATGCTGGAGAGATTGGGGGGGGGGAAGGGAACACTTCTACATTGCTGGTGGGAATACAAGCTGGTACAACCCCTTTGTGTGGCAATTTCTCAGAAAATTAAGAAACAACCTTCCTCAAGACCCAATAGTACCACTTTTGGGTATATATCCAAAGGATGCTCAATCATGCCACAAGGACATGTGCTCAACCATATTCATAGCAGCTTTGTTTGTCATAGCCAGAACCTGGAAACAACCTAAATGTCCCTCGATCTAAGAATGGATAAAAAAAAAATGTGGTACATTTACACAATGGAGTACTACACAGCAGAAAAAATAATGACAGCTTGAATTTTGCAGGAAAATGGATGGAACTAGAAAACATTATTTTGAGTGAGGTAACCAAGACACAGAAAGATAATTATCACATGTACTCACTCATAGGTGGTTTTTAAACATAAAGCAAAGAAAGCCAGCCTACAAACCACAATCCCAGAGAACTTAGATAACAATGAGGCACTAAGAGAGACTTACATAGATCTAATCTACATGGGAAGTAGAAAGTAGAAAAAGACAAAATCTCCTGGGTACATTGGGAGCATGGGGACCTTGGGGGAGGGTTGAACGGGGGAGGGAAGAGGCAGGGAGGGGAGCAGAGAAAAATGTAGAGCTCAATAAATATCAGTAAAAAAGAAAGTAATGAAAAAAGAAAAAAACCAAAACAGAAAAAAGGAAAAGAAAAGTCATTATTTCTATAGTATTATGGTTCGTGACCACTATATTGAACAATGCAAAATCAGAACTTCCTATGTTGCAAGTTTCTATTAGACAGTCCTGCTGGGATCTGTCATGCTCCTATAGGTAACCCTTCATCCAAATTCCTATGATTAGCCCAATAAACTGAAATTTCAGTATAGGAAAAGTTTGTGGTATTAATATGTAAGATGCAGGGGTTTGTCCTGAGGGTGCACTAAATACCATTTTTTTTACAAAGATTATATGCTTATATGTGTGTATATGAGAGGGAGAGGTGGATTCCAGGAGCCTGTTGCCAGTCAGCCTCCTGAATCTGCACACTCCAAGTTCAATAAGAGACCTTATCTCAGACATACAAGTGAAGACATGGGAAGCTGACCTTTGGCTTATACTCCTATGCATATGTACATACACCACACACAAACAGAGAGAGGAGGAGAGGGAAAGGAAGAGAAAAGAATAAGGGCTACAGAATGAATCCAAAACCAGCCTGGGCAACTTTGTGAGACCCTGTGTCAAAATAAAAAGTAAAAGGCAAATGTGGCATAGTATTTGACTGCCGGGCGGTGGTGGCGCACGCCACCCCAGCACTCTGGAGGCAGAGGCAGGCGGATCTCTGTGAGTTCGAGACCAGTCTGGTCTACAAGAGCTAGTTCCAGGACAGGCTCCAAAGCCACAGAGAAACCCTGTCTCGAAAAAACCAAAAAAAAAAAAAAAAAAGTATTTGAGAGCCTAAGGCAAAGGTGTTGCTGCAAATTGGAAGACCAGATGGGGCTACATAGTGAGTTCAAGACCAACTGGAGATTCATGAGAGCTCATCACAAATAGAACAAAGCAGGAACTAGAGAGATGTCTGAGGAGTTCGTAGTGCTTGTTGCTCTTATAGAAGTCCTGGGTTTAGTTCCCAGCACCTACACGGTGGCTCACAACTGCTTGTAACTCTAGTACCAGAGGATCTAATGCCCACTTAGGCCCCTGGTAACACTAAGCATGCATATAGTGAACATGCATACATGCAGACACTCACATATACACATAAAATAAGAATATATCTTTAAAATAAAACAAATCGCTCCAACCAAAAAGCAAAAGAGGAGAATGCAGAGGACAGATGAAGAAAGAAGAGAGGAAAATGGGAGAAAGGGATAACCAGACTAATAAAGTCACTGCTGAGATAAGAATGACTCTGCCTAGAGCCCAATAGGACATCCAAGGAGGTTAGGTTTCATTTGTTTGGTTTCTGAAGGCAGGGTTTCTGTGTGTAACCCTGGCTGTCCTGGAACTAATTCTGTAGATCGGGTTAGCCTCGAACTCAGAGATTCACCTGCCTCTGCCTCCCAAGTGCTGGCATTAAAGGTATGTGCCAAACTGACTGGTACACCCAAAGTATTTAGAAGTTAATTTGACAGCTATGAGCTCTTGGAATGGGCAGGGCATCTACTGGGCACCGGGAGAATTGATTTGTTTGTTTTAAGACAGAGTCTCTGTAGCCCTTGCTATCCTGAAACCAGGTTGGCCTTAAACTTAAGAGCCTTTGCCTCTGTTAAAATTAGCTTACAACATCATGCCCAGTATTTCTGCTTTAGCCTCTCAGGTACTATGACATATCTACCTTTTTACTTTGAGACAGGATCTCAGAAAGTTGCCCAGGCTGGCTTTGAACTCACTCTGTAACCCAGTCTGTTCTTGAATTTTTCTTCTTTCCACTCTCTCCCTCTCTCGCCTCCCCCCCCACATTTGTGTGTACTCAGTATATGTACATGCACATGCTCACATGGATGTGTATAAGTACACATTGGACTGTGTGCACACGTGTAAGCCAGAGGTTAACCTCTAAGGGCTCCACTTATATGTCTGTGATAAGGTCTCTTAATGAACCTAGAGGTTTTAGTTTGGATTTCTTTGAGATAGAGCTTCTCTGTATAGCCCTGGTTACATCCACAGTTGCCCATTTTGTTGGACAGAACAAAACAAGTCACATTCACACCCTAGACCAAAACATTCTGTAGGCAAACCACTCCCTGAGAGGAATCCAAAGTTATCTCCTTAAGAGAACTCTTACTTAGTTGGACCCTTAGACTTTTGTTTAAGATAGAAACATATCTTCTTCTCTATTCCTGAAATACAAGGTCTGGCTATTAGCCACACCTGTTGCAGAATTCTGGTCTATGTCTAGGTGGTGTTACAATCTGCTGTGGGCTTGTCCTGCCCCTTTAAGAGACAAGCCCCACCTACTCCCCCTTCCACCAAGGCAGGTGGATTTTCTTCTGCTTCCAGTCTGTGCTCTCTCTCTTTCTCCTCCCTCTTCTGAAGAGGTGGCTGCTGCCTCTGCCTCTTC
This sequence comes from Microtus oregoni, assembly GCF_018167655.1. NCBI lineage: Eukaryota > Metazoa > Chordata > Mammalia > Rodentia > Cricetidae > Microtus > Microtus oregoni. Next base: position 28,749,598 of record NW_024543080.1, on the reverse strand, counting down.
TCCTCCCCTCCCCCCTCCCTCTCCCCCTACTCTTTCCTTGCCGTCTATAACCCACTATATAAATAAACTATAATAAACTAATTAAACTATACCCAAACTTTCTCTGCGTGGAGTACCTATTTGTCTCTCATCCACTGCTGCTTCTCATGGGACCAGCTGTCCCACAACCCAGCAAGGTCTCTCACCCGCTGCCTCCCACCTGCTTGGGGCCCACAGAGGCCTTGGGTGGTGAGACCGGGGCTGCCCCTTGTGACCTTCTGTTGTCTCCCACACACTGCTGCCCTTAACCACCCGCAGTGACCTGTGTGACACGGGTCCCCACCTGGAACCCACTGTCCCTACTGTCCTGCTGCCGCCCCTTGGGGAAATGCGCTGTTTTATCTAAACCATTACAGGTGGGACCTTTGTTTGAGGTAAAAACACAATAGCCTTGAAGAGTAGAGGTAAGTTCCAACTCTCTGACCTTTGTCAACATGGAAATAGGCTCACATTTTTGGGTCTCCACACCTTAATGGACTCCATCCACCATGAACTCAGTAATAATCCTGTAGAGAAACAGACACCATCTTGTGGTGATGGTGCATGTTATGCCCAGATCATGGAGTCCCCCCAAAACCAACCAGGAGACCGAGTCTTGTATATAAAAGCAAAGAGCCTTTATTCTTATACAAGTTTACAAACTTGGACTTTCCGTGTGTCCGTTGTATTAAAGTGGTTGGAGAGCCCCAAGCTCAGTTAGGGTTTGGGTCTTATCACAGCAAATGTGTTCAGGACCCCTGATTGGCTGACACTTGTCTAGGGGTGTCTTGGTAAAAAGCAATGGGTGTGTGCTGGGAGGTGATCCTATCTACAATGTCTGGAACCTGGAACATTAGGAATTTCTTTTCAATAATCTGTTCCTGGCTGGTGCCTGGGTAGAGCCAGTTTGTGGTCTTTCTTGGAACCAACTATTGCCTTAGGGTAAAGTACTGAGACTCAGGCCTCTATTGAGCTTGTCACGGCTGGGTCCTACAGTGCACATCTGTAATCCCAGCACTCGGGAGGCAGGCAAATTTAGTTCGATTTGTGACTTTCCAATTTGGTTTGTTTCTTTTCTTTCCTTTTTTCCTTCTTTCTTTTCTTATTTTTTGTCCTTTTTTCAAGACAAGTCACAAATCGAACTAAATTGGTCTCCAAAATATGTCTTCACAGCTGGTTTTTTTGAACAGACAGGCTTTTGAATCTTCTCTGAAGCCCATCCATTCTTACTGCCTTTGTAAAATTTATAGAGTATCTGCCAAAGCCTATGTAGAATTGACCTCTGGTAGCAGGCAAGGTGCTTTGGGTGCTTCTTTAGAGAGAACGAGTTCTTTTTCCGTGCCTGAGTTGTAGATGCTCCTCCACCTTGGAGTCATCCCTTTGAAGGTAAAAATTTAGACTCACCTAGCTAAGAAGTTCTTAGAGAAATGAATGGGCGATTGGAAGGTTGATACTCTGGAAGGTGAAGAGGAATTGCTTGGAAAGCAGTAAATGAAAAATCTTAATGAATGCTGTAAGAGCTGTATGTATTACATAGATAATAGTTTTCTACCTTAATAATGAAAAACCTACAAAAAAACTACTTTATTTAAATGACATTTAAGCAGGGTTAAGGCCAGGTAGTGGTGGTGCACACCTTTAATCCCAGCATTTGGGAAGCAGAGGCAGGCAGATCTCTGTGAGTTTGAGGCCAGCCTGGTCTACAAGAGCTAGTTCCAGGACAGGCTCCAAAGCCACAGAAAAACCCTGTCTCGAAAAAAACAGTAACAAAAAATAAGCAGGTTTAGTAAGTAGCTCAGTGATAGAACTCCTGCCTAGCATTTGGAGGCCCTGAGTTTGATTCCAGTAATGCCAAAGAAAACATTGTTTTAAAAAAGTAATAAGGGCATGGAGATACAAATCCATGTTTCCAGCACTTGGGAGGTAAAGTCAAGTCTACGGGAGACCTTGTGACCCTGCTTCCACTCCCACTACAACAAAAATTAAATAGGGGAAATAAAGTTGAAGATAAATAAATAGTGATATAATTATCCCAGAAAACCAGAAATAGACGGAATTACATGTTAGTTCCTGTGACTTAGGTAAATCTTTGGCAAATAAACTATAACCACATGTCTCTTGTTAGTGAGGATAACTTCTGAGAAACACACTGTTAATATTTATTCAAACATTGTATATTTGCACAAACCCAGATGATATAGGTCAGTCATTTGACACAGCCTTTTCTTTCTTATTGTCTGACTGTGTACGTGTGGGCATGCATGTGGGACGTGTGGAAGTCAGAGGACAACTTTTGGGAGCAAGTTCTTCCCTTCCAGTGTGTGGGCTCCAGGGATTAAATTCAGGTCCGCAGGCTTGGCAGCGAACGCCTTTACCTGCTAAGCCAGCTCAACAGTGCTGACGTGGCCTCTTGATTTAGTTATGACTAGAAGTAAGTGTGAGATCTATGGATCTATGGGACTCCAGCCAGCGTAACACGATACACACTGAGAACTTTTTGTTAATCAGGACATGAGTGTAGATATGTGGGCACATGTCTATAATCCTAGCACTTTGAGATGGAAGCTGGAGTCCAGAGCAGCCTAGATGAAATGAGACCTTGTCTCAAAAAAAAAAAAAAAAAAGTCAAGAAAGTAAAATAAAACGGAGTTAGTTGGAATACACTCTAAGATGATGATAAAAAGTATAGTTTAATAAATAAGTAAAAACCATAGCATGGAAAATATGTAAATCAATACCACAGTCATTATCAAGTATTATGTACTGTACATAATTGTGTGTTCAAAACTTTGACGTGACTTAGTGCCATAATTTTATTTGCGCATCACCACAAAGGTGAGAATATGTCAGGCTGCAGTGTTACGTATGATGACTTTGTCACCAGTGATAAAACATTTTCAGCTTCATTGTTCAACCATTTTTGTCGTTTTGTTAGATTTTATTTATTTTTATTTTACGTGTATGAGTGTTTTGTGTACATGAATATCGTACACCATATGCGTGCAGTGTCTAAAGAAGCCAGAAGTGGGTTTTCGATCCTCTGGAACTGCAGTTATACAAGTTTGTGAGCTGCAATGTGGGTGCTAGGGGCTGAACTCGGGTCCTCTAGAAGAGCAACAAGTACTCTTAACCACTGAGCCATCTCCCCAGCCTCTTTGCTTTCTTTTTTGAGACAAGGTCTCTCTATGTAGCCCTGGCTATCCTGGGCAACTATGTAGACCAGACTGGCTTCAAAATCTCAGAGATACTCCTGCCTCTGCCTTGATGTATTAGGTCTAAAGGAGTGTGCCACCATGCCCAGATCTCTTGTTTGCTTTTTATTTTAAGACAAGGTCTCCCTGAGTTGAAATCATTTTGAAGCTTAGGCAAGCCTTAAACTTTAAAGGTTTCTGACCCAGTCTTCCTACTAACCAGGATTACAGGAGTATGCTATCAGGCTCACCTTGGCTAAATCATTTCTAAGCTAAATTACTGAAGCGCTAACTGTTTTTAACATCTTGTTTTTAGATGGTATAAGAAAAATGAATAAGTTTGGGTTTAATTGTTCTTTTGGTACTCTTTGGGGGCCTGCCACCCAGCTCCCAAATAAATACAGAGACTTATTCTTATTCACAAATGCCAGGCCTAGCTTGACTTGTTTCTAGCCACTTTTTCTAACTTAAATTATACCATTTCTCTTTAGCTACGTTTTGCCTTCTGGGCTTTTTATCTTTCTTTATTCTATATATCTTTCTTTCCTTCTAACTCTATGGCTGGCTGGCCCCTGTCATCCTTCTCTTTTCCTTTTCTTGCTTCTTGCTGTCTCCCTAGATTTCTCATGTTTATTCTCTCTGCCCACCAGCTCAGCCTATGTCTCACGCTAGCCTAGCTGTTGGCCATTCATCTTTATCAGACCAATCAGGTGTTTTAGGCAGGCAAAGTAACACAGCTTTATAGAGTTAAATAAATGTATCATAAAAGTCATCTCTTTATCAGACCAATCAGGTGTTTTAGGCAGGCAAAGTAACAGAGCTTTACAGAGTTAAACAAATGTATCATAAAAGAATGTAACACATCTTTGCATCATTAAACAAATATTCTACCACAAATGAATAAACACATCTTAAACTAATATTCTACAACATTCAGGTCTGTTAGTAAACACGGATAAAACAGAGTTGTTCTATAAGGAAATACATGTATCTGAGGCAGGAGGAACTTTGCTGGCGATGGTCCTCACCTGTGTTGAAGCTGTCTATCACTGCAGCCCCAGAGGACCTCATGCTCATCTCTAGCCTCCTGGGGCACTGCATGCCTCTGGTGGACAGTCGTACCTGCAGACATTACAGCCATACACATAAAATAAAAATAAATAAATCTAGAAAAATCGGACATGGTGTTATTCACCTATAATCCCGTCACTCCTGCATAAGGTGGGAGCAGGAGACAGACTTGTGGTGGTGTTCCCCGGAAACCTGAGTTCCTTCATCTGTGCTTGTTCAGCCAGATTCAGCCCTTAGATTCAGTAGGAGTTGTTCCCTTCTTATTTGCTTATTAATTCCTTAGATAAGGTTGCACCGTGCTGCCATAGCGGGCCTCAAACTCCTAATCACAACTTTTTTTCCCTTTCAGATAAGCAGCTGACACTGCACTGAACTATCCCAAGCCCAACTTGAGCTAACTTAAGGAGATTCTGACTATTTTTTCTTTTTTTGTTCGTTCATGCATCTCTCCTTCTCTCCTTTTTTTCTCTTTTAGAAGACTACTCACTTAAGATTTGTTTCTTTTTATGTGTATAAATGTTTTGTCTGCATGTGTGTGTATGTGCGCCGCTTTTGTATCTGGTGACCACGGAAGCCAGACGATGGCTCCCTGGAACTGGAGCCCTAGTCAGAACAGAACTCGGATCTTCCTCTGCAAGAGCAGGAAATGTTCTTAACCACCAAGCCATCTCTCTAGTCTCCTGTGGTTTTGTTGTCACTGTTTTGTTTTTTAAGGAAGGGTTTGTTTTGACTTGTGAGGTTTCTGAACTGTACTTTTTAAAAAATCTACTTGTTGTGTGCTTTCCACACAAGCTGTTAGGTGGGAAAGGGTCAGAGGATAACTCTGGAATGGTTCCTCTCCACTTTTATGTGGGTCTTGGGGATCAAACTCAGGTCTCTCAACTTTCAGAGCAAGCACCTTGACCCCCTGAGCCATCTCTCTGGAGTTTATGTTTTGTTTTTTGAGAGAAGGTCTCATGTTCAGAGTGGACTCAAGCTCACTATATAGCTGACAGTGGGGTTTTGTCCTCACTAGGAGGTCCCACCTGAGAGTTGTCTTCATAGGTACACACCAACTTGAAGCCTCTGCTTTTGAAGGAGGGTTCTAGAACACTTAAATCGCTGTCTCAGAGCCAGGCATTGGTGGTGCACACCTTTAATCCCAGCACTCGGGAGGCAGAGAGAGGCAGATCTCTGTGAGTTGGAGGCCAGCCTGGTCTACAGAGCTAGTTCCAGGACAGCCAGAGCTGTTACACAGAGAAACCCTGTCTTGAAAAACAAACAAACAAAAATCACCGTCTCACAAAACAGAGCAAAACAAAACAAAACAATCCAAAAAAGTGTACTTCTAAATAAACAAACAACACTTTGTAGTAATAAGAAGCAGCGGGGCTGCGTCCCTGGCACCCGGCCGCCTGCACGGCTAGCTTTACCCGAAATAATTACACAGAAACTGTATTCTTTTAAACACTGCTTAGCCCATTTCTATCTAGCCTCTTCTAGGCTAATTCTCACATATTAATTTAGCCCATTTCTAATCATCTGTGTGTAGCACCCCAAGGTGCGTTTACCGGGAAGATTCTAGCCTACGTCCATCCTGGGTCGGAGCTTCATCGCTCACGTCTGCCCGGGAGATGGGAGCATGGCGTCTCTTCTGAGGCGTCTGCTCCCAAGAGGAGAGCTGTCGAGTCTGAGCTCACTTCCTCTTCTTCCCAGCATTCTGCTCTGTTTTCTCCACCCACCTGTGTTCTAACCTATGAGGGCCAGCCAAGCAGTTTCTTTATTTTTTTAACCAATGACCTTCCTCCATCAACACTTTACCATTAAATAATTGCACAGTTAGCACAATGGCACTGCAGAAACAGCTGTTGGTTGGCAGACAGCCTCCACCAATGCTTGGCTCCAAGCACATGTCACCTGATGGGCAAAAGTCCAAAGCAGGATTTTAGAAGCAGTTTAGGCCATCCTGGGCTTTTCAAGAATCCCTCTCCATTTGAGAACAGCACCAGCAGCAGCGACAGCGACAAGAGCGGCTGGAACAGATAGTACACTAACCGAGGTTAGACAAAATTGAGGAGCATTTTAATAAAGGGTAATCTACAAACATTTATTTATTCATTTATTTGAGATAGGGTCTCACTATGTACCCCATGACAGTCTACAATGTGCTGAGAATCCTGGACAACCTCTGCCTTCCAGCGATTTCCCCGCCTTAGTCCCTGAATGTTAATGATAGGGGATCTGCTACCATGTCTGGGTATACAAAGCGCACAAATGTTACAAATAATTGTCCAATAACCAAATCATTATTTTATATTCTTTTTGTTAACTAAACATTTTAAATTATGTATTTAGTTAGTTATTATTAGAATGGGCATATTCCACAGTACACATATGGAGCTCAAAAGACAACTTTGTGGAATTGGTTCTCTCCCCCACCTTTACATGGGTCCAAAATCGAACGCAAGTCATTGGGCTTGTGGGGCCAGCAAGCACTCTTACTTCCTGAGTCATCTTGCCAAGAACTGTTATGAGTAATATTTTCTGTTAGTTGACTCAGCCAAATATCATTAAAATAATTGCTGGTAGATTTTTTTTTGTCCTGGAACTAGCACTTTAGACCAGGCTGGCCTCAAACTCAGAGATCTACCCACTTCTGCCTCCCAAGTACTGGCATTAAAAGTGTGCACCACTACAGCCCTGCCCCTAGCCATTTTAGAACTGGTAGTCAGCACAATATGACTTATCCAATATTCCAAAGATTTGTGCCATTTTTGCTTTCTGGATATTTCTAGGTAATTCCAGAAGCCAGTTCTTGAAATATGGACTGCCTAGATAAACAGTTTTGAAAAACTTCAGAGTTCATTTATTGGAGATTTGTCTAGAGGCTAAAGAAATTAATTAGAGCAAGAAATCTTGTAGGGTCTTGTAGAAGTAGTTGGGGTTTATAATTTTTCTTCCCCCTTTGCTCTGATATGTTGGGTGCACTGCTCTGTAAATATTAGTGAGGTCATGTTGACTGATGATATGGTTGGACTCTTTTGTTTTGTCTTCAAGACATGGTTTCTGTGTGCCCTGGCTGTTCTGGAACTTGCTCTATGAACCAGACTGACCTCAGACTCAGAGATATGCTTGCCTCTGCCCCTGCCCCTGCCCCTGCTCCTGCTTCTGCCTCTGCCCCTTCCTTTGCAAGTGCTGGGGTTAAAGGTGTGCTTCTTTAACATTCTGCTTCTTCATTTTTAAAATTACATTTAGTGAGTGATTGTTTGATTGGGGTGGGGACTCACACCACAGCATGAATATGGAGGTCAGAGAACAACTTTTGGGAGCAAGTTCCCTCTTTCTATAATATGGGTCCCAGAGATCGAATTCGGGTGTCAACGTTAACAGCAATTGTTTTAACCTTCCAGTCTGTCTTGCTAACTGTGCAATGAATTATAGAAGAAGTAAGTTTTCTTTTTAATCTTTAAAAAAAATTTTTTTGATAAGTCTCCTATATCTCAGCTGGCCTTGAATTCATGAAGAAGTGGAGGATGGTCTTGAACTTCCGATCCTCCCACCTCTACCTCTCATGTACTAGATTGTATGCTGTCCCAGAGACCAGACCCAGGGCTTATGCATACTAGACAAGCACTAGCACTCTGCCAGCTGAACTACACCCACCCGGCTCTTACTTTTATTTTTGGTAAACGATTTTGCTATGTAGCTATGGCTAGCCTGAAACTCATCATGCTGACAGGCTGCTTCCAGTTTAGGGCAATCCTGCATCCACCTCAGCAGCAAGAAGGTTACAGGTATGTGCATGCTACCTGGCCTAGGAGGGACAGACAAGCCAGGTGCACACCTTTGATCTCAGAACGCAGGAGGCAGAGCCAGGCAGCTCTCTTTGTATTTCAGGCCAACCTGGTCTGGAGTTCTAAAGCATCCAGAGGTATATAGGGAGACCCTTTCTTAAAAAAGAAAAATAGAAAGAAATAAAAATATGACAGACAAGCTGGGTGTGGTTGCTCAGGTCTGTGGTCCCAGGATTAGGAAAGCACAGGCAGAAGGATTGCTGCAAGTTCATGTTGACCCTGGTCTTCACAGAATGTTTTCAGGCCCGCCTGAAAAGAGAGACCCTGTCTTAAATCAAATAAATAAGTAAAAATAAAATAAGTAGGGGCTGGGGAAATGGTCCATCCATCAGTTAAGAGCACTGGATGCTCTTCCAAAACAACCAGGTTCAATTTCCAGCAATACTTGGCAGCTCACAACTGTCTGTAACTCCAGTTACAGGGACCCGACATCTCATACAGACTTGAAGGCAAACACGAATGCACATAAAATAAAAATAAATAAGTTATAAAAAGATAAGAATAGTTTAAAAATGAAATAATATAATGACAGTTAAGTGTCACAGACCATGTCTATGGAGGTAAGAGGATTGTAAATTTGAGTCCATCCTGGACTACATTGTGAAATCAAGGTCAGCCTGAGCTAGGTAACAAAACCCCTCTTTAAAAAAAAAAAGTAGCTGGGTGGTGGTGATGCATGCCTTTAATCTCAGCACTTTGGGAGTTTGAGGCAGGGGCCTCTCTAAGTTTGAGGCCAGCCTGGTCTACAGATCATGCTCCATACAGTTAGGGATACACAGAGAAACCCTGTCTTGGCAAAATGAATGAATGAATGAATGAATGAAGTGACAGACAGGATGCAGTTCTGGGGCAGATCATTTACTTAGCATCTTTGAGGTCCTGAGTTAAATTCCCAACATCACAAAACAAACCAAAAAAAAAAAAACTGTTAGACAAAATCTGCATCTAATGAGATAAAGCACCCAGAGTTCTTAGACACAGCACCTGCACCCACTATTTAATATCTGTTAGCCTGCTATGTGCTCAACATATGTTAGCCCACTGCAAGTCGTACCGTCACTGCCATCATTGCTGTGAGTTCACTTTGTAGGGAACAACGGGAAAGTAAGTAGTGTGAGCCAGCACCAACAGGTAGATAGCAAAAGAGGGAGATAGTGACAGACACCCTGGTGCCTCAGAGACCCCCCTGCGGGGTGGTGAAATTACAGCTCAGCAGGGAACTGAGGAAGAACTGAAAGACTATCATGAAGGCAGTCCTGTTCTTCCCCTACAGCTTGCCTTCTAAAGAGACCTCCAAGAAGTCTGTTCTTCCCTAAAGAAAATAGGGACAGGACTGGGCAGAAAGTCCCTGCAGGACTTGGGATTTCTTGATTCTGCTGAATCTTCTTGGCTAGTTAGAGATCTCCCTATCCCCACTGTAATGGCCCCCACCACACACACAGCCATCCTCCTGGTTTGGGCTTTGAGGGAACCCTGAGTTGCCTGAGGAAGTGGTATACCTAACCAGAAGCAACAGCCAGGCAAGATCTCAAGACCCACCTCTGTCACCACTCTTTGTTTCTGGAACTGTAACCAGATTCAGACCCCAGCAGGCAGGGAGCACGTGTGACCCATGAGAAGGTATACTGGCCTTGGGGGAAAAGTCACTTGAATAAATACTTTAGTGTAAATGGAGACCCAGGGACCATATGAGAGAATGGCAGTTAAAGGTGTCAGACAACGATGGGAAGAACACAGAACTGAACCTGCCTCGTTTATTCATGCAAACCCACTAAGAGATTCTACATTTAATGTTGTCGCCATTGGCGTTACCAAAGCCCTCACAGATGGGTACAGAAGTGCAAGCCTCTAATTCCAGTCCTCAGGAGAATTCTCCCTGCCAAGGGAAGAATTTGAGGCCGGTCTGGGTACTGTGAATTTGCTATGCCAGAAACATATATGGACTCGTTCGTGTCTTTCCACAATGTCAGTATTCATTAATAATAAATTTATTTACAAGATACAATGATTACGTTGGCGGAAAATTGCTAGTTGTCCCAATATCCCTCGATGATTGTTGACAGACACAAGCTCTTTTATCCTAATCTATTTTTGTTTTTGTTTTTTTTTAATATTTATTTATTTATTATGTATACAGCATTCCTTCCATGTATGCGTGCAGGCCAGAAGAGGGCACCATTACAGATGGTTGTGAGCCACCATATGGTTGCTGGGAATTGAACTCAGGACCTTTGGGAGAGCAGGCAATGCTCTTAACCTCTGAGCCATCTCTCCAGCCCCTCTATTTTTGTTTTAAAGTTTGTGTGTGACATTCCATATGTTTTGTGGTGTGCACACATGTTTGTGGTATGCGTACACATGCATGCGAGTGGAAGTCTCAAGGTGGTTGTTTTCCTGGATCATCTCCACCTTTTCCAAACAGATGTATTGGGGCTGGATAGATGGCTCAGTTATTAAGAGCACTTGTTGCTCCTGTGGAGAACCTGTGTTCAATCCCCAGCACCTACACGGTGACTCTCAACCATCTGGAACTCCAGTTTCAGGAGACCCAATGGGCCCCATGGGCAACAAGCGCACACAGAGCACATACACAAGTGCAGGCAAAACACATTTTATGATTTTTCATTAGGAATATGTGCATAGGGGGCTGGAGAGATGGCTCAGAGGTTAAGAGCATTGCCTGCTCTTCCAAAGGTCCTGAGTTCAATTCCCAGCAACCACATGGTGGTTCACAACCATCTGTAAAGAGGTCTGGTGCCCTCTCCTGGCCTGCATGTATACACACAGACAGAATATTGTATACATAATAAATAAATAAAATATAAAAAAAAGGAATATGTGCATATCTGTGTGTAGGTATGTGTGTATGAGTGAGTGAAGGGGCCCACTGAGGTCAGTGGTATATCACAGGTGGTTGGGAGCTGTCTGATGTGAGTGCTGAGAACTGAAATCAGGTCCTCTGAATTGAGGTTAAGAGCAGTATGCTTGCTGGGAGATGGTGGCACATGCTTTTAATGTCAGCACTCAAGAGGCAAAGGCAGGCAGATCTCTGTGAGTTTAAGGCTAGCCTGGACAACAGAGCTAGTTCTAAGATAACCAGGGCTACACAGAGAAACCCTGTTTCAGAAAGTTCTCTCTTCTCAAACGACTCTAGCTTGTGTCAAGATGACATAAAACTAGCCATCAAAGTGATCGCTCACTAAATCTGGAGCTTGGCATTCAGCTAGGTAGGCTGGCCCATGAGGTTCAGGGATCTCTTGTCTCCACACTGGAGGGTTGAGGTTACAGAGACACCACCATACCTGGCTTTTTGTGTGTGTTCTGGAGGTACAAACTCAGGTCCTTGTGCTTATGTGTACAGCTAAGTTTATTTCGTTAATCAGTCACCATGACATGATTGGATTAGGGATGTAACTCAGTGGGTAGATCATTTGCGTTGGGTTCCATTTCTAGCACTGCATTAACAGGCGAAGTGGTGTATGCCTCTAATACCAGTGCGTGGAAGGCGGAGGATCAGAAGTTCAAGGTCTTCTATAGCTATAGATCTAGTGGAGGCCAGTCTGTGTTACATAAGACTCTGCCTCAAAACTAAATTGGTTAATTAAAACAAAACAAAATAAACCTAAACCTCATGTCAGGACCCCAAAGAACACCCAAAGTATGGTGTTGACTGAATAAATTCTCCTTTTCTGCTTTTCCCCATTGCTTTGCCCATTTAAGTGATCTATTCAGAATGGGTGGTTATTTTAGGATTTCTTTTTTTTAATTTATTTATTTATTAAAGATTTCTGTCTCTTCCCCGCCACCGCCTCCCATTTCCCTCCCCCTCCACCGCCTCCCATTTCCCTCCCCCTCCCCCAATCAAGTCCCCCTCTCTCGTCAGCCCAAAGAGTGATCAGGGTTCCCAGCCCTGTGGGAAGTCCAAGGACCACCCACCTCCATCCAGGTCTAGTAAGGTGAGCATCCAAACTGCCTAGGCTCCCACAAAGCCCGTACGTGCAGTAGGATCAAAAACCCATTGCCATTGTTCTTGAGTTCTCAGTAGTCCTCATTGTCCGCTATGTTCAGCAAGTCCGGTTTTATCCCAGGCTTTTTCAGACCCAGGCCAGCTGGCCTTGGTGAGTTCCCGATAGAACATCCCCATTCTCTCAGTGTGTGGGTGCACCCCTCGCAGTCCTGAGTTCCTTGCTCGTGCTCTCTCTCCTTCTGCTCCTGATTTGGACCTTGAGATTTCTGTCCGGGGCTCCAATGTGGGTCTCTGTCTCTGTCTCCTTTCATCGCCTGATAAAGGTTAATATTCAGGAGGATGCCTATATGTTTTTCTTTGGGTTCTCCTTCTTATTTAGCTTCTCTAAGATCACTAATTATAGGCTCAATGTCCTTTATTTATGGCTAGAAACCAAATATGAGTGAGTACATCCCATGTTCCTCTTTTTGGGTCTGGCTTACCTCACTCTGGATAGTGTTTTCTATTTCCATCCATTTGCATGCAAAATTCAAGAAGTCCTTGTTTTTTACTGCTGAGTAGTACTCTAATATGTATATATTCCATACTTTCTTCATCCATTCTTCCATTGAAGGGCATCTAGGTTGTTTCCAGGTTCTGGCTATTACAAACAATGCTGCTATGAACATAGTAGAGCATATACTTTTGTTGTATGATAAGACCTCTCTTGGGTATATTCCCAAGAGTGGTATTGCTGGGTCCAGGGGTAGGTTGATCCCAAATTTCCTGAGAAACCGCCACACTGCTTTCCAAAGTGGTTGCACAAGTTTGCATTCCCACCAGCAATGGATGAGTGTACCCCTTTCTCCACAACCTCTCCAGCAAAGGCTATCATTGGTGTTTTTTTTTTTTTGCCATTCTGACAGGTGTAAGATCGTATCTTAAAGTTGTCTTGATTTGCATTTCCCTGATCGCTAAGGAAGTTGAGCATGACCTTAAGTGTCTTTTGGCCATTTGAACTTCTTCTGTTGAGAGTTCTCTGTTCAGCTCAGTGACCCATTTTATAATTGGGTTGATTAGCCTTTTACGGTCTAGTTTCTTGAGTTTTTTATATATTTTGGAGATCAGACCTTTGTCAGTTGCGGGGTTGGTGAAGATCTTCTCCCAGTCAGTGGGTTGCCTTTCTGTCTTAGTGACAGTGTCCTTTGCTTTACAGAAGCTTCTCAGTCTCAAGAGGTCCCATTTATTCAATGAGGCCCTTAATGTCTGTGCTGCTGGGGTTATACGTAGGAAGTGGTCTCCTGTGCCCACGTGTTGTAGAGTACTTCCCACTTTCTCTTCTGTCAGGTTCAGTGTGTTTGGACTGATATTGAGGTCTTTAATCCACTTAGACTTGAGTTTTGTGCATGATGATAGATATGGATCTATTTTCATTCTTCCACAGATTGACATCCAGTTTTGCCAGCACAATTTGTTGAAGATGCTCTCTTTTTTCCATTGTATACTTTTAGCTCCTTTATCGAAAATCAGGTGTTCATAGGTTTGTGGGTTAAAGTCAGGGTCTTCTATTCGATTCCATTGGTCGACTTCTCTGTTTTTATGCCAATACCAAGCTGTTTTCAATACTGTAGCTCTGTAATAGAGTTTGAAGTCAGGGATGGTAATGCCTCCAGATGATCTATTTTAGAATTTCTAATGTTGTGATAAAACAGCATGGCCAACGCCATGTGTGGCGGTGCACATACACCTTTAATCCTAGCACTTGGGATGCAAAGACAGGTGGATCTTTGGGGTCTCTGTGAGTTCAAGGCCAGCCTGGTCTATATAGAGAGTTTTAGTCAGAGCTAAATATGACCCTGTCTTAAAAAAAACAAGCAAACAAAACGAAATGACCAAAATCAACTTGTAGAGGAAAGAATTTATTTCATTTTACATCTTGCAATCCATCACCCAGGAAAGTTAAAGCAGAAACGCAAGCCATCAACTAAAGTAGACACTCGGGAAGCAGAGGCAGGCGGATCTCTGTGAGTTCAAGGCCAGCCTGGTCTGCAAGTGTTAGTTCCAGGATAGGCTCCAAAGCTATAGAGAAATCCTGTTTAGAAAAACCAAACCAAACCAAACCAAACCAAACCAAACCAAACCAAACAAACAAAAAAAGAACTGAAGCAGAACCATGGAGGAAGGCTGCTCATAGGACTTCCTTAGCCTGTCTTCTTATACACCCCAGGACCACCTGCTCAGGGGTGGCACCCCCACAATGGTTTGGGTCTTCCTACACCAATCACTTATTAAGAAACCACACCACAGACCAACTTGGTGGGGGCATTTTCTAATTGGAGGTTCCCTCTTCCCAATGAACCCAGCTGTGTCAAGTTGACAAAAAAGGTGCCAGCACAGTGGCTAAGCCTTGCTAGCTCTGACATTAACTCCGGTAACGTTATTCCTTTTCCCTGGGAGAAATAAGGAGACGTACTGAAAAGGACCAAACTTCAGGTGGCTGTAAATTCAAAGATGGCTTTCCCCCACCCCAGCCTTTAAGCTGCCTCTGAGTCTTAGCTGAGTGGAAAAGTACTGGGTTCACCCTGAGCGTCTGCTGCTACCCAGATAAGAGACAAAGGAGGGAAATCCTATCACCCTGCAGGCAGCTTCTTGGAACCAGCCCAGCGACTGCGACTGACGACTTCTAGGAAGCAGCTGCTAGCTTTGTCCAACCTCAGGCAGATTCAAACCTCTAGCAATGGAGGGCCAGTCGCCTTAGTGCCTTGGCCCCTTCCTGTCTAAGAGAGGGAAACACATGTCTTCGCTTATGAAATCTTTGCTCCATGTGATCTCAGCCTAAGTTTCCAAGTTCTAAGTTTTTGAGAAGTTGAGTTCTTGGAAGATTACGTTTGTGCAGGAGGAGCCTGAGCATCTCCGAAGAGCTCTGGGATCACTCTTCTTGCAGGGCGGACCTTATTTTGGGAACTGTAATCACACGATTTAATTAGAAAACCAAGTGCAGTGGGTTTCACTGGCTGCCAGGGTGACAGAGGCCAAGCAGCGGCACTGGCTCACCAAAGGTGAGGTGGGTTGAGCTACTATAGACAAACAGCAGAGTCAAATCAGGGATCAAAACAGTCTGCTGCCCGCAAGAATGGCTGTTATGAGAGCCAGAAGACGCGGCATTCTGGCGAGGACGTGGACGTGCAAGGGCGCCATCGGTGGGAATGGAAATTAAACCAGTACCGCCATATGGAAAACAACATGGGAGTTCTTCAAAACATTAAAAATAGAACTACCATTTAATCCTACAATCCCACTACTGGATGTATATTCAAAGGAAAGGAAATCACAATGCTGAACTATCTACACCCCGGTGTTCTGGGCGACACCACTCCGGATAGCCGAGAGCTGCAAACTGAAGGGCTCGCGGGCTAGCCAATGAGGGGAGAGAGATGAGCCGGCTAGCCAATGAGGGGGCGAGAGAAAAATGCTTCACACAGAACAGATTACTGTGTAGTTGAGTAAAGGATGTAGTCCAGTTATTTGTAACAATTTAGGTATATTACGTTTCATTTTTTAAAATTTGTATTTTTAAAATTTAATTTATTTGCATTAGTGTTTTGCCTGCACGCATGTTTGTGCGAGGGTGTCAGGTCTTGGAGTTACTGACGGTTGTCAGTAGCCATGTGGATTCTGGGAATTAAACTCGGGTCCTCTGGAAGAAGAGTCAGCACTCTTAACGTTGGAGCCATCTCTCCAGTCCCAGGCCTTTTTTTTTTTTTTTTAATGTATAAGGATTTTGAAATTTTCATTAATTTTGTTTCTTGAGTGAGAGTTTTTTGTATAACTCAGGCTGCTTCCAAGTTGTGATACTCCTGCCTCAGCCTCCCAAGTGCTGGGATTATAGGCATGTACCACCACTATTGATAACTTCATATTTTTACAAAAAAAAGAAATGACAGCTAGGACCATTTACTAAGTGACTTAAACAGCTATAAGCTTAGACTAGCCTCCCCACCAAAGACAAGGGGTCCCTATTTGGCATTATCCTTATGATCGGCACTACTACAAAGTCCATCGACATGTGAGGAGAAGTAGTATTTAGGATACATTTATTTAGGATTTAATGGAGTGTGTCTGTGTAGTTTACATTCCTCATGACATTATAATTTATCCCAGCATAGGAATGGCTTCCAGGAACTATACTATAGAAACTCACTAGTAAACATTCATGGACAATGCTAAGACCTTGAGTTTGAGCTCTCCAACACTGCAGATACAAAACAGGACAATACATAGTATTTAAGCTTTATTACTCCCCAAGAGATTTTGAAACACACAAATTATTCTGTAGGCCATGTTATTGTTATTATTATTGTTATTATTATTATTATTATTATTTTGAGACAGATTCTCTTGTAGCCCTGACTGTCCTGGAACTAGACCAGGTTAGCATCAAACTCACACAGATCTACCTGACTCTGCCTCCTAAGTGCTGGGATTAAAGGTTTGTACTACTATGCCTGGCTGGCTTCTTTTTTTATTTTAAAAGATATTTTATCTTTTTCTCTCTCTCTTTTTTTTTTTTTTTTTTTTGGTTTTTTGAGATAGGGTTTCACTGTAGTTTTAGAGCCTGTCCTGGAACTAGCTCTTGTAGACCAGGCTGGCCTCGAACTCACAGAGATCCACCTGCCTCTGCCTCCTGAGTGCTGAGATTAAAGGCGTGTGCCACCACCGTCCGGCTGATATTTTATTATTTGTGTGTATGTGTGTGTGTGTGTGAGTGTGTGTGTACAAGTACCCACAATGGCCCACAGAGGTCAGAATCATTTGGAGCTGGAGTTAAAGGCATTTATGAGCTGCCCAGTACTGTGGAACAATCTTTTTGTACACTGTGAATATTTGTTGTTCTCATTGTTGGTTTAATAAAAGAGGAGCGGAGGAGAGAAGGGAGGGGGGGAACTGGGATTGGTGTGTAGATAGATAGATAGATATCTAGATAGATAGATAGATAGATAGATAGATAGATAGATAGAGGGATGGAGAAATGGCTCAGAGGTTAAGAGCACTGGCTACTATCCCAGAGGTCCTGAGTTCAATTCCCAGCAAACACATGGTGACCCACAACCATCTGTAATGAGATCTGGTGCCCTCTTCTGGCCTGCAGACAGAACACTGTATGCATAATAAATAAATTAATCTTTAGGAAAGAAAGAAGAAAGGAAGGAAGGAAGGAGGAAAAAAGAAAGAAAGAAGGAAAAGAAAGGAAAAAAGGGAAAAGATTGACTGGCCAATAGCTAAGCAGGAAGAGGTTAGGTGGGAGAGCCAAACTGAGAGGACACTGGGAAGAAGAAGGGCAGGGTCAGCAGGAGTTGCAGAGAGAGCAGGAGATGAACATGCCATGCTGAAAAAAAAAGGTACCACTGCTGGTAGAGTGCAGATAAGAAATATGGGCCACTTTAAGATATAAGAGCTAGTCAGTAACAAGCCTAAGCTATCTGCTGAGCATTTGTAATTAGTAATAAGTCTCTGCGTGGTTATTTGGGAGCCAGTTGGCAGGACAGAGCTGACTGCCCAAACACAGAGAAAGTCCACCAACAAATAACACCCAACGCAGGCCAATATATATCCATATAAAAAAAGCTTAAGAAAAGGTTCCAAACCTGCAGAAATAGAGCCAAACATGGCTTCCTAGTCTCACAATCTTCTACCAGCAACAGTACAGAGACATGTCTCCCATAAGATGCTTGTGAGATGGAGCCAGCTGCCAGCCACCATGTGCCAGCGCATGCACTAATCTGAGCTGTGCCAATGGCTGACATGGTAGTTTAAGATTCAGCTCATGCGATCAAAGAACAATACAGATGCTCAGTAAAGACAGATCCAGGTGGAAGAGATCTCTAAACAGGTTGCAATGTGTTTAAAAATATAAATAGGCTTCAGAAGAAAAAGAGAAGGAATATAGACAGTCATAGAAAAGATAATTTAAAAACAATAAAGCCCTTTAAAAAGAAATAAAGTAATATAAAAGAAAAAATGCACATGAAGATGAAAAATACATGGGGAGTCTGGATTCTGTATATTATCGTGTTGTCTTTAAATTTTTTGATTGTTGATGAATGAGCAACAATTGCTAAGACACATTGGATTATGGAGGCTTCTGGATTAAGGCAACCTATATGTTTTTAAAATGTCTTGACTTCAAAATAGAACTGAAAAGATATGTTACTTTGGAGAAAAATTGTGCTTTTATTTCCATAGGAAGTGAGAGGCTGTGGATTCATTCTAGGTTGATATGGTTGATGGACTAAGACCCCATCCCGGAAAACCTAGCTACAGACATATAGTAATAAACCCAGAAAAACTATAAAACACGTAATGCATATTTAACCTGCTCAAACATAAAGCAATAAAAAATATCAAAAAACCAAAAAACAATCTTTGGCTAACTTGTGTACAATGCACAGTCTATGCTTGTATTAATACAGATATGCATGTTACCTTTAAAGTTTATGTATTTTCAGAACAAGGGGACCAGAGACCAATGAAAATGATGAGAGGTGAGCAAGTCCCTCAAAGTGCCTCTGTTACAGTCTCCCCAGAATTCTGCTTCCAGAATACTTTCAAGGCTGGCAGGTTGGCAGATGCCTGCCATTCAAGCTCAGTGCTCGGGAGGTAGAAACAGGATCAGGAGCTGAAGACCATCAGCAGTTCTTATATTTCTGGTTGTGAGCCTATCCTTTAACAGCTGAGCCATCTCTCCAGCCCCCATCAGCAGTTCTATAGCAAGTTCAAGGCCAGCCTGGGATGTGTGGAACCCCGTCACAAAAACCTGAAATAAATGAACCATTGTCGAGTTCACAGTCAACCACTCTAGGAAACGTTTGACAGTTTTTGTTTTGTCTTGTTTTTTAATCTAATCACTTAGCACACTTAGCATGGTGGTGCACACTTTAAGTGCACTTGGGAGGCAGATACAGGAAGATCCCTGAGTTTGAGGCCAGCCTTTTCTACAAAGTGAGTTCCAGGAAAGGTAAGGCTACACAGAAGAAAAAATGTCTCAACAAACAAAAACCAAAACCAAAATTCAAGCACTGAGAAGGAAGAGGCAGGAGAATTGATTCACGTCATCCTTTGCTTCATGAAGAATTTGAAGCAAGTATGGGCTACATGAGACTCTAAGAAAAAAAAAAAGCAAATGGGAGAAAGAAAATAGCTCTAATCTGAAAACCACCAAAATGTGCCTAAGAGGTGACATAAAAGACCATGGATGTTCAGTATTAAAAAGAACTCTTCTCTTTTTCCAAGGCTAAGACTGTCTGTGAACTAACCGTGTGACCTAGGCTAGTGTCAAACTCAGAGCAATCTTCCTGATTTAGTTTCCTGAATGTGAGTCACTGCTCCTGGGTGGGACAATTATTATTACCTACTATTATTAGAATATACGCATATATAGTGTATATTAATGTGTGTGAACACATATGCCACAATGCACATGTGACTGTCGGAAGACAGCTTTATGGAGTGGTTTCTTCCACCTTTATGGAACTTCCAGGGATCAAACTCAGGTCACGAGGTTTGCTTTGCAAGTACATTTAACCTGCAGAGCTGTTTTGCCTGCCCTGGATTAATAATGGGTAAAGCAACAACTTGGGGGACTCTCAAGATATAGTGTGGAATGAGAGCCAAGTTCAAAAGGTATCCACTGAATTCTTTGACTTGTAGAACTTTCTCAAAATGACAGGTTTTAAATTATATTTTATTTCTTCTGTGCGCTGAGGAATGGGTTTGGGTCAGAGAAGAACGTGCAGAATTTGCTTCTCCCCCTTTTACAGTGTGGGTCCTGGGGGTTGAGCTCTTCCATTCAGGATTGGAAAGCGCCTTTATCTGCTGATTCTCCTCAAACGACAAATTTTAGAGATGGAAAACGGATCTATTATTTAATGCCTATCGTATTTACCTTAAGTTGAACTAAATGAGCTTGTTTTTAATTCCAGATAATTAAATATTAAAACAGGATGGAATAGCAAGGAGACAGAGTTTTCCATCTAGACTGCCCAGTCAGCCTTGTCCGGCCAGCCATGCCCTAAATAACCACACAGAGAATTATAAACTCATGTCCAATAGCTCAGGCTTGTTTTTAGGTAGCTCTTATAACCTAAACCTTTCCATTCATCTTTGTGCTGCCCCAAGGCTCACTTCTACATACTTCTCTTCCTGCTCGCTCTGCATCTCATGGCATCCCCCCAACTCCAGCTTTCTTCCCCCCAGCATTTTCTCTTCCCGAAAATCCTGCCTACCCATCAGCCAATCAGCTTCTTTATTAACACTGAGAGCAGCACATCTTCACAGTGCACAGAAGGATTGGTCCACAGCAGTAGCAACTGCTCTTCCCCTTGCTGTGCTCTAACACCTGACCGAAAGCAGTTTGGGGAGACAGGGTTTGCTGTGGTTCACTGTAAGAGAGATTATAGGCAGTCCACCAGGACAGGAAGGCATGGTGGCAGGAACATGAAGTGCCTACTCACACTGTATCCACAAACAGAAAAGAGAAATGAAGGTTGGTACTCAGTGTGCTTGCTTTTCATATACTCAGTGTAGGACCCCAGCCTATGAGATGGTGCCATCCACACGGGAAATTACACACATCAAGGTTTAGAATAGTGACTACTCCAAAGGAGAGAGAAGAAAGTGCTTAGATTTCCGGTAGATCCACAACTGAAAATAAGCATAGACTAATTAAGATTTACGAGAAAGACTACATCCTACTTGTACACTGAGGAGAAAATCTAATAAAGATGAGACCAGATATAGAAGATCTAATAGATGGTAAGGCTGGAAATGGAGAAGTAGGAAAATCATTAAGAGATAGGAATTAGTTCAAAGGCAAGGTGTCATCCAGTGTGAATAACTGCACAAGCAAAAGTGGAAAAAACAACTCACAATCAAGGCAAATAAATAGTAAAATACCAGATATACAAATAAGCATTGACCAAACCAAATACGACAATAGAATGTTGAATCACGTCTGCAGCAATTGGTCCAAGAGGGTTAGGATTTCTTCCAGTGATCTGGAGTCATCCACTCAAATTCAAGACAAGACCAAACTAAATAAGCTCTCCATGCCAACCATGTAAGATGGCTCACTTCTAGTCACCCTAGCTCCAGCTCTGAATCTGATGTTTAATTCCACGACACCTAATGCCTTCTCTGCTCCCACTAGATAACTTCCTGTTCACCTTGCAGCCTCTACCAAAAGCAAGTGGTGACAAACTCGCATGACAGACACTGTTTGCAGTCATGGCCTCTGTACTCCTTTACTTCCAGATGAGGATGATTGAATTCATGGTTTTGAAGGCAGACCTAGAGAGGACCCTAAGAGGAGATGCAGAGGTGAAATGCAGTGGTCTGTTTGAAGATGGAACAGGTTAAGAACTTGGAATCAGGCCAGGCGGTGGTGGCGCCCGCCTTTAATCCCAGCACTTGGGAGGCAGAGGCAGGTGGATCTCTGTGAGTTCAAGGCCAGCCTGGTCTACAGAGCAAGCTCCAGGACAACCAGGATCATCCTACAGAGAAACCCTGTCTCAAAAAACAACAAACAAACAAAACCCTGGATTCAGAAGTGGTGAAGTGGGAGGTAAATAGAATCAGAAAATTATGAAGGAAAGTATCTTTAAAAAGATTTCTGGCCGGGCGATGGTGGCGCACGCCTTTAATCCCAGCACTCGGGAGGCAAAGGCAGGTGGATCTCTGTGAGTTGGAGGTCAGCCTGGTCTACAAGAGCTAGTTCCAGGACAGGCTCCAAAGCTACAGAGAAACCCTGTCTCGAAAAACCAAAAAAAAAAAAAAAATAAGAATATGAAGACTCAAAAGAAAATAATAAAGCAAAGAAACATAGAAGATAGTATCAGGAGGGAATTTGAGTGAGTGCTGAAATTTGCCCGTGTTTAATTTCCAATTTCTTTAAATATCCCTGACCCCTAAAGGTAGAAGAAAACAAAAACACACATTAATGAACAGACCAGTTGAAGGTCACGGGCTACATCCATAGTTAAAATTCTGTTGCTAGAACAAAATAAGTCACGCTCATACCCTAGACCAAAACATTCTTTAGGCAAACCTCTCCCTGCGTGGAATCCAAAACTCTCCTTAAGGGAACTGAAACTTAGTTGGATCCTTAGACTTTTATTTGAGGTAGGAACGTACCGACCTTTCTATTCCTGGAGTACAAGGTCTGGCTAATAGCCACACCTGTTGACGGCAATAACCTTGATAGAGCAGAAACTCTCTGACACTTAGGTGGGACCTTTGTTTGAGGTAGAAGCACAATAACCTTGAAGGAACTAGAGATAAGCCCCAACTCTCTGACCTTTGATCAATGGAAGAAATAGGCCTCAGATTTTTGGGTCTCCACAAATAAGATGACCTCACTCAAATGAGGATTATACCAGGTATTTAAAAATAACAGTTGGCTATTATGATTATTTTGTATATAATTTGTTTTGCTTATATCTTATTCATTTCTGAGACAGGAGAGCCCAGGAGAGGATGACCTTGAATTTCTGATTATCCTATTTCCACCTCTCACGTGCGGGCACATTCTCCCACATCTGATTTTACGCGTTGCTGGGAATTGAACCCAGGGCTTCCTGTGTGCTAGGCAAGCATCTTACCAACTGAACTACAGCACCAGCCCTTATTTATTTGAGACTGCATGTCATGTAGCTCACTCTGGCCTCAAACTTGCTGTGTAGCTGAGGCTGATCTGATCCTCCTTTCTTTACCTCCTAGATGCTAGGATTACAGGCATGCACCACCATGCCTGATGTCTGTGGTACTGGAGATTAAACCCAGGGCTTTGTACATGTCAGGCAATTATTTGGTTAATTAAGTTATATCATCAAGGGTTGGAGAGATACCTCAGAAGTTAAGTGCACTGGCTGCTCTTCTAGAGGTCCTGAGTTCAATTCCCAGCAACCATAAGGTGCTTCACAACCATCTGTAGTGAGATCAGCTGCCCTCTTCTGGTGTGCAGGTGTTCATACTGACCGAGTACTCATATGCATAAAATAAATAAATAAATTTTAAAAAGTTTTTATCATCAGCTCCCTTAAATTTTTTTTTTTGTGTGTGTGTCCTGGGTGATGGTGGCACATACCTTTAATCCCAGCATTCCAGAGGCTGAGACAGGCAAATCTCTGTGAGTTTGAGGCCAGCCTGGTCTACAAGAGCTAGTTCCAGAATAGGCTCCAACGCTACAAAAAAATCTTGTCTAGAAAAACAAAAACAAACAACAACCAAAAAAACCTTTCCGTTGGTGGGTGAGAAAGGTCGCCGAGTAAAGACGTGCACCACAACTTTAATGATCTGAGTTTGAGCGTCAGGACTCACATGGTAGGGGGAGAAAGCTGACTTCTAAAAGTCATCCTCTGACTCAGCATACTAAACAAACAAGTAAGTGTAAGGTGGACATGGTGGTGCACGCCTTTAATCCCAGCACTAGGCAGAGGCAGGCGGATCTCTGTGAGTTTGGTGCTAGTTTAGTTCACAGAGTGAGTTCCAGGCCAGGCAGGATTATATAGTGAATCCCTGTCTCAAAACAAGCAAACAAAAGCAAAAATAAATGTAAAAAGATTAGAATAACAACAAAAAACTGCCCCTAGCCAGGCAGCGGTGGTGCACGCCTTTAATCCCAGCCCTTGGGAGGCAGAGGTAGGCAGATCTCTGTGAGCTGGAGTCCAGCCTTGTCTACAAGAGCTAGTTCCAGGACAGGCTCTAAAGCTACAGAGAAACCCTGTCTCGAAAAACAACAACAAAAACAACAACAACAACAAAAAAAAAAACAACCAACCAAACAAAAAAAGCCTGCCTCTGCCTTGATCTATTTGGATATGTCTACAGTTTACTGTCACGTGTATAGTCATAGAAGTTGGAATGCTCTACTATTCCAAAATAAGTACCATATCCTTGAAAACTCTTTCTCTCTCTTGGCTGACAGTTCTTCTAGTGATTTATTTTACTTTATGTGTAAGGGTATTTTGCCTACACGTAAGTATGTATACTACATGGTGTATATATGTACTACATGTATATATGGGTACTACATGTAGGTATGTGTATTACATGTATGTATGTGTACTATATTATGCAGTGCTCTCAGTTCTCCTGAAACTGGAGTCACAGGAAGGTTGTGAGTCTGGCACCATGTGGATGCTGGGAATGGAACCCTGGTCCCCTGGGTGCTCTTAACCCTAAGCTATCTCTCCAGCCCTATCTGTCCACCCCAACTGATGTTGTTGTATAGGGAAAGTAGGAGTGTGGAGGTGCCTGCAGTGAGAAACTCGGTGGGATTTTCCTGAGGCAGTAACACTCACTTTGTGTCCTGTGTGATGAGTAGGAAAGAACGCTTCTCACTGTTTGTTTCTTTGTTTGTTTCTTTGTGTCTCTCTTTCTTTCCCAAGACAGAGTTTTTCTGTAGCTTTGGAACCTTACTCTGTAGACCAGGCTGGTCTCGAACTCACAGAGATCCACCTGTTTCTGCCTCCTGAGTGCTAAGATTAAAGGCATGCGCCACCACCGCCTGGCAGTTTCCCACTGTTTTAAGTTGACTTCTGTACCCAAGATTATATTGGCTTGTTTGTCTGTTGGAGGGAAAAGGGAGTGAGGGCGGTGAGTGGGGATGAATTCATTTTGGCTCGTGATCTGGGAGCTGCAAGGTTGAAGGTGTGCATCTGGCGATGATCTTCTTGCTGGCAGAGTCTTAAGCACAGGACATTGCACAACGAGAGACAGGAAGTAAACAGGTCTATGTTATGAGCATCTTAACTAATGCTGGGAGTGGAACTCAGGAGTAAAGTGTGTGCTTAGGATGCAGGAAGTTTAATTCCTAACACCAAAATTTTTACTATGGTTTTACAATAGGTCTTTCTTGTTAAAGTCCTTTTATTCTTCTCTCTCTCTCTGAAAGACATGGTCTCACTATATAGCTTTAGCTGGCCTGAACCTCATAGAAATCCAATTCTCTTTGCTTCATGCCTATAATATCAGCACTTAGGAGGTTGAACAGGAGTTTGAGGCCAACCTGGGCTACACAGTGAGTTCCAGGTTAGCGTGGGCTACGGAGAGAGACCTTGTCTCAATGTGCTTTCTCCAAAACAGTGTTGGTCAAAGGAGGGTAATAGGGGAAACCACAGAACATTTTGCACAACAGAATTAGAGAAGGGGTTTGCTTTCAAAGAAGGGTCAACCGAGTAGGGAACAGATTTATTCTTAGGGTTTACTAATAGCTGACAGAAGAAAGAGGATGACGTAGAAAGTCGGGGCATCGGGGACATGGCAGAGGTTTACCCAATATCAGCAATAATGAAAGCAACAATGCCGACCCAAGGAGGCACAGAAAGGGGAATCTGTGAGGGACCGGGTAGGAAAAGGAAGGAGAAGGAAGAGCCACAGTAAGAGCAGCTAAGAGGGTGGTGGGACAGCTGTCCATGGTTGCCCTGTGGAGAAGTCCCTTTTCCGTATAGTGATTTCCCACTGAGGCTGAGGAAAATTGGATCTGTTTGGGTTTCTAGGAGCTGCAACTAAGAAAAGGAAATTCGACATAGCTGCTAGGGTTATAGTTTGGTTCATAGAGTACTTGAATAGCATACCCAGAGTCTGGGTTCAATTCCCAACATTGCATAAAGCAGGTGAGAAGATGCCCACCTGGAAACCAGGGCTCAGGAGGGCCAGGCTCACAGCTGTTCTCATCCACAGAGCAAATGTGAGGCTAGTCTGGGCTACAAGAGACCCCGTCCCAATTCTATATTTTATTCATTAACTGATTGATCAATTGAGACAGGATGTCTCTTTGTAGTTGCCCTGGCTGTTCTGGAACTTGCTCTGTAGACTAGGCTGTCTGTGTCAGTATTAAAAAAAAATCTGGGTGGTGGTGGTGCACACCTTTAATCCCAGCACTCAGGAGGCAGAGGCTGGCGGATCTCTGTGAGTTCGAGGCCAGCCTGGTCTACAGAGCAAGTTCCAGGATGGACTCCAAAGCTACAAAAAGAAACCCTGTCTCCCAAATCCAAAAACCAAAACAAAACAAAGAAACAAAAGTTAAAGAGAGAAAAAGAGAGAGAGAGAGAGAGAGAAAAGAGAAAGAGAGCCGGGCGGTGGTGGCGCACGCCTTTAATCCCAGCACTAGGGAGGCAGAGGCAGGCGGATCTCTGTGAGTTCGAGGCCAGCCTGGTCTACAAGAGCTAGTTCCAGGACAGGAACCAAAAGCTACCGAGAAACCCTGTCTCGAAAAATCAAAAAAAAAAAAAAAAAAAAAAAGAAAAGAGAGAGAGAGAGAGAGAGAGAGAGAGAAGGAAGGAAGGAAAGGAGTGAGGGTGATGTTGGCTCCAAAACTGATCAGTTATGGAACATCTGACAACCCTATTACAACAGGTTTAAAGTTCTGACTTTCACCTTAGAGCCTTTGGGGCTTGGGGTTGCTAAGAGTGACCCTCTGGGTTCTTGCCTCTTCACACACCTCACAGAAGCCTTCTGGACTTCATGCTTATAGCTTCTGGGAATAGCAAGGCACTGTCACTGATTGACTGATGTGCTTGGCCTGCAAAAGGTGTCACCTTGAGTACTGCCTAAGTGACAGCTGATTTTTGCCCTAGCCTACTTTGAGGGCAGGGTGCCAGTGGGCCAGAAGCTGCTGTTCTGCTGGATGAGTCAAAGACGGTAGGAGCTAAGATGGATGTCAGAGTGTCTTAAAGACAATCTCCAACCGTACAATTCCACCTGCCTGCTAAAGGACACACCCTCTAGTACTAGGCCAGTTGCCATGGTTACCACCAGACTCATAAACACAGGGGAAGGATACAAAGTCCAAATTCCTAGAGCAATATCCACTCAACCCAGAGTAGTCATGACTATTCCCTCCAGTTATTGGCATATTCCTCCAAAATTATTTTTTCTTTTCTTTTTTTTTCTTTTGGTTTTTCAAGACAGGGTTTCTCTGTAGTTTTGGAGCCTGTCCTGGAACTAGCTCTTGTAGACCAGGCTGGCCTTAGGCCTCAGAACTCACAGGGATTCATCTGCCTTTGCTTCCCGAAGGCTGGGATTAAAGGTGTGTGCCACCACTGCCCAACTCCAAAAAGTATTTTACTCTTCATTCATTAACCCTGAAGCCCTAAGAGCTGGGGAGTTGATTTGCCGAAAGGATTTCCCTGTGTAATAGCTCGATGTGTGCCGGTGCCACGTATGCCCGGTCCAGGAAGTTGAGTTTGAAGCGTGTCTTTCAGTGGTGTTCCTGGTGAAGCCTGAAAGCCTCCTTCACTGTTCAACTGCTCCCTCATCTGGTTACTGGGTCCACAATTCTGAGAGGAAAAAGGAATCAGGTCACTCTGGAGGTTTGTCATCATGGACTGCCCTCATCACCCTCTTTCCAGGCTATATCAGGTACCCTGAAGAAACATAGGCTCCGTGGACAAAAACAACAATTTAGTCTACCGATCTGCTGGGCAGTGGCGGCGCAGGCCTTCAATTCCAGCACTCTGGAGGCAGAGACAGACGGATCTCTGTGAGTCTGAGATGGCCTGGTTTGCAATGTGAGTTCCAGAACAGGCTCCAGAGCTACAGAGACATCCTGCCTTGAAAAAAAATTATTATATGGGTCATTCTTGACTTTCTTTCCCAAATACATAGTGAGTGAGTGGTGCTGTCTGGCTGTAATATCAGCTTCTCCAGAAGCCCCAGGAGAAGAATGGAAAGTTCAGGTCTTCCCAGACTACAGAGTGGTTTTTTGCCTCAAAATTAAAAATAAATAAATAATCAATAGGAAGGCTAGGAATATAGCTCAGAGACAGAGGACTTACCTAACATGCCCAAGGCCCTGTGTTCAGACTCCAGTGCCAAGTACTAAAGAAGGAAAGCAGTGTCCCCGGGGTCTAACCAAAGGACCTGAAGAAAAGAGGAACCGAGTGCCGACCGCCATTTCAAAGTTAACCACAGTTCTTATCAGGCCAGTGGAAACTGGCCTGTTTGGAAATTCTGGCCAGTATCTCTACAATCCAGACTTCTCAAGAGGTTTGATGAAAGACTGATAGCTTTTTTTGGTTTTTGGGATTTTGTTTTTTTTTTTTTTTTGTTTTGTTTTGTTTTTTTGTTTTTTTGAGACAGGGCTTCTCTGTGTAATCCCGGCTGTCCTGGAACTCACCCTGTAGAGCAGGCTGACCTCAGACTCAGAGATCTGCCTGCCCTGAGTGCTGAGATCAAAGGTGTAGGCTGCCACTGCCTGGCTTTTTTCACCTTTTCTCTTCCTTGAGATAATATATTGTTATATAGCTCGGACTGCCTTGAACTCACTAAGCAACTCAGACTGGCCTGGAACTGGAGGCAGTCTTCTTGCCTTAGGCTCCCCAGAAATTGGCATGAGTGACCCTGTTTTGGTTTTTCATTTGGTTTGTCAAGAAGCTTACTCTAAAACAACAGCCTTCCTCGAGGCAGGGTCTCAGTACCAAGGCTGGCTTTGAACTCCTGACCCTCTTGTCTGCACCTCCCTGGTTCTTCACAAAGTCATCAGACACTGACCTACCCAAACAGCAGTCTCTCAAGGACACCACTGATCTGAAGAGGTAGTGCTCCAAGGTTGCCTGTTCCAGATTCTGGAGAGCTCAGCAGTTCAGAATGCATCGTGTTCTCTTAGCAGACAAGAGTTCAGCCCTGAGCACCCACTTCAAGAGGCTCACAAGCACCTGTAACTCCAGCTCTGGGAAATGCTACACCTCTGCTGACTGTGGTAATCACCTGCACACACGTATGCAAACACACGCGTGCTCACACACACACACACAAACGTAAATTAAAAAATTATCTCACAAAAGTGGAGAGAACAGCATTACTGCTGACCTACCAATTGCACTTCTAAGAATTTGTCCTAAATAAGTGCACACACTAAATCCTACATGTATGCAAATACTTAAGAAAGAGAGGGAGCTGGGCATCGTAACCCCAGCACAGAAAGCGAGGGAGCTGGGCACAGTAACCTCTGCACAGAAAGCGAGGGAGCTGGGCACAGTAACCCCAGCACAGCAAGTAAGGCAGGAGGATCAGGAGTTGCAAGTCATCCTCTGGTACACGACGAGCTTGAGGACATCCTGGGCTACATGAGGTCCTGATTTTATAATTAATTACTGTATAGAATATTTCTTAATTATGTTATGTGCATTGGTGTTTTCCGGCATGCATGCCTGTGTGAGGGTGTCGGATCCTCTGGAAACATGTGGGTACTGGGAATTGAATCCCCGGCCTCTGGAAGAGCAGCCAGTGCTCTTAACCACTGAGCCATTTCTCCAGCCCATGTACAGGATATTTTTCTGTGGATTTTTTTTTCTGAATTTGGAAAATGAGCTACCTCCTTGAGTTTCAGGAGCATATACCATTAGTACATAAGTATGTTTGTCCCTGGGCCTCAGATTTTAGAAGGATGATAGCAACTTTCTCTCCTTCTTGCTTGCATTGATCCTCTGACCAGATCAGAAGTCTTCCCATCTTACTTATGTATTTAAATATGTATCTTATTTGGAGTGTAAGCATGGAGGCCAGAGCAGGTAGGAACTGGAGCCCTCAGGAACCAGGTCTCTCCTTCAGCCTCCTAAGCCGGCTGACCCTCGTCTGTCTTTGGTTAGGCTCCTGTGCAGCCTTCACCTCCACACCACTTTCCATCCTGATTTGATGACATATGCACCCTTTCCTTTTTGCCCTCTTGCATTGCTCAGATGTCTCCTTCAGCATCATCCCGAAAGGGGGACAAAGAAGTGAAACGTTAGGATAGTGTGTATGCCATATTCTAAGTTAAAATTATTCTTAATTCTGAAGTTTATGAGTAACAAACCATTGTATTCTGTTGTGGAGAAGTTTTTAATTCATTCTGACTCACAAGGTTTTGCTCTCCTTTTTCCCTCCCTTTGAAAGATTTTCACCTCCCCCTCCCACCTTTCCTTTTACCCAGTGTTTAGAAAATTTTGACTGGGTAATACCAGGAAGGGACAATCAGGAGGACTCTCAAGAATTCAAGACCAGCTTGGGCTACGTAGTGAATTTTAGGTCAGCCTGGCCTATAGAGTGAGATCTTGCTAAGGAAAAAAAGAGTAACAACAACCCCTCCCACTCCTGTAATAAAATTTTAAGATACCTTTTCTCCCTCAAGACAATTTTATTCCTAAAACATTTTGTTCCTGAGGTTCCTGAGATAGGTTTCATGTAGCCCAGGCTGGCCTCCAATTCTTTGTGTCCCCAGGATGTCTCAGGTACTTCTGATGCTCCTGCCTCCACTTCCCAGAGTGCTGACATTGCAAGTGTGTGCTCCACACTCAGTTATGTGGTGGTGGTGGGGCTCTACTCGGTGCTTAGTGAAGGCTAGACCCTCACTCTACCAAGGGCGCTGAGCCCAGCACATTCTCTCCATTCTGCGTTAGTTCTCTCTTTTATCCTCCCCTTTTCTTTTCCTCCTTACAGAATGTGAGTACGCAGGTGTAAAATCTTACCTCCAAGGATATAAAGTTACTTTTCGAAACTTTTCCTCTGCTCCCTGGATTATTTTTGCAATCTCTAAATCTTTTTTCCCCCTCCAGCTTGCTTGTTTCGGTGTCCGTCTTTATTGTTGGAAGCTTTCCTGTAAGCCTTGGAGGCCTGTTGATCCGTGGATGTTTGTTCTGGCTCTCAGTGGACTTGTTGCAAATCTGATTGGAGGCTGGGTGTGAGGGGGCGGGCTTGCTGCCTGCGAGATTTTTAGATGGAGGTAGCTAAGCAGCTTGAGTGGGGGTGTTCCCGCACGTGTCTATGTATGTAGGTATATTCTCTCTAGCAATTCAGGAGAGAGAGTTACTTATCTCCTGCCAGGAAGAATAACCCCGACTTCTGGCTCTGCGGCCCAGAGAAAGGAAGGAAGGGAATATTTAGGGATCTGCCCACCCTGCCGCAGGCCAGACATTTGGTTGTCCTCAGATAAAGGACTTGTGGGGAGGGAAGTGGGGCCCTCTCCTCGTCGCATCCTCTTCCTCTCTCCCTCTCCTCTCCCTCTGTCCCTCTTTGCCTCTCTCCCAGGCTTCTTTTCTGCACCCCCTCCCTTTCTAACTTTTTATGTAGCCCAGGCTATCCTCAACTTTCAATCCTTGTGCCCCAGTCTCCCCAGTGTTGTGGTACAGGTGTACCCTCCATGTCCAGCTTACCCCCTCCTGTTTGCAGGGTCTCATTCCTAATAGAGTCTCCCAGCATTCAATTGCTGAGTCTTCCCAGGACGCATGGTTTTCCTCTGCCCTCCTAGGAGTTGCCTTCCTCTGTTTTCATGATCATGTGGTATAGACTTGTGGGTACAGGTGTCTCCTGGTTTTACGGAAAGGAGGTTTGTTTCCTTTTGTTTCGGTTGTGTTTCGGGGAAGTGTTTTAAAGAGGTTAGGGCCAGTGAGATGGTCCAGTGGATAAAGTACTTGCCACCAACCCTGTGACTCAAGTTCGATCCCCGGGATCTCATGGTATGAACTCTTCTTTAAGGTCTTATAAACTGTCCTGGAACTCACTGTGTAGGTCAAACCAGTGTTGAACTTAAGGCAATGTTCATGTCTCAGCCTACTCAGTGTGAGCCACACCATCCAACATGACTGAAATGAAAATGTGAGCATGTGTTAATATACAAGGCTATAATTCAACAATTCACCAAGAGGGACTAGGGATGGTGAGGCCTTGTAGCAATGAGCACACTTGGTGCCCAGATCTTGGTTCCTCAACACTGCTCTTTAACTAGAAGAACTGGGAGTGCCTTGGAGAAGTACTTGATTCTAGGCTGGGACATATTGAACCTGAAATGTCTTGCGGTACCAGGAAATAAAGACATGCTTGAAAAGAGAAGTGGAAATATCAGAAGGACTCATGAACTAATGACCTTTTCACTTTCAACTGCCAAACCTGGAACGACTTGAGAAAAGAAATAAAGAATTATAATGTACAGCATAAAGTCAATGTCCATCATAATTATATTGATGTCCATCCCGAATAAATGGGAGTAAGGAAAATGCATTGGCCACTGGGTTCCAATTAATAGATGCAAAATAAACGAGGGATGCAGAGATTAGCAGTGTTCTTCCTGAGGCAGGCACAGCAGGAGGAAGCTTTGCCAGCAAGATGCATGCTAACATCAGGGGCTGCAACACTGAAGAGAACATGTTTGCATACTGTTAAAGTATCGCACATGTGTGAGCCTGCCGCAAGGAAACCTACTATTTTGTACACCTAATGTATGTTAATAAAATAAATAAAATGTCTTAACCAAGCTAGATACTACCAATGCAAAAGAAAAAACAGTGACTTTACTGTCTGACTTAAAACCAGCTCACTGCTTCCATCAAGACTGATGTCACCAGTAGTAAGATACTGATATCATGCACTGAGAAAACAGGCTCTCTTAAATGGTGTTTTTGCCAAAAATCCATGATTCCAATGAAGTGATGGGAAATATACAAGAGCAACTAAATTCAGAGACGTTCACATATTACTGTAGATGGCCCTCAGTTTATAAGGGGTGACATTTGGATTAAAGCTGTCTGTGATGCTGCATTTAGGGTCTCACCCTGATTAGACTGTAGGACGTCTGGAGAGTTGCTAAAGTATATGTTTCCAGAGAACATTGGCATGTGAATTAGCTTTCTGTGGTTAGACCCTCAAGGTAATGAGCGTGATCCAGTCGGCTAGGCCCCACACGTAAGAGGAAGGGTCAAGAAATGTATCCATGGTCTCTGACTCTTGGTGAAGTGGGCCATGCCTGCTGGGCTGTGCTCCTAGACATCAGACCCCAGGTTCTTCAGCCTCAAACTGTACTTACACTAGCA
This sequence comes from Microtus oregoni, assembly GCF_018167655.1. Lineage (NCBI taxonomy): Eukaryota > Metazoa > Chordata > Mammalia > Rodentia > Cricetidae > Microtus > Microtus oregoni. The sequence goes on along the minus strand of NW_024543080.1, from coordinate 28,716,699 downwards.
GGCCTCTTTGGCCCCCTTTCACCTTTGGTCTCAGACTGGGGGTTGCATGGCCAGCTTTACTGGTTCTGAGACTTTTTGTTTATTGGGTTAAACAATTTCTCTGGCACTCCATCTCTCAGTGGCCATTGTGGAAAAGATTCAGTTTCTCTGTGTGAGCATGTCCCCCAATAAACACCACATACACAAACACACCTTCTATGTATCATTATAAATTGAAAATACAGCAACCTAAAAATGTGTTTATCTGAGGGCTGGAGAGATGGCTCAGAGGTTAGGAGCACTGGCAGCTTTTCCAGAGGTCCTGAGTTCAATTCCCAGCAACCACATGGTGACTCACAACCATCTATAATGAGACCTGGTGCCCTCTTCTGGCCGGCAGACACACATTACAGAACATTGTACATAATAAATAAATAAGTAAATAAATAAATATTTATATTAAAGAAATGCACTTATGTTTACTTATTTGATGAGCATGATGCATGTTTGTTATATGGAGGTCAGAGTACAACTTGTGGGAATTGGTTGTCTCTCTTCCACCATTCTTCAGGGACTTTTACCTGCAGAATCATCCTGCCTGCTCTGAGAAATAGTTACTATAGCTAAGCGATGGAACATCTTAGTTGACAAGAGAGAACACTGTAGACTGTCTGGTTTTGTAATCCCATGGTTGATTGGGAGCTGCAGCTTCCTGCTGCTGCTCAGTGCCACAGAAGGGTTTCCTACCACATATCACCAGCCCCAAATTCAAAGTTTACATCTTCTTCAAATTAAAAGCTGTAAATTGAGCCGGTCAGTGGTGGCACACACCTTTAATCTGAGCATTCGGGAAACAGAAGCAGGCAGATCTCTGTGAGTTCGAAGCCAGTCTGGTTTACAGAGCGAGTTCTAGGACAGCCAGGATTGTTCCACAGAAAAACCCTGTCTCAAAGAAAAAAAAATTATAAATTGAGCTCTCTGTTGTGATAAGAGCGGCGGGGCTGTGTCCCCGGCACCCGGCCGCCCACATGGCTAGCTTATGCCCTGAAATAATTACACGGAAACTTTTTTTTTTTTTTTGGTTTTTTGGTTTTTTTCGAGACAGGGTTTCTCTGTGGCTGTGGAGCCTGTCCTGGTAGGCTACTAGCTCTTGTAGACCAGGCTGGTCTCGAACTCCTAGAGATCCACCTGCCTCTGCCTCCCGAGTGCTGGGATTAAAGGCATGCGCCACCATCGCCCGGCTGGAAACTATTCTTTTGAACACTGCCTGGCCCATTAGTTACAGCCTCTTATTGGTTAGCTCTCACATTTTGCTTTAACCCATTTCTAATAATCTGTGTAGCCCCACGAGGTGTGGCTTACCAGGGAAGATCTTAACCTGCGTCTGTCTGGAGTGGAAGAATCATGACGACTGCCTGACTTGGCTTCTTTCTCCCAGCATTCTGTTCAGTCTTCTCTGCCTACCTAATTTTCTGTCCTATCAAAGGGCCAAGGTAGTCTCTTTATTTAACCAATGAAATTAACATAAAACAGAAGACTCTCCCCCATCAGCTCTTGTAAATTGGGGACTGTTCAAGCCCTGATCAAATGTGACAAAATCATGAGAGAACAACGGAGCTGTCATAAATGGAAGGAGACTAAGGACATATGACTAAGTGCAGTGTGGGATTCTGGAACAGAAAAAAGAACATTAGGAGAAAAGGTGGCTAAGTTCTGGTAAAGTGTAATTGTTTGGCGAATTCTGAAAGTTCTTCCTCAAGTGCATGTGTTGAAGATATGGTCACCAGCTGGTGGCACTATTTTGAGAAAACTTCCTTGGAAGAAGTCAGTCACCTGGGATGTGTCCTAGGAGACTCTTTCTCCTCCCAGACTCCTCTCTGTGCCTTTTCTCAACTTCTTTTTTTTTTGTTTTTGTTTTTGTTTTCTCAAGACAGGGTTTCTCTGTAGTTTGGAGCCTGTCCTGGAACTAGTTCTTGTAGACCAGGCTGGCCTCGAACTCACAGAGATCCACCTGCCTCTGCCTCCCGAGTGCTGGGATTAAAGGCGTGCGCAACCACGGCCCAGCACCTCTTCTCAACTTGTTGGCTGCCATGAAATAAGTAGCCACTTCCACACCCTCCCCATGCCCTGATGTCTTATCTCATACCCTGAGTAAAGGAGCCAGTGTGTCTTAAACTGAACTTGTGAAAGAAGGCTGGGGAGATGACACAGATGTTAAGAGCACTGACAGCTTGGCTTTCCCAGAGGACTTGGGTTTGCTCCTCAGCATCCACACGGTGGCTCACAACTTTCTATAACTCTAGTCTCATAGGATCTGATATCCTCTTCTGGTATACAGATATACATGCAGACAAAACACTCATACACATAGAATACATTTTTTTTTTAAAAAGGAACTTGTGGCCTGGCGTCTGGAGGCAGAGACAGGTGGATCTCTGTGAGTTTGAGGCCAGCCTGGTCTACAGAGTGAGTTCAAGGACAGGCTCAAAAATAAATAAATAAATAAATAAATAAATAATATTTAAAAAGGGAACTTGTGAAAGAAAGAGTGAGGCAAAATAAACCTTCAGTTCTTCCAGCTTTTCCTCTCCGGCTTCTGTCATGGTGCTGTTGTCTAGAGCAATAGTGTTGGGTAGTTATTACTACCCAATTATTACCCCATTAACAAGCCGGTTCTGAGGGCTGTGCTCATGCAAGCTGAAAGTTTGTAACTTTGCTGTCTGTGGGAAATTATCTCAAAAAGTAAAGGTTGTGGATGTGACTCGGGCTTCCTTAGTATGACCAAAACCCCAGTACTGTGTAACGTGTGTGCGGTGGTATGTCAGAACATGATCCAAGAGTGGAGTCATGTAAGGAGATTTCTGAGTGATTGTGAGACAATGCCAAGAAACCAAAACAAGAATCTTGTGACTTTGGTTTCTTCCAAAACACAGACTTGCTCTTGGATTATGCTTTCGTACCCCTCCCAGCATATCGGATATGAATGAGTTTCCTTCAGATTATTCTTTACAGTTGCCTATTGTTACTTGTCTATATACCTCTATGGAAAACATGCTTTTGCCATGTGTGGCTTGCCCTTATGATTGTACACTTTACTCTGTGACTCCCCTTAACCCTATGAGTGGAAATTGTCTGTTGCTCTGAATGAAGTTGGCTATGCATGAGATTTTAGTCCACCTCTCAGGTACCACTGCCTCTAGATTGGTAAACAGTGGTTCGCACTTGTGATCCCAGCACTCAGGAGAGGGAGGTAGGAGGATCAGAAGTTCAAGGATATCCTCAGTTCTGAACTAAGTTTGAGGCAATTGAGCAATATGAGACCATCTCAAAGGAAAAAGGGGGCAGATGAAGAGGGGAGATCCAGATGAAGATCTGGATATCGAGGAAAGAGCCGCTCTTGGAGGAATGATGCCCCTCCCTCAGAAGGGTTGTCATAAAGTCTGAGTGGTCGTGGGGGGCACACTTACTGACTTGGTGGTAGAGGGCTGATACAGTTCGAGGGCAGACTACAGCTGTACCATCGATGCCAACTCAAAGGCTCTTCCATTGAGTCCAGAACCAAGTGATGTTTATTGACTGTGTTTGCGTGTGAGTCATTACTACGATATGATTCAATCGTTAGTTCTAGCTGTGTGGCCTTAGGACAATTACTTACTCTGTCTGAACTTTAATTTCCTCTGAAAATGGAGATAATTACTCCAATTGTCAAGGAAGACATTACTATGTATTTGATAAAATCTGTCTATATTTCTTATGGTAACATAACTAGATAATGTTTGCCTCTTCTAAGTAGAGTTGCCACATAAATGACTGGCCCTCAAGTTGCTATTCATCTGTGCTTGACGACTTGATGAAAGAATAGAACCGTTGACATTCATGTACTGCGACAAACTTTGATTGGTGATTAACTCTTGTTGCTGTTTTGCACAGATTCTTACACTGTAGCGTCCTGGAAGACATCATCTAGCCCAGGCTGACCTCAAACCCACCTTTGTTGGTCTGCCTGTCTTAGTCTTCCAAGTGCTGGGTTGTCCAGGCTGGCTTTGAACTCACTCTGCATCTCAGGCATGCCTGAACTTGTGTTCCTTTTGTCTCAACCTCCCATGTACCTTGGATTACATGCCTTTGACACTAGACCCGGCTCTTCCCTCTTTTCATGCATCCCTTTCTTCTTTTTTCCTGGAAAGAATCTCTAAATTAGCTCAGGTTGGCCTCTAACTTGCAATCCTGCCTAAGCCTCCCAAGTGCTGGCATTGCAAGTGTGTACCAACATCCCCAGCATCAGGTTTTTCTCCTCTTTATCGAGCTGAACTCTTATTTTACAACCCAACAGAAAAGCCCCACCAACCATCTTGTCAGGAAAGATGAGTTGAGTCGAGAACCTGTGAGGCTTGCCCTAGCTTCTCTTATTCTTTGGCCACGAATAAAGGACATGGTTTGTTTTATGTAGAACTAACTGCTAATGACTAATCTTTTCCGAGTTAGGATCCATAAAGAAAAAAATTATGTATTCTTAATTTCCTCTCATTGGATAGAACTGTAGGAAAATGATAACTGGGGAAAATTTTTGCTGGCATGTTTCTTTCTTCACCCCCTTGACTGGTCTGAAGACAGGAAACTAGGAGAAGCAGTGTAACGATAGGTTGTGCTTAGAAAATGGAAAAATTGAACCCCAGCTAATAAAAACCTACTACAAGATTGAGTCTTGTAGGGTTGTAGGAACTTGGATCAAGCCATCATGGCTCAGATTCCAAACCTGAGCTTCTCTGACTCAATAATGTTTTTTTGTTTTTTTAAATTCAGTTCAACAAATACGTTGCACTGTGGATTTTTTTTTCCCTTTGGATTTTTCGAGACAGGTATTCTCTGTAGTTTTTGGTTCCTGTCCTGGAACTAAAATCTTTTTTTTTTTATTTTTATTTTCGAGACAGGGTTTCTCCATAGCTTTTGTTTCCTGTCCTGGAACTAGCTCTTGTAGACCAGGCTGGCCTCGAACTCACAGAGATCCGCCTGCCTCTGCCTCCCGAATGCTGGGATTAAAGGCGTGCGCCACCACCGCCGGGCGCACTGTGGGTTTTTTAAATATTGTCTCTTAGAATGACTTGTAAACCAGACTGTTGATTTATTATAATAAAGAATATAAAGCAGAGGAAGTAGAAAAAGACAAGATCTCCTGAGTAAATTTGGAGAATGGGGACCATGGGAGAGGGTAGAAGGGGATGAGAGAGGCAGGGAGGGAAGCAGAGAAAAATGTAGAGCTCAATAAAAATCAATAAAAAAAGAATATAAAACAGTTTGCTTATTTACCACCTACTTGAGACACTCTTCTTTTGTAGGAAAATCTTCAAGGGAAGCCAAATCATAGACTATTTTCTGATTAATGGCAAGCTGGAGCAAGATGACCAAAGTAGAGTGAGCAAATTATGCCCCTCCAGCTGGCACACCAATGTCTTAGTCAAAATGAGAGGAAACCATATAATCAGGCTCTTCCAAGATGCCTTCAGGACCACACAAAACTGAAGGCAACAATCTTTTTAATGAGGATAGAGTTTCTAAGAAATGCTTTGTTTTTCCTTTTTTTTTTTATTTATTTATTTTTTTTTTTTTAAATGTGTAGCCCAGGCTGGCCTCGAACTCGTGATCCTCCTGCCTCTGCCTCCTTCAGCAAATCCTACCGGCGTGCGCCACCACAACCGGCTTTGTTTTTCCTTTTTATTCTTTTCTTCCTCTCTCTCTTTTTGAGACAAAGTCTCTGATAGCTGGCTTATCTCAAATTTGACAGGTAGCCAAGGTTACAAGGCTAGTCAAGCGCTGGAATTATACATGGTGAACTGATTCTTCTCTGTGATATTATCTTTCCTGGGAGTTGAAATTCTAGCTTTTTGCTACCTCTTCACTGATCCCAATTGAGGGGAAAGAGAGGCTTACCAAATTGACAGACTCTGGAAGAGCAGCCTAGGCTACAGGTCTCAACTCTTCTTTCTCTTGGGTAAATCTGCTATCAGGGGTACACAATTCCTCCAGGGTCCAGAGGTCACCAGGGCCAACTTCTCCATCATCTAGATTCTGCTTAGTATATGGCATTCTGGCAACTGGTCCTGCCCACCTCAGTTCCCTGAGAGTTTACTTTTTTTTTTTTTTTTGAGACAGGGTTTCTCTGTAGCTTTGGAGCCTGTCCTGGAACTAGCTCTTGTAGACCAGGCTGCCCTCAAACTCACAGAGATCCGCCTGCCTCTGCCTCCCGACTGCTGGGATTAAAGACGCGGGCCACCACTGCTCTTATATTGCTGGAGTCACATTTCCTAGCCCCAGCTCTGGGAATTTCTTGTGTCTGCCTGAAGCGGGAGTTTGCACCCAGTGCTAGCTGCTCAAGTGCTTGGCTGTACAGTAGGGTCTTTTAAGAGAGTCACGCCTTTGTACACTGAGCCTCCCAAAGGGAGCACTTTCTCCAACCCTGTGTGGATATTCCAGCCTCCATGTTGGACACCATATGTAACAAGTCTTTCTCTGTCCTGCCAGCCAGCTCCCAAATAATGACATGGAGACTTATTAATTGTAGAAGTTCAGTTTATAGCTTATGCTTGTGCTTAACTAGTTTTTATAACTTAAATTTATCCATTTATATTAATCTACATTTTATCATGTGCATTATCGCTCTTTCATCTTGCTCCTCCTGTGTCTTCTGGTATCCTGCCCACCTAGATTCCTCCTCTTCTTCCTTTCTCTCTTCACCTGGAAGTCCCGCCTACACCTCCTGCCTACCTATTGGCCATTTATTTGTATTTTTTACACCAAATCATAGCAATATATTTCCCCACAGTGTACAAATAATCTCACAACAATACAGTTTCCTTCCTGGTTAAAGGATACACACATCATGATTATCCTTGGTCGTGGTGGTGGTGCACATGTTAAGCCCCTGTCAAGATATGAAAATTCATAGTGATATGAAACAGGTGATATAATCGTAGCATGATTCCATCTGAACTGTGGCTTATCGTAAAGTCCTCACAAAAATACAGAGCTTACCCCAGAAATGAGGGCACTATCCTTGGAACTACCTAGTTGTGGTTTCTTTCTTTGTTTGTTTTTTTAAAATAATCTTTACCAATCCCGTTTCTCTCCTTTTAGGTTTAGTGTTTGCTGCATGCTTGTCTGTTGAGAAACTGGATAAAACAAAGGTCTGCTTCTCAAGAGCGTCTGTTCCAGCTCCATTTCTGCAAGAGTGGCTGGTTCATCATCATTGTCATGTTTCTGGGGAATGACCCCACGGTCTCATGCATCCTAGGCACACCTCTAACCTGCATTCCCAGCCCTCTTTATTGCTTTCGATATTGTGAGACAGGGCCCATGAGCTTTGGGCTTAAGATCCTTCTGTCTCAGCCTTCCAAATAGCTGGAGTTTCAGGCCAAGGTTGACAGGCTGGCCTGAGTAGCAGGATTTGGAAGCATGGACTGTTAAATGCATAGATAAATGTTTCCTCCTATAGAATAAATATGATCTGGATATATCATCCTGAGACACTTGCCATTAATTTGACTACTTACTTGTAGTCAAGTAAGTTTGGAGGTATTTAGTGTTACAACACTCTTAAAACTCATTATCACATGTGTATCCTAAAGGCTCTGTGAACTTAAGAGGAAAAGCACAGAGCTAAAAGGAGCCCTTCAGATTAACACACATATACTATTTACTCTGTTTTTTTCGTAGCTTTTTTTTTTTTTTGTAGTTTTTCGAGAAAAGGTTTCTCTGTGGCTTTGGAGCCTGTCCTGGAACTAGCTCTTGTAGATCAGGTTGGCCTTGAACTCAGAGATCTGCCTGCCTCTGCCTCCTTCCTGATTGCTTGGATAAAAGGTGTGCACCACCACTGCCCGGCAATCACCCCTTATTTTAATTTCCTTATTACCCCCTGTGTATTTTCTCACAGCTTTGAGAAAGGCTAGCACAGTGGTGAGTGCTGTGTTTCTGAGAGAAGAGACACAGACGAAGTCTCACTCATGCCAGTTCTTATTGGTAACAGTTATCTTCCCTGGCTATGTGGGGCAGTCTACGCTTGTGACCTCCGCACGCAGGGGGTTGAGACAGAGGACCATGAATTCCAGGCCTACTTGAGTTAGTTATTGAGAACCTATCTTGAAATGAAGAGAAACACAGGGGGCTGGAGAGATGGTTCATTGGTTGAAGAGGGCTTAGTGCTTTCCAAAGGACTCAAATTTGGTTCCCAGGATCATGTTGGACGACTCACAACCCCGTAACTCCAGTTCTGGGAGTCCAACACCAGCTTCTGACCTCTGACAGTACTTGCATGCATCTAACAATACAAATACACACAAAAGCGGCCGTGGTGCATGTTGTTAATCCCAGCACTTGGGAGGCAGAGGCAGGTGGATCTCTGTGAGTTAGAGGCCAGCCTGGTCTACAAGAGCTAGTTCCAGGACAGGCCCCAAAGCCACAAAGAAACCCAGTCTCAGAAAAACAACAACAACAACAACAACAAAAAACCCAACCAAACCCAAACCAAACTGAAAAAACCAAAAACCAACCAACAAAGAAAAAAAAATGCCCCCAAAATAAAAAACAAACACACACACACACAAATATATATTAAAGCTGGGCGGTGGTAGTGCACGCCTTTAATACCAGCACTCGGGAGGCAGAGACAAATGAATCTCTATAAATTCAAGACCAGCCTGGACTACAAGAGCTAGTTCCAGAGCAGGCTCCAAAGCTACACAGAGAAGCCCTGTTTCTAAAGACAAGCAAAATATTCCCCCCCCAAAGGAAATAAATAAATAAATAAACAAGAAAACAACGTCTCTCTGGTAGTACTCAGTTCTTCATTCAGGGAGTGTGTGGTGGGCACGTGTACATGCAGCATCAAAACTGACCTTGATCACCCACTCTGTTTAACTGGGCTCTTGAATCCAGAACTCAATTGGGCTAGTCTGATGTGGGAGTCCTCTCTGTATGTTATGAATATGCTTTATTACCATTGGTTAATAAAGAAGCTACTTTGGCCTACGCCAGGGCAGAATACAGGTAGGAAGGAAAACTAAACTGAATCCAGGTAGAATGAAGGAGGAAGCAGGCAGATGTCATGGAGCTGATGAAGGAGAAACACTCCAGGACCCTACCAGTAAACCATGAGCCTCAAGGTAAAAATATAAAATAACAGAAATGGGTTAAGATGTAAGAGCTAACTAGGAATATTCCTGATCAGTTGGCTAAGCAGTGTTGTAATGAATACAATTTCTGTGTGATTATTTGAGTACGGGTACAGTCTCTTTATACTGTCTGGTCTGCCGAGTACTGGGACCACAGGGGTGCCACATCTACCCAGCTTTTACGTTTGTTTTGGGAACCTGGACTCCATTCTTTATGATGGCACAGCGACCACTTCGTCCACTCACTCAACCATCTTTTGCCTGTTTACTGAATTTCCAAAGTGAATTTCATAGGTTAGGATATAAAGTAACGGGTTTCAGCATGGTCTTTCCTGACTGCATGTGTGCCTGTATGCATGCTTGTCGCTAGAAGCTGACAAGGGGCATTTTCATTCCTCTCCACTGTCTGTGTTAAGGCAGGATCTCTCGCTTGAACCCAGAGCTCACTGATGTGGCTTATTTGTAGGAGGGATCATTTCTCCACCTTCCAAGTGATCAGATTGGAGGGAGACTGCCACATTTGCCATTTATCTGTGTCCCAGGGCTCTGAAATCTGGTCCTCAACTTCCATGGCACACACTTTACTCATTGAGCCATGTATGTTCCCAACCCCTGACAACTTTAAGTGATCCAACCTACCTTTTATAGATAATTGTAGAAAATTAGATTTTCTTCATGACTGAGCCCACTCATATATATAATTTATTGAGCTTCTAACATGTGTTCATTATTTAATCAGCGAGCAGATACCATGAGTGGCAGCTGAAAGATAAGGAGAGTTTGGAATATTGAAGCAATTCTCCGAGGCCACAAGACTACCATTGTCTGGATGTGGTAAAGAAGTCTGACACGAAACCACTAGAACTTATTTGCTTTAGCAGTAGCTAAACAGCAGTAGCATCTCCTATCGTCTCCACAGGACTTGCTTGGTTTTCATAGTGCTGAGGCTTCACACGCTAAGCAAGCGCAGGGTGCTCTAACTGACCTACAACCCCAGTCCTTTTGAGACCTGAAACTAGACACGGGACGTCAGTGTATGTTCTGCTTTCTTTTAATAACATTCTAGCAACAATTCAAAGTGTAATTGGGAATGAAAACAATCGATAAGCTATCATGTAAGAAAAAACCCAGACAGATTTCCTTCTGATTTGCCATCTTCTGTCACAGGGTATGCTTACTCTTTTAGCACATTTGCTTATGGTGTACAAGTATCTGAGTTAGGCAGTGGGGAATACAAGGCTGGGTGGAAACAACCCATCTTCCAGGAACTGATAACCCAGCAAGGGAGAACACACGTATGTAAGGAACTGGAATTAACCAGAATGCTGTAAATCAGAATCAAAGGTAGAGGAACATAAAGGTCCCACATACTACTTTTTGTTGGAATGAAGTCATACTTGGGTTCTCAAGGCAAATACAAACAAGCAGGTTTAGAATTTACCCATTACATATGTTCAAAGTGGCTCTAGATAGAGAAATAGAATTGTGATGCCTTGGTGATTTTATTCACAAAAATCAATGTCATTTTTCAAAACATTTACCGATTTCACCATTTCCTTAAAGGTTAGTCTCTTGATTAAAATTTGAGGACTTATCTCATCAGTAAAGGTATTAGCTAGTAGGCATTTTGCCTACTTCTTCACATTTACTTGGTATTTTAAATAATACTACTTTCACATAATTAATTATAACCAATTATACCAGAGCCAATTGAAGACTGCAGAGGGTGGATTATGAGGAGTAGAAAGTCTTACATTTCTTCTTTGAAATCACAGGACACATGAGCTTGAAAGAGAATGTGACAAACAATCCATTTATTCCAATGCTGTCTTCCCTTTGAAAGATGTGTTGTACTTTTCCTATTGGCTTAGAATGGGAACCAATAAGGAACCAGGAGCCTTGTAGCTATTCATAAAGCAAGCCTGGCATTGTGAAAGCTGGTAAAGATTGCTTTGTTCTTTGCCTCTGACTTTCAGAATCTTACGGGGTTGACATTTTTCTTTTGAAGAGTAAGCAAAAATAATTCAGCTTGGGTGGTGTTTGCCTTGAAATATATTCTCTAATGTTAATTCCTTTTTTATTGTTTAGACTTAAGATGTGATAAATCTTTAAACAGATGTTCAAAAGAAAATCAAGAACTTAAATACAAGTTTATTATCATGTCGAACATACTCCAGGTGAACAAAATTAATATAAATTGGCTAGATTTGTTTGAAGTTTATAATTATTAAGGTTCTTTCATTTCAAGAGTGGTATAATTAGTTATTAGTATCCTAATAGCTGCCTAGAAGCAGAGTTAATGTTAGGTTCTCAGCAATAGCTATGTATGCTTGGGATTCTGGATTATTACAATTTTTGTTTATGATAATATTTAGAAAAAGCCTGCAAGGTGTTTACACAAATTTTTCTAAACATTGAAACTCATGATCTCTAAGACAAAAAGAAAATGAAAATAATTTTTCCTTTGATATTCTTTTCTGTGTGGAAGATTTTTTCAGAAAATGTAACATCTTAAGTCTCTGCTGAAATGTTCTAGTTTCTAGAAAAAAACCCACTAGACTTTTTTCTTTGAGTGTGAGAGCGTTCAAACCAGACTTAAAAGGGATTTTTTTTTTACTTGTATTCTGTCCAAATTTACATTCAGTTTAAGTAATTGCCGTAAGAGCATTGACAGATAATCTGTATCTTTGATGTACATGAATACTTTATCATGAGGTTAGTTTACTGCTGCGGGGATGGGGGTGGGGCAGTGAACAAATACAAAGTAATTGCAAAGAGAGAGGAAACTCCTGAAGAAAACAGAAAAGGCGAAGCGGTCAGTACCATCATTAATCAGAAGGCTAGTATAAGACACTTTTGTACTCTGAAAGCACTGACCGTTGCACGTCAGGACAGAACAAACTAAACAGGGAAGAACAGCAGAGTCCAGCAAGAAAAACATGGAGCGGGTTTAGGGGACGGGCTAATAATCCAGGATCCTAAGAGGGAAGGGAACACTGTTGCTTTTTCTTGGCACCTGAAAACTCCAGCTCCACGGGGGCAAAGGCCGCAGCTCTTTTGGGCTCGGGCCAGCGTGTGCCGACCGCACGTTGGCGGCGCGGGCCGGGAGCCGGGAGCCTCCGTCCGGGTCGCTGCGGCCGCGGGGCCCTTTGTTTCCCGCGGGGCGCCGCCGCCTGTCTGCCCCGAGCGAGCGGGGGCCCCCGTGGGGGACAGCGTGGGCCCCATCGCCTCGCCCCTCCGACCTCGCAGCTGCAGCCCGGCCCGCCCCAGCTCCCAGTTCCTCCCTCGCTGCCCGGGCCAAAAAAACGACCTTGTTTTGCTTTTCGGGAGAGAGGTGAGGGCTTGACCCGGCCGCGGCTCCCCGGGGCGTTTTCTCGGGCCCCTCGTCACCGCGAAGGGGACCCGCGCCCGCCTTCCCCGGAGCTCGAGGGGACGAAGGAAGCGCCGCAAGCTTCCGGGAGAGAGAGAGCCCTCGGGGCCGCGGGACCCGGGCTGAGCCGCCCGCCAGGCCCGGGACTCACTTCTCTAAAGGGAGCCGGCGAGGCGCCAGCACCGGTGGCTGGGGTCTCCGGGCCTGCGCTCCGCCGTGGGCCGACACACCCGGGACGAGCCCTGCGGGGACTGGTGCTGTGTGGCGGAGGTCACGGCCCTGAGCCGGGGCGGGGGCGGAGGGCGGCGATCCACCTGGCTACGTGGCAGCCATTGCGGCGGCCGTGAGACCCCTCCCCACGCGGCCGCCCACCCGCCCTCTCGCGGCGGGCTCCTGCGCGCGGCGGGCTCCGGCGAGGCTGCTCTTCCCGGGTCGGACGGAGAGCGGCAGTGTGTCCCCGCTCCGCACGCTCGCGGCTGCGTCTTTTCCCCCCCGCGGCCACAGCTGCTCGCCAGCCCCGCGCCGCGCCGCACCGGAGAGAGCGCAGTGGCGGCGGCGGGAAAGGGTTGCGGACCCGCGGCGCTCGCTCACTCGACGACGCGGCCCGGGCCTCGACGTCCCCGCTCCCGCGGCAGGTAAAGACGGAGGGTGGGGGAAGACAGGCGACGGGACCCGGGGAGAAGGGGGCCGGAGGGGGAAAGAGGAGGAAGGACGAGAGGGGGGGGAGAACCCGGGAGCGCGGAGCCCACAGAGGAGGGCCCGAGGCCGGCGGCGAGCGACGCGGAGACCCGGGCAGGCGCGGGCCGGGCTCCGGGCGGAAGGGGAGTGAGGCGTCGCGGGAGGCGGGCCCTGGCGCGCGGCCCGAGGCCGAGAGAAGGCGGGCGCCGCGGCCGCTTCCCGGGCCTCCAGCGCCTGGCGGGCCTCCAGGCCGCGACACACCCCTCCCGCCCCCGGGGCTCTCCCGGTGCCTTCTCGCCCCGACTTGACCCCGCGCCCCCGCGAGCGCCCCGCCGGTTCCCAGGCCGAGCCTTCTGGGAACTTGGGCCGCCTGCCCGGGCACGTAGTGCTAGTAGAGGTGTTTATTTACTCACTCCCGGAGCACACACGCTCGCTCGCTCGCTCGCTCACCGCCCGCGGGCTCGCCTCCCTCTGGGACTGTGTGCCTGCCACCCCGACCCCTTCCCAGCCCCAACTTTCCCTCCCGCTCTCCGAGACCCAGTGCGAGCTCTCTGGACACCGGGCTTCGAGAGAATGAGTCATACCGAGGGCAGAGTTTATCCCGTTGGTGCTTTTGGTTACGACACTTTGATTCTAACCCCCAAGAAAAAGAGAGCGGAGGAATTTATTATTATTATTATTATTTTAAGTCGAAGCCACATCAGAGCTAGGGCCCGCAGGCTTTAGGGAATCCTTCCGCTACTGTCTTTAGGAGTAGCAGCTGAAATTTGCTGCACCGACAGGTTTGTACACATTCCTGCCATGCAGTGGTTGTAATGTCTCCGTAGCACAGTTCTGACGCGGGAGGGATTGGCTGCTTTTTCTACTCCAGGCCGCCGAGCCAATCAGGAAGCGCGGCTTGCCTGGAGACTGGTTAACTCTGAAAAGGTGGGGATTGGTTGAGCTCGGGGAAGAAAATCCCGGAGATAACCTGGCCTTTTAGAAAACAATGACTGATTTGCCGCTGCCTCCCCCGCTCCCACTTGTTTATTATAATACGTTGTTCTTTGGTAACAGTATTCGCTCTTTCAGTCCTTTGAAGAAATCGCTTCCACTGTTGTCTTTCAAATTAGCTCTCGACTGCAACTCATTTGAACTCCTATGGCTCAGTTTTCACAGAGATAATTTTTAGAAATATAAACATGCGTTTTGTGCATTAATAAGTGTGGCTCGGTTTCCTTTCAGCGGATTTTTGTTGTTGTTGTTGTTGTTAATGGTCAGAATTGAAGTCAGTTTTCAGTTACTATGCCAACGTATTATTTAAATGTTCTGCGAGGATGGGGGGAACTACAGTGGTGGAGGTGGTGGGGAGAATTAGAAAGAAATGGCTGTTGCTCCTCTGCAGAGAGGCGGCGATTTAGTTAGCAAGCGAAGAGAAAACAAAACAACAAAAACCAATAAACACCCCAACCTGGAAAGGCGTAAGAGACCTGCCTCTCCTGCCTGTACTCAGCGGATCTGTGCACCTGTTGACTCCAGTCGCTGTGAAGCAGAGACAGTGGCAGCACTGAACTTCATAGAAAAACGGGCATAAGTTATGGTAAAGGCGTGTATCTTGTATACAGTTAGAGGCTAACTACTATCACTGTAGATGTGTTTAAAAATTTTTTTCTTTTAAAACCTTCATCATTAATCATGGTTATCTTTGCCTTCGGTTATACAAAGGAAGCTTAATATTATTTTTTGAGATAGGGTCTCTATATGTAGCCTTGGCTGGCCTGGAACGTTCTTTATAGTTCAGGTTGGTCTCATCCGAAAGATCGCCTGCCTTTGCTTCTCAGGTTCTTAACTATCTGGGCCACTGGACCCAGAGGGCAGTTTTCTAGTCAGCTTGACTTAGAAAAGAAGTGCCTGTTTTCTTTGTCTTCCTTTCAGTCTTTCATATGCAAAATAATGTAAGCTTGGGGAAGAGCCACCTGTCAGGTCAAGTAGTGACTCGCAACAGACATCTCTTAAATTCTGTTGAAAATGGTTTATGTAGGAATTGAGATCAAAGTTCTTTTGATACTCCCTGTGCTAGGCAGAGTAATACATTATTCCCTTTACTGTCTTCACTTTCATGGCAATGAAATCACACATACTGATGCCAGGTACTGTTTTAAGGACTTTATGTATAGTATTCATATTTAGTTTACCTTACTATGAAATTTGCATGCGTTTTCAGTTTTGTTTTACAGGCAAGAAGAGACTGGGAACTATTCAAATTGCTCAAAGTCACCCAAGCAAGGTATACAAAAGGGTTCAGGAAAACCTAGGTTTTTATGATTCTAACCTTTCTCTTAACACATTTCTGTGGGCCTTTGAAACTAGAACTTCATTTGTTTTTTATCTGAGATAGAGTCTCACTATGTTGCTAGCCTTGGCTGTCTTGAACTCTCTATGCTGGCCTCAAATTCATATAGAAATCTACCTGCCTCTACCTCCCAAGCTAGGATTAAAGGCAAATCCCACCATGTCTTGGATACCCAGAAAATAACTACATTTTCAAAAATCCACTCAACCTATCAATTATAAAATATGCTTACCATTTGTATGTGTCAGTATAATAAATTTTTCCAGGTAAGCTGATGTGTCATTGATTGTAGGGTCCACTACCAGTATGTATGTAATGCACAAATATGTCTTACGTGG
This sequence comes from Microtus oregoni, assembly GCF_018167655.1. NCBI lineage: Eukaryota > Metazoa > Chordata > Mammalia > Rodentia > Cricetidae > Microtus > Microtus oregoni. The sequence goes on along the minus strand of NW_024543080.1, from coordinate 28,700,838 downwards.
ATGAAATAAGATGTATCGGATTCTCACCTAGACATTTTTCCTACTGTCACTTTAGTTTCCCTGTGTATAAGGATTTTTAAAACGGTTAAGGTCTTTGGTTATTGGATTTACTTGTATCTTCCTACCTGTCCTCAGAAGGTCTTTTGCCGAGGGTAGGTGGTTAGAAGGAAGGCCTTTCAGAGCCGGGAGCAGTTTCCTTCTTAGCCCAGAGCTCAGAGCTCATTGCCTTCCAGTAGTTATTAATACACCTTGACTACATTTAATCGATTCTATCTGAACACACAGAACTTAACAAATTAAAAGAATACCTCATTGATTTCTATGGGATGTTAAATTGATGAGTCAGCTGGATTTTTATGACTACTAATCAATGAATTACTAGTCAGAAATTCCATATTGTTGCTCCTACTGAAGCTGGTTAGTGCGTGCCAGGTTCACTTAAAAAAAAACCTGATGGTCAACAGTCCATTGTTTTAAATATGGATTGTCGGTGCCTATCCTTTTATTTATTTATTTTGACACAGTGTCTTGTAGTTCAGACTGAGCTTGAATTTAGTATGCGGCTAAGAATGATCTTGGGTCTTGCTGCTGATAAAAGCTGCATCGTCTTAAATGTATACCCTCCACAGTCCCAAAGGATGATGACAGAACTACAGGTGAACTCTAAACGTCCAGAAATGATTCTGTTGCAGAACTTAAATCTAATTCAAATAGGGTTTCTAAACCCAGAAATAAGCTGAGAGTGGTGGTTTCTACCTGTAATCTCAGGATTTGGGAAACTGAGCCATGAAGACTGCCACAAATAAGTTCAGGGTTAGCCTGGGCTACATAATGAGTTTCAGGCCAGTCTGAGCTAGAAATCCTACCTCAAATAGCCAAAAAGTATGTGTGTGGGGTGTGTGAGGGGGCGCTGGAAAGATAGCTCAGCAGTTAAGAGCACTGGGTCCTCTTCCAGAGGTCTTGGGTTTTATTTCCAGCACCCAGATGGCTAGCATCCTCCTTTCTCCTCCATGGGCACCAAATATACGTGTGTACAGTCATACATACAGGCAAAATAGCCATACACACTTACAAAAGAAAAGAAAGAAAGAATGAGTGGGCAGAGGGAGAAAGACAACAAACTCTGATTTTCAGTTTTTTTTTTTTTTTGAGGCAGTGTCGCTTTATATAGTCCTGACTGTCCTAGAACTCAACTGTTCATCCAGTCTTAAATAGGACATGCTTTCTGTTAATTAAATTTAAGAATTATTTGGGAGAGTGATATAAATAGGACTTAAGTTTTTGCTGTTGTTTCAAAGTGGGCAGTAACATTTCTTTTCTAGATGGGCATGGTGTCTCAGTCCTGTAATCCTAGTACTGGGGAAGCTGAGGCTGGGGGATCACTGCAAGTTCAAGGCCAGTCTGGTTTGCATAGTGATTTCAACTCTAGCTCGGGCTCTGTTGTGAGATCCTGTCTCAAAAAAAACCAAAAAAACAAACAAAAAAAAAAAACCCCACAATAACAAAAGAGCCTCCGCTTACTATCGTCTTTCCCCATACGTTCTCCTGACACAGTTTTGAGATGTAATGTTATTTACTGTAAAGGCATCTTCAGTCCTTCCCATACTACTGTATTGAGTAACATTCTCCAAAGGCTAGGATTGCTGAGAGGCTGGTATTGAATCTTAGTATTTCCAACATCCTAAACCAGTGGTTCTGAACCTTCTTAATGCTGTGATCCTTGAATACAGTTACTTAAATTTTTTTTTTTAAGATTAATTTATTTACTTTATGTATATGAGTGCTCTATCTGCATGTACACGTTTATGCCAGAAGAGGACATCAAGTCCTTCTATAGATGGTTGTGAGCCACCATGTGGTTGCTGGAAATTGAATTTAGGAACTCTGAAAGAGCAGCCAGTGCTCTTAACCACTGAGCCACCTCTCCAACCCTTAATACAATACTTGTGTTATAGTGACCCCCCCCACCATAAAATTTTGTTTTGACTTCATAACTAATTTTGCTACTGTTACCAATTTTAGTGAAAATGTCTAAGATGCAGGGTATCTGATGTGCGACCCACAGGTTGAGAACCACTCCCCTGGAAGACTGTGGGCATTAAATAACTTTTAGTATGAATGACAGATACTTGATTTGTTTGTTTTTTGTTTTTTCCAGATAGTTTCTCTGTGCAGCAGACTGTCTTGGAACTCACTCTGTAGACCAGGCTGTCAGAGCTCTGTCTGCTTCTGCCTTCTGAGTGCTGGGATTAAAAGCAAGCTCTACCACTGCCAGACTAGGATTTTTTGCTGTTACCATGTACTTGCTGAATATTGTGTACATCATTAGCCCAAAAGCTCTTTTCCAGCACCTGAACATCTGTCCTAATGACATGCCCATTGGATGTTCTTTCATGTGATTCGTACTCTACATATCCTGAAGCTGTAATCATCAGCTGTCCTATCCTCAAACCAAAAAAGTACACAGGACCATCCCGTTTCTGCCTCATCTCTCTGGGAAGATTAAACTAGGTAGTGCATATGTGTATACACTGATTGTCAGAAATATAAGCGGTTATTTGTATCCCTTTTCATTTTGTTGTGATCAACCAATGGACCTCATTGGGTATTTCTCAGATAATCTCTTGGGTATATTTCTTTATCCTTAATGTTGCCATTGTAGCAACAATGTAGCATCATCTCAGCCTGTTTGCTTGGTCATCCGTTGATTTGTGTGCTTTCACTGTGGCCAGAGTCATAGTTCTAATACATTTGAGTTGAGTAGGTAACTTGGATATGGAATTTGTTTGTTTTTGTTTTTTGAGACAAGTTTTTCTGTGTAGCCCTGGCTGTCCTGGCACTTGCTCTCTAGACCAGGCTGGCCTTGAACTCAGGAGATCTGCTTGTTTCTGCCTTCTGAGGGCTGGGAATAAAAATGTGCACCACTACTGCCTTGAGGGTTGTGGGACTTTAAAAAAGTTTTTCCTCGCCGGGCAGTGGTGGCGCACGCCTTTAATTCCAGCACTCGGGAGGCAGAGGCAGGCGGATCTCTGTGAGTTCGAGGCCAGCCTGGTCTACAAGAGCTAGTTCCAGGACAGGAACCAAAAGCTACGGAGAAACCCTGTCTCGAAAAACCAAAAAAAAAAAAAAAAAAAATTTCTCCTCTTCATTGCTTCATGAGTTAGATTTGGCTTTCAGGATCCTTGTGATTGGACTCGAGACTAACTTGATCCTCCTATGCCTTCCCCTCTTCCCTCGGAGCAAATCTTCCGTAGTTCCTTGCATTTTTCCTTTACCATGCTGAGCTCTTTCAATCTAAGCATTATTAGAGGCCTTTTTCTGTCCTGACTGCCTCCTTATTTCCTTGGTTACCACCACTTTTGTTTGCTAAGTCATACTTGTCTGCCATGTCTCAGTGTGGGCGGTAGTCTACCAAAGAGCTCTTTGACACAAGCCTGGGGAACACAGGCCCCGTGTTTCCTTAGCACTCTGTGTTCTCATAATCACACTGTGATTGCTTGCTTGTTTGTCATTTCACCATGTGCTAGGTTAAGGTATAACAAAATGCCTGAAAAATATGATCTGAGTTGCATTGAAATATAATAGAAAAAGCAATTAAATAGTAATTTGGGAGCTTACTTAGTAGAAAAAGAACAGAGAGAGACATTGGTTCTGATGAAAAATTTTTTTTTCTTTTTTTTTTAATTGAGAAAAGGAGAAAAAAACAAACAAACAAGTTTCCACCTCCTCCCAGCCTCCCATTTCCCTCACCCTCCTCCCACCCTGCGCCCCCTCCTCCCACCCTTCTCCCCCTCCCCCCACTCCTTTCCCCCTCCCTCTCCAGTCCAAAGAGCAGTCAGGGTTTTCTGCCCTGTGGTAAGACCTAGGACCTCCCCCCTCCGTCCATATCTAGGAAGGTGAACATCCAAACTGGCTAGGCTCCCACAAAGCCATCACATTACGTAGGATCAAACCCCCGTGCCATTGTCCTTTGCGTCTCATCAGCTCTCATTGTTCGCCATGTACAGAGAGTCCAGTTTTATCCCATGCTTTTTCAGTCACAGTCCAGCTGGTCTTGGTGAGCTCCCAATAGATCAGCTCCACTGTCTCAGTGGGTGGGTGCACCCCTCTTGGTCCCGACTTCTTTGCTCATGTTCTCTCTCCTTCTGCTTCTCATTGGGACCTTGGGAGCTCAGCTGATGAAAAATTTTTAAGCTGGAATGTAAAATAGTCTCTGACATCTTATTTCCATCTATTTGGTTTTCTTGTTATTAGTTAGGACATTTTGGATTTCAGGTTCTGGAAGTGGCCTGTAGGGGTGGGTGTTATTGGCTCATGTGACAATATAATAGAAGTTGTATGATGAAGGAGGCTGTGAGGATGGGAACTTGACCATGGCTGGACCTTTCCTGTACTTATAATACATATGGACTTCATTTCTCCTTCTGCTAAGGATGGGACCTGGTTCCTATCAGCTCAGGCCTATTTACTTAGTGTCTCATGTTAGTGGCTCTCTGTGCTATTTGATGACACTTCTATAGCCTGTGTTCTCTTAGTAGGAAGCTGACCCCCAGTGGAGGAAGGGATGGGGAAGGAGTTCAGGGCAGATATAAAGCACGTCCATTGCCATTCTTAGTTACTTGTCTGTATGAACTGGTTTTTGTAGGAAAGAGGTGGTCTATGTTAAGGACCTGGGTATTCCAGGTGCTGAAATGGTAAGTCTGCTGTTTGAAAGAACTAGTAGCATTTTTGGCTTATACTGGTATACAGGATATTTATTGAGTTTTTGTTTGCTAAATAATACACATATCTGCTTTCATAGTAATAGTCTAAAGTAGGCACAAAGGTGTCAGGATAAAGGTGTGCCTAGGATGTACTGGGAATTGAGTTGAACTCAGGCTTTGGGAGAGTGGATGACTTTTCTAGAAGAAAGTTAATTAATTGATTTAGGAAGTATCGCTTTGGTGGGGTGGTGTAGCGGATCTCTGGGTTGAGCACGTACGAGGCAGAGATACGTGATTCCTGATGGAAGCAAGTGTGCAGCTACAGATGCAATAGAGAACGTGTGAACTAGGGGAAGAAGGTGCCCTATTGTGGTGAGGGAGCAGGTCATAAGAGTCCCTGAATGCATTACCAGCTTGATGGAACTTGGTGTTGAAAACCAGAGAATCGTGAAAATTTTACGTTGAAGTAGCCATGGAATATTCACGAGGCAGTTAGCTATAGAATTTGGGAGAGAATTCCTTAATAGAATCAGTTACAGCTGTTGAAGCAGTGAGCTTGGATGAACCTAGATAAAGTGAGTAGAGCAAAAGGCTGGTGATGTGACACAGCCTGGAGGAATAGTGGCATGAAACAAGGGGCAGAAGAGAGGACGTCTGTGCATGAGGCCGAGTGCCAGCTAAAGAAAACCAGTGGCGTAATCCCTGTTGTGCACCGGGGGTGTATTCTAAGACCCTAAATGGAAGCCTGAAACTGCGTAGAGCACCAAACTGTTTATGTATTTTTGTTTATCCCTTTCTTCACTCCAGATTTATGAAAAGGTTCCCATGTAGACAGCACTCTACTCATGTTTTGTTGTGTATAAAATATGCTTTGTTTTCATCTCAAAGTCTAATTAGGGAATGAATAGTGGGTGAATAAGAAGAAAGGGGCCAGCCAGGAAGATGGTTTAGGAGGAAAGGCACTCGCTGTCAAGGCTAATGACTTGAGTTTAATACCCAGATCTTTACATGATGGAGAAAAGAAGAGATTGCTTTAAGTTGTCTTCTGACCCCACCCACATGCACAACATGGAATGCACATGTCCACATACGTGCATCATACATACACATGAAATAAATAAATAGAAAAAATCTTGAAAGACAAGAGAAAGCAAGAAGTTGAGATGTGGTTTGAAGGCTATAGTAGGGATAGAGGTGAAGGAAATAAGAATACATCCATATGAGAGAGGATAAGGTTAAGTGATAGCTTCAAAGAGGATCACAGTCAATGAAAATAAGGAATCACATGTCTTTAATCCTAGCACTCTGGAGGCAGAGGTCAGCCTGGTCTACAGGGCAATTTCCAGGACAGCCACGGCTCACAAAGAAACTCTGTCTTAAACTCTTCCCCTTCCCCTCCAAAGAAAGGAATCAAGGATTATTTTTGCTAAATGTGTGGCTTGAGCCATTGGGGGGTGGAAGTACTTCATGAGATTGAGAATATTATTGAAGGCAGAGGTGTAAACTATGCCTTGTGAAACATAAACTCTGGGATAGTTTTAGATATGCAGTGCATTAGGAATGTAACTGGAGGGGGCATGACGGCATGCATGTGGAATCCCTTCTAGCACTGGAGGGGGCATGACGGCATGCATGTGGAACCCCTTCTAGCACTGGAGGGGGCATGACGGCATGCATGTGGAATCCCTTCTAGCACTTGGGAGGTGGAGGCAGAAAGATCCTCTTTGCTGCATAGCAAATTTTAGGCCAGCCTGAACTACATAAAACGTATCTGAGTTCTGGGTTCAATACGCAGTACCACTGCACATAAAAACAAAATCCCAAGTTGAAATATAGATACCCAAGTAGAAATAATACATGCTGTACAAGAGAAAAGGACTTGGACTGGAGGTCTGCCGCTGTGGTAGAATACTTCCTAGCATGTCTTTTCCTGTATATATAAAAGTCACACTGTGAATTAGGCACAGCAAGGATGAACAACAACAGTGAGTAATTAAATAGAAAATGGTAGAAAGTTCTAACAATATACTGGAATAAAAGGTATATGAGGCCAGCCTGGTCTACAGAGCGAGTTCCAGGATGGCCAGGGTTACACAGAGAAACCCTGTCTTGAAAAACAAACAGCAGCAACAACAAAAAGGCTACATGAATGTGGTCTTTCAGATTAACTGTTGGGCCTGGAGAGATGGCTCAGTGGTTAAGAGCACTGGCTGCTCTTCCAGAGGACCTAGGTTCAGTTCCCAGCACCCACACAGCAGCTCACAACCATCTGTGACTCCAGTACCAGAAGATCCAGTGCCCTCTTGGGGCCTCTGTGGGCATCAGACATTCATATGGTACACAGACATACATAAAGGCAAACCACTCATACACATAAAAAAGTGATTGAAGGATCACACTCCTACTTCCTGTGGTCACACAGTGCCTTAGGGGTGAGCTGAAGTGAGGTGGCGAAGCAGTAGCTACTGCTTTCTTCCACTCAGTGGTGAAGAGATGTTCTTTAATACATTTTTTTTTTTTGAAACAGGGTCTTGCTGTGCAGTCCTGGATTGTTTGACACTCTATTTTGATCATTGCAAACTTGCAGGGATCTTCCTGCCTCTGTCTCTGAGTGCCGGGATTACAGGTGTGCAGCGTCATTTCTGGCTTCCAGAGGACCGTTGTGAGCAGGAAGGAAGGGTTTATCATGTTTGGCTCGTGGTTTCCAAGGTTTAGCTGGCCCAGTTGCTATGGCCTGTGATGAGGCATGGCATCAGGGCGGCTGTAGAATGGGGCATAATGTAGTTGTTCACTTCCTGTCAGCAGGAGGGGCCTAGAGACAAGATGCCTCCCTTGATCTGCACTGCCTCCTAAAGTTTCTGTCACCTCCCAAAATACCTGTGAACCCACGGGGTATACTTTCTATCCAAACCCCATACGTCTACTTTTTTTTTTTTTTTGAGTTTTGTGGTAATGGAGATCAAATTTAGGCCTTGTACATGCTAGGTAAACACTGCCACTAAGCCATTTGAAATTATGTTACGGTGAACAGTACCTAAAATGTAACGTGTCATTCTGTCATTTTAACACCTCTCCTCCCGTTTCATGCATGAAGATTTGAGATAGAGTCTCTTCATGTAGCCTAGTCTTGCCTCAAATTTGCTATGAATGAAGCTCAGGCTGGTTTCAGACATTGACACTGCCTTAGCCTCCTGCGTGCTGGGATTATGGGTGTGAAAACCACCACACCTGGCTGTACAAGCTCAATTTCTATCAACCTTTCACCTAACAATGGTTTTTTAGTATCAATTAGTGATTTTTTTTTCCCTGTGGGCACCAGGTATGCATATGATGGACAGACATATACGTAGGAAAAACACTCATGCATGTAAAGTAGAAATTAAAGGCAAATTAATATTTTAAAGTAAAAACTGCCATACATTTAAAATAATTTGTTTGATTTGCTCTTGTTTTGTTTTTAGTGTCTTGACTACTGTAACGACAGTAGTCATGGATAGGAATAGGGTAGGCTGGACGTGGATAGCTAGAGCGAGGCCAGATGAGGAGCCAGAGAAAGGAACCTCAATCCTTGAACTGGGTTTGGGAAAAGGGCAGTCAAGAACCTTACTTGGACCAAGGAGTATTTCAGCTCAAACTAAAACAAGTCAAGTAAATCACTGACTGCTTTTTGCTCTTATTACTGATAATCTGTGAGAGTATTCTACTAGAATAAATGCTTAGTTCTTGCTCCAGTATTTTCATAATGTAGTAGTTGCTTCCAGTGGAGTCAAATGAGGTCTTCTTTAGCTTTCTTTTAACAATATCATGCATTTCTAGATGTTAGATCTACTTTGGATTTTGTTTTGTGGGGGGGAGGGTAGTTTTTGGGACAGGGTTTGTCTGTGTAACAGTTCTGGCTGTGGCGGGGGGTGGGTATTGGAACGCTCTCTGTAGACCAGGCTGGCCTCAAACTCAGAGATCCACCTGCCTCTACCTCCTGAGTGCTGAGATTAGAGGCGTACACCAGCAGGCAAGCAGTGGTAAGGTATGCCTTTAATTTCAGCACTTGGAAGGCAGAGGCAGGTGGATCTCTGTGAGTTCAAGACCAACCTAGTCAACAAAGGGAGTTCCAGGACAGGCTCCAAAGCTGTAGAGAAAATCCTGTCTTGAAAAACAAAAGTAAAAAAACAAACAAACAAAAAAACCCAACCAAACCAAACAGCAACAAAAAATGCACCACCGCTATCCTACTCTTAGTTTGGATTTTTATTCCATTTAAATTAATAATTTGAATGCTGGGCATGCTGGTACACACATACCTTTAATCCCAGCACTTGGGAGACAGAGGCAGATAGATCTCTGAGTCCCAGGCCTGCCTAGAATAAGATTTGGGGCTACATAGTGAGACCTCCATGCCCCCCAAATTGCAAAAAGATTATAATTTGGTATGAATGTGCCTTATAAAGTGTGTCTAACGTTGCATTTATTATGTTTTCCAGTGAGAAGACAGCTTTAGAGTTGCAGATGTCAACTGTGGCCTTCCTGAGCACATTGGTATCGGCAGTGCCAGCCAGACAGTAAGTACTACTAAAATCATAGGTGATGCATATTTTACACGTAAGTTTTCAAGCTTTCATGTACATATTTGAGTGATTAAAAGAAAAATCAAGAGAAAGTGGGCATGAGAAATTTTGTTACTAGGATATGTGTAAGGGCTGGCGTTGGTGTTGTGAAATAGTGTTGACTTCAACAACTGCATTATGGCTCCAGTTTTACCATTTATTGAGTGTTTTAGTGTCTTTTTCCCTAAAATTTCACTTCTTGAGCTTTCATATTTTATATATTGTTAGCTATCTACATATATCTATCATGTGTCTGTTTTATGTATGGAACCATGTTACGAGTTTTAGATCATGATCCATGTTCTCAGAACACGGCTTGTCAGGGAGATGAGCATCTCCAAATGAAACTGAAAGTCACCTTTTGTGTGGATACCCTGGTCAGTCACTTTCTCCAGGTTCTGTCCAAGTGGCATAGGGCACGTAGTGCCTCATATGACGTGATATAGTCCTTTTCCAGTGTGTCGGTCAGCACTGTGGATTCCTCCAGCCTCTCTGGGCTCTGTAGGACAGTGATGGAGAAGATGGATCATGTATAAAACACGTCTGGAAATATTGCAGAGAATACAAGTTGGTGAACTAGCAATGGAAAGCCCTAAAACAAGCAAGATGAATATTGCAGGAAGTAGGAAAGGACTGCAGAAAATGTTGGAGGATTGTAGAGAGGTTTACCTTCTGTCTGTTCTTAGAACAAGAGCCACATGCTGCTCAGCGCTGGTTTTACCTTAGCAGGCTGTCTCAGAACTCTCTGGTTTCTCTAGAATACTGTATTCTTTTTCATTGCTGCATAATACTTAAAGGGTATAGTTTTTATGCTATGTAGATACATGTTAAAGATAATTAGTTTTATTTTCTATAAATACTGTCTGTTTTGGTGACATAGCCCTGGCATTTCCATGAGACTTTAGTATCTACCTTATCCCTAATCATATTGCATACATACTGTAGAAAGGATTCACTAGGTAGCCCAGGTTGGGTTTGAGTTCACAATTTCCTGCTTAAGCTTTGAGTGATGGGATTGCAGGTATATGTCATCTAGTATGCTTGAAATCATCTTTTATCTTTTAGGTGACATAATCTTTTTTTTTTTTTATTTATTTATTATGTATACAATATTCTGTCTCTGTGTATGCCTGCAGGCCATAAGAGGGCACCAGATCCCATTACAGATGGTTGTGAGCCACCACGTGGTTGCTGGGAATTGAACTCAGGACCTTTGGAAGAGCAGGCAATGCTCTTAACCTCTGAGCCATCTCTCCAGCCCCTAGGTGACATAATCTTAAAGAGTATATTTGTTCTTGCTTTTGTTTTCTGAGACAGGGCCTCACTATGCAGATCCGGCTGTCTTGGAACTTGCTCTGTTGATCAGGCTGGCCTTGAACTCACAGAGACCTCTGGAAGGCTGGGACTAAGGGCATACACCACCATGCCCAGTGAACTTCTGACGTTCTGGCCTTTACCTCTCCAGTGCTGGGGTTGCATCACACCCAGGCTATATAGTGCTAGGCACCAGACCCAGAGTCTTGGACATGCTTGGTGAGGACTCTTGGCTGAGCTCCATCCTTAGTCCCAGGACCTTAGCTCTTTAAAATCATTTTAAAAGGGGGGCATTTGAGAGTCTAATATAGGATGATGTAAATTTAAGGCCAGCTTAGTCTACATAGTGAGTTCAAGACTAACCTACATAGTGAGACCCTGTGACACACAAAGATAATCCCATTCAAATTGAATATTAAGGTAGAAGTTTTGGGTACGTATATATGCAATTTGTGTTTAGAGTGTCGTTAATAACTGGTTTTGTTCTTTTGATTTTTGGGACAGGGTTTCTTTGTGTAACAGCTCTGGCTGTCCTGGAATTTGCTTTGTAGACCAGACTGACCTTAGAACTCACAGAGCTCCTAGCCCCTCTGCCTCCCTATTGAGGACTAGGATTAAAGGTGTGGGCCACCACCACCCAACAGCTGTTTATTTGAAAAAGCCAATCTGTTCACGTTTTCCCACCACACATCAAACCTTATCTATCCCTATCCCTATTTTCTGTATCTTTTTAGAATATATTCTCTTATTTAAGACAGCTGTTTGCAAAGAAACTACAACTTGCTTAAATGCATGTCTTTTAAAGGCTCTCATGAAGAAAGAAGACGAAATGTACAAGATTGGATGCTAAATTAGTGAAATATAAGTCACTTATAGTACAATAAATGAGACTAATGTAAATTGAATACAGAAAGTAAAGCTGATAATTGAGATATTTTGTTGTTTTTATACATCAGAATTTCCCAATTTTACTAAATATTGTTTGGACATTCAATCTTCTTATGTGATGATGTTTTCCATATATCTGCACACAAAAAAGGAGAAGAGGTGGTTTGTAAACTGGTTTAGTATAGAGGGAAGATAAGATTTATTTTTGTATGAGATAGTAACCCCCATTCTGAAAAAAATGCATATATTATGTTTGAAGAATGTAAAAGTAGTACATAACAAAGTAACATATAAACTATAATATTATATATTACCACTTGTATATATATATGTATGTGTGTGTGTGTGTGTGTGTGTGTATATATATATATATATATATATATATATATATTACCACTTGTAATCCTTCTTTATTCTCATTCTAATCCCGTTCTGTTTGTGTGGCTTTATAGATGATTTTTAGTTTGCATCTTGTTTTCTTTTTTTAACATTGTATCTTAAAAAAATCAAAACAAACAACCTCCTTTAATATTATCTAAAATCTCGACTCCACCAGCTTGGGAGACCAAAGTAAGAGGATTGGAAGTTCAAGGCTTCCCACTACTTGAGTGACTTTAAGACCAGCTTGGGAAATTTAATGAGGCTCTGTCTCAAAATAAGAAAACTAAAAAGAGGCCTGAGAATATGTGAGGCCCTAGGTTCCCACTCTTAGTACTACAGAAATAAAATTTATCCATAGCCCTGACTGTCCTGGAACTCTGTAGACCAGGCTGGCCCTGAGTTCAGATATCTACCTGCCTCTGCCTCCTCAGTGCTGGGAATAAAGGTGTGCCTCACCGCCACCTGGTTTATTCTTTAAATTAAAAAAAAATTTAAGTAGTTTCTTGCATGCAGGTCTCGAACTTGTGTCCTTGAGCAGTCCTTGTGCTCTGTGCCCACAGTCATCCGGACGAGAGCTACACCTTCCACATTCAGCTCAAAATGTAGTATTTAGTGGCTGCCTACTTAGTCACTATCCTATTCTTGCTAACAAACACCATGACCCAGGCAACTCTTATAAAAGAAACCATTTAACTGGGAACTTTACAGTTTCAGAGACTTAGTTTATTTTCATTGCAGAGAGCATGGCTTTGGACAGGGTGGTGATGGAGATTGAGCCTGTGCAGGTACATTCTTATTCAGACCACACTGCCTAAAATTCTGTCTTTCTGAGTAGAGTGAGAGCCTTGTTTCTCCTTAGCAGTAAAACAACTCAATTTTAGAAGGAACAAGTCATGAAAATAGATGTTTCTTCAAAGATATGCAAGTGGTAATGTACATATAACCTTAGCCACATTAAACCTTAGGGAAATGCAAATCAAAACTAGCTAGTCAGACTAGATAAATCTAAATAAAATTGCCATAATTAAAAAGAAGAACATTAACAGGTATTGGTTGAGAGCGTAGTGAAATTGGAGCGCTTGTACATTGTTAATGGGAATTGCAGTGATGCACCTCCAGGAAAAATAGTCTAGTGGTTCCTCAAAGGGCTGCACAGTTACTGTATGACTTAGAATTCCATTTTAAGAGATATGAAAACATGTATCTGTAAAAAGCCCATTCATGACCATTCAGAATGGGGCTGGAGAGATGACTCAGTGGTTAGAAGCACTGGCTGCTCTTCAGAGGACTCAAATTCAAGTCCAAGCACCCACATGTTGGCTCACAACTGTCTCTAATTCCAATTCCAGAGGATCCAGTGTTCTCTTCTGGCCTCCTTGGGCACGGTACATATGTGGTGCACGTATATACATGCAGGCAAAATACACATGTGCGTAAAATAAGAATTTAAAAAAGAATGCTTAGAGTAAGATTATGTATTATAATCAAAAAGTAGATATTCAATTTTTCATCATTTGGCAGGTTGTTAAATAGGAAACGCTCTCTCTGTACCGTGGTCTGTTGCTCAGCAGCGGTGAGTGAGAGAGGCCCAGCTGTTGTAGGCTGCAAGTAAGGCGAAATTTGACACTGTTCAGGGAAACAAAGCAAAACATGATAAAAAGCCATATATCATGGCTCCATTTATACAATGTCCCTGAATAGGGAGTCTATATAAACAGATTTGTGATTGCCAGGGATTATAGAGGAGGGGACTGAGATTAAGTATTCATGGATGAGGATATGTTAGGAATTTTCTGGAATTAGATTGTGGTGATAGTTGTACAGTTCTGTAAATATACTGAAAAAGCTCTGAATTATTTGCTTCAAAATGGTGACTATAGACCAGGGGATGCTGGCTGAGTGGAGAGCACTTGCAGAGTACACATGAGGCCCTGGGTTTACTCCTTTGTACCATAAACACCAAAAAAAAGGTAACCCCCCCCCAACCCAAAGAAAACTAAAAAGAAGAAAGAGACTGCAGAGGTGTAGCTCAGCTCTTATGAGCACTTGCTGCTCTTGCAGAGGACCTGGGTTTGGCTCCTAGCTCCCATCCTGTGCAGTTTACAGACAGCCGCCTGTATCTCTAGTTTGAGGACTTCCGACACACTCTGCTGGCTTCTGAGGGCACTTGTTCTTGTGTGGTGCACACATAGACAACCAAGCACAAACACACATACATAGATATAAAGAAAGAAAGATGTGTTTATCAACCTGTGAATTGTGACCCCTTTGGGGGGATTGAATGACCCTTTTACAGGGGTCATCTTAGGCCATTGGAAAACAAAGATATTTACATAAGATTCATAACAGCCTGGGCTGTCAGCAGAGAAACCCTGTCTCAAAAACAAACAATAAGTCCTAACAGTAGTAAAACTATAGTTATGAAGTAGCAACTAAAATAATTTTATGGTTGGGAGTCACTACAACATGAGGAACTGTATTAAAGGGTTGTAGGATTAGGAAGGTTGAGAACTACTAGATAGTGAATTTTATGATGTGTGTATTCTGTTTTAATAAAGATGATATATTAATAGATAATTGGGAGTCCACACATTTAAAAGTATGTCCAGATGATAGCCACTGTGCCCAGCTACCAAACATTTTGAATTTGGAACTAGCAGGTTTTGCAAAGTGCTGAAATGTGAGTTGTAAGGGAGAAGGAAGTCAAGAGCTGCTCATGTGGTCCCAGCTTCCAGTCCCAGCACTCTGCTATGTGGAAGCCAGCTGGGCCTACAGTGTGAGATACTGTCTCGCAAGGACAGCAAAATCGCTATTACATTTTTGGTTTCAGCAACTGGAAGTTGCCCTTAGCTGAGATTTACACATGCCTGGCTTGGGTGTTTATGGAGCACTGTGTATCTCTGAACAAGCACTGGAGGAAAGAGCTGAAGGGAGGAAGGATTTATTCAGCTCCTTGTTTCAGAGGTTTCTATCAGCACATTGACTCCTTTGCTTCTGGACCTCTGGGGGAAGCAGAGCACCATGCTTGGAGCATGCGGAGAACAGAGCAGTTTCCTCCCTCGAGTAGGGAAGTCAGATAGAGAGACAGGAAGAACCAGGGCCAGACAGACTCTTCATGTCACACCTCTGGTAGAGTGACCTACTTCTAAACCAAACAAGTTTCACCTCCACGTCCTACCTCTACCAGTTCAGTCATTAGTCTGTCCATGTATTAATCTTGACTAGGTCAGAACTCTGTTAATCAAATCACATCTTACTCATCAGATCTACCAGCTGAAGATCATGCTCAGTGGGGAGTTTGATGTCACGGCCAGGCAAGAATTGCTTGTTAAATTAGAACCTGTTAATTTGTTAGCATGTTGCTTGAGTTTCAAGCCATTAATTTGTCTGTCTCATCTACTCATCTACTCTTTGGTGGTTTCATTCAACCTAATCACTTGAAACCCAAGCAAGAAACCACCAAAGAGTAGATGAGACAGACAAAAAGAAGTCTTAAGACTAAATAAGCCCTGGATACTCAGTTGTTTCAAGGCGAGAGATTAGAAACCCCAAGAGTGGTAGTGTCCTCAAGAGACTAAGGTCTTGGGATGAATTGCTCAACTGTGGAAAGGTAAGGACTGAGAAATGGACTTGAGATTGAGATTTTCCTGACTCATTCTCTCTCTTTGCTCATGTCTCTCTCCTCCCTCTTCACTTTGATACCTGAGGTAGCTCATGCTTACTGGATAAGTGTTGTACCACTGAGCTGTATCCCTAGCTAAAATCACTTTCTACTGGTTGCTAATATACAGAAATATAGATGGGACCAGGGTAGAATTTTCTGATGCAAGCCTGGAGGCCTGAATTTGATCTGTGGGACTCATTCATGTAAAGGTGGAGGGAGATAAACAACTAACTGCACAGTCTTCTGACCTCCACATAACAACAATAACCACTAGAACATGCCATCAACCTGGCTAAATTACCTGATGAATTCAGTACTCCATAATGATAGTTTTGTATATATAGTTCTTTATCTTAGAACATTTTTATTTTTCCTGGCTTTTTGAGACATAGCCTGACTGTCCTGGAACTCACAGTGCAGCCAGGCTGGCCTGGAACTCAAAGAGGTCTGGTCTCTCGCATCTGGCTTTTCTTCTCTAGAACTTTTATCTCCTTTTCTAGCCTAACTTACATGCTGAGTGACCTCTGGTACAGTGTAGTAGGGAAGTGATTGTGGCAAGAATCTGCTTTTCTGTTTGCAGAAGGAAAGCTGTCAGCAGTTTACACTCTGGGGCGTTTTAATGCCTTCAGCAGCTCCTTTCTATTTCCAGTTTGTTCTTGTTAGCATGAGTATCTCTTGTGGGGATTCTGTCAGTTTCCCTTCCTTCTTTCCTTCCTTCCTTCTTCCCTTCCTTCCTTCCTTCCTTCCTTTCTTTTTTTGTTTTTTTGGAGCCTGTCCTGTAACTAGCCTCGAATTCACAGAGATCTGCCTGCCTCTGCCTCTGAGT
Organism: Microtus oregoni; assembly: GCF_018167655.1. NCBI lineage: Eukaryota > Metazoa > Chordata > Mammalia > Rodentia > Cricetidae > Microtus > Microtus oregoni. Next base: position 28,684,461 of record NW_024543080.1, on the reverse strand, counting down.
GCTAGGGTTAAAGGTGTGCTGCCACCGCCACTTGGCTTTTGTTTTGTTAATACTAGGAATTGTATTGATTGATTTTTCAAACATTTAAAAACGCCTTAGTCTTAATAAATTGATGCATTGCATTTTTATGTAACTAATGTACCTTAAGTGGTTAAAGTTTACATCTGAAGTGTCCAGAGGGCTCTGTGTTGGGCTTAGCTGGTGGACATAGACTTTGAGAGGTGATTAGCTCACAAGGGCTTTGTTGTAATCAATGGATCAGTTCACTGGTTCATAATTTGGCCTTAACTAAAGAGGGTGGAAACTAGGAAGTGGGTCATGGTTGGAGGAAGTAGGTGCTAAGTAGGGAGGCAGCATCCGATTCCTAGCACTCTCAGTTCCTTCTTCCAGGAGCTGGCAGGAAGCATCTCTCTCGCTGTTGCTGCTGTCTGATGTGCCTCACCATAGGGGATAGCAATGGAGCCACTCATCCACAAGCTAGAACCTGAAACCGTGACTCAGATAATTCTTTCTTAGTTTATTGCAAGTATTTTCACAGTGTCAAAAAAGTGTACCTTATCTGCTACTTTTTACTATACGCTTGCATTCGTGAGATATTCCTATAATTGACAAATGTAGTGTTTTACGGGTTTTGTTTTTATGGCTTGGCTCTCTGACCAGTGAGCCCCAGGGCTTTCCCATCTCTTTCCTCCCCTGCTCTAGGATTATAAG